>NW_024344378.1:25301970-25901970 GCF_902729225.1 Pteropus medius | reverse complement strand
ATCCCCAGAAAAGCTAGAGAAGCAGCCCAGAAAACAGAAACAATGGCAGCAGCCAGTGCCACAGTCAACATCATGCTAAAAAATCAGGCTGGTGAGGACATCACTGCTGCCATCCTTGATCGCAAGATGCCTCGGTGTGTCTCTTTGCCTCTGCCACTGCCATTTCCAGTTGTGGACCCCACACCCTGCCCCTGGACTTGCTGCCATTGCTGCCTGGAAATGTGATGTGGCTATCCCTAACCACACCAGCCCAGCCATCAGAATGGCTTCTCTGTGGTCCTCAAGATCTTTTCTCCTCTACTTCTCTCCTCTCTTCTTCCCCTTCTAGTTCTTCTCCCTCTTCTTTGTGTCTGTCTCATCTCTAGCTCCATCTCCAACATATCTGTCTCTCATTCTCTCTTCTCCTTCCTTTCCCTTCTCCTTCTCTCTATCTCACTCTCATCTCCATCTTCATCTCTACCTCTACCTCCGCCTCCATCTCTATCATCTCTATTTCTCCTTCAACCTTTCTCTCTCTACTAGCTAGTTGTCCTTGTCTAACAGCTGTACCAAATATTTCCCATTAAACAATATGTGGCCCATTGATCTCTCTTTAACTTTCTTTCTATCGTTTTTTCTTCTTCCTCAAACTTCTGAAAAGTCTGTTTTTCCTCCTCACTACTTTTTCACTCCATCTGGCTTCCATTTCTTACACTCCACTGAAATTGCTCTTCCTAAGGTTGCCAGTGACCTCTCTGTTGCCTTGCCAGGGGTCACCTTTTCTGTCCCCCTACTTGAACTCTTAGAAACATTTGATTTTTGTTGCCTACGACTTTTGAAATTCTTCCTTGTCCTTGTCCCGCTCTTCCCAGGAAGCGCCCAGCCAATGATAGAGCATGGTGAGGGAGGCCTAGCTGTTTCTGTCTGATATGGGATTTCTCAAAGGAATCCCGCTTTTCCTCCTTTCTCAGACCTCACCAGCTTGGTATTGAGAAGCTTTTCATTCTGTTTGCCTTTTGTATTTATTCTCTAGGGCTTTCATAACAAAGTACTATAAACTGGGTGTCTTAAACATGAGAAATCTATTGTCTCATGGTTCTGGGGGCATGAAGTTGGAGGTCAAGGTGTTGGCAAGGTTGGTTCCTTGGCTTTTAAAAGTATCACCCTAATCTCTGCCTTCACTGTTTTGTGGCATTTTCTCTGTGTCCATGCCTCTGTGTCTAAATCATCTCTTTTTATAAGGATACCAGTCATATTGAATTGGCCTCCCCTCCCCCAATGACCTCATCTTAACTTAACTAATTACATCTGTAATGACCCTAGTTCCAAATAAGGTCATATTCTGAGCTTCTGGGGGTTAGGACTCCAGCATATGAATTTGAAAGAGGACACAATTCAACCTATAACAACTTCTAAGCATTGTGTTTCCTTAGTCTCATCCTTAACTCTCCTCGAGAAGCTTCATCCAAACCCATGACTCTACCAGTGAGGATAGATACCCAAAGGTGTTTCTCTTACCTAATCCTCTACTGAGTTCTGGAGGGACGGATCCAATTACTCAGTGGACATTTTTGGAGATTCATAGATCTCCTTAAATTTCTTATGTCCCCAAATCAATTTATCTTTTCTTCAAAGCTGCTCCTTCTGAGTTTCCTTTATCAGACATGGGCTCTGTCACCCATTTGGCTCCTCTAGCACACCCTGGAAATTACCCTGAAGGCTTGCTCTAGCTTATCATCTCTAATCCCTTTCAGTTACCACATCCTGTTAATTCTGCTTCTTCCATAGCTCTCACATGGCTCTTTTCCTCCCCCCCTCCCCGCCCCCCGCCGCTATCACTTCATTGGTTTAGTTTGCATCTCTTTTAACTTGAATTATTATGATTATTAATGATAATAATAAGCATTTATTGAGTGCTTATTGTGTGCCAGGCCCTTATATAAGATACTTTCTAGTCTTATACTTCTTCAATCCATCTTGAGTCCAGAAAGACCTCTATAAACACAGATGTAGCAGGTATAAAAATTTAGTCCACAAAACTCAGATGATCAAGAAAAATATAACTTTTTTCCTATAATTCAGCTTAATGATTATTTTAAACTTTTATTTAATCTGATGGCATAAAACAATCTCAGAAATTCTGAGTAAATAACTAAGTCTCACACTGTACTTCTTCATTTATAATTTCTTAATATTATAATTCTTACTACTACTGCTACTAATATTACAAATATCGAGACTGTCATAATTTTTCTTGGCAGCATAGTATTCCAGTATATGAATTCCAGTATATTGAATCTTTTAGGTAGTTCCCTATTTATGAACCTTTAGATCGTTTGCTGTCTTTTGCTATTACAAAATCTTTGTAATACATCCTTGCATAAATGTGCTAATATAATTATAGAGTAAATTCCCAAGGATAAGTACATTTTAAATTTCGACAACTATTGCTATACTCTCACAAATAACATATGAAAATATCTGTTTCCACTCAACAACACCAACAGTGGTTATTATGAAACTTTTAAGTATTTGCTGTATTTTGTCTTAATTGTATTTTTAAATTATGAGGGAGGGTGAGCATATTTTTCTTACATACCCTTTTTAAACCTTTTTCTCCCCACTGAATTTAAAATGAACATCATTTAAATAAATATTTATCATTCCAGTTATACTTTTAGGAGTTAAGTTTCTAGTTACAAACCTAAAATACCACACTAGACAGAATCTTTTTTGAAATAAGAATAAGATGTTCGTGACTAAGAATTCTTAGGCAGATTCTACGCCTTAGAATAAGCAGTAAGCCAAGATTCTAAGCCAGCAGTGCCCCCAAAGAAATATATGTACCAAAAATGCAAATTATAGATGTAATTTTAGGTTTTCTAATAGCCACATTAAAAAAGTGAAAAGAAATAGATACATTTACTTCAACAATATATTTTAACCCAATATATTCAAAATATTATCATTTCAATATATAATCAATATAAAATTATTAATGAGAATTTTACTTTCTCTCTTTTTGTTCTTTCTAAGTCTTCTATATCCAGTGTGTATTTTACATGCACAGCACATCTCAGTTTGACTAGCCACATTTCAAGTACTCAATAGCACATGTGGTTAGTAGCCACTAGTAGCACTGATTAGTTGTCAAGAAACTTCCCAGTACCTAGAAGCTACAACTAATTCTCAAATAGCTTAAGATTGCACATGACAGCTTGCCTAGTTTTTTTGAGGCCAAGTTCAGTGCTTTATAGAGAGAAGGTACTCAGTGTTTATTTTTCTAATTGAGTTATTTTTATTTTTTTCAATTGAATGTTCGTACTTGTTTTATAAAGAAATGGTCAAAATACCTAATTGTAGCAATGAATCATTTTGTTAGTCATAAAATGAAAAACAATTCATACATTTTACTTTGTTTCTCAGAAATGAGAGATGTTTTAAGAATGTGTTTTCATAAGATTTGCCAAAATTTTTCATCGCACAATAGCTTTTTTTTCCTTTTTCCTTTTGGACAATTGTTGAGTTGATGATGCTTTTAAGATAGGTAAGAACAGATGTGTTGACTCAGTTTGGGAAGGTAAAAACAATTTTAATTGAGGACAAGTCCTCAGGGAAATGATAGTGTCATAGGGGTGTTTGAAATCCAGATTTAGGAAGTAACGAGTCTTCAGCAGACTTTGTGATAGGATTATGAGACAGAAGAGCTTGAGCAAACTCCGATAGTCCTCCAAATATCACAATGCAGTATTAGGACCAAATTCCCTAACTTGACATTTTAAAAGATGATTTTTATTTCAATTATTTGCTCAAAAACTGCCCCTGCAATTGGTCTTCTAGGTAATTATTAATCCCATTTATTTCTCTTTAATTTTAATACTCTAAAATCTACCAATTTGTAAAAGGAAAGAGCAGCATTCTGTGAAGTTATGTAAGTGCTTTATAATATAATGTAAGGAATACACTTTTTTCATTGAAATGGTATTAACTTTCAATTAAAACCCAGAGGCAATAACACATTAGAAATGAACTTGGAGAATGCAATCTGGAAAAGCCCCATGTGTCACCTAATTTAACCCAACCCATTCTAATTTTACAAATTAGAAAATAGACTCAGAGAGGCAGAGACACTTGCTTAAATCACATAAATCTTCAGCGGTCTAGATTTCAAACTTTCCGATGCCTGGACCAATAATTCTCTTTAGTATGAATTATAGCATTATAATTTAGTGAGCACTTGCTAAGTGCTAAGCTCTGGGCTAAGTGCTTTTCATATATGTCAACAACTCACAAAATCCTTGCAATATGAAGTATTTCAAATTAAAAAAGTCATCACTCTTCTCAAACAATTTTTTTCTTGAAACTTCATTTGCTTTCTTAAACAGAAGTTGCTGACGCAAAAAGCCATGCTCCGCTTTCAGAGTCAAGTCTGCAAAGGATGCTTAAGTATACCCCACTAGGCTCTGTTTAAATAGCTAAATAAGCAATAACTATTCATGACTCAAGCTCCATATATTTCTATTAAGGTTGCAGAGAGGTTAGGAAAGCATAGCTTTTTCTCTTGTTTCCTTCCTTAATTTGTTCATTAATGACGTCTTCCCTCTATCTTTTTCTTTCCTTTTCTCTCTCTCCCCCTCTCCCTCCTCCTCCCTCCTCTCCTCCCCCCCCTCTCCTCCTCCTCCTTTCCTCTCCTTCCTTCCTTCCTTCCTTCCTTTCCTTCCTTCCTTCCTTCCTTCCTTCCTTCCTTCCTACTAGTCAGGTGTTAAGGCTATTTTCTATTGAGGTTCCAAACTCTTTTTGATTTGTCTTGAACATGTAGAATGTTAGAAATGCAAGAGCCTTAGGTATCATCTGAAAGGAAGCAATGGCCCAATAAAGGCAGAGGATTTTATCTAAGGTCAATTAAATGAAATTCCACCCAGATCAGAAAGCTACCACATAGCAGGAGTGCAGTCAACCCCAAGTAAAAAGCCATCAGAATAGCAATAGGCACTGTCTGACTGGCTCTGGAGGTGCCATCCTTTTTAAATAACTCAACTCAGTCTCAAACCAGCAAGTTCTCCAGCTTCACTTGAAGGGGGCCAGGATCCCTTGCCAGGAACCTCAGAATGAAAAGCAAATCTCTAATCATACCAAACACTTCAAAATCCCTAGAGTTTAGGGCCAGTGAGACTTAAATAGAATAGGTTGTCGGAGACACAAGGAGTTAGGACTTGTATATATGCACAAGAGGAGGAAACGGGACTTTTATTAACCTGTGCCTTAAAACTTTGTAAGTCACTTGATTGTGGAATGAAACCAAGACATTAAGAATTTCTAAAGAGGAAAAACCTGAAACTGGTTTTATACTTTGGAAGTACAGATTTCCAGGCCCACTGTCCCTAGTGACAGTCTGGTGAGGTTCTCAACACCACGATGTGACTTTCCCCTCCCATGACTTCATTTCTGGACCTTAGGTTCCTCCCTTTTGAAACAAGAGAACTGGTCCATATGACCAATCTATCTATATGTAAGAACCACACAACTCAATAATCATATTAAAATAATAAAATGACATGATTCAATTGCTTATTGATTTTTTATCATCCTGATTTTTCTCATCCCAGTTTGTGGCTTGACTGAACTGGCTGAACTTAGAGGAATACCTTATGCTCCAAATTTCTTGTAAGAATTTTATCTCACCAGAGAGTAGGCGGAAGAGGAAAGGGGGAAGGTGGGAGGTAGATGTGGTAAAAGGGGTCAAATATGTGGTGACATTAACTAATTAAAAATAAATAAATTAATTAAAAAAATAATTTTAGTACAATTTTTTCCTCAAAGGTTGTTAGGGCTGCTGCATTCTTTTTGAGATCCTTGCCTAGAACACAGTCTGGAAGCAGAACACTGTCAGAGGTCAGCAGTGTTAGTGAAACATTTCCCAGCATGCTCAGAGTAAAGCCAGGCTCCTTTACGTGGCCTATAAGGCCCCGCCTGACCTGGCACCTCTGTCCTTTCTAGGCTTATATCTCACTCTCTTTTTCCTCATTTAATTTATTCTGGACACACAAGCCTTCCTTTATTTCCTCGAAGGCACCAAGCTCTTTTCCAACTCAGGATCTTGATGTAGGCTGTTTTCTCTGCTGGAGTTCCTTGGATGATTTAGGCCTAAATATCACATCATCAGGGAAGTCTTTGCTGACCATCCCATCTACACTGAAATCAGGCCACCGTGCCCTTTTCTCGTCCAAGAACTCAATATAATTTGTGATTTACATATATTTGTACATTTACTTCCATATCTGCCTCCCTAACGACTGGAAAGAAGAATCAGGGGCTACCTCTTCTTTTGTTCATTATTGTATTTCCTAGGACATAGTAGGCACTCAATAAATATTTGCTAAATTAGTGAACAAACGAATGCATTCATAGAAAATTCCCAGCATAGTCAGCTCTTATTGGTTGTTTATATATGACACAACTTATAAGAACACTTAGTGAAAATGTCACTTTGACCCTGTTTTGGTATTGTGGAAATCTTTATCGGTCCTTCTGTAAGTTGGCAACTGTTCCAATGTATGTTTATTCAGACTGAATCGACCTCTTTACTGACTCAGTGGGAACACCATTGAGCCAGTTAATGCAACCTCAATTCTCTCAGTCTTGAGTTCTTGGAAAACTGTAGGGAACTTCTCCTGGCCAAGAAGATACCTGAGATTTTGAGTTTGAACTAAAGTATCCTTAAAGGAGAAAATCAAATGAATCTCAAGTGATTGATTTTGTCTATGAATAAAAGTCAGAGTTAAGTCATGGGTGGAATTACTACATAGTCACCTGACTGCAATCAGATTTGGTTAGCTGTTGCTGGGACCACATGAAAAAAGGGTTATTTATTAAGAACAGAATAGTTCCTTTTAAATTCTGTAGCAATCATGTCTCTTTTTTTTTCTTCCAGTCCATGGAAAGTGTTATCACAGGCAACTTTCTGCAGGAAGTTGGGTTTATCACTTCCTCACAGTTGTAGTTTGTCTAGGACTTAACTACATGCTATCAGATTACATCAAAATGTAGGCCTTTGTGTGTTTAACTCATCAAAGGAGTGGACCCTCAGGACTTGATATCACTTCACTGCATATGCAGCCATGTAGCAAAACAAAGCCTATCTAAACAGGACAGAACTATTTCTGTTGTGAGGCAGCTCCGCTAGCTCAAGCTTGCAGAAATGGTCGAGTTTCAGGTGTCTGCAGTGTTTCACTTCTTGTTTTTACATTTATCCCTTTTTAGAATTGCAGTCACTTGCCTGGTTGTTTGCAAGGAACGAAAACCCCAAATATTACCTACAAGGGAGGAGACAAGATTGCTCCAGTCCACAGTGTCAGTCGAAGGCAGCACGAACCTTTACTTCATCATCTTGATTTTCTCTTGAGAATGCCAAATGCTGCTGTCATAGTCTGGGTTTTAAAGCTAGTCATGTGGGGTTTGAATCTTGGCTTCTCTGTTTCCTGGTTGTGCATCCTGGGGCAAGTTATTTCACCTCTCTGAGCTTAAGCTTCCCTATCTGAAAAATGGAGAAAATAATAGTTCCTGTCTCATAGCCTTATGATATGGAATAAATGAGATGGATTAATATGTAAAAGGTGCTTGTGGAACGTGCTGTGCTCACCACAGGAGGGATATCAGTATTGTGAAGCCTGAGGGGTGCCATAAACCATGCTCTGCAGAGTGGCAAGATGAGCTGGCAGAGCAGTCTCAGGCTGGCTGAAGTTTCTCAGGCTGCACTTCCACCTCTGGGGCCTCATCGCTATTTTCTTCTCCCTGGAGTTCCCTCTTCTCTGCGGTGGTCTGGCTGCCAGATGGTGCCACTATTGGCAGCCACAGGAAGCCAATGCAACTGTGAAGTAATACTTCTGCCCCAGGGCTGGCTCCGCCCTGTTGACCAAGTTTTTTAGATTTGCTCAGCCAACTTCTTTTAATGCCTTGCCTAAAAAGGACTTCTCACCCAGCTCAACTGCACTGGGAAATGGCTGACTGCCCCAGAGGCTTCGGACAAACAGCTTTCGGGGGATAGAAGTGGTGAAAGGACCTTCTTCCTTCCAGCTCAATGCTTCATGAGTTTGGGGGTACCATTTTGCAGCAACTCTCAATATGATGCTCATCTAAATACTAAAATCAGATGTCAAAGGAGGAGGGATGGGGCTTGATTCTATAAAGTCTCTTTGAGCCAGTGGAATATAATGAGGCACTCTTTAAAAAAAAATTATTTGCATCAAGGCAGTACGCAAATTTTCACAGGCCTATGACCGGAAAAAAATTAAGTTGCACCTAAAAAACTGTATACTTTAGGAAAGTAAATGTTTTTTCTATTTTTTTTTTTTAAATCTGAAACTATTTTAAATAGGAAATTAAAACAAGCCGAATGCTTTATTGCTTCTTTATACTCAGGTTATTCACTGATGGTTCCCTTTCCAGCCTCTGAGGTGGCAGATGCACTGTGAGCCACACTTTGCCTCAGTTGTTCAGAGAATCACTTCAGAGCCATCAACTATCCTCTAGTCCAAAGGTCCCCAATTCCTGGGCCATGGACTGATACCGGTCCATCGCTTGTTAGGAACTCGGCCACGCAGCAGGAGGTGAGCAGTGGGCAGGAGAGTGAGTGAAGCTTCGTCTGTATTTGTAACCGCTCCCCAGTGCTAGCTAGCATCACTGCCTCAGCTCCACCTCAGATCATCAGGAATTAGGTTCTCATAGAGGCACCGTTCCCTGGTGCCAAAAAGGTTGGGGACCACTGCCTTAGTCAGTGCCACCTGGCTTTGGGTTGGTGTCAGAGGTTCCCATCCAGTGAATTTTGCCTCTCTGCCTGGCTCCTGGGATTGAGCTCTTTGGCTGTTTTTTTTTAGCTTTTTTTCCTTGTGGTACTGTCTCTCAGAACTCCCCTTAATGGCCTTTAATGGCTACAGGACCAGTCTCACCTCACCTTCAAGCCCTACACAGGAGATAGGTTCCCAGGCTGGATCTTTTTGGGATCCATGTTTTCTGGAAGAGAGTTAAGATATTTGGCTACAACCCTCTAGGATAGTTGAGAATGCTAAGAAAAGACCAGCCCTTTCTGTAGATTGTTGAAATTAAAAATAATTTTTTCTAATTGCAAAAGCAACAAATACACATAAACACACACATTCCTAAATACAGAAATGTATAAAGTTTAAAACTGAAGATTTCATAACAACCTCCTAGTGAGAATTCTTTGTTATATACTGTTCTAGATTTATTTCAGTGCATATAAAAACATTTTACTTAAAAAAGAGAGAGAGAACAGAATGTATAACTACTCTTCTGAAACTCGCACATTTTCCTTAACAGTATATCATGGATATATTCAAATGTCAGTATACACAGATTTACCACATTATTTTGTATGACTGTGGCTATTCCACAGTAGAGTGGATTATAATTTATTTACTCAATTCCTTACTGGTGGACTTTGGACTATTTTAGATTTTTTTGAATTAACAGAGCAGTACTGAATATCCTTGTGCAAACATCTTTGTGCTCATGTGTGAGTATTTCTTTAGAATTTTGGGGTTAAAGGGTATGCACATTTAAAAATTCAATAAACATTGCTAAATTGTGTACCAGTGTGCTAATTTTCAATCAACCCCCAAATCTTAGAAGTCCTGTTTCCTCAAACACTTAACTGTTGTATTACCAAATTTTATAAATCTAATGGGCAAAAAAATATTGTCCATTTGTGTTTCTTATTATTAGTAAATTTGAATATTTAGGGATGCTTTTGCCTGGAATTATAAAATACTAAAAGGTGGTTTATATTTATTATTTACTATATTTTATAACACAATTTAGAGGCAGGGTACCCCAAGGTTGGACAGTGGATTAGCAATCTTGGTACAGATTCTTTTTTCTGCTGTATTGTACTCAATTTGTCCTCTTGTGGTTTCAAGATGGCTACCATACTTTCAGTCATCACATTCTAGACAGCTATCTCCAAAGCCCCACAAAAGCTACCCTACTCCAAATCCTCAAGCTTCTCTTTGGATTGTGGAGGAAAACTCTTCCTATCAGTTCACCTGAAGACATCTTCCCCCACCCAGGTCCCATGGGCCAGTCAGTATTGGGTCATATATCTCTTTCTAGACTGAGGTGCCCATGCCATTTTTAATAAGATTTTCTCTGTTAGTCTTTGAGATTCATTGAAGCAGGCAAATGCAACTTGATTATAATGCAACAATTCAAATATAAGGGCAAATACTATATTTGAATTATAAGACTGTCCTTAGCTTTCAATGATTTATCTCTAAAAGCTCAATGTATGACTTGAGTGTAGGCAGTTAAGCCCCTTAATAGCTGACCACACTCAGTAAGTCATAATATCTTGCTTAGCCCCCAAAGCAGTATAACCCCATGGCTTTCTCCTTTAGGAAGCCAAAGATAGTAGGACCACATGTGGTCTGGGTAGCCACTCTTAGGCCATGGGGGATCTGCTGGCAGAATTTCTGGACCTCCCCAGATGGGAAGAGGGGGATTGGTTTCTCAGGGGCCCACAGGTAACTATAACAATATCTACTTTTTAAAATGGATGCTAAGCCCTGAATGAAAAAATGAGAAGCTTCTTCCCTTTTAGGGGTAGGATATTCCCTCCTCTCCCTACTGGGCACAGAGAGAATGGAAGGTAATGGTTACAGTTTATTTTTGCTTTACTTGCTTCTTGTGAATTGGTGTTTTTAGTTAGACAAAAGAGAAACCTGATCTTAGTTACACCTTTATAACTGGAAAATTACCTTTTAATCAGACTAAGAGACCTCCTCAGACTCATGTTCTCTACTCTCAGAGTCTCACTGGCATCTTCCAGTTACCAAGGCTCTGGATTTTTATAAAACTAAGGCTATGGACATAGAAGTCTGAATTCCAGAATTACTTGGCTGGCCTTTATCCCTCCGTGATCTATTCTAAGTTTCCCTAACTTAACAACCCCCAAACGAAAGTTCAAACAAATGTCAGTCCCCTCTTTTTCCCTCCTCCTGTTCCCTACCTCACGATTAACGCAATCGTCACAGTGATATCTAAGCTGAGTGTTTATTAGGTTAAAGAAAGTATTCATTTTTACTTTTAACCATAGGGAATCTTGGGCAAGTGTTATTTAAATTTATCTCTAATTATTTAATGTTTTGGTTGTTATTATATATGGACTTAAAAATTCATTTCTAATTTTTTTGTTGTTAATATGTAGAAATACAATTAATTTTTGTATGGTGACTTTGTATCCTGTGACCTTGCTGTTAGTTTTATTGACTTTTTTGGTAGATTCTTTGGGCTTTTCTACATACATGGCCATGCTGTCAGTGAATAAAGATAGTTTTACTTCTTCCTTTCCAATCCGTATGGGAAGGCTCCAGGAGAATGAAATCCTACAGGCAGCCAGCTTGATGAGATTTCAGATCTGCTTACCCTTGACTGGGCTGGCTTAAACAATGAAAAGCCTGTCTGATCACATGCAGTGGTCTTTTCTGGCTCTTTGGTTCTATGCATGCAGTTTGCTCTTTCTATTTCCCCTATTTGAGGCTTTCCTTCCTTACTTGATGAGTTTGGTTTGAACACTTGTTCACTTACAGTCTATCTTATTTCTAAAGCATTTTCCTTCTGGCTCATGGATAAATCTGCCATTCCTGGGGCATTAACCACCTTCCCTTTTCCATTTCTTTCTTTGGTTCCATATGAGGATGTTGCAGTGATTCCCCCTCGATTCACCAGCCAGTTTGTCCATGGGCTGTTCCCTGATTTTTTGCCAAGTAACTATTCACCAGCAAGTGGACTGGTGTCCTTTCCATGTGCAGGTCTGGGAATTGCTTTGCCCTCACTTCTCAAACTTTAAATATCAAGAAACTTCTCATGCTGGAAAAACCATAGTTGGTCTCATTGTCCCTCACAGTTTCAACTTGTTCAAATTACTCGATAGTACCTTTGGTTCTTTATCTTAACGACTCATACACTTGCTTTGTTTAAATATTTTATCCTCCAAATCTCACTTATTCTTTCAACTAATTCTAATTATTTTTTAAATGTCTTCTTTGTTTATTTTGGAGGTTACTTCTTTTTATCTTTAACTTCTTTCTTTGTTAAAATGAAAAGACAGAATAATATCCAGTCAATAATATCCAATGCAATAATTTTTAGACTTCCTTCATGGAAGTATAAGTATACCAATTCTTTAAACTTGGTGGAACTTTGTTTTTAGCAGATTGCAGTGAAAAAAACACTGTTTGCCATAGCTATACAGAAGGCTTACCAGGCGATCAGTATGGAAATTGGCCTGGGGAGGGTTCACTCTCAAGCACAAGGATAATCCTGGATTTTTATTGATTGTTTCCTTTTCACCTTCTTGGTCTTTTCTTTCCAGTTTGCTCTTGCATTTTCTTGACTACAGCATCAGATCATTTTTTTTTTTTTAAACAGCATAATTAAGTGAAAGGAACATGGACTTTGGAGTATAAATAGACCCGAGTTTCAATATCACTTCTGTCTGTTACTACTTGTGGATCTTTGGGCAAGTTGCTTACCTTCTGAGCTTCACGTTTTTCTTTTAAAAATTGCCTTTGAAAACATAGATAATATTTATAAAGCATGTAGCATAGCATATGGCCCATGGAAGATACTCAGTATATGCTACTTATGATTACTACTTTTATGCCTCTGACTTTCTTTCCCTATCTTTTCTGTAATCACTTGCCGTTCATTATTGGCTTGAATGAATCTGTACATTTATGATCTTTGAAAGTAGTGGTTTACCTCTTCTTTCCTCTTAGTATTAGATCAACAGTGTGATGTATTTGCCAAAGAAATAGCTTGCACAGTCTTAGCCTGAATTACAATTTGAATGTGTCTAGAATCACAGTGTTAAAACCTGAATGGACTTTAGAGACAAGCTGCTTCAACTCTTGTTTTTTACAAACTAACTGATATAGCAAAGATAAGCAATTTGCTCAAAGCTCATAGTAGAGTATACGTAAATACTGAGATTTCCCCACTTCAGGAAAAGAAATTTTTTTAATTGAGGCAAAATTCATATAACACAAATTAACCATTTAAAAAATGTATAATTCAGTGGAAGTTAGTACATTCACAATGTATATCCATCACCTTTACCTACTTCCAAAATGTTTTCCTCACCCCATATTCATTGAACACTCACTTCCCATATTCTTTCACACAAGCCTCTGGCAATCACTAATCTGCTTTCTGTCTTTATGAATCTGTCTATTCTGGATATTTCATACAAATGGAATCATATGCTATGTGATCTTTTGTCTTCTTTCACTTAGCAAAATGTTTTTAGTACATCCTCATTGTTTAAAAATTCAAACATTATAGGAAGTATATTGAAGAAAATAAAAAGTATTCTGTAATCCCATCCGCCATTGACCTGTTAGTGTGGTGATAGTTGCAGTTCCCTAACATAAATTGGTTTACACTATTCATATCTTTTACTTGAACTTGGTTTTTCATGTAATGCTATATATGAAGTAGCTTCCTGTGTTGATACATACAGATCTCTTCATTTTCTTTTTTGGATAGTATGGCATTTCATTATATAGTTCTAATCTAGGTTGTTTAACAGACCTGCGGATGGGCATCCTTCTCCCCTTTAACACTGCCCCACCCAATTCTGTGCTAAGTAGAATAGTTTACATCCTAATCTGATGAATGTGAATTATTTTGAAATCCCAGTATTAGAGACAAATAAACAGGAATAGCTTCCATTTCTCTGAGATCATCTTGTGTACACTGGGAAAATCGTGCATCAGTGAGATCTAGATAAACTTTGAGATTGTTTCTAATTTCAGATTCTTTGATTTTTGAGATTAATACCAAAATCAAGGTAGTACTAGGGACATAGAGGTAAATGTCTAGGACTGGGAATTAGGAGGCCTGGTTTTAACCTTCTTTTTGCTAAGGACTAGCTCTGGGTCTTTGGAAAGTTACCTCTTTGGACTTCAGTTTCCTCCTCTGTGAAATGAGGCGAATGGGCTAATTGGTTACAGTGATAACTTCAATTATTCAGTCACTAATGTGGTGACTTTAACTGAGGTCACTGCCCAGTTTACAATGATTTTCCTTCTGTAGGAACAGCTCTGCTTTATTAGGGTAGGCCCCCAGTAACCATGTGTTATGAGACCCTCCTTTCTCAGCCATATCTGGTTGTTCTAGTGGAAGTCATTTGTCACAAGTCAATCCAATCAAAATCCTTCTTTAGGAGTTTTGAATGCGAACCACAGAAAGTATGAGGGCAGTTCCTCTCTTGTGGTTTGGGGATGTGAGAAGTGAAACTTGGTAGCCATTGGTGACCATATTATCAGTATATTGAGGTTCTAATGCGGATAGGGAAGGGGTGGGACTCCTGTGCTATGGGTTAGTGGTGGAGTAATCACACAAAAAGGAGCTACTTCTAAATGCAATGTGATGTCTTGGATTGTATTTTGAGACAGAAAAAGGACAGTGGAAAAACTGGTAATCTATGTAAAGTCTATAGTTTAGTTAATAGTATTGCACCAACGTTAATTTTTTAGTTTTAACAAAGATGTCACGATTATGTAAATGCTACCATTAGGGAAGGTAGGTGAGAATTCTCTAAACTATCTTTGCAATATTAACATCATATGTTTTTTTCTGATATGATGCATTGAGAAGGAAGGGTATAACATTTAAAAAAATGCATACTTTACTTTAACCATGAGGAATTTAACCATGAGGAAGTGTCAGTGAGAGACATTCTATAAAAGACTAGATGGTATCCTTCAATAATGTCAAGGTCATGAAGGACAAAGAAAGATAGGAACTCTCTCAGACTGGGAAATAGGAGACATGCAATGTATGATCCCGAATTCATCCTGGATCCAAAAAATACCAGTATTGAGGTAATTGGAAACATTGGAATACGGTCTGTAGATTTGCTAGTAGTATTGTATTAATGCTAATTTCCTAGTTTTGATAATTGTTCTGTGGTCATAAAAGTTATTAACATTTTGGGAAGCTGCAGGAATAGTATACAGGAATTCTTTGTACTATTTTTGCAACTTTTAGCAAGTCTGAAATTATTTCAAAATTTAAAATTTAAATGCTTGCTAAAAGATGACATTATCAAAATGATGTAAGCAGCTCCCAACACTTATTCCTCCACAGAAATATAGAAAAAAAAAATTTAGTAACTGTCAAACCACCTTCGTCAGAACTTGGGGAAATAGTAAAAAATTTAGAGCAACAAGCAAATACTGAATCAAGGAAAAGGCAATTTAAAAGTGGTAGAAACTCTCTGTGGCATTTTTACTTGCCCTTGATTTACTCCTCCCTGGTAGATTGGCAGTCTCGAAGATAGCAGCCTGCATTCCTAATATGGGACTCTGGCCTTAGTTCCAGAGGAAGCAGAGCAGATCTTATTCGTAAATCATTGTGTTTATCTGTTTTAACCTGGCTGGAGGCTACATGAAGGACCAACACAAGGTGTGTCTCTATTTTGCCTACTCTGAACTTACTCAGGGCAGAAAAGGGGTGAACATTGCTTGAAATATTGTAAGGTAAACAACAACAACAAAAACTTGCAGTTGCCTGGGCAAAAGATTATAGTTGAGACATACAATAGACTGCCTAAAGCCTGGGAGGAAAAGCTGGGAGAGACTTTCCTTGGGAAATTAGAACATTCGCAATAGCCCAGGTATACTGGGGAATTTAGAAAGTCACATACGTACCCAAGACACATCCTCAGAAAAAAACCAATAAGACCTTAAGCTTTCATCTCTGGATGATCTCTAGATTCAGTGCAAGCAGCTAGTGAAGACTAAGACGGAGTTGTAAGAAGCCTGGCTAAGTGTTAAAGAATGCCCCAACACAGCCAATGTGTAAAGATTGGAAAAGGTGTTTATTTTTGTTTTCTTATCTCCTGGCATCAAGGAAAATCTTTTCAAAGCACTAGCTAAACACATCTAAAGGAACAGAGGCTTCAGTGACCATAAACAACAAGGAATACAGTCTTTGCAAAAAAAAAAAAAAAAAAGTTTGGAAAAGTCACGAAACAAATGGACAACTATGGCGTTCAACAATCAAGACCAGCAAACCTTGAGGAAGGAGGAGAATCTGATCTCCAGAGTTACCATATTACAATATTCAAATGTACAGATTTCAACAAGAAATCACAAATCATACAAACATACAGGACAGTATGGCTTATTCAAAAGATAAAAATAAATTGACAGAGACCATCCATGAAGAACATCAGACTTTGAGTAAATTGAGTCTTCTATATGCTCAGAGAGCTAAAGGAAACCATGCACATAGAACAAGAGGAAACCAGGTAAATGATGTAGAAACACAATGAAAATAACAATAAAGAGAGAAATCATAAAAAAGAATCATATAGAAATTCTGGGGCTGAAAAGTAGAATAACCGAAAAATTCCCTAGAGCTATTCTGCAGATTTGAGCAGACAAAAGAAAGAATTAGTGAATTGAAAATAAAACAATTAAAATTATACATACTGAGGAGCAGAAAAATGAAAAGTGAACAGAGCCTAAGGTACTTGTGAGATACCATCAACGCAACCAACACATACATTTTAAGAGTTCCAGAGGGGGAAAGGTTTCTTTTAAATTCTATAGTAATCACCCTAGGATCCCATCTAATGAAGTGAGAACTCTACCTTTGCAATTTTTCTTAATACTAAAACGATCCCCAAATTAAAAGTTTGCTTTTTAAAAGGGGGAGATGGAGAGGAGAGCTTTCTTCTTTTGGACTTCCAAGTTTAATTATGAATGGTTTCAGATCTATTTTGAAACAACTGATTTTTGTTTCCCTTTTGTCTTTTCATCATACTCTTAACACCATTACATCAACATCTTAGCTAAAGCTTATTAAAAGGCACCACTTCTGGAGAATGTGCACTTATGGGGTCATTGTATATGGGTGTGCGATTTGTGCACTGCATACAGGTACCCAGATGGGGGCCAGTAAGAGTTGAAACCTATACTATGCTGCTGTTGCACCCTGGTGCAGGGCTCCCTCAGCTCAGAAGAAGATGCTTATGTGCCAGCAGCAGACTTGTGCTCTTAGAGAGCAAAAGCTTCTCTTTGCCATTCCTAGCCTTGATTCTTGTTACAGAGGAGAAGCTGTAAGAGAAAATGAAGGTAATATCCAGAGAGAGGCCAACACTAGTGATGAAAACAGAGAGATTCTAGGTAGCATCCAGTCCTGTTTCCTCTTTTTTATTTTATTTTATTTTAATTAGTTTCAAGTATACAGTACATTGTATGCATCTATATATAGATGTGTATATAGATGTTGTTAGACATCTATATAGTTCGTAAAACAATCCCCCCAATTGCTCCCTCCCTCCTTTGACCCTCCACCTAACCAATGTATTAATACTAATTACATTCCCTATACTTATGACCATCTATCAGCTACTAATTTGTATTTCTTTAACCCTTCACCCCATTCTCCCAGCCCCCCAAACTCCCTCTCCTCTGTCCGTTACCAAATTGTCCACTATATTTGTGAGTCTGTTTTTGATTAGTTTGTTCTTTTAATTCCTTAGATTCCACATATAAGTGAAATCATATAGTGTTTAACTTTCTCTGTCTGACTTAAATACCTTCTAGGTCCATCAAAGCAATATCTTTTTCCATCCCCTTTCTTTTAGTCTGTGTGTATCTTTTAATCTAAAGTGAGTCTTTTGTATTTTTTCTTCTTAAAGAAGTCCGTCCAACATTTCCTGTAATTCTGGCTTGGTGGTGATAAATTCCTTTAGCTTATTTTTGTCTAGGAAGCTCTTTATCTGTTCTTCAACTCTAAATGATAGCTTTACTGGATAAAGTATCTTTGGTTGTAGATCTTGGGTCTTCATCCTGTCGAATATTTTGTGCCAAGCCCTTCTGTCCTGCATAGTTTCTTTTGAGAAATCAGCTGCCAGTCTTATGGTGTTCCCTTATAAGTAATTATCTGTTTTTCTTTTGCTGCTTTTAATATTCTTTCTTTGTGTTTAACCTTTGGCATTTTAATTATGGTGTCTCTTGGTGTGGGGCTCTTTGCATCCCTGATTTTTGGAATTCTCTGAGCTTCCTGGGGTTTTATGTCCATTTCCTTCACCAAGTTAGGGAAGTTTTCCATCATTTTTTCTTCAACAGCTGTTCAACATCTTGATTTTCTTCGGTTATGCTGATCAGATAGATATCTGGCCCTTAATAGTGTCCCAGATACTGCTTAAATTATTTTTATAGTCTTGGCATCTTATCTCTTGCCATTCTGCTTGTGTGTCCTTGGCTTTCCCATCCTCTAGATAGGGCATTTGATCCTTTTCTTTATTCACTTTGTTTATTCCATTTAATATACTTCTCATTTCAGATAATGTGTTCTTCATTTCAGACTGGTTCCCTTTTATGATTTCTGTTTCCATTTTTATGTTTTTTATCTCTTTGTTGAAATTCTCACTGAATTTATCTACACTTACCAAAAGTTCATTGAGCATCTATATAACCAGTGTTTTGAACTCTGCATCTGTTAGATTACTTGGCTCCATTATATCTGAATCTCTGTTCTGTTCTCTCATATGGCTTCTGCTTCTTGTCTTCCCATTTTGGCTGCTTTTCTGTGTCCATATCTATGTACTAAGCAAAGCTCCTAAGTTTCCCAGTCTTATTAGTACGGCTTTGTGTAGTAAGTGTCCAGTGGCGCAGTCTTGAGAGGGGTTCAGCTGCAGGCCAAATTTAGCCCAAGCCTCTGCCCCTCCGGAGCCACCTGTTAAGATTCAGCAAGCAATCCACAGATGCTGAGCTTATAGTTGCCTCAAAAGGCCACACCAGAAACCAAGGCCAGCTGCCTCCAGTGTGAGTCTAGACTCTGCTCAGCAAGGAACACCTGACTCGCTGAGGATATACCTGGATGTAGCTTGGGAGGGTCCGTGAGTTGGGAGAGGTGGGGTTTCAGGGAATCTTCTGGGTGGAGCGATGTCTGTAATCCAGTTTGATGAAGTCTTGGCTATGGCGGCTCTGTGTCCTGCGCACTGGTATGGGGGAGGGCTCGACAGGGAACAATGGATACTGTTGGTGCTTCTGTACAGAGCAAGTCTCAGCTCGGCCCTCGCTCTGACAATGTCTCCCTGCAAGTCCCTGGTGCCCCCTGCGCACAGCTGAATTGGCACTGGTTCTCAGAGTGATTAAGTCAGTCACCGTGAAAATCCACTCAGTGACGCGGCCCCTTTAAGAGGCATCTGCCACTGCTGCAGCCTCTGTCTCACTCAGCTGACTGAGACTGGGCTGCCCCTTGTCCTTGCTCCATCCTATCTTCTGCCATTGCAGGGTGATTTCTTGGATTTCTCCCTATTTGTATGGCTTGTTCATCTAGATCCAAGGCGATTTTTCCTTGCTGCTGTTCTTTGTATCTATCACAACTCTGATTTGGTCACCAGAGGGATGAAAGAGCCTCTATCTATGCCATTTTTTTTGGTCTCCTATGTTTCCTCTTATCTTACTCAGGAGACCATATCCCTGGCTTCTCTAAGGCTTTGTAGTTCAGCCCCTTTTTTGTTTAAATTTCCCCCTTTAATTCTTAGCTGGTTTGATTGAGTTTTCATTTCTTGCAGAATATCTTAGATCTCTTCCATTTTTGACATATATTACAATAACCATAGGATCAGCTGGGACAGAGAGCAAGAGTGCTATTCTAGTAAATGTTTCACAGTCAGCTATGGTGGGAGGCAGGGGCTGATTTGCAACATTTTATGATTTCCATGGCGTAAGTATTGTCACCGTGGCTGGTTTCAAGCTATTCATGTGATGTCATTGAATACGGAGTTGGGAAGAATGCACACGATTGGCTCTTGTAAATGTGTATGAGCTGGCTTTAGTATACTGCTGGAAAGCTTCCTTTAGGTTCAGCTTTGTCCACTGATTGGGTGTGTGAACAGTATTGGTCACCAAGTGGTAATGTCTACAGGCTACATACAGCTTCAGATATGCTCTGTTTAGCTTATAAGTGCTTAAAATATTTTGGGTTAGTTGGTACTATTTACATATCATGATGTTTTACCTAAAAATATATATTCCCTCCTTTACATGAGAAACAAGAATATATTACAGTGTTGGGTCTGGTGCTCAGAAAGTTTCAATGATTTGTCGAAAGTGACACTGAGATTTTCCAAGGTGACACAAAGAATAAGTATCTGAACCAGAACAAGAACTCAGGTCTTATGACTTCCAAACCAAAACTTGTGCCACTTCTTCAAGTTGCCTTCTCATTTCCCTGTCCATTATCATCTTTACCATCATTTGCTTGCTTAGCATTTCCTGTTTAACTCTTTCCATTTACAAAGCATTCTGTGACCGAGGGTTGTTAAGGTCATTTCTATGGGCTCATAATGAAATGAATCATGGCAAAGATTCTGTGCATTGACCAACTTTCTTCCCTGT
The DNA here is from genome assembly GCF_902729225.1 of Pteropus medius. Lineage (NCBI taxonomy): Eukaryota > Metazoa > Chordata > Mammalia > Chiroptera > Pteropodidae > Pteropus > Pteropus medius. The sequence continues at coordinate 25,881,550 of NW_024344378.1, read as the reverse complement.
TGACTTTTACGTTTTAGAATACTGATTGCTGTTTTTGTAAAGATAATGCAGGTTCACAAAGAAGGAGCAGAAACTGTTGAATCGTGCACCTGAAACTTACTGGATTTTGTCAACCAATGTCACCATAAAAAAAAAGTAGAGACGAATACAGCAAAGGACAAGGGAAAAGTGAAAAATTACTCCCAAACATACCATTAACCCTTGTTATAAGAGAACATTGCTTCAGACATCCTATGTACATCAGAGAAAAAGATTGCTAGTCAGAAATGCACATTCCAGATGTGCAGTTTTTAAATAACAGTATTAAATTTAATCCTATTCGAATTTGACAAGTGAAACTGTAATGAAGGCATTGAACTTTGAATAAATGTTTGTTCACAAGGAACATTAGTTCTTTAAGGATACTCTTAAGATTAAGAAAAAAGTCATAATAAGCATTAAGAGCTTTAAGTCATTATGTTTTTATTTTTTCACTTTCACATTGCACTTTTAGAGAACATCTTTGATACACTCCTAGGAGACCTAAAGATATTAGTAGTACACTAAAAATTCCTCCATCTCCCCTTTCCTCTGCTGTGTTCAGTTGGTTCATTTTATTTTATGTGGTTATAGTTTTTAATATTTATATTCTGTTTTGTAACCATAATGTCCATAATTGGTTAATCTTTGTTTTATATTTAAGTGAATTCAATCCTCTGCACCTGTCTTTTCTTCATTCTTGACTTCTTTAATTCCTCAATGGTTTATATAGATTTCATTATCAAGTAGCCCTCCCCCCCAACACCCCCGCCTCAAAAAGAGCTTATAGTAGCTGTATTCCTTGAATATTTGTTGTCTGGAGAATGTCTTTCTGTTATCTTGAAAAATAACTTGGCTGGCTATAAAGTTCTTGAAGCATATTTTCTTTTTCTCAGACCTTGGAAGATCTTTCTTCTTTGTCTTTTGACATGAGGTATTGAACTTGGTCTTTTGCCATGGCTTCTCCATTTATCTCTTTTTTGGTTTGAGTCATTATCGGATGATTTTTACTAAGAAGGCTTTATATATGTTATTTTCCTTGAGTTTATTTATTTTCATATTTGAGATGTTTGCTTGTTACCTTTAAAGATGAATGAGAACTTGTCTTTACAGGCTTATTCCAGTACTTCCAGAGAGTTTGAAGCCTGCTTGGCTTCCAAAAATCAAGTGAAAACAAACAAAAGCCTTGTGAATGACTTGTTTTTGTTGCTTGTTTTCCTGAAGAATTGTTTATCCTTAAAGTTCAGTTACAACCAGGATATATCTCAGTGTTGCTTGTGCTATGTCATTTTTTTTCCTTTGCAATTTGTGTGCTTCTTAATATTGCAGATTTAATTCTTTGTTCATTTCAGGGAAATTTTCTTCCTTTAGAACTTTAAACAGTAGTCCTGTATGATTCGTTAGGTTTGTTACTTCAGGGACATCTGTTATCTTTATGTTGGACTGTTTGTCTGTCTTCCATTTCTATCATGTTCTCTCTATTTGCATTAATGTATTTGAATTTTCTCTTGCATGTGTTAAAAAGCAAAACTGTATTAATAATTCAGTTTTCAGAAAATGTCTGTTACTTCTCTTGTAGGTTGTATTTACTTAACAGTTCTTCAATGGTATTATTTTGGCCCTTGATTTGTTCTCTTAATCTCCATCTCTCTTTTATTTCATTCTGTTTTATCATTTTGTCATTGAGCTCTTTTTCCCATTTCTTTGTTGCAGCATATTTGCATAGCTGCCATACTGCTTTTGGAAATTTTCCCCATGCTTAACATGTGGAGGTGTTTTCAGACTTTCCATTTGCTCAGATATAGTTTAGTGACTTCTTCCTGCTTTACCTTTTTTTTTTTTTTTAATTTCTTCAAGTATCAACTTGAGGGTTAAGTTTTGTGACCTAACTAGACTGAATGCAAGAGGAAAGGGATGGACTGCTCAGCTGAGCTGTGCCTAGGGAAGATTCATTTCTGGGAGGATGTTCTATATTTAGAGTCAGACAACCTCATCAGCAGTAGCAAGCATGGGTAACCACACCAACAAAGTCCGTCAGATGACACAAGAGTCCCTCACAGTAATGGAATAACTGTATGGTATATAACACTTTTTTGAGCATTTACTCTGTGCTGGACACTGAAAGAAGAAATAACTACTTTTATTGTGTATTTCTGATGCCAGACCTGTGCTAAGTGCATTATATATTATTTTATTTGCTCAGTACAACAATACGAAATATCTTTATCAGCCCCCATTTTTTGAATGAGGGAACTGATGCCTTGAGCAGCTACCATTTGCCAAAAGTCATAACGCTAATAATTACAGAGTTGAGCTTTGAAACCATGTCTAAATCATAAATGCTTAGTGTGGAAAGATTCTTTTACCTGGAAATTTGATGTAATATTGGGGAATACTTGTAGAACTTTAGTGTGCAATTTGCCTGTAATCTAGTAAAAGCTTAGTAATTTTTCTTTTCAAAAAATAACTTTTATTTATAGATGAAATATATTTAAACTTGCTTCAAAATAATCTGGGGAGAAGAGGAAACTGAGTAAGGGAATAGACAGAACACAATTGGCCATGGGTTGATAATTGAAGCTGGGTGACTTGAAACATGAAAACTTATTGTACAGACTTATATAATGATTGCTCAGTTAATGGCTTTTCACCATAGTGGCTCTTGAAAATTATCCCACTTTTGGAGCAATGATTCCCTTTCTTGTGGCCTAATGATTTATCATTCTAACACTCTCTAAATAAATACACTATAAAAGGGCTATTTCAACATTACAGTTTTAGGCAAAGATACACTCAACAATGTACTCAATAACACTTTGTAGTCAGAGAATATCATAAGGGCCAAATTTGAATTGCCTGTCATATTTGGATGAACCAAAACCATTTTGCTTTGCACACATGTGTCAAGAGAGATGAAGTAGTGCCATCCATAGCTCTTTAGTTTGTTTCATGTATGTGTTCTTTTCACATTTAACCCTTTTTTCTCTCTATGTTTTTCTGTGCTATAACTGTATTTTTAAGTGCAGCTTGAGTGTAAAATGATTCCAAACTTTGAAAATTAAGTGAAGAAAGTGATGCAGAAAGAAGACTGTACCTCCCAAAAAAAACTGCACCTCTTCTTCGTGCTATCTCCACAAAGCCCTTTCTACCTCTTTGGGTGAGTATAATAACATTTCATTATGGTGCATTTCGTGTATGAATGGTATTTATTTACTTTCCAATTGTTTATTACTTACTGTTATAGGCTGAATTGTGTCCCCTCAAAATTTATCTGTTAAGTTCTAACCCTAAGTACTTTGGAATGTGACTATATTTAGAGATAGGATCTATAAGGGGTAATTAAATTAAAATAGCATTCTTAAGAAAAGAGGAAATTTGGACACAGACACATACAGGGGAAGACTATGTGAAGATACAGCAAGAAGACAGACATCTACAAACCAAGGAGAGAGATCTCAGTAGAAACCAACCCTGACACCTTGCTCTCAAACTTCCAGCCTTCAGATCTGTGAGAGAATAAATTTCTATTTGTTTCGGCCACCCAGTTTATGATACTTTGTTAGGGCAGCCTTAGCAAACTAATACACTTACCTAAACTTGTTGTTTTTCTTGTTCATTTATAACAGTGGTCCCCAACCTTTTTGGCACCAGGGACTGGTGTTCCTATGGGAATCTACTACCCAATGCTCTGAGGTGGAGCCGAGGCGGTGATGCTAGTGCTGGGGAGTGACTGCAAATACAGATGCAGCTTCTTTCGCTTGCCTACTGCTCACCTCCTGCTGTGTGGCTTGGTTCCTAACAGGCCACAGACCGGTACTGGTCCACGGTCCAGGGGTTGGGGATCCCTGATTTAGAGGAAGCGTTTTCAGGAATGGATTGAATGCATTAAGTGAGGGATAGGTATACTTTTTTCTCTCTTTTTGGACATTTTTGAAATGTTCTATAATAAAAACTTTAAAAAAATAGTTCTGGCCAGCATGCTTTCAAGTAAAATATTAGTGATCTCCAATGACCAACTATGATATTATATGAATAAAAGCTATTCACAGGGGTGATATTTAAAATAAGTAACAGTTGGTCAGTGGGGAAGGTCTGTCTGTCTCCTGGGTGGAAGTCTGATACTAATGAAATTAAATGTCTATGGATGATAATCTGAGCTTTAGGCCTTGGCCATCTCTGACACATGGGTCAAAATTACTCCAAGATTAGAAGATTTGATTGGTTCTACACTTCGTGACTCATTTGTGTAGGTCTATTTCCTATTCAGGGGCTTTGGCTTTCAGATAAGTCAGTGTGGCAAACTGGTGCAGAGAATTTTTCTAGGAGTTAGAGAGACCTGAGTTTGAATCCTAGTATCACTACTTACTATCTAGGTGACTGAGCTTAGATAAATTGTCTTTTCTAAATCCCAGTTTCTTCACCTGTAAAATGGGGGTAATGGCACCTGTCTTTTAGGATTGTTTTCAGGAATAAATGAGATTATATATATAATGCACTTAGCACAGTGCCTGACCATTGTTATTATGTTGTCTTAAAAAAAATGTGGCAATTCAGAATGACTAAAGCTTTGCCTTGTGTCCATTTGATATAACCTAGGCTGAACTGTCATTTGTGTCATTTTTTGTGTGTTATCGCTTCTCTTTAGGTGAGTAAAGTCAGCAGGCATCTTTCCCTTTATTTTGCAATTTTAGGCCTTATGTGAACCTCAGGAAATGAATAGGTTTCAACATGCTTAGGGAAATAGGAATGCTCTAATAGAAAGAGAGTCTACCTATCATATAATTCCAACAATGGTAAAGATTCATTCATCCATTCAACAAATCGAAAAATATTTATTGAGTTTCTCATATATGTCAAGCGCTGTTATATATGTTGGGGATATACTGATGGACTAAACTGACAAAAATCCTAGCCTGGGAATGAAAGTCACATTTTTGTGGCGGTTGACACCATGTATTTAGTAGGCATTATTTACTAAGTGTACGTAGTCATTAGAAAATATATGTTAAGTTTCCTGCTATTGAACCAGTGACCAAATTGCTCATAAGGATATAAAATAATACGAGAGATCTAATTAATGAGACATGAGTAAATAAACATGAACAATTGAAAGGGTAGTAAAACTCAGAAAAATAGTGTGGTTTCTAGGTATAAAGGTTCAGGTTACACTGGTTCATGGGTACACACTTTATACCATTTCTTTAACCAGTATTCTAATTCCCATTGTGATTCATTTTATATTTAGATGACAGCCAGGTAACACCCTTTCCCTTTCCTCTAAAGCATATTTAACATTCTCATTATGAGAGATACTATTCAAAGTTTAGACTTTCTTATTATTTGATTAGAATAATACATGAGAAAATATGAATCAGAAGGGAATGATGTAATTCATTACTTTTTCACAAAAAATTTATGAGGAAATAAAAAGTATCTAAACATAAAATTTACAGAAAATCTATAAGATCCTTACAACAAAAATTGTGAATATTCTCAAAATACATTAAGGTAGACCTAGATAAAATAAGAGATATGCCATTTTCTTAAATGGGAAGACTGAGTATGATACAGATATTGTTTTTTTCTAATTTAATCTGTAAATTTAATGTAATTTTGATCAAAATCCCAGCAGGGCTTTCCATAGATCCTGAGGAGTTTAAAAATTTGTATGAAAGAACAAATATCCACGATTCACCGACATAATGTTGAAGAAGAATAACATAGAGGGACTTGTCTTATTAGATGTGAAGAATTGTTATAAAGCTATAGAAGTTAAGACAATATCATTTTTGCCCAGAGATAGACAGAATTAAGAACCCAGAAACAAATCCATGTACCTAAAGAAATCTGATATATGGTAAAGGAGACATTATAATCAGTCAGTAGATGATGGTGATTCAACTGTTTATCCATACAAAACAAATCTTTTTGACTTCAACCACATATCATAAACAAAAATAAATTCCATGTGGATTAAAGACCGAAATGTGAAAATCAAAGCACCAACCATAAAGGAAAAAGTGACAAATCTGACTATATTAAAATGTAAAACTTCTGTGTGACAAAAGATACTATGAAAAAAGTCAGACACTGGACAAAGATATTTATAATGCAATAAATGATAAATGATTGATATTCAGAATATTTGTAGAACTCCTACAAATGAGTAAGAAAAAGACAACCCAGTAGAAAATAGACAAAGAATTTATACAGGCAGAACAGAAAATACAAATAGGTATTAAACTAAATCTCATCTGTAATCAGGAAATTAAATTAAATTGAGTAGCTTTTCACGCATATCAAACTGGCAAAACTTTAAAAAGCCTACAATTCCAGATGTTGGTTAATGTGTGCTATGGTCTGACTGTTTCTGTCCTCTTAAAATTCCTCTGTTGAAATCCTAACCCTCACAAGTGATGGTATTAGCAGGTGTAGCCTTTGGAGGTGCTTAAGTCATGAGAGTGGAGCCCTCATGAATGGAATTATAGTTGACCTTTGAACAACACAGGGGCCAGGGGTGCCAACCCCCATCTAGTTGAAAATGTACATATAACTTTTGACTCCACAGTTTGCCTTTCACATCTACAGATTCAACCAACCAAGAATAGAAAACAGTATTTTTGACCTGTGGTTGGGAATCTGAAGTTGGGAATCCACTACTGTAAATGCGGAAATCCTGTTTTCCATTCATGATTGGTTGAATCCTTGGATGTGAAACCCGATGTGAAGGGCCAAATGTATTTACTGAAAAAAAAATAAAATCAATGTATAAGTGGACCAATGCAGTTCAAACCCATGTTGTTCAAGGTTCAACTATAGTGCCTTATAAAAGAGGCTCCAGAGACATCCCTCATTCATTCTACCTTGTGAGGATACAGCTAGAAGTCTGCATCCTGGAAGAGGGCTTCCAGCAGAACCTGACCTTGCTTAATAGTCTTAAATGTATCATCTCATTGAATTGTTACATTTTTTGTAATAACCCCATAAAACTGATTCCCTAGTTGGTCCTTTTTTACAGATGGAGAAACCGAGGCTGACTTAAAGAGTCACACAGCAGGGCAGGAATTCAAACCCATGTTTGTCTGATACTAAAACTCATCAGCCTATTCTGCCTGTCATTTCCTGGTCTCCCTGCCCCAACCTTCTGTTTTCATCTGGGTACCACATTTTCACTTTTTCAATGCAATAATGTTGAGGATACCTTCAATATCACAAGAAATGTTTTGTCAGGTTTCTATTGATATTACTGAATCTATTTCTTTAAAAGAAAACCATTCAGTCAGATCTCTCCTCAAACTTCACCCCCTCAGAGAAGCCCTCCCTCATTTAAAATAGCACCCCAATACATCATCACTCTCTATTCCCTTACTTGTCTTATTTTTCCTCATAGCACCTCTCATATCTTGGCATGTTGTTACATATCTGTTTACTATATGATTTTCTGCTTCCCCTTCCATGACAGCAAAGACATTATTTACTGTTGTACCCCCAGTACCTAGCACGCTGCCTAGCATATGGAAGGCACTCTATAAATATATATATGTAGATGAAGGAAGAATACATAAATGAATATTCAGGGAAGCAAGAAGAGTACATATCTTGCCTTTGTTTCTGCCTCATGTAACTCTTAAACAAGATGGCAACATTCCAGACCAATCTTTTTCCAGTTGGGAGAGGGCCTCCAAAAGGAAGTTCTGAGGGAGTTGGGATAAGACCTGCCAAGGTGGGGTGCCCGTTAGTTCAACTTCTTTCCACTGACCTCTCCACAGCCTTGGCAGTACCCCCCTATTTTCCTCCCCAGTAGACCTTTTAAATACCACTGGACCCAAGACTGACCTCTCAAAGCTCTCCTTGGTTCCTTAATTAATGAGAACCTTTGCCTTTCCAACCAAGAACAATGTCACTGAACTCCTGTTTCCTGACCTTTTAGAAAACCCAAAGATGTGGGACAAAAGTCACACTATAATTAGCCAGATCGATTCTGCTCTGCTGCTGTTGCTCGGCAGAACCTGTCTTCATGGCCTGACTAGATTTTACTTAATAAAATCAGTATCACATACTTTATTCTTTTGTGGGGTTTGAACATTGGTTATGGTAATTCTTTCTCCCAGTATTTCCTTGGACACTAAAGTTAAGATTACTGGTATTTTTTATTTCCCTTTTATAACATAGTCACCATGTGAATCTTTTAAAATCTTCAGTATGAATTTGAAAACATTTTGGAAGACCAAGTGCTATATAATAAGTATGACATTTTATTCATCTAATGTCATTATTTAAAAAAAATAACCTTTATTTTTTAGAGCAGTTTTAGGTTCACAGCGAAATTGAAGGTGCAGAGATTTTCCATATACCCCCTGCCTCCACACAGCCATAGTCTCCTCAATTGCTCATTTCTTTTTGGTGCTGAATACTGCTTCGCTGTTTGGATTACAACTGTTTATTCAATCACCTTGTGAAGGACATCTTGGTGGCTTCCAAGTTTTGACAATTATGACTAAAAGGCTGCTACAAACATTTGTGCACAGCTTTTTGTGTGAACATAACTTTTCAACTTGGGTAAATATCAAGAAATGCAATTGTTGGCTCATATGGTAAGAATATGTTTAGTTTTGTAAGAAACTGCCAAACTGCCCTCCAGTGAGGATGTACCATTTTGCACTCCACAAGCAATGAATGAGAGTTCTTATGGCTCCACAACCTCATTGACATTTGGCGTGGTTAGTGTTTTGGAGTTTAACAATTTGATTAGTTGTGTATCGTTGGATTAATTTGCAATTCCCTAATGACATATGATGTTGAGCATTTTTTCATGTGCTTATTTGCGATTGGTATATTTTCTTTAGTGAGGTGTTCGGGTCTTTTGCCCACTTTTAAATCAGGTTGTTTATTTTTTATTGTTGAGTTCTAAGAGGTCTTTGTATATTTTAGATAACAGTTCTTTATCACATATGTCTTTTGCAAATGTATTTTCCCAGTTTGTGGTTAGTCTTCTCATTCTCTTTATATTGTCTTTCAAAGAACGGAAGCTTTTAATTTTAATGAAGTCCAACTTATAAATTCTTTTTTTCCTGGGTCATGCCTTTGATGTTGTAGCTAAAAAGTCATTGCTGTATTCAAGATTAGTTAGGTTTTCTCCTATGTTATATTCTAGGAATCTTATAGTTTTGTATTTTACATATAGGCCCATGACCCATTTTGTGTTAATTTGAAGGATATAAGGTCTGTGTCTAGATTCATTATTTTGCATGTGGATGTCCAGTTATTACAGCATCATTTGTTGAAAAGGCTATCTCTGCTCTATTGATTGTCTTTTCTTCTTTGTCAAAGATCAGTTGACTATTTTTATGTAGGTCTATTTCCGGGCTGTCTATTCTGGTCCATTGATCTATTTGTCTATTCTTTTGCCAATACCACACTGTCTTAATTATTGTGACTTTATAGTAAGACTTGAAGTTGGGTATCATCAGTCCTCCAACTTTGATCTTCTCCTTCAATATTGTGTTGGCTATTCTCAGTCTTTGCTTTTCCATATAAATTTTAGAATCAGTTTGTCAAAATCTACAAAGTAACTTGCTGGGATTTTGAAGAAGAATGCCTTGAATCTACAGATCAAGTTGATAAGAACTGACATCTTGATAATATTGAGTCTTCCTCAATGAATTAAATCTCACTTGCTCATTGCTGGTATATAGGAAAAGTGATTGACTTTCATATATTAAACTTGAATCCTGTAATCTAGCTATAATCACTTATTGATTCTGAGACTTCTTTTGTCAATCTTTTCAGATTTTCGACATAGATGATTGTCATCAGTGAACAAAGACAATTTTATTTTTTTATTCCTAAATCAGTGTATTTTTAATTTACTTTTCTTGTCTTATTACATTAGCTAAGGCTTCCAGTATGATGTTAAAAATAAGTGGTGAGAGGGGACAACCTTGCCTTCTTCCTGATTAGTGGGAGAGCTTCCAGTTTCTTACCATTAAATATAATGTTAGATGTAGATTTTTTGTAAATATTCTTTATCAAATTGAAGAAGTTATCCTTTTAGTTTATTGAGAGTTTTTATCATGGGTGGGTAATAAATTTTGTCAAATGCTTTTTCAATATCTATTGGTATGATCATATGAGTTTTCCTCTTTAGCCTGTTGATGTGATAAATTACATTAATTGATTTTTGAATGTTGAACCATCCTTCCATAGCTGAGATAGATTTTACCTGGTCCTGATATATAATTCCTTTTATACATTGTTAGATCCAATTTGCTAATATTTTCTTGAGGGTTTTTGTATCTATATTCATGAGAGATATTGGGGTATAGTTTCCTTTTCTTGTGATATCTTTATCTAGTTTTGGTATGAGGGTAATATTGGCCTTATAAAATAAGTTTGGAGGTATTCCTTCTCCTTTTATCCTCTGAAAGAGGATGTCCTTTGAAAGACGATAGAAAATTGGTATAATTTCTTCTTTAAATATTTGGTAGAATTATGGTTATTGATCTTTTCAAAGAGCAATAAATCAAATTTATTGATTTTTTCTATAAATTTCATGTTTTCAATTTCATAGATTTTTGCTCTAATTCTTATTTATTTTCTTCTGATTAATTTGGATTTAATTTGCTCTTCTTTTACTAGTTTTCTAAGGCAGAAGCTTAAATTATTGATTTTGGATATTCTTTTCTAATATGTGCATTCAATGCTATAAATTCCCCTTAAGCATTCCTTTCACTACATTCTGCAAATTTTGATAAATTACATTTTCATTTTCATTCAGTCAAAAATTATTTTAAATGGGATTACAGCAAACTAAAAAATTTTTGCATAACAAAGGAAACCATTAATAAAACGAAAAGATAACCTATTAATGGGAGAAGATATTCAAAAAATCCAAACAATCCAGTTAAAAAATGGGCAGAGGACCCAAATAGACATTTTCCCAAAGAGGACATACAGATGGCCAATAAACATATGAAAAGATGCTCAACATTACTAATCATCAGAGAAATGCAAATTAAAATCACAATGAGATATCACTTCACCTGTCAGAATGGTCATCATCAAAAAATTAGCAAACAACAGGTGTTACCAAGGATATGGATAAAAGGGTACCCTCGTGCACTGTTGGTGGGATAGCAAATTGGTGCAGCCACTATGGAAAACAGTATGGAGGTTCCTCAAATTATTAAAAATAGAACTACCATATGGCTCAACAATCCCACTTCTAGGTATTTATCCAAAGAAATCTAAAACACTAATTTGAAAAGGTATATGCATCCCTATGTTCATTGCAGCATTATTTACAATAGCCAAGATATGGAAGCAACCTAAGTGTCCATTGTCAGATGATTGAATAAAGAAGAGGTGGTACATATATACAATGGAATATTACTTGGCCATAAAAAGGAATGAAATTTTACTATTTGCAACAACAGGGATGGTCCTAGAGGGTATTGTGCTAAGTGAAATAAGTCAGACAGAGAAAGACAAATATCATATGATTTCACTTATATGTGGAATACAAAACACAAAATAAATAAAAGAACAAAACAGAAACAAACTTAGATACAGAGGACAAACTGATGATTGACAAGTGGAGAGGGTTTGGGGAGCTGGGTGAAATGATTAAGAAATAGAAATTGGCAGTTACAGAATAGTCACAGTGATGTAAAGTACAGCATAGAGAATGTAGTCAATAATATTATAATAACTATGTATGTTATTGGAAGATACTAGACTTATAGGGGGATTACTTCATAAGTTATATAAATGTCTAACCACTATGCTGTATACCTGAAACTAAAATAATATTGAAAAAAAATAAAGTACTACAGAAAATGAAAAAAAATTTAATTTCTCTTGAGATTTATTCTTTGACTCATGTGTTATTTAGAATTGTGCTATTTAATCTGTAAGTATTTTGGGATTTTTTTCATTTATCTTTCTGTTATTGATTTCTAGTTTAATTCCATTATGGTCCAAGAACAGACATATGATTTTTATGTTTTTAAATTCCTTAAAGTGTGTTATATGGTTCAGAATGTGGTCCATCTGAGCTTGAGAAGAATATGTATTCTGCTGCTATTGAATAAAGCAGTCCATAGATGTCAATTATATTCAGTCTATTAATGATGTTTTTGAATTCACAATGTTCTTGTTGATTTTTGGCCTCCTGGATCTGTCCACTTATGATGGAGAGTTATTCACATCTCCAACAATAATAGTGGATTCATCTATTTCTCTATGCAGTTTTATTAGTTTTTGCCTTATGTAGATGGCCACTCTTTTGTTAGGTACATACATATTAATGATTGTTATGTCTTCTAGGAGAATTGACCCTTTTATCATTGTGTAATACCCTTCTTGATCTCATAAATTTTCTTGCTTTGAAGCACTGTCTGAAATTAATACAGGTACTCCTGCTTTCTAATGATTAGTGTTAGCACGGTATATTTTTCCTTCATCCATTTACTTTAAATCTGTTTGTATCTTTATATTTAAAGTGGGTTTCTTGTAGACAATATAAAGTTGAGTTTTGTTGTCGACCTGCTCTGACAATCTAGTTTTTAAAAATTTTTATATTTTTATTTTTTTTCAACTATAGTTGACTTATAATAGCATATTAGTTTCAGGTGTACAACACAGTGGTTAGACATTTATATAACTTATGAATTGATGACCTTGATAAATCCAGTACCCTTTGACACCATACATAGTTATTACAATACTACTGACTATATTCCCATGCTATACTCTATATTCCCATGACTATTTTGTAACTACCCGTTTATACTTCTTAATCTCCCTTCCCCTTCACCCATTCCCCCACTCCCCTATCTGACAGCCATCAAAATGCTCTCTGTATCTATGAACTTGTTTCTGTTGTTTGTTTATCCTGTTCTGTAGATTCCACATATGACATTTATCTATTTTTTTTGTCTGACTTACTCTACTCAGCTCAGTACCCTCTAGGTTCATCCATGTTGTTGCAAATGGTAGGATTTCATTTTTTTTTATGGTCAAGCAATATTCCATTATATGTATATGTATATGTATATGTATATGTATATGTATATGTATATGTATATGTATATGTATAGGTATAGGTATAGGTATAGGTATAGGTATAGGTATAGGTATAGGTATAGGTATAGGTATATGTATATGTATATGTGTATGTGTATGTGTATGTGTATGTATATATAATCACCTCTTCTTTATCCATTCATTCATTGATGACACCCAGGATGCCTCCATATCTTGGCTACTGTAAATAATGCTGCAATGAACATATGGATTCATGTGTCCCTTTAAAGTATTGTTTTGGGTTTCTTTAGATAAATACCCAGAAGTGGGATAACTGGGTCCTTCTTTGTCTCTTGTTATAGCATTTGTTTTAAAGTCTATTTTGTCTGGTGTAAGTATTGCTACCCCAGCGTTTTTTGTTTCCACTTTTATGAAACATCTTTTTTATTCTTTTACTTTCAGTTTGTGTCTTTCCTTCTAAAGTGAGTCTCTTGTAGGCAGCATATGTAAGGGTCTTGTTTTCTTAACCATTCAGCCACCCTATGTCTTTTCATTGGAGCATTTAATCCATTCACAGTTAAAGTAATTGTTGCTAGATATATAGTTATTGCCATTTTATTATTCACATTTTGTAATCCTTTTTTTTTCCTTTTTCTTCTTCTTAAGAAAGTCCCTCTAACATTTCCTGTAAAACTGGTTTGATGATGATGAACTCTATTAGCTTTTTCTTGTCTTCCTTCAATTCTAAATGAGAGCTTTGCTGAGTAGAGTAATGTTGGTTGTAGGTTCTTGCTTTTCATCACTTTGACTATTTCATGCCCGTTCCTTCTGGCCTGTAAAATTTCTGTTGAGAAATCAGCTGACAGTCTTATGGGAGCTACCTCGTAGGTAACTAACTGCATTTATCACTTTGTCTTTAATTTTTTGGCATCTTAATTATGATGTGTCTTGGTGTGGGCCTCTTTGGATTCATCTTGTTTGGGACTTTGTGCTTTTTGGACTTATATGTCTATTTCCTTCATCAGGTTAAGGAAGTTTTCAGTCATTATTTCTTGAAATAAGTTTTCAATTCCTTGCTCTCTCTCTTCTCCTTCTGGTATCCCTATAATGCAAATGTTGGTATGCTTGATGTTGTCCCAGAGGCACCTTAAACTATCTTCAATATTTCGGATTCTTTCTTCTTGTTGCTGTTCTGATTGGATATTTTCTGCTACCTTATCTTCTAATATCGATTCATTCCTCTACTTCATCTAATCTACTGTTGATTACTACTAAAGTATTCTTCATTTCAGTTATTGTATTCTTCATTTCTGGCTAGTCCTTTTTTATGTTTTCTATCTCAACTTTTATGTTGTCTATCTTCTTGTTAAAATTCTCACTGAGCTCATCTACTCTTCTCCTAAGTTCATTGAGCATCTTTATAACCAGTATTTTGAACTTGGCATTTGGTAGATTGAATGTCTCCATTTTGTTTAGTTCTTTTTCTGGAGCTTTGTTCTTTTCTTTCATTTGAGACATGTTTCTTTGTCTTCTCATTTTTGGTGCCTACTTGTATTTGTTTCTATGTATTAAGTAAGGCCGCTCTGTCTCCCTCTCTTAGTAGAGAGGCCTTATATAGTAGGTGTCCTGTGGGTCCCAGTGGCTCAGTGTTCCCTGGTCACCTGAGCTGGGTGCTCCAGGTATGTCCCTTGTCTGGGTTGTGTGTACTCTCTCATTGTAGTTGAACCTTGGTTGTGGTTTGCTTGTCAATGGGAGGGATTAACTTTCAGGCTGACTGGTTGTGAGGACTGGTTGTGACCAGTGGAGGAACTGTTCTGCAGGAGCTGACCTTACAGAGTAGGATTCACTTTAGCAGGGCTCTGGTACCTGCCTTATCTGCCCTTTGGGTATGTTGTCCTCAGATGTGACCCTAGGTGGTACTCCAACTTAAACTAAAGCCAGCCACCGGGCATACAGGCTGGGGCCTCCTAGGAGGGTCCCTGCCACAGGCCAAGTTCAACTACAGCCTGTGCCCTGCCTGAGGCCACCTGGTATAAGCTACCAAGCAATCTGAAGATGACTGCCACCCATGCAGAGCATGGAAGTGCCTCAAGAGGCAAAGCCACAAACCGAGGCCTGTTGCCGCTACTGCTGGGCTTGGGGCTGTTCAGCAAGAGGTATGGGCACCCCGAGGGCAGATGCTGCTTGTTTAGGTTTTGTGAACCTTTGAGCGATTTTAGGAAAGTCTGCAGCATGAGCCAAGAGAGGCTGTTTGTATGAAAATCCACTGGAAGTGGCTTGGGTGAGCCATGAGTTGGGAGGGGTGAGGTTTCAGGGAATCACTAGAGCAGGGCAACCAGTGTTAGCTACCATGATGGAGACTCAGATATGGCGGCTGCCTGTATCTGCAAGCTGGGGTGGGGAGGCCTCAACAAAGGAACAATGCCGTCTGTCAGCACTTCCGTCTGGGAGAAAGCTGTTCCTCTAGCCCTCGCCCTGAATCCAGACAACTCAGTTCCTCCCCATGAATCCCTGTCATCTTTCTAGCTGCTCCCCCAGCACTGGAGCTCAGAGTGATTGAGTCTGTCAGCAAGTAAGTCCACGTGCAGATCCCTTAAGAGGAAAATCTGTGACTCCCTCAGCCCTCCATTTCACTCTGTCATAATCTCTGCTGGTTTTCACAGCCAGAATTTGTGGGGACCTCTTTTCCTGGCACTGGAACCCTGGGCTGGGGAGCCTGGCTTGGGGTCATGACCTCTCGCTCCTCCCAGGGGACTTCTACAGCCAAGATATTTCTTCCAATTCTCAACCAGTTTATTGAGTACATACTATGTACAAGTGCTATGTCAAGAGTTTTACATTCATTACCTCAGTCTACTTAACAATCCCATAATAAGACCTATAATAACTAGCACTTACTATATGCCTGGTAACCTATTAAACTCATCACATACATTATTTTATATATTATCTTATTTAATTCTCTCAGCAATCCTATGTCAAAGGTAATGTTGTTATCCCCACTGTACAGATGAGGGATCTGAGGTTTAGTGAGGGCATGGAAGGTATCGACTCCAGTCCTGTTTTCCTGTTAATTCTCCAAAATAAACCCCTTGTGTCCCCATACTGCCTTTGATAAACATCTTTCTTTAATGTTTAAGGATGAGATTTGTCATTGCTTGCCTGTCTCAAAAAATGATAACGTATGTGCTTCCTTTCTTTAACTTTTCTTATTCTTTCCTAAACTGAAGGCTTCTGTTACTCCTGTTAAAAAAAAACTTTTTAAAAAATGTTTTTATGTGTCTGTGTGAGTAGTAGTTAGAATGAAATCTGAGGTATGAAGTATATAAAAAGTCTCTTCTTTGGTATTGCTCTCTCTTGTCCTCTTCCCTTCCCCACTCCTGCAAGATCCTTTTGGTTGGTCCACAGCCAAGGTTTGGTAGTAGATGCCCAGGTAGTCAAGTCCTCCCTGTGACCTCACCATGCCTATATTTCTGCGGTGCTGTAGCCCTCTCTGAGAAAGGTCGGGACATTTGCTCTTTGCGCTTTCATATGTCTTGTAATAACTGTATTTTCCTGTTTCAGCTCATGGGAAAGCTTTCTCTTGCTCATCTGCTCTCATTCAATGTAAGAGCAAGCGGCATTGTCTTTGCTGTAGGAAGCCACACACACCTGCGGATCTGCCCCTGTAATTTGACCTGCTTGCTTCTCCAAGTGTGGTTAGAATCCCTAGGAAGCTTATTTAAATGCGCATTCCCTGGCCTCACTTCAGGGCTTTTGGTTCATAGGAATAGGTGGAATAAGGAATCTGTGTTTTAATACACCATTCTCCCCCAGAGATCTTACTTTATATCCCAAGAGCCATTTATTGGTCCAGGCCCATCTGGCATAGGAGAGTGAGAGGATAAAGCATAATGAAAGCAGACCCTTACTCGTGCTGGCCCTTGACTCCTCCTTTGGAATTCTTACTTCTCTCTCTACCCCAATTCCATGGGTCTTTGCATAACTGGCTGCTACCACCATTGCTTTGGAGCTCCCCCAGCCCCTTGGCTTAGTCACTTACAAATACAAACTCACTTTATCCAAATGCAGCGGTAATGCTTACCCTTTTTTTTTTTTCTAGCCCATGCTCTTCTTGATTAGCTCACATCGACTTCTGATCCCACTGATTGAAAAAGAGCCCAGCAGAGCATGGTTGTTATGCTCTTGGCGATGCAAATTGAAGGGACCTGAGTTTAAATCTCAACTCCACTCAGTAACATGACTATGTGATTTAGTCAGATACGAGGTCTCTGTGGGCCTTCACTTTCTCATTTGTAAAATAGAATGAGGATATTTGCTATAACTATGTCAAAAAGATAATGAGTGGAAAGAACGTACTAATGATGCATTCTAAAGGTTGGGTTGTGACATTACTGTTGTGCTATAAAGGAAAATATTCAAATTAGTTGGAATGATTTCTGAGAACACTGTTTTATGTTGAGAGAACCCCGCCAGGGGTCTATAAGTAGTGTAGAACATGGAGGAGTCTGCCTTTTTATAAAACTTTTTTAAGTGCTCCAATGAAAGCTGACATCCTACCATGAAACCAAGATCAAAGCTGTTCTCTTTTAAAGGAAAAAGGAAAAGATAGCTTGTTATGTTTGTCTTTCTTCCCATGGGGTACCTTCTCAGGGCTACTTCGAGAATGTGAGCCAATGCCTTTAAGGCAGACCAACACCCTCTCTTGTACAATAGAAAGGACAATTGTAGGGTGCATCCCCAAAATTATTTGTTAGTTCACGTAAACTCAATGTCAGGGACAAAACTGTTCTAGGGGAGCTGGAGGCCTTCACATCTGCCAGCTAAGGCACTTGAAGCTGCTTATAAGAAGGCCCTATATCTCATGCCTGAGCACTTAGCATCTGGGTGGAGGGGAACCATGGCAGGGAACCAGAAAGCAGTGCCTAGCAATGCTGTAAGGCCTGAAATCCACTCCTCCCAGACCCAGCTGCAGAGGGTGCCCTCTGGAGGTTTATTCACTTTTGATATTGAAAGATCTGTTCCCTGCTTTTAATACAACTAATAGCTGTATACACGTGGAGTCTATTGCATGTGCTGGGTGCAAACCTGAGCCTATAATTCCATACTTTAATTGTACAACAGGACTTTGAAGCAGGTCTTTCCCGAGCTGATATTGTGCATGGGAAATGCCTTGTAGATATTGCTCGCAATAGGGAAATCCTCTCTTGTAGACTGTGATTGGGGCAGAAAGCCTCAATAAAGGGCTGAGCTTTGAGACATTTTAAAAGAGAGATTAACACTTATTGTAGAAGTGCTAATCACTGATTGAATTAATCAGGGGCCAAACTACAAGGTGTTAACAAGAAAGATTAGTGACTGTGGGTGTGAATATTCAAAACCAGGGATTGTGAAACCTGGGACCAGAGGTTTACCTGGGTACACAACAAATAGAATACAAAGTAATGAACTATTACTTTTACCCAGCAATTTTCTCTTGAGCAGGCTGGGGAATCACTGTTAAAAATATTAAATGTCAAGTGCATGGAACAGTGTTTGGCTTATAAGGACTCAGTAAATGTTAGCTATTGTTATTCTTTTTGTCTATTAAGGTCTCTGTTAGGAGTATCAACTGAGGGCTAGAGGGAAACTTTTGTTTTCTTTAGAGGAAAAAAAATGTCTGCCTCAATTACTTATAAAAACAATTGAAGCTTAATTTGCCTGCAGGAAATTGAACAGATCTTAAATGTATAGTTTAAGTTCAACCACTTTTATAATAAAGGACTGGGAGAAATGCTTCAATGCTGAAATATATGCTAAAATTATTTTTACCTTTTTTCTGGAAAAATGAATTTGTTCTTTGAGAACCAAGTAACTAACCAAGGAAGTAGAACTTGAAAGTGAAATTAGAACATATAAAGAAATCGTTCGATTCAGATAAACAGCTGTGTCCAAATCACTAAGGCTGGATAAAATGGTTTTCTAGGAAGTCTGTATTTGCCGTGAACACAATAGGAGGGCAAAGATAGGAGGGCTCCTGGGGGAGGTTGCTTGGAGAATGAGGTGTTAATTTTAGAAGAATATAATGAAAAGGCTTGAACCAACCCAGAAGGAAAAAAATAGGTAATGTATTGAGTGGAGTTAACTTGAAAAAAAGTCATAAAAACAAAATCTGTGTGGAGCAATAGATACTTGAATAAGTGTGTTTTTAGTACTGAATTGAGGAAGGCGGAGGAGGGCACTAACATTTATCGGGACTTAGTAGGGCCATTGAATGGCTGGGAGGAGTTAAAGGATAGTTTGGCTTAGGCTTCCAGCCCAAGACGACTTCACATTTAGACAATTCCTGACTAAGGACCTTAAATAGGTGATCCCTTTTAATCCTCGCTATAATCCAACAGGTGGGTAATATTACAGATGGAGATACTGAAGCTCAGGATGAAGTCCTGCAGATACCTATTTAGTGCACTTTTTGAATGTAAACTAGCAAAATGGACCCAAAGTTGTTGAAGTATGCATCTAAATTTTCTTACGTAGAAAAAAAAATTGCTTAATGTATAATTTAGTAGGATTATTCAGGTAATTGACATATTTACAATTTTCATCGTCTAGACAAGCACTATCCAAGAGAAATGTAACATATGCCGTATAACATAAAATCTTCTAGTAGTCATATTTTAAAAAGAAAAAAATAAATAATATATTTAATCTAATTTCAACATGTAATCCATATACAAAAAAATTAATGAGCTATTTTACTTTTTCTGTTTTGAGTCCTTGAATTCTGCTGTTAGACTTACAACCTATTTCAATTCGGACTAGCCACATTTCAAGTGCCCCATAGCCACATGCAGTAGCAATCGTTTTTGGACAACAGACATAGGCAATGTGAAGTACAAGTATACTGGTTCTAGCCTTTAGAGATAACCACCTAGTAGGCAAAGAGTATGAGAGGCAACGAGAATGTGAATGAGTGAATGGTGAATATCTCCCCTTTTGTTTTTCCAGAGAAAAGGCCATAATTTGATTTTTTTTCTTTTGTCCCCAACATTGATACGGATAAAGCAAAAGTCGCTTAGATTCATTTGCCTCTGACTGGTCCTAAGTCCCTCTCCAGGAAAGGCCACTGTCAGCAGCATGGTACTTCTAGATCTATTTGTATGATTTTACAAATATACATACATTCAGAAATATATTTTTGACGTGCGCTTTTTAAAAATTGGTGAAATAGTATATATATTTTTTCCTAATTTGCTTTTCTCATTTGAAAACTCTTCAGTTGGTAGATTAATCAGTCTTATTCTTTTAAACTGTTGCATGGTAGTCTGTAATTCATTTAACCATTTCCCCGTCAATGAACAGTCTCTTTCTAATTTACTGTTGTTATTATTAGAACAACAGTGAATGCAGTGGCCTCTTTTTGATGGCAAAAATATCATTTTCAGAGAGGAGAATGGCAAGTCTGTGAGAAGCTGGGAAATTAAACAAAAATGTTCAAATTACATGGCTGAGGGCTAGTGCTGATGCCTCTCTGACTTCCCAAGTCCTCTCTTAAAGCTACACCATTCCCCCTGAGATGCTCAAAAATAAATCATTGCAAATGTTTCTTTGTTGGAGGATACCTTGGTATTTCGGGGGCTTGAAACTGGAGTGGAGGATGAATAGAAAGAAAATTATTTTCTTAAAGCCCAGCAGAGGTAAAGCCTTCAGCCAGAACAATGGTGTGATTTTAATTTAGAAAATTCACAGGAATTCTTCACACCCTGACCCATCCTCCAGATGTTCAAAGCCCTCATAGTGCTTCTGGATGTTCACTGATGTCCTCACCCAGGCCTGCTTTCTCTTCTTTTTGCTGCTAGTGCCCCATGATCCAAAATTCTTCATCACTGTAATTCCTCTCAAGGAATTAAATTAATTTAATCCATACACATTGATGAAAATAACCAACAGTCCTTTAACCTTCATAAGGAGATATGTACTTTAAAAGATGTGTTAAATTGATGATTTTCTATTCTCTCCATCTATCTTTCTACTCATTCAACAAACATTTAGTGAATCTGAAACGTGCCAGGCACTGGTTTAGGCCCTGGAGATGTGAAAATGAAATAAAGACTTTCAGGTGCTGTCTTCGAGGGCAGTAATCTTTGGGATGATATGGAAGGAGTATGTTGTAAAAGGGAGCCATTTCAAGGTTCTGTCCAACACAGTCCTTTAAGATAGCCCTAAGTAAAATTTTAATAGAAAGGTAAAAGTCCATTTAAAGGTATTCTGAAATGAAACATACACTCTTCCACCCCACGTTCTGTCCATAGGGTTTTTAACTCTCTTTTCCTCTTTGTTTCTATGTCCTGTTCTGGCTGTGGAAGGTTCCTTTCCTTTTCTCTCTACAGCACAGCTGCCTTTCATTTTAGGCAAGGAACAAATCTGGCACATCAGAGACAGACAGTCCGAGAGCCCATGGTGTAAAGCATCCTGTGATGAAATATTAAATCTCATTTTGAGGCAGATTTCCATGCAAAGCGAATACTGCTTAAATATGTGATTAGCAACTTCTTCCCCACTGAAATACTGAATAAAATCATTTACATAATATATTTAATAATAAATTATGCATTGAAGAATAATATTAACCTAAAATATTTTTTGAAATAGATTTCTGCTTCTTTCCCATCCCCCGTGTTGACCAGACAAGCCTGGCATCTACTCAAAAAGGATTTTAAATTCGTGAGTCATTAGGCTGTGTAAAAAGAGCTTACCTTGTGCAAAGGTACCCTTCTCCATGAAACAAAAAGGCCTCAATGACCACAACTCATTTAAAGTGAAGATTAAACATTTTAACCAGAACAGGGTCCTAATTCAGCAATTTTATTTATGTCCAAATGCAGCGCTATTGGCAATGAAGAGCAATAACCCAAGATGATAATTGTGAGGGCCTTTAGAGTTCCCTATAAATTTCCCCTGGTGACCTCAGAGCCAATGCCGGACTACAGAGTCAAATATTTGTATTAGGTGTTCCTATGTTTAACACACTAATTAAAAAAGGCTGGAATTCTTTGATTCTATCTCAAATCATTTTACTTCTAATCTCTTTCTGGAAAAGCTTGCTGGATAAATGGAACTAAGAGTATGCTTTCTTAAAAAAGGCTTTACCGTGTTGCAATAAATCCAGGGACCAGGGACATTAATGTACTTGAAGTGCTCTTAATGAGTCTATGGTGGGGATCATCCTTCTAGTCCTGTTTCAGGGACCTTTATTTTGAAGGTTATAAATCCTTTGAGAAATGACTATAATGGGGGGAAGCTTTACCAAAGGAAACATTGAGTTCAAACATAGCTAAATGCACTAGCCAGAAGGGCAGGTTTAAGGACAGGTGAGGAAGCCGTGACACTTTGAGGCATTAACTCAAAAAATGTGTCTTTGGTGAGGTCACATGACTGGCCTTGAAAGCTACTCGGAGGAAACCAAAATACCATTTGGAAGTCTTTCCACTGACGCTATAATAATGCATTTCTCTTCTCTTCTTTTCTATTTACAGTTGGGGGTGGGAGGGACTATAGAGAGCTCCCATCCAAAGTGTTGTCTGAGGACCCACCACCTGCATCAGAATCACCTGGAGGAATGATCAACCCTAAACACTCCCAGGCCCAATCTCATCTTTATTGAACCAGAAACTTTTGTGATGGTGGTGGAAGGCTTGGATTCTGAATTTATTTTTGTTTATAAAATTTATTTATTTACTAATCTACTAAAAATGACTAATAAAACTATGACATGTTAACATATATATCTCGGGAAAAATAATTATATTTTCCAAAACAACAAATAATTTAGTGAGAAGAGTGGTATTTTATATTTTTGCAAATCTCTTTAATGTCTGGCTTTAATTAAGGACAGTTGAATTCTCTTTTCTGCTTCTTCATTGACTTTGTTGTGATATGTTGTTTTGGTTCAAGTCTGGCCTTGTACAGGAATGTACCTGGAAAAAAGAAGGGCATTTTAATAGCATTCTCAGATAATTGTGAATTTTTTATATGTGTATATGTATTTCGCCAAAACTAGACAAGTAACAGTTTCTTAAAGGGTAATTACAATGTGGAATCTGAAATCATATCACTGAAATTTTTATCCTGTTACATTACAATTTATTCACCTATCTGGAATCTGCCTTTTTTATGCAGCTACTTAGTGTGATATTTATACAGAGCGTGATTTTAGAACCACCAAATCCAATGCAACCCTTTTATTATCCAGAGGTAAACTGAGGCCCCACAAATGCATCTTCTCATCACAGAGCCCAAAGGCCTTTTGTGATTCTTCTTAGGGACTAGTATAGTGCTGGAAGCATAATGGGAAACCTGTACATTCCTCTAAATTCCACTGTATATTTCTTTGGATCCAAGAGGCCTATTCCAAAGGGGAAAATGGGGGAAATGGGGAGAAAGGCTGCTTATCCAGGTGGGCAACTTATTCAGGGAAGGATGTCCGAGGAACTAAATAAGAGGCAGAAACCAAATCAGAAAGCCAATACCCTCCCTTGTATAAAAAGGCAACCCTGGGTCTATGCAACTGGATAATAACTTCAGTTTTCAGATTCTTGATACATCAGACCAGAATGAGATGTTGGCATCTTGTGATCAAATCATAACCCCTCTCGCCGTGTGTGGAAACATTCATATTGACGTTAGGTTTTCTTTCATGTAGTTTTATTGAAGTCTTCTTTCTTCTAGCAAGATCAGGATAATTAAAGACTTAAAATTGACCCACACTTGATATAAATGTGCATCCCTCAGGAGAGGAAAGGAGAAGAGTATACTAATGTTACATCCTACTGGGACAGAGACTGTTCACTGACCTGTAGTATCCATTCTCACTTTTCATCATAACCGAATTTGCAGCTATGCACATGGCCACCAGAGTTAAAACTACATTTTCCAATATCCCTTGCAGCTAAGTGTTACTTAATTTTGGCCAATGAGGTGTGAGTGGAAGCACTCTAAGGCAGTTCTGGGAACCTTCTTTAAGAGCTAACTGATATATGCCCTTTGCCCTTTCTTATTTCCTTTCTCTTGCAGCTCAGTCGTGGGCCATGAGGACAAGGCCTAAGTGTAGGGTTCTAAAAATGAGAGCAGAAAGCTGGAAGTTTGCCAAGACCTTGAGGACTTCACAGAGCAGACTTACTGTCAGTTTGAGCTTACCTCTAGACTGTTACCTGAGAAATAAACACAATTCTAGCTTGTTCAAGCCTTTGTTATTCCAGGTCTCTATTGTTTGCAGCTAACCCTAACCTAACTGATAACCTCTTTTTATATCTGAGAGAAGAAAAACCATGTGACTGCCCATAGGCCCTTCAATTGGCTGTCAGTCGTCCTATGAGATTTTATAGTGTGGAGCAACAATGAAACAGTGGTGCTTTCCTAGAGAGTGCCTAGGGGCCAGACCTCTCCCAGCTACCTTGGCACCCAGGGCATAGCATTGTGTTCCCATCAAGATAGAGGACAAAAACCCTGCTCTGCTCTTACTCTCTTGGCTCTGCCCTTACCCTCCACCAGGAACAAGGGTTGGTGTGGCTTCGTTCAACCCAGAGGATCGCGTTAGGATCATTTTTCTCCCTGTAGATATGTATTTAATCCTTATTAGAGATTTATTTTGAACACCTCAGTTTGAAAAATATTTGTATTTTTATGTACAGTGTAGTTTTTCATTTTGATTTATATTTCTCTTTGCCTAACTTTCACTGATTTTACCCATTTTAGCTTTGATATAATTTTTTTACGTCTAAGTTTTTGTTTTTTTAACTTGGTTTCTTCTTTGCTATTTTATTTATACTCATTATTTTCTATTTTTATTTCTATAACTTGTCATTTTATTATTTCCTCTTTCATTCCTTTAATCTTTTGATAGAATTTTTAAAAATCTACTTCTGTCATCTTTCTTTTTATCTTGAAATTATTGATTACTTTTCTTCTTCAGTTTTGAAAGTTCTTTTGTTACTTTAACTTGTCATTATTTAATCTTTTTGATTTTTGTGGGTTTAGTTTGTTTCATTTTTTTTGTTTGTTTATTTTTAAAAATTTTAAAAACTTTTTTCCAAACTTTTTAAAAAACTTTTTTTAGAACTCGTTTTACCCTTTAATATTAAAGGAGTCACAGTTTTCATTTGATTTTTGGTGTTATGGTTTTATTATTTAACTTTAGTATTTTCATTTCTATTATGCCTATTTTTTTGTTGTTGTTTTCTACCTGTAACTTCTGAATTAATTTTTATTTACATCTCTGTATTTATTTGCTTTAATGTGGAAGTATGGCCATAGATGTGAGGCCATGATATCCTGGCCCCCATTTTCTAACTTGCTTCTCTGACTAGGGGTACCTTGACTAGAGGCTGGGGGCTGAGAGAAGGGGAGGAATCTGTAGTTTCTGTAGTGGGTCTAAAGGTGCAGGAGCTAAAGGATAAACATAATACATTTCCTTCAAGGATCCATTTCGCTCAAAGTACTGAGAGGAAAATAATTCTGGATCCTTGAAGATCCTTGGAGAGAAATGGTTGATGTATATACTTGAAATTCACCCAAGTTTCAAAAATTGATCGACTCAATGTAGCAACATCTCAATTGTAAACCAGTAAGAAAAGAAGCCTCCAGGTGACATTAGTGTCACATAAATTAAACCAAAGGCTTCTGCCTTCTTTTCTCCTTTTAATCTCCGCTTTAAAATTTAAAAAGCCCCTTCCTTATTCAGCCTGCTTTTGACATGCCCTTCAGTTTCTTCCTGATTTGCTAATTCTCTCTTTCCATCACAATTGTCCCATGAAGCCCCTGTTTTTCTTCCTGGGCCCAACTCTTAGACAAAAGGGGTCTCAGAACATTGCACTTTCCTTATGTTTTCCTTATGTCATGCTCAGTGTAGCAAGAGATTGTGTTTTACCCATGTGTTTCTCAGGCATATCACAGTGCCTGGTTCACTGTAGGTGTTTGATGAATGCTGAATGAACAAATGAATAGGTGGATGGATGGATGCTCAGCAGTTAAGTTCACTATTGACTTCCTGATTGCCAATATAATGGCCAACTCTCAGTTCTCATTACTATAAACCTTTCTACAACATAACCTACTCAACTTTCTCTACTACCTTTTATCCTTTCTTAAATATATTTTCTCCTTTGGCTTTCAAAATTAGATAGTATCCTAGTATAACCACAGCCTCTCCAAATAGTTATTTCTATATCCTTTATTGCTTCTTATTTCTTCTCCTGACTTTAATTGTGGACATTCCAGGGGTCAGACACGGGACTAATTTCTTTATTTTATGCCTGGTTCTACCTGAATAGTTGTCACAGCTTCAACCTTCACTGTCATGCTGATAACTCCCAGATCTATTCTCTAGCCTTGACCTATCACCTGAGCTCCTGCCTGTTATCTCTGTCTGCTTACCACTGGAGACTCCTGCCTGGATTTCCACTACTAAATACCCCAAAATGACCTCTTTAGATTCCTCCCAATGGGGGAAGTGTCTATGTGTGTGTTGGGGAGGAGGGTATTTTACATGCTTTTGGCACCAGTGCAAACAGTAATGACAATAATAACAGCTACCATATTCTTATTACCTACTATACATTAGGACTGTATATTTATCAGCTCATTTAATACTCACAACAACCCTGTAAGATAGGCCTTATTTACATTTTTATAGATGAAGAATCTGAGGCTCAGAGAAGTTAAACAATCTGCCCCAAATCACAAAGTTTGTTATATGGGATTCAAATTCAAGATCATCTAGCTCTAAAGCTCAAGTTCCTTCTGCTATGTCACACAACTATCACACTTTAAAATTTACAGCTAAATTCCTTGAAAGATGGGCAACATGAATGATCTCTATGAGTTCTTGGAATTTGGCATGATCTACATCCCTCCATTGATGATTTTTGCCAATAACAGATGGCGATTAAACATAGAGGCTTTGGACTCAAGCAGACTTGGGTTCAAACTCAGTGCCATTATTTACACAAAGGGGCGGGTTAGTTAACTTCTGAGGCTCAATTTACTCATCTGTGAAATAAGGGCACTAACACCTACCTCCCAGGAGTACAGGGAAGAATCAATGAAAGAATGTATGTCTAGAATCAACCAAAATGTTCATCAACTGATGAATAGATGAATAAAATGTCGTATATCTACACGCTGCAATACAGTTGACCTTCGAATGGGGGTTAGAAGAACCAACACCTATGCAGTTGAAAATCCGAATATAACTATTGTTGGCCCTTCACATGCTCGGATTCCCAACTGCTAATTGGAAATATTACTATTTAGCAATTAAAAGACGATGAAGTTCTGATACATTCTATAACATAGATTACCTGTGAAATCATTATTCTAAGTGAAAGAAGTCAGTCATGAAAGACCACATGTTGTATGAATCCATGTGTATGCAATATCCAGAATAGGCAAATCTGTAGACACAGAAATTTGATTGGTTGTTGCCTGAGGCTGCAGGTAGGGTGGGAGGGTGACGGTGTGAAGGAAATAGGAAGTGACTGCTAATAAATACAGTGTGTCTTTTTGGGGTGATGAGAATATTCTAAAACTGATTGTGTTATTGGTTGCACGACTCTGTGGATACACTAAAAACAACAAAAAACAAACAAAAAACCCGAACATTGAATTGAACACTTTAAATGGATGAATTACATGGTATGTGAATTATATCTCAATAAAGATGTTTTTCAAAAAAGAGTGTATGTCAAATGCTTAGCATATAATTGGTGCTCAATAACCTCTCCCTGTTCTGACTTTATCCATCTTGCCTGTTTTGTCTCCAGCAATTGTGAACATTTGCTCCTACTTGCAATGCCCTAGCTTTTCATTAACTTAAGTATAGGCTGTTTTCTCCCCTTGTTAAACACCTGGTGGACTGACTTTATCTCCTTTTGAGGTGCTTGAGGATTCGGGGAGCAGTCTGCCTGCTGCTTCTTACTGCTTGACCTCTGTCATGGCTTCTTGGGCTGTCCTGAATGTGCCCTCCTTCACTGAGCCTGTCAAAATCACTTTCCTGGTCTACCTTTCAGAACTTCTCTTTCTCCTTCTTAATCAGCAAACACTTGGTAGGTAACAACCCTAAGCAGAGCATCTCTAGGCATTGTGGGTGACACAAAGAGCTCTTTGATTGTGGTTGGGGAAATAGCACATGGATATAAAAACACAACAAAGATGACAACACAAGCTTGTTAAGTTTAATTGTGTAATTTTCACTTAGGTGCTATGGGTTTAAAGAAGTGGAAGATCATTGGTAAAGGAAGTCTTCAAAAAGCAGTTGGTTTTTAACTAATCGGTAAGCTTCATATTGGAAAAGAGAATGGGGAGGGTGTGTGAGCAAAGGCATAGATATACGTCTTCCTTCTTCCCTTCCTTTTCCCTTCCCTACACATTTATTAGGCACATATTATATGTTAGACCCTTGGGTTATAAAAAAAAAAAGAAAGAAAGAAACGATAAGATTGAGTCCTGCCCTCTAAGAATTTACCAATGTGCAGAAGCTGGACATACAAAGAAATGACAAGAAATCCCTGCATATAGCGGAGCAAATGAGATACTTGTCTGAGTTTGTAAAGGCATCACAGAAGAACTGGCATTCAGGAATTTGGAGTGAAGAGGTGAGGGAGCAGATGCCATTTCAAGTCAAAAGGTGAGGAAGCAGGATACAGCAAAAGCAAAGGCCAGGGGCATGATGGCTGGGATCAAAGGCTGGGAGCTAAGGCTGTTAAGATGTGTTGGGGCTTCACTGTGAAGGTTTTATGTTTTGCGTTAAGCAATTTATATTTTATGTTGAGGCAATCAAAGGTGGTATTGGGCCACCCTTTCCACTTCTCTTAGGCAAAACTGTCTAATCTTGGTTCCTTCTGCTTGAACATTAGCTTTCTCCCAATGCAAGTCTCTTTCCTGTTTCTCCTGAAGCAAGGCTCCTTCCTGTTTTCATTAAAGTCTGAATGCTGTCATCTTCTCTTAAGGTTCTGCCATATAGGTCCCTAGGTAAAGCACACTTTCCTTACCCTCTTTCATCTTTCACACATCTTACTGGAGGGCAGGGAGAGAAGCTTGATAGCACCTCCCCAGTAGAGAGCACTGACTTCAGAATCAAAATAATGTTGATCCCACAGATTTTTACCTGTGGTCAAATGCAACATGTCTATTGCATGCCTTTTCAAATTTTATTTTGATTAAAGCATTTTAAAATGTAGGCCCAAACCATCCAAATAAATGCTTATAATGTTCTCAAGCTAAATTAGTACTCTCCATAGAATTTTTCTTTCTGTATACCGAAAGATTTAAGACATCTTTTTAAAAACATAAATCTCTTTGTAGATCATTGAAGGATTAGTAGAAAATCATATAACACACTCAAATATACTTAAGAAGTATTTTTAAATAGAGCACTGTGTAGATATTATTTCTACAATCTACAAGCGAAACGAGATTGTAGTTTCCAAACAAAATAAAAGTGCAAGTTGGTTGACTGAATTCATACTCATTTATCATGTTCCTCGGTACTGTATTAATATCTTTAACTGGCCAGTCAATAATACAAAAATTAAATCCTCAGTAAATCTTATCAGTACCACAAAAATAATGGGATTTCTGTTTACAAGGTGTCGATTGTGTTCAGAGCCTTTGATAATGACTGCAGACAGTCAATAAACACTGAGACATTTACATGGTCAGTAGGAGCCTAACTAAACTATCTAATCTTTCAAAAGACAGTCAACACAATGAACTCTAAACCTAATCCTCTCAAATACTGGAGAGACAGTTTAGTGCTTTAAATACTACTCAACCCCAAACCACACACTAAAAAGAACCATTAAGGCTTTTTCTTAAACTCACAGAAGTGGGACATTCTGATTTTGGTTCCATTTTCTGATGGCAAATCTTTACCTTAGGATCTAAGTTCAACCTTTTATAGCATCTGGGATTTGCAAAGGGTGACAAGTATTTTAAGTATGGTAGGACTTGACTAAACAGGGAAAGAGTAGTATTTGATGCTTATTTTAAACATTTAAAATGACTTTTTTTTGTATTTAAATTTCAAGAAAGTAAAACGCATTACTTGCTGGTTTTTTCTGTTATTGTCCAATAAACTCACATTTACTCAGAACTCCTGGGTAGTTGGTGCTATATTTATTGCTGGGGTATTTTTAAAAAGAAACCGAAAGAACAAAAACTATTATTAATTAACAATTTTCTCTCTTCCAGGCCTGTGTTACTCAATAAAGATAAAGGTTTAAAAATTCTAAAATCCTGACAAGAGACTTGCATAAGGGAAGTTGAAAATGCCTAACTATTGAGTCATCGATTTAGATATTAAAAGAAACTTTGGGTTTTCAGTGGCACAGAGAGAAAGAGAAGGAATTTCAGCATGACTTGTATAAATACTCTTTCGAGTCTATGTTTTCATGATGTTAGTCAATCATATGAAGTTGCTTGAGAGTGCATTTGTTAGTTACTGGCTGGAAAAAGTGGGCCCTGGCATCCCACCCAGAAGGAATGATTTTCCCGAGAGGTTTGATTTGGGGGCTATATTTTTTTTATTTTCTTGTATATGTCCAAGATGTTGAGTTCTGTGTCGTTATTGTTTAAAGAACTTTTGATTTATGGCTCTATTCCAAACCTGAGGCAAGAGTGGGACTTGAGAAAGAGCACCCTTGCTGCTTGTGGAACAGCTTTAATGAACCACTTTCAAAACAAATGAAGTCTTGCTTGAAAACTGATTAACAAAATAGACTGCCAGAGAGCTGATGTTCAATTCTCTTCAGGCTATGGAAATGAGTCTTTGGTCGACCTGGCACCCTGCCATGTCAGAGAGCCCACTGGAATCTCTACTTTGTCGTTTGCAGGAAATGGCTGGAAGTGAGTGAAAATCTGGAATCCAGGAAGAGGATTTAATCATGGCATTATGAGGTCACTCTCTCTGTATCAGGTCAGCAATTGAGAGAGAAGAAGGTTGGTTTATTTATTTTGGGATGAGTGAATGGGGAAGCTCACATTGGCAAGCCTCTAAGTTCTAGTGTCTTTGGACATCATAAAGGTTTAGATTTGAGAATTTCAGTCTTTTTTTGTTAATGGACATGCAACACTCTGAACTCCAGCAATCCTTCAGCTCCATTGAGACCTAAAATCCATTGATCCAACCACATTTTCACTATCCCTCATTCCTTTCATGTCCTCACTTCCTTCCTTACTCAGCTTAAATCTGTGATCAAATATTTTAATAACTTCATTGACTGTACTCTCAACTCCCTGTCCCTCTCTTGCTTTGATGAACTAACTTGGCTGTACTACAACCTTTGCTAAATTCGATTTTCCCCTACTCCATTCATACAGTTAAACGAAGCTGGAGAAAAACACACAATTAAACTAACTAGTCTCATTTTACAGTCCTGATCACTCATCTCTATGGACCCTTCAAGCTGCCCAGCAATCATATTGCATTTCCCTAAGCCATTCATTCATTCACTCTACTGGAAGGAGATTCTTTTATACCTTTTCTTTGCTTCTCAAACCTTCAACCCCTCACTGTCATGATGACCTTGCTTCCTATATCTGAGAAAGTGGAAACAATCAGAAGAAAACTTCCACAAGCTCCCACAACCACATCTACCTACCTACCAACATCTGGGCTCACAGACTCTGCCTTCCCTCTTGTTCTTCTGGATGAGCTCTCCACACTCTTTACAAAGGCCAGCATCTCCACTTCCACCTCCTTGCCTACTTAGTCAAGGACAACGCTACAGCCATTCTCCTCTCTCTCCTACATCATGAATTTCCCTCTCTTTTTCCTGGTACCCTATAAGCAAACTCTCATCATTAAAACAAGAACAAAAACTCTTTTGATCCTCCTTTTCCTTCTAGCTTACCCTCCCCCCATTTCTGTCCTTCTTTTCATAGCAAAATTTCTCAAAAGAGCATTTACTTGCTGTCTTCAATTTTTGTCTTTTCATTTCTTCTCCTCTAACCCCCACTATCCACTGTAGCTACTCTTATAGCAACCACAGCAAATGCAGTGGTGGATTTTCAGTTCTTATCTTACTTGACCTACCTTCATTTAATCTTTCTTACAATCCCTCCTTAATTTCAAACGCATAAAAGAAGCTGCAAAACTGTTATTCTTGGGAACATTTGAGACCTTGCTCCTTGACATATGTTGTCGGTTTAGCCCAAATAAACTCTTATACAAATTCTCTACAGATTTGGGTGTTTCCTATATCAACACCCTTCTCAGTAAGTTGCAACTCCATCCTTCCATTTATTGAAACAAAAAAATTTTCACACCACCCTTGACTTCTCTTTATTTAACACATCTCATTCTAATCCATTAATAAATCCTGTTTGCTCTACCTTCAAAATATATTCAAAATCTGACCACTTCTCAACATCTCTATTACTACCACCCTGGTCCAAATTACCTTCTAGCTGATCTCACTACTTCTGCTACATCTGGTATATAGCAGATATACAGGGGAGATTCAAACCCAATTATTCTTCCATTTTGAAGACTTTGATCTTTCGTCTGGGCTCTGCTGTCCCTCTGCCTCTTTACATTCAGTGGTTGCAAATATAGGCACCTCCTCTATATCTGTCCCCATTCTTTCCATTCCTCCTTAGTAATGGAATCTTAACTACATACAAATAACATTGTGACCAAAAAAAGACTGTCCTCCCCAGTCTCATGTGCAGATAAGTGTGGCTATGTGACTAAGTTCTGACCAATGAGATAACAACAGATGTTTCTGAGTGGAAATTCAAGGAAAATTTCTAAGTAATGGGAACATACAGTTCGTCCATACCATTTTTGACTTTCCCCATCCTTATTCCTGCTGCTTGGATTGAGGACTTGGTGGCTGGAGCTCCAGCAGTGTTTTTGTATCCTGAGATGACCTTGAGGATAGAAGCCACTTGCTAAAGAGAGAAAGCAGAAATATAAAAGCAGTCTGGGTGTCTGATGACTTTGTGGAGTTGCCACGCTTATCCTGGACTATCCTAGTCCATATCTGGACTCTTTTACATGAGAGAACAAAGGCCACTGTAGTCTCTTCTCTGTGACTTAAAGCTTAACATAATTCTTATTAATTCACCTTGTCACATATTGCTTCTGGATCTTTTACAGAACCTAGAATAGTGCTAAGCACAAAACTGGTTCTCAACAAATGGCAGTGACTGGTTGCTTACGATAAAGCAAATTTCCTCAAAGTTTTGTCTGACAATTCATTCCTATCATCAATAATGACATGATTGAAGTTTTGGATTCGAGTTTGTCCTGACACTTCTAAGGAAACTTCTTTTGTGTTGAATTATCCATCATAATTCAATATGATTGGTCAAAATGAGTGGTTAACATGATAAACATGCCAAGCTGTATAGGACTTAAATTAATAATATAATTTGTATAAAATATAAAGTATAGCTTATAAAGTAATAAGACTGAGTCCGCAGGTGTTCCCTAAAATAAGCTCCTTTACCTTAAGACACTAAATATAGATGAAAATACTATTACCACTCTCAGTTTTTTCCTCTGAAACCATCACAAGACAAACTTCTGTAAAATACAAACTTTGGATCTTTACAACAATTTTGACATTACAAAATCTATACGAAGAAGAAAATAATGATTGTCCATTGTGTCAGAATTTTAGTGATGTGATATTTTGACTTACAGATGACTTAAAAGAATACAACTTATAGTCTTGATCTTTCCTGTTATTGAGAGGTCTTAAACCTCCAAACCACAAATCTACCTCTCAGGCTTTGAATTTGCAGGCCTAGTTAAGCAGATAAAGAGTTGAATCTTACAGGTGTGGAAAGTTGATTGGGAGATGGTTTATTCTATGATAGTTCCTCTTGAGATTCAGCCCATGGGATCTGGACATTATTCATCTCCAAGATGAATTCTGATTGATAGAAAGAACATTCCTTTAAGTGCTATCTTTTCCTTGGCAGTCTCCGGGCAAGTTATTTAACCTCTCAGATTGATTTTTTTTTTTTAAATTTGTAGAACAGATACTAAAAAGAGCTATTCAGACTGTTGAGATTATAAAATGAGAGAATATATGTGAAAAGGCCTAGTTCATAGTAGTCACTCAATAAATATTTGTTCATTCATCTTGATAACATATTACATTTTATAAATGCCTTTGAATTTTTGAAATGCTTTCGCATACTATACAGCTATTGTCAAAATACCAAGCGCCAATTAACACTTTCTCTAAGAGCTTTTGGATGGTTGTATTTTAATTATTTTAGGATGTGACCAACTCTTGTGGAGTTGGGTTAGTTGGCTTCATTATCCTCCTGCAACATTTCCTTTGCACTTGTTGATTTCCATGGCTACATGATGATTACTTCCTGAGAAACAAAAGAACACATGTGTTTAGAAGTAAAAAGGAAGCATACAGATCACCTATTGAACCATAACCCCGTAAAACCTGGTATAGTTGGAAATTTTTCTTTTTATCATAGTGTGTTTGAAGTGAAGGAATTCACATTAGTCATTTGTTCAGTTTTTACTCTACAATAGGTGTCCTTGTAAGGGTACAGATTGTGTAAGGCCTTATAAACCAAATATATGAGATAAACGCTTAACAACATCAAAATTTTTGAGTAGTGACCAATCCAGAAAAGTTTTCTAGGTAATGGGAAATTTGAAGACAAAGTATGAGTGGAGGAAGAAATAACTCACCACTCTAAAATACACTGGTTCCTTTTTACTACATTAATTAATTGATTAATTATTTTAGCAAACATTTGTTGAGGACTTCTATGTATGAGGTCTTATACTAAGTTCTCTGAGAACTGTGAAGATGAATTAGGCCCAGAGGTAGTCTTCAAATAATTTATAGCTTAGTATTGAAAATAAAGTATATATGCCCTTGTCTAAATTATGTCTTACATGAAGTACAATTTAGGACCTAGGGTGGCTTTGAGGAGGGAGCTGTCTGTGTTGGATCTTGAAAAATACATAGAAATGTATTCACCAGACAGATGGAAAGGCATTCTAGACAATAGGAATAGCATCTACAAAGGCCCAGAAGTGACCAGGCTCAGAGTTAATAGAGCAGAGATAGGACAGATTGCTTTGGGGAGTAGGAGCAGATTATGTTGGGGATATCAGCACTATTAGTAGGTGGGTGTTTGGTGTATGGAGACTGGGAAGAGAGCGCTATAGACTGAATGTGTCCCCTCAGAGTTCATATGTTGAAACCTATTCCCCTATGTGATGATATTTGGAAGGTGCGACCTTTGGGTGGTGATTATGTCCTTAGGGTAGAGCCCCCATGAGTGAGATGAGTGTCCTTATAAAAGAGACCCCAGAGAACTTCTTTGTCCCTTCCACCAGGTGAGGACACAGTGAGAAGATGGCTATTAATGGACCAGGAAGCAGGCTCTCGCCAGACACCGAATATGCCATTGCTTTCATCTTGGACTTCCCAGCCTCCAGGACTGCGAGAAATAAATGTTTATTGTTTAAGCTACCCAGTCTATAGAATCCTTCTATAGCAGCCTGAATGGACTAGGAGGAAAGTTAATGACTTCAGTTTCAAACATGTTGAATATTAGATGCTAGTGGGACAGATTATTCTGGTGGAGATGGTATGCAGGTTGTTAAAAATGAAGATTGGAGCTTAGGAGAAAAGTGCAATTGAAGATTTAGATTTGGGACTTGTCAATACGTGAGTAGAAGATGAACTCACAAGAGTCTAGAGAAAGAAGAAAAGATAATTGAGGACAGATTCCTCAAAAACAACTACATTTAAAGGACTGACTGAGGAAAAGAAACCTGGGAAGGAGGCTGAGAAGAAGCCAGGGAGATATGATGAAACCACAAGAAAATGGCAGCTTTCCCCTTTCTCCACAGTATAGTCCTTCTTTTAATGATCGTTGGGGAATGTTAAAGCAGGGGAGAAAAAAAGAACCCACTAAAGGTGCATTTAATCAGATCCTTTTTTTGTGGTCCTTTTCTAGGATTTGCGGTTCTTTTTCTGATGTTGATTCTTCTCTTCACCTCCAAAAATAAAATCCAGGAACCTAGAGAAACGGAAGATTCTAGGATTCAGGTAAAAAGGATGGTCCTGGGTTGTGAAGCGCCAATGAGCCAGGAAGATGGTGTCACATATTGGTTATGAGCTCTAGAGTTAGACTGATCTGCGTTCAGAGCCTGACTCTGAGGTCCGAAGGTGGGTTCTCCCAGCAGGTGTGTGTGCCATCCTGGGTGTGGACTGCAGGTGCCTCACTCCCAGACCCCACCCACTCTCAGGCCACTTGGAATAAAGGAGAAATTTCTCCACTGACCTGTGGACTTTTCAAGGGCTTGGTAATTCTAAGTTTTTAAATATATAGTTTTCTTTTTAATGATTAATGAGTAAACTAAAAAACATAAAGGTCTGTTTATAGGAAATAACTTTATAATAAGTATATGAGGATTGTAGTCTCTACATTTTTATGGGTCACTGACATTTTCAAAACTCTAATCACTGAGCATCAGAGACACATCTACATGTGTCCATTTGAAAAGGAATAGAAGAACAATACTACTCACCATAAAATTATAATGCCTTTGATTTAAAAAACTCAAAAACTTATCCTCAATGGTTCATAGTACCTTTCCTAAGGCTTCTACAATGCTTTTTATGTCCTGGCATTGTTTTTGAAGACCTTATTTGCATTAATTAGTTTCATCTCCCCAACAAATTTATGGGATAGGTCCTTATCTATTATGTAAATAAGGAAACTCCAGGCACAGAAAAGTACCCAAGGTCAGATAGCTAATAAGTAGCAGAGGTAGGATTTGAACTTAGGCAGTCTAACTCCAGAGTCAATGCATACAACTGCTACACTACACAGAAGCCTACTTTGATTCTGGTACTTGGCTATATAACTGGGCCCACTTTGTTTATCACCCAGCACAGAAGGAAATTTACATTGTGCATGTAAACTGAGGCTTTCTCACCAGGGCTCTGGTTGGCACAAGTTGTGGGGTGGGGTAGGTGGTGGGAGATATATTTGTGTTAAATCAGAACAAGCATGATAATTATTTATACTAGTGGGAATCATAATCACACAATGATCTTATTTGACAGTTGACCTCTCCAATTCCATAGACAGGTGACTTCAGCCCCTTCTTAAGGCTAAGAGAGAGGCTTGGTGCTTATGGACAAAGGCCAAAAGTGTGTATGCTAGGGAGTCTCCAGGGAACACACTGACCCTGCCTGTCCTCTATGATCCTCCTAGAGAGTTTTCTGAGGGCCCCTTGTGTGAATAGCTTAATCTTTTAGTTGGTCTCCAGGAGCCCACACTGATTGTCCCTTATCAGAGGGCTGACTGAGAAAAATCTCAGGAGTTGGATAGAAAAGGCTCCAAACCATCAAGTAGAAACATTGCTGCTGCCTTGTTGGGAAATGAATACAAAATAATTTGGAATCACTCTAAGGATTGTATCCAACATATGCTATAGTACAGACGTTTAAAAAAATTTTCAGAACAAAATATTTTATAATATTATGCTCAGTAATGAGGACATTTTACAACTTAAATATATTTAATATCACTTATAGAAGAAAATAACCAAAAACACGTAAAAATAAATCAGATTAGGCTTTGTCTTTTGATTAATGTTTTTTTTTAACCGAACAGGAAAATACTCATTAACAAAAGTTTTGAGAACAATAAAGTAAGTGGAGGTTATTAATATGAAAATATTGTCAATTGTTCCTCCCGTAGAAATCTCCCTGGACAACCCACTTCCTGAAAAATGACTCAGCAAAAGCTACCAAGAAGAGTTGTTCACATTTAATACAATTGTTTATGCCGGCATTTATTTCTTATCTATAAAGGCCCCTTGTGATTGATGATTCATGTTTCTTTTCAATTATGGGCTTTGAATGCAAACTATTTCATAATGTAAACAAATGGCTTCAGTATTTAAAGCAAAACATTTCCGTTTGTTTAGTACTATTTCCTATTTTATGCCTGAAACCATATTTTTGAGGAAATTGTTTGGTTTTAAAAGAGAGAAAAGAGAATGATGGTTTAGGAAAATGTGTGCAGAGGAGGGGTGCACTTGCTATAGGCAGCCTGCCAGACATGTGTGGATGGGGCACATGTTAGCCTATCCTCTCATAGCACGGCCCAAAGAAGTTAATGCACTGCATTCTGACTGTAAAGATTCTGGTTTTCCTGTGGGAGAAAAGGGTATCTTTGGCTTCTTGATGGTAGGCCTTGTAGCATATCTTTAATTTTTCAGTTCTACTGAAGAGATCTGAACTACATGAATAGAGGATAAATGAAATAGTTGCCAAAAATACTAGAAAAAAAGAGAGCAAGGTATGTAGTTAAATGACATTTTACATTTGCTAATATGAAAGATAAATTAAAACCTAGAGCATGAGCCAGTTTCAATAAAGTATGTGCCAAAACTTGACCACTAGGTAGCACCATAATCTAGTTCTATGACAGTACAGCTGAGGCTCTTGATTCTATATTGATCAAGATAAAAATGTTTAAGATTTACACTTGGGAAAAGATCAACAAGGGCACTCGAAAGTTTTTCAATCAGAAGACCCTAATATAACAAACAGAAGAGGTATGAAGGTCAAGTATTTACTTGGTAGAGCTATTTCTACTTTGATAATTATGGTTATTGAAATCTCAGAGAAACAGACAATGCAGGCAGTAGGAGAGATTTTACCTTGCCTTCTCTTAATATAACCTCAGATTTGCATGAAGATAGAGAAAAGAAATAATCAGTAAGTTAAAACAATTAGTCCAGAATTTTCTTGTCAAATTGGGAAAATGTCAGTTTAAACACTACTGGTATTTGTTTCAGAAAGTCATTATTGTTTTCATCATTCCTCCTGAAGTCTTCAATTCATCCAGCAATCACTCAGCACATTGCCCATGTGTGCCTAGCATCATGCTAGATGCTTTGAGTCTAAAGAAGCATAAAGCAGATTCCTTGCCTTCATGTAGCACATAGTTCAGGAAGGTATATAAATGTATAATGAAAATAATAATACCAAAGGATAGAGCTCTGATGAAGAAATGTTCAAAAGAATTATGGGAGATAACAGGAAATCACTCTTCATAACAAGGTGGCATTTGAACTAGGCCGTGAAAAACAAAATCATAACAGCTGACACTTACTAATGCTCATCATGTGCTAAACACTCTCCAGAGTTCTCTCTCTACCTAATAAATGCTTACAAGTCATGTAATCTTCATAACAATCATATGAGGGAGATGATGCTATTATTATCCCCATGTTTACAGGCAAGTAAACAAGTTTGGGGAGGACATTCTAGATAAAGGCAGCAGCATGTAAAAGGGTTCAGAGATGTACAAAACCATGGCATGTTCAGAGAATAGCGGCTCAGATAACAGTAATGATATTATAATGTTCATGGAAACACTATGTCCTCTATAATTTTACAAACAGAAAAATGTGAGCAGTTACATCAGAAATTTAGAACAGATTTTTAAAAATATTTTCTTAATTACTTAAAAATTTTATTCTTCAAGGAACAGTAGAAATATAGTTTATTGAGAAAACACAGATCCATTGAAAAACCAAAATGCTTTTTGTAATGAAATAGTACATCTTAAATTTTGAAGATAATAGAAAAAAATATATACAATGGCCTTGTGGAACCCCAATTTTGGATACCATAGACTTTTCTTTAAAAACTAACTTTAATATAACAAACCTTATTGCTGTGAGTCTTCTGAAAATAATAATGCCATAGTTTTAAAATTTAATAAACTATTTAGAAAGGTATTATTTCTAATGTTGACATAATAATACTAATATAACTAAAACAACTTTCAACTATTTTATCTTAGCCTTTGTAAGTTAAACTGTGATATCAAAAATTAAATATTTATTGGTTCCCCATTACTTACAAAGCACTGTACTACTGTGTCAAGATTATTTATTGAACAAATATTTATTGAGCACCTAACTTATGCCAGCCATCCTGCTAGTAGCTGTGGATATACTAACAGTAGCCCCAAAACAACAATGAGGGCCCACTCTCTGCTTACCTCTCCATTTCCACACTTGTCTCCAGAAAGCTGCCCTTGTTCACTATCCCAGCCATATTTCACTTCCCTGAACATGCCCGAGGGGCCCCTGTTCCCACAAACTGCTTTGCATATGAATTGGCTATGAGTACCCTCACTCTCCTAGAATATCAAAAGAGTACTCATTCTTCAATGCTTAGTCACAGTGCCCCTCCTGTATAGATATTTTGTTCTCTTCTGAGCGTTCTTGGTATTTGAAAAATCACCTTAACCATTTTTAAGTGTACAGTTCATTAGTGTTAAGTATATTTATATTGTTGGGAAATAAATCTCTAGAACTTTTTCATCTTCCAAAATTGAAACTCTATAGCCATTAAACAATTCCCCATTCCCTTCTCCCCATCCCCTGGCAGCCACCATTCTACTTTCTGTTTCTATGAATTTGACTACTTTAGACACTTCTTATAAGTGGAATCATATAGTATTTGTCTTTTATGGCAGGCTTATTTCACTTAGTGTAATATCCTCAAGGTTCACCCATGTTGGAGTATATGACAGGATATCCTTCCTTTTAAAGGCTGAATAATATTCCACTGCATGTTTGTATCACATTTTGTTTATCCAGTTATCTTTCAATGAGTAGTGGGTTGCCCTTCCTGGCATTTTTATTCCTTCTCCTTTTCTAGTACTCATCTTTTACCTTCGTATATTAAAATTATTAAGGTATTTATTTTTCTGCTTTCTAATTTGTATGTTTCTTTGTTTATTCATTCATCCATCTATCCACCCATCCATTCAACAAATATATGTTGTGTGTGCCCTATTTGCCAGGCACAGTTCTAGACACTGAACATACATCGGTGAACAAAACAGAAAAAAATTTCCTGTCCTCATTAATCTTACATCCTAAGAGGAGAGATAATAAGCAAGGAAAATAAGTGAAGTGGACAATATATTGAAAGGTGATGACTACTAAAGGTAAGAATAAAGGAGAGGGAGTGGAGTAGGGATAGGGAAAGCTCAATCAGGTTTAAAATGTTGGATTTTCTTTCCAGCGAGGGTATCACCGAGATGATGACTTTTGATTAAAGTCTTGAAGAAAGCGAAGGACTGAGCCAAGTGGATATCAGAGCAAGAGCATTTTAGAAAGAGGGGTGAGCAAGAGGTGGAGCATGCTTGGCCTACTTAAAAAAAGGAAACATGTTTTATGACTCTGTTAGCACTTTCGGCTATGGCTCAATAGACTCCCAAATCCTAGTCAGGTAGCACAAACAAGCCTTGCGAGGTTTTTTTTTTTTTTCCCCTCAGTTCCAGTTTAATAGAAACTACAAAAGATCAAAAGTAATGCCCCACTACTATACACATCTGTTGGCCTGCCCCATAGCAAAGTTCAGGCTATTTCCCTAATAAGAAGAAAGGCTCGCCTCCCCAACCCCTGCAACAAGGGCTAGGAAGGAACAAGAACCACTGGCTTAGGGCCACTTAAACATCTCCTGTCAGTGGTCGGGCTTGATCATAGGAAGTAGTCAAGCAGTTTGAGCTGCAGCTGGGAGGAGAGGTTGAGGGTGGAGACTGAGAACATTCCAGTCACACACACCATTCACTTTTATGGCTGTCTTGGAATATGGCTGTTTAAAAAATTTTCCATTTCCTCCTTTTCTTTTCCTTATTTGGTGAATTTGTTGTCAGCACTATGGGGTAGGAGAGGTTGTTTTTCTTAAATGTTACTTTGAGGAGGAGATTGTCTCCTGTTCATACAATCTGTGTGGACTTCCGGCAGGAAATGGCACTCAAGGAAAGTTTTGAATAAAAGGAAGATGCTGGTTAGCCAGTGGAAACAGGAAGTTGTTGCCTGTGTCTTACACAGCTTAGAAGAAAGTAAGAGGCAGAGAGAAAATTCACTTAACAGAAGTGAGAGGAGCAAAAGAGAGAAGTGTAGGAGTAGAGGAAGGGTGGGGAGAACTAAAGATCAGAGGAGGCAACCAGGCCAAGATCTTGGAAGACCTTGAATCTCCTGGGGGGCTGGCTGTACAAGAAAAGGATGACGGGGCTGTGTAGTAGGAACAGGGTCATGCAGTAACAATAAGTCAAAGCTATTATGGTTTGTTTATTTACTACTTTGTAGTATGGTATTACACTATTCTA
Organism: Pteropus medius; assembly: GCF_902729225.1. Classification (NCBI taxonomy): domain Eukaryota; kingdom Metazoa; phylum Chordata; class Mammalia; order Chiroptera; family Pteropodidae; genus Pteropus; species Pteropus medius. The sequence goes on along the minus strand of NW_024344378.1, from coordinate 25,839,319 downwards.
AAAATACTCTATCTAAATTAATACAAATTTCTCATTATGTATATTAAAAGCATATGTCTATATTACATATTCCACTTGAATAAACAGAAAGAAAGAGCAAATGTGGCGAAATGTTAACAATTGGTGAATCAGAGGAAGAGTATATGGCTATTCATTATATTCATCTTGCATGGCTTCTGTCAGTTTGGAAACTTAAAAAATAAAAATTGGGGTAATGCGGGAGAAGACTCCATTTTTTTAACTATGTGATATTTAAGGCTGAATGGGTCATCACTCTTTTATGTTCATGGTTATGTGGCATTACCTATGAATTTATTCTCTATGATATAGTATAATGATGACCAAAGCTCTCTTATGGGCAGAGGTATTTGTCATCTTGTATTTGCGTACTGTCAGATTCTGATAAATTCAATCTTGAATTGTCAGATTTTTTACCTAACTTGGACCAACATTTTCTCACAAGTCAAAGGTAGCTCTTAGCTTCTAGCTTTTGCTATCATTCACTCATTCATTCAATAAGCATTTCTTGAGCACTTACTGTATGCAGAGCAATGAGTTAAGTGTTATGAGGAATACCAATGTGAATCAAGTAGATATTCTGCTCTAAAACAATCTGATAATTTGATATAAATTAAAAACCTTGCACATAAATGACTTTATGACTTTAACACAAGATAGAAAAGCACTGTTTTGTGTAGTCTTAAAGGAGGGCATCACCCCTTCCTCTTGGGGGAACTGGAGTTAGGTATACTCCTGTTGCATTTCTTCCTTCCTTCTGTGGGGGGACACTCTAGAGCTAAGAAATTGAGCCTCTTAGTGGGGCTGAAGTGAAGGATGCTGCATTGGTTTGCTATTGCTGCATACCGCATCATTTAGTGGCTGAAAACAACAATTGCTTATTGTCGTTCCTGTGTCTGCGGGTCATGTGGGGCAAGGCTAATCTAGCCTGGGCTTGGGTGGGCAGCTCTGCTTTAGGCGGCTGCAGCTGGATGGGAATAGGTGCTTTTCCCTGTGGTTTTGTGGATCAGTGGGGATGACTTTGCTTCATATATCTCTCATCCTTTTTGGACCAGCAAGGTAGCAAGGGCATGTTTTTCTCAGGTAATGGCAGAGGTGCAAGAGGGCAAGAAGAAATGTCTGAGGCCTTTCTAGGCTTGGAGATCACATGCTGTCACTTCAGCTTATATATCATTGGACAGTAGAAGTCACATGGCTAAGCCCAAAGTCATGGAGCACAGAGGCACACTGTGCCTGCAGTGAGGCACTGGCAAGGGTATGGATACAGGGAGAAGTGAAAAGTGGATGCAATTTATGACATGTGCCTTGTATGCCATATAGGAATACTACATTTTTAGGAGGAAGAACTCTTTTTTTAGAGCAATGTTATAAAATTTCATGAAAGCTTAAAAAATAGATACATATGGAAGAATATCCCTATCCATCCCTTTAAATACTTATTCTCTAGTACTGGGCAGGAAAGCATGAGGTTAAACTTAGAGCTGTGGAAGATCTAGCGCAAATGGTAATGGGAAATACACATTCATTTAATATTTTAGTTCTACTTGGGACTGGCTGTAGGCCACATTTTCCCTTGATATTTTGGGCCTCTGCTTCCTGTATTCTTTCTTTCTCTCAGTGGCAACCAGTCCCCTTTAATATTCTGAGATCTTCATGCTTTCTCACTCCCCATCAAAACCCAGTTTGCAGAAGAGATCTGGCAAACTCATCCACAGTGAGGCCTAAGTAACTAAAATCTAACTGCTTCCAAGAGAATTTGTATTTAAATAGGGGACAAAAGGAGGGAAAGGCTCTGTAATGGAGGAACTTCACACGGCAGTGGGTAGGATGGAGAAGTGAAGGAGATGAGGAACCAAGAAACTAGCCCAGCGACCCCAAAATTATATCCTATAGGACGTTACATTTTTTTTCGGACAAGCTACATGCTTGGGTTTGTGTGGAAGGGTATAGTTGCAGGAATAACTAGGAACATAGCTCTAATTAGGTATTTAGCATAAATAATATTAAAATATGTGCTCTAACAAATCAATTATATTTAATAACTTTTTATAGTGTAATGGTTCTAATTCTTACCAAGTTCATAGTTACTATCTTTGAGAAACAACTAAATAAATATAGCAGGCATCAAGCAGGAACTTTCTGAACTGTGTCAAGGTTAATAATAAGTAAAATGTTATAAGTAGAGACAGGACAGCAACAGCTGTGCAACATTCTTGGAAGCAAGGATTTTGATAGCATGAAGTCAGACAGCGAGCTCAGTTTTTGCAGCTACTCTAGGTGAACAGAGAACCCTTATAATAATTATAAGGAAAATTACATGTCTTATATAAATTACAACTGTTTTGAACTCAAAGTCTGATGTCTGCAGCTGGAAAATCAGGGGCATGTGGAGCAATGTTCGAAGAAGACCCAGATCAAACCTATGAGAATGTCCTGGCTGAGATTCAGTCTTTTGAGCTGCCCATTGAAGCTACTCTAAGGTAGGGCTCCTTTGTATTTTATTGTTTCTTCTTTAATGGTGATAAGGTAGCCTTATTTACTTCTTTTTATACTTTTCTCTATAACAGAATAAAAAATAGTTTTGAGAAATAGTTTCAATGCTATCTACATCTAATCTCAAAGTTTTATTATCCTAAGAGAAATTACGATAAGTAATAAGTAAATAATCCACTTTTTTTTGACATTATATTTGTTTTCGGATTCATCACCCCGAAGTGAAAAAATAGAAATGACTTTCAAGTGATCAAAAATGGCCTAATGCCATCTCCAAATAGATATTCCATCTCATGTATATGAAGTTTCAATTATTTTCTCTAAAATATTGCTTAGTAAAAAACATGGAGAACAATTAGACATTTCAATGAAACCAATTTAGATTTGGGTAGATATGAGTTGTAAAAAAAAAGAGTTGTTGCTCTTCAAGTGTCTGGTGACCTCTCATATATATTTTTTTATTTCCACATAAGACTTAAAAATAGCTTCTTTGGTAATATGGGGATTAACATACACAGTTCCAGAACAGAATTAAAATGAAAGACAATGTTTCTATGTGTTAAAAAGGGCAGCTTTTAACATTTAACTCTTTCTGACTGTCTGTATCTGACACCTATCAGTGTGGGAACGGGATGGCAATCACTGAATGAGATAGTGACAGTCAATAAATATTTGTTGACTAATATTTGCAGATTAAGAGAAAAGACTTTTTTTTTTTTTGGTGTCGTCTCCTCATTCTCAGTAAGGTCCCAGGGCCAAGTGCTTTGAAATTCACTGCAGTTTAAATCTGAATAAATTTCTCCCAAGTATTTAAATTTGACTTTTCATTAAATATGTTTTGAATCTCTTCAAAAATAGAAGTGACTTCCAAGTGTTGCAGGCATGGGAAGCTATTGATATTTGGTCGATTCTTAGATTATCCATATCAGTTGCAAAATACTTACAACTTCATTATAACTGTTCCTGACCCCTTCATTTTATCTGGGCATCATATGAAGAAGGGCAAGTAATTTTTACCCTAGTCAATAGGTAGAAGAGACCAGAGCTATTTATTAATGAGAGACTCAATAATTTTTTTCACATGGAATGTGCTTTATACTGTACCAGCAAACTTGTGCATTGGCCTGGTGGCTGGGTCAGAAGTCTAAAGGGAAACAAGAGAAGGAACAACAAGTGAAGGGGGACTGGATGTGTTAGTTACTGTGGGCTCTGCTGTCATGGCTGCTTCAGAGCCCTCTGCCTCAACCCCTGACTCTTCCCATCTCTCCCCTGGTGTCACGACCCTGGCCAACAACCACAAACTTCATCTACCCTTGGATCTATCCGCTAGTCTTCCTCTGGCATTAGACCCGCTTTGGTTCTTAGATCTCTTCTACCTTTTGTTCTTAGAGAAAAGATCTTCAATGTTGTACCTGGTCTTCCTGAAGAGAAAATGATTAGTTTGTATCTGGTAGTCACAGCACTCTCCCAGCATCACCCGCAAAAGTAAAGTCTGCACAAATATTTTCCACAGGTGCTGTCCTGTCACCCCCACCAGTGGACCTGGAATGCCCACTGTTAGCTTTGTGTTTGGGTTATTAAATGAGGGGCGAGAGCATTCTTTTCCAAGGGCTACTGTTAAAATACCCCAATGTTATTTTGGAGGATAGACATAGAGTTCCTAACAAGCCTTTATCTGGGACAATATTAGCCAAAATTAGTTTTCCTCTAATGGTGCTAAAATCACTGATTAGATGAAGAATTTTTAGGCTGGCATTTTATGCTTTTCTACACATACCTATGCATTTATCAATATTCCAATGTCAATTCTCTGTTCCATTGTTCTTATGGAATACATCAGCTCATATGACCAAATATGAAGGTTGGAAAATAAAGGCAAGACTTCCATTTTAGCAAAACTGGAGTGTTTACTATTTGATAGTGTGCTCTGAGATTTTCTTCCTCCTTGTGCTCATGGTTCCTTTCTTTTATTATTATCTACTCTTACCTCTGCCTGCCAAAATCCAGCCCATCTTGCAAGGCACAACTCAAAGGTTCTTTTGTCTGTTCTTTCCCAATCAGATGTGAACATTCTATCCTTGGAAGCACCAAAGAATCCAGGGCATTTATTCTGACTTTCGTGTGTGTGTGTGTGTGTGTGTGTGTGTGTGTGTGTGTGTGTGTGTTTTGTATTATAACCATTTTCAGGCTAAAGATTCCTGAAGGCAGGACCTGTGTCTTCCTTTTATCTCTGTATCCTCTACAGAAGCTTCCACTGTGCCTGGCACATAGTAGCTAGATAAATATTTGTTGAACTAATTTGTATGAGCTAACGGAGACTTTGTGAGGCAAAAGAAAAAAGACGGTCCATGCAAATTGGTACAGCCACTATGGAAAACAGTATGGAGGTTCCTCAAAAAACTAAGAATTGATCTATCATATGATCCAGCAATCCCACTACTGGGCATTTACCCCAAAGACTTGAAAACCCATATCCAAAAAGATATTTGTACACCGATGTTCATAGCAGCATTATTCACGGTGGCCAGGACATGGAAGTAACCAAAGTGTCCTACGATAGATAACTGGCTAACGAAGCTGTGGTACATATATACAATGGAATATTACTCAGCCATAAGAAGAGATGAAATACTGCCATTTGTGACAACATGGATGGACCTTGAGATAATTATGCTAAGCGAAATAAGGCAGATAGAAAAAGTTGAAAATCACATGGTGTCACTTATATGTGGGATATAAACTAAAAGCAACAAATGAGCAAGACAAACAAATAGAGACTCATGGACATGGACTATAGGCTAGTGGTTACCAGAGGACTATGGACTAGGTGTTACTAGTGGGGTAGGGGAGGCAAGGGGAGGTAGATGTGGTAAAGGGGATCAAATATAGAGTTTAAGGGGAGGGTGAAGTGGGTAAAGGGGATCAAATATATGGTAGCTGAAGGAAACTGGACTTTGGGTGGTAAACACACAATAGAATATACAGATGTCAAATGATAATGTACACCTGAAAATTATATAATTGTATTAACCAATGTTACCCCAATAAACATAATTAAAAATTTTAAGAAAAGAGAAAAGAAAGAAGGCAGTCCAGAGAGAAAGTCATCCTTCAGAGAAGAAGAGGAACAGGTGGAATATTTAAATAACTACAAGCTCTAAAGGCAAAGAGGGTGGAGAAGGGGTTTTGGCTAGAGGGAGATTGGCCCATAGGGCTGCAGAGTCCCTGTCGTGAGCCCTGGGAATGGACACTGGGGGAAGAGTTAGGACACTGAGTGGATGGGGCTAGGAATACAGGAGAGAAATAGTCTCAGGGAAAACCCTGCACCTTAGAATTGAGGTGGAGAGAACATCTAAGAGTTCTATTTATTTTTCCCTGTCACAGAAGAAAGGCATTGCTTCATCAAACATTTTCTGTTGTGAAATCCTAAACTCTGTTAATGTCCTCTCCCTGCCCACCTTGTTTTTCAGGTAGGGAATCTGAGGTGCCCTGCTGAAGGTCAATGTTCAGATCAGGGCCAGGTGGGGCTGGATTTTCTAACAAGGGGAGCACCGAGAACTCAGTGACTCATGTTTTTTACCAATGTCATCTAAAGATGGCTCAACAGCCCTCTTTCACAGAGTGTGCAAGCCTTCCTGGCACACTCACCCACATACATTATCTAGGAGAATGGGTCTCCTCCACCTGAGGGGTCGTGAGGGGGTTGCTGAGACCTAGAATTATGCCATCAGGTATTATCAATGGCCCATAGTCTCTTTCATCCAGCCTAGGCTGCATTCCCCCTACCTCCTGACTTCATACTTGGCTGCTTCCAGAGTAAGCTTCTCAGATGGTCCAGCCTGTCTCCTGCCTGTTTCCTCTAATGGGGCCTTCGATCAGCCCTGTTGGCCTTTTTGTTTTGGTGGAAAAATGAAAAATCAGCGCTGAAGTCCTGTGTTTTGTTTTTATTCTCTGTGTGAAATGGGACTGCTGCCCATTTAAAGCAGAGATAGTTTTAGGGGAAAACTGAGGCACTAAGCTTTTCCCGTGGTTTGTTTGTGTTGCCAATGAAATACCTGGTAAAGACATCTCAGATAGCTATAACAGTTGAATTGTAGAATAAAATTCCAGGGTGGACAGTGGAATTTGATGTTAGCCATGATGATTGAATTTAAGAGAAAAGGGAGAAATGTCCTAGCAGGTGCCTGCATTGTCCTAGCATGGCTTTGCTTTGGGTATTCAAAATCTTCTGACTGGCTGATTGTTGGTAGGCTGACTCACCAGCAGGCTGGGTCTGGAATTAGTGTTGCTGCCCTAATCCTTTTGCCCTGGGCATCAGTGTTTTCATCATGTTAGCAATATGTGTTAATTTATACTGGATTTTCTCATTCTCTTTAGGTTTTCTGATTTTCACTCCAGTTCCTCCATTTTGGCCTAGATAAGCCCAGCTCCTTGCTAGCTCCTCCTTTAAGGGGCTTTCCCTGGTAAGCTTCATGGCTGTCTGGAGCCACACTAAAGGAAACTACTAGTACCAGCCTTATTCAGCATTACCAACTTCCTTGAATAAGGATGGTCAGTAGCTCTCAACTAGCATAGCAACTCCAAATGCCTTGGTAGTGGTTGCCTGAATCTCATGCTGAAAGTGGTTCTGGTAAATTAGTGGTGGCAGCTGTAGTATTAGGATAGGGCAGTAGTGTTCATAACATTTACCACATTTATACTAGAACTTCCGGCTGCCAGGCCTTGCCCTCCATGGATCCTGACTCCAACCTAGGCGTAGCGTGGGCTTCATTATGCCTCTTGGAGTCCTGCAGCTATGTTGTTAGCCTCTTTGAACAGGTTCTGATGTCACAGCATGTCTGAACCAATTTGGGTTCAAAAGTAATAGTGTGTCTTGTTGCTGTAGCTGAACCTGAGATAAGAATATCACGGACACATTAAAGGGAACTGCAAAGTCAGTGGGAGGTAGAGAAAAGGGACATATCCAAAGAAAGCTCTGAAGAGAGCTGGGAAAAATAGGAGGAAGGGGGAATTGTACCAGATGACGTACCAGAAGAAATTTTTGTAATTGTTTTATGATAACATAATTGTTTTACACTTGTATTCACAGACTCTCTTGGGCTCTTTTCCAAAAGCTGACCATGAAATTTTACTAGTTTAAGAGGAAACAGGATATTGTTATTTCTTTGACTTTAATGTTTTTAGGAACGAAGATAATATACTTTTAGAAAAAGACAGAAAACATTAAAAAAACAACAACTAACAACCTAAATTGTATACACAATAAAATTTTAGGATGACATACTAAAAAATATGACTAGTCAAATTCAGCTGTAGACATTCTAGAATTCTCCTGTTTATAGCTTCAGACATGTAAGATTTCTATTAAAGTGCATTCCATTAAGTATACTGATTTAGATCAAAGGTCTAAATTTATTAGTTGTTTGATTTTGGCTGTAGTTTCTGAAACTGTGAAATGGAGATTATAATAGAACTTATCTTAAATGGTTAAAGTATATGAAGTGCTTAGCACAATGACTGCCTAGCACATTGTAAATACTTAATAAATATTAGCTATTATAATCATCTCTAATTTGCATCTGTGATACATATTCCAGTATAATTTAATAATATATACTGATATTATTTCAATATCTTGAAATTCTGAGAGCATGGGAAATATTGATTAATGTAAATTTTATTTTGGTTGTATAATATATAGGGGAGGGAGATATCCCTTTTTCAAACCATATTTACTACTACTACTAATAATAATAATTATATTTCATATTATAATATCATGACCTCATTTAATCTCTAGTGAGAGTGGTGTAGTGTACTTCATGTTGTGAATATAAAATGGAGTCCAGAGAAACTATTCAGAAGTAAATGTGGGCCTAACCATGACTGAGGCCTGCTATATCTGCAGCACCTCAGGAAAGCCTGGGGGCCCTGATGAGAATGAGCTGTGCAGTTGCTAAATTTTCACTGAACATTTAAATGATGTCATGAACTATTTGATCTTCAGTACATCACTAGAGAGAAGTTAAAAAAATTTTAATATTTAGGGACCAAGTATACCAACCAAGGAGATAGTTTTGTTTATTTAGCAGTTAAGTGAATGGGCTCTGGAGCTGGAAGGACATGAGTTCAAATTTTGCCTCTGTACTTACTAATGCAGCTATTGAAAGGGTTACATGAATTAGGCATGAAATGTATTTAATGTAATGCCTCATACACAGCAAATACTCATTCATTCATTCATTCATTCAATAAATATTTATGGAGCATCTGCAATGTGGCTAGGATAGTCTAGGATGGCCAATGGTCTTGTTGATATAGTAAGATCGAGACCTAGAAATTTCTTGTTCACAGGGAGCTTGTATTTTATTGAATAGAGCTAGAAATAAATAAATAAATAATTGTTAATAAGTGCTATAAAGAATAACAAAACAGGGTGAAGGATAGGGATGTTATTTTATAGATAGTGGCCGGGGAGGAAATGTTAGCTTTTACTATCATTATATCACATTAGTTACATTTCTAAATTGATTTTGCTGAGAGAATAAAAGGAAAAGTAGGACAAGTGAGAGGTGAGGGAGAAAGGGCAAAGGCAATAAAGGAAAGCTAAGTGGGGAGTGAGGAATAGAGAGTGCATTGAATAGGATGAAGAATAAAATACTAGCAATGAGGAAAGGGAAAGAGGAGAGAGAAAATGGTGCGATAAGCTGGGGGAAAAAGAGGAAGGAAAGAGGAAAATGGAACTCAGAGAAATGAATATTGCTCTTTAATGGCTCAGTGGACTTTAAAATATTTAGCTTTGGGATGAGTAAGCTAATGGTACTTTCAGGTCATTATTCTGAGGGCAGGAGTAGTGACATAATTTACGGGACCTAATACAAAATGAAAATGCAGCCTCTCATTTAAAAATTATTAAGAATTAAAAGATGGTAATGGCAGAACATTAAGCCAAGTGCAACTGCTTAGGCCACACACAAATGAGCCAACTAGTCTGAGCTTAGCACAGAGCCTGCCACACAGCAAGCATTCAATAACCAGTTGTTGAATAAACAGAACCCCGGGGCTGATAACCCAGGGCTAATTATTTTTGAACTTCTCTGAGGACTGAGAAGTTCAAAATTTTAGAAAAACTGATTTTATTTGGCTTCAATTTCAAATTTCCTTCTTTTGTTCTCCACTGTGGGGTCCAGATCTTTATGGGACAACAGATTCCTGGACACAGTTTTGCAGCTGGAATCCTCCCAGGCTTGTCCAGGCTATTGATATTCTCTTGCACTTACAGAGTGTGGCCACGTGGGGTCACTGCACCAAAAAGCAGGAGCTGGAGGAGTGCGGCTGTCAAGATATCCCCAGAGAGTGGGTAAAAGGCAACCGGAATAGTTTACTAGAGCCAATGTATAAAGACTGCCTGTACTTTACATTTTGATACAGTTCTACAATTATATAATGAAGGCTCTTAAACTATTCAAGAAACATCTGAATTATATTAGCAAAGTCTTGAGAAGATGATCAGGAAGTCAGTTACAGGATTTCCAGAAGTAGGGAAGGGAATCTTTTTGTAGAGTTGCACCCTACCTCCTGAAACATACATTTACAACATTAACTTAACATCCAAGTATCTGCATGTGGATCATTCATTTAACGGCTATTAACTGGGTTGGGCAGTAAACAATACAGACACTGTTCCTGTGCCTGGAGGTGGAGACAGACTCAGCAATTTGCTTACTATCACAATATGTGCCTCAAAGGATGAACACTTCCTCCAAGGACAATGAGGAGGCACTTGACTGAGAGGCAAGATCTGGAAAGATCACTAAAGTGGATCAGGAACCAAGAGTATAAGCCAGATATGGTTCCATTTTCCCCTCCACATCAGGAAACAAATATCAGGCAGTTTCCATGAATTGAGCATGCAGAAAAAAATGAAGTTCAGGTTCAAAGAACCCTGACACACAGTTAGAATATTTTTAATGATTAAAAAAACATTTATGTGTCTAGATTATTCTTATTTTATCATGAGGAAGCTAAATTCTGGGGTTCCTGTTTGAATAATAAATGCCCGATAATCCTAGCTTCCAGTACTACTGTTGATTGAACTCTGTACTAAATATTATGCATATATTATCTCTTTTAATCATCACACAACTTGGTGAGTTAGGAACTATTATTGTTCTTAATTCACACTTAAAGAGACTGAGGCTTATACAAGTTAAGTAACTCTCCTAGCACCCAAAATCTAGTAAAAGATAAGTTGGAATCTGAACTCAAGCAGTTAAATGCCAGACCAGGGCAGCTGCATTCTATGGTCTTCTGAGGCAGAGGCTTTTCCAAGATTGGTTATTAGTCTCAAGACAAGTGGCTCAAAGTATAAGTCATTAATGACTAAGTTATTTACAAGTTAAATGCTGGTTAGTTTCACACTGGACACAGAATACATCTCCTGCCCTGCCTGTCTTCCTGGTGTATCTTTCCCCACCCAGGAGTCCCGAAGAGAGATTTTTAGTGGATCTCTAGAAGTCAATATCCATTGCCTGAAATATAACTCAATATGCATGTGCAATCTGCCTATCTGTGCTCTACTACCTGATTAAATCATTTACCCCTTGGGTAAAACAACATTGGAACATTCTTAGCTGAGTTTTTTATTAATGGTAAAAACAGGAACTGGTTAATAGGTCCATCTTCTCCAACTCACTTTTGTGTAGCCTTGGACAAGTGGCTTAATCTCTGTAAGTCTTGGTTTCTTCAAATTAATTTGGAGATAGTAAAAGTACCCCCACAGGATTTAAATTAGATCTTAGTGAAATTAGCATTAACTTAATTAAATTACTGATTAAATTAGTAAAGATTAAATTAGTTGATATAAAAGTCTTAGCAAATAGAGCTCAATAAATAGCTATTATGGTTTTTATTTTGGCCTGTAGCTGAAATTCTTTATTTTAGGGCCTTTAGAAATATTTCACTTTCGAATAACCTTTTGGGGGACACATTTATGTTTTTGTTATATCTATGTCTATAATTAATATATAGTTATTTAGGACATTTAGCTTTAAATTCTTGGCAAAAATCTTCAGATACTAACGGAACTGTCAGAAGTCACAAAGGGAACCAGCAAAAGCTGTTTCAGAAGGAGAAGTGGTATATGGACTTCCTCCCATCTTGACTTGAACTGCAGAGAAAATACTGCTGCTTATGTTGAGGTAATCTCTGTGGGTGGGTGTTGAAACAGGACAGGAGTGAGGAGTGCCTAAGCAAGGCTGGCTCCCCAGAGCAGAGGCATCTGGAACTGGATTTGGATAGATGGCATCAGAATTGGTAATGAGAAAGGGAAAAGGTCTGGATGAATGCTCAGGAAAGGAACGCCCTGTCAAGAGACAGCTGCCAAATAAGAAGCTGGCCTGTGTTTTACCTTGCTTTCTGCTTCAGAGCAATGAATTCTGGTTGTGCATATCGACTGACCTAAGAGCATCTGCCCTTTCCTGCAGAGACAACTGGCTTTTTATTCTCTTTGTAGGAGGGTATAAAATTTGTATTCATTTCTTATGTTTCAGTTTCAGGTTAAATTTTCAAAAAATTTATTTCCCCCTCTTAAGAGCTGAACCTGCAATTCAGATGTGCTAAAAACCACCAGATGGTGGTGCCTCAGTAACTGGAGAGGCAGTCACCCAAGAAAAAAAATTGTTTTTTACTACTGAGTAAAAACCAATGGCATGAAGGGCCAAAACACTGGAGTACAGGGGTTTGGCTTGATCCAAGGATACAATTTTAAATAACCAGAGGAATGGATGAAGTTTATATCTTCTAACAAAAGTCCATAAATATTGTTTCTTGTATTGAAACTCTTGATAAAAGTGGGCTTAGGGAATTTGAGGCAACATTTTGTTAGTGCTACAGATTTCTAATAAGGCAACTGAATACAACCATATTATATGATATTATATTTAATGTCATGTATAAAGAGCAAGTTTGAAGAAACTAACTTTACAATTTGATATTGTTCTAATTCTTAATTATTACCAATCACAGATTAATCAAACTCCTACCTTATGCTCAGACCTGTTTGGAATGCTCCTTTTCATCCTGAATTCTTTCCAATGGCTTCAAAGCTTCAGTGATGTCTGGTTTCAAAACCCCTCCAGCTTTCTCTTGGCCAAGTACATAACTCTATGAGGAACTATAGGAAATTGCAAAATTAAAAAAGAAAAGTCTTCTCTGAACTTAAGAACCTTAACATGGTATGATAGTGCTGATGGACTTGGGAAGAGATCTTTTTATTTCTACATATACTTGCAACTCAAGAAAGTGGGATTTCCCAGAGATGATCTGGATTCTCCTGTACTATCAAGACAGTGGAAACAGGCGTGTGATGGGTTTTCTTGGTACAATGAGCAGTTGTATGTAGCAGACCTTCCTTGGTCTTCTAAGCAAGTATGTGCTGACATCAGTGGCATTTTTGTTCCCTGGGGCTTAAGTGTACAAAAACAAACAAAACTCCCAAATGTATGAAAAAGAACTAATCAAAACAAGCTCAAACTATTAAAACAGTCAGTGGTGGTATGGATAAATGTGCTAAATTGAATCTAGAGTAAGCAGAGAAGGTCGTGATTAGTTGGGTAATCTCTACAAAGGAAATAAATTTGAGTTGAATTTTCCTGGGAGGAGAGATATTTCAGATTAATAGAAGGAAGGTACTTTTATATGTCAGTAATTTTTATTGGATTTACTAAGTATGGCAGGCAGAATAATAGCTCTCCTAAAATGTTCACATCCTAATCCCTAGAACATGTAAATTTATTATTTTACATGACAAAAAGGATGTTACAGATGTGATTAAGGTTAAGACCTTGAGATAGATGATTATCCAGAATTATATGGTTGGGTCCAACCTAATTACCTGAGTCCTTAAAGCAGAGAACCTTTTCTGGCTTAGGTCAGAGTCAGAGAGAGATGTGACTACAGAAGAATGGTCAAAGACATGCAGTGTTGCTGGTTTTAAAGACTGAGGCCATGAACCAAGGAATGTGGGTGGTCTCTAGAAGCCAGAAAAGGTAAGGAAATGAATTCTTTCTTAGACTAGAAGGAACACCTGGATTTTAGCTCAATGAAATCCGTGTCAAACTTCTAATCTACAGAACTGTAAGATAATAAATTTGAATTATTTTAAGCTACTAAGTTTGTGGTAATTTGTTATAGTGACAGTAGAAAACTAATACAATATGGGACAGCAACATGACACTACTCTATGGTCATTTACAGATGGGGAAACTGAAATATAAAGAGATTAGGTTTTTGCCCAATGTCACCCAGCTGTGAAGCGAAGGAGCCAGGAATTAAATGGAAGATATCTGTCTTCAGAGCTCATGCTTTTAACTATTAGATCACCTCCCAGGATTTTTGTATGGGGTTGGGGAAGAGGATAGAAATAGGCTTTTAGTGAAAGCTCACTGAAAGGGGTGAGTTACACAGCTGGATAGTAAAGAGCTTGGTTGACTTAAAGGCATTTTAGAGCCCTGGATTAATGGAGAACAGAAAATCGTTGTCCTTTAGGGGTTATGACCCTCTTCCCAATTAATTATCCTCAGTTGATGCTTTATGACAAGCTGGTTTACTCAGTGTCCCACAAGCATGTCATTAAACAGAACTCTTCTACATTAGTACCTTTGACCAAGCCATCCACCTGTCTTTTCCCATCTCTGAGCCCCTTTCTTCTCAAGAGCTTCCACCCCTCCTCATCCCAGCAATAGCAACTTGGGGGAACTTGGGTTCAAGGACTTTGGCATATCACATGTTGCCTTGGGTCTCTCTTGCATCTTTGCTAAGTGTCATAGTTCTTCATCATTTAATTTTTCTAGTGCCTTATTTTCAAGTTGACTGGCCTCTGTGAACTTCCTGTGGGGAGGGACATGAATCCACCCAGAGTGGTCGTCTTGGTGGTCAGCTGGGATTTTCCTGGTTCGTTCCTAAAATAAATCTTACTCCCACACACAATTTTGCTTTTCTTGGGTGTACGTTTTCCTTTCCCTGACTCTTCACCACCCAGAGTACATCAGGCCTCCTTGTTAAATGCTCTCATAGCTTTTGTTATAGACTGAGGGTGCTTATTTGATTGTCAACCTCCGTCATTACTGAGGTATTCCCAGCACGTAGCAGAGGGAGGGTCCGGCACACAGAAAACAAAATTATATGTTAAAGCCAGGCTAGTCACTAGACAGCAACTGGGGGCAAGTGGCGGGGGAGAGCGGGAGGCGACGAGTATCTAGTCCACCCCACCCAAGTCAGCACCTTGGCCTTCAGCAGGTGCCAGGGCCTGGACGCGGGGATGGGTGGCGCGCCCGCCGGCCGCCTTCCCGGCTCCGCTCGCCCCCGCCCCGCCCCTTTCCCCGCCCCCCCGCGCTCGCGCCGCGTGCCGCTCGCTCCCGCCGTCCGCTCGGCGCCGCGCCTCGCCGGCTCCTCAGCTTCCAGCCAAGATGGCGGAGAGCGGCGAGGGAGTGGGCACCGTCCCGGAGCATGAGCGGATCTTGCAGGAGATCGAGAGCACCGACACCGCCTGCGTGGGGCCCACCCTCCGGTAAAGCCCTCATCCCCCTGGGACTCAAACTGCCCTGGTCGGCCGCTCGTCAGGAGCCGGGCGGGACGGCCCGACAGGTGGTGCACGCGGAGGCGGGCGGGGGCGGTCCGGGGCGGAGGTTTGGGACCCCCGCCCGGCTGGGGCGGGGCGGAAGGGGTGCTGCACCTGTCGGCACGGCCTGCCTCAGCTGCGGGAGCTGTCACCGCGCAGGCTGTGGGTGTGGCTACGGCGGCACCTCTGACCCCGGGAGCCGCGATACCTCCCAGTGTTCGCTGCCGGGTCTTGGGCCTGCCGGGCTCCCTGTTCGCGGCTGGGCTGAAGGCACTTTGGCCGCGGCGGTGCTGGGAACGAAGGTTAACTACTGGCACCGAGCGTGACTGATATGCAGAGGTGCGCGCAGGTGGAAACCCTGGCGTGCCGGGCGGCCGCGGTCGTGGGAGAATTGAAATTGAGCGGGAGACGCGGTCACCATCATCCTGCCGCGCGGCGGGGGTGGAAGAGCGGGGAATGTGGGCTGGAGGGGAGGAGCCGATGCTCTGGAACGCGCTGGTGTGATCGTGCGCTCACCCGGCAAGCCGGAGAAGCTTTTACTTATTTACGAAAGTTTCATTAATTTTGCATTACTTTTCCTGTTTATTTTAAAAAAGGATCTCCACCCTTAAAAATATAATCCTAGGTAATGAATATTCCAGACTGAGTATCTGCTACCCTAATAATAGAATATTAGCCCGACACTGTGCTGGTCTTTAAAATTAGGTTACGCACTCTTCAGGAGTAAGTGCCTTATAAATATTAGGCTTCATCTTTCGCAGTGATGATAATGAAATGATTCCCTTAGGGAACTTAGGACTGATTGTGCTTTGTCATTATTATTTTCTTCAGGAGCCACTTTCTAGAAATAGAGCGCTCTTATGTTTTGTGGACCTGTGGATGAAATATAAAGTGAAACCAGTTCAAGTTATTATGTAAAGCCACCTGCCTTGAGAGTCCAGAGGCCTTGGTTTTGCCCTAGTCCTACCACTGATGAAGTGTGCATTTATGGGCAAAAATCATTTAATCTTTCTGGACCTTGATTTCCTTATTTGTACACTGGTTAGGAATGGATGTTTAGACGCTCAAGAATCCCAGGACATTAGGGACCTCCCCTATTTGTTCAGCGTTGTATCCCTAATACCAAGCAATGGTACGCACCTGATAAACTTGGTTACATGATGTTCTTGCTCTGTTATGATAAGCATGATTAGTGCATTTTCTTAATTTTCCATCATAATTATTTCTTTTCATAAAATTGTACAATTGGTAATAAAAGTGGAAATCATAGATTAAAAGGAAGCTTTATTTTCTTGATTGCACGGTGAAACTGAAAAAATACGGTATATATAGTATTGATTATGAAGGAGACACTTCATCTTGGGAAAATATGCTAGCAGTATCCTTGAAAAAAGATGAAATTAACTTAGAAGAAAAATTTGAAATATATTGAGAGACTTTTGTGACATTCACAAATAGAATATATATATGTTTATGCTGTTATCCTTCTGTTTTGCTGGGCAATTGTGTCACCTGCTTACTTTGTGGAAACCCACACTCTTTGGCTAACTCCAGTGATTCATATTCTATATATACACTTGTCACTTCTCATTTACCAGCAGATTTCTACCAAATACAGCACTGCTAGCAGTTCTTTCTCTTGAACAGTGTTTAAGCCACTACTATTTTTTCCCTTAGGTTACACTGTAAGAAGTGCTAATATTAAAATCTAACAAACCCTTCGTTATGGTAAAATTTAAATGTTTTAAAAAGTAAAATAGTGTAATGAAGTACTAAGAACACATCTAGCTTCAGTGCATCCCCTGGCCAGTCTCATTTGATATTTTCCCCTATCCATTCTCTCTCACCCTGGATTATTTTGAAGCAAATCCCAGACATCAACTCATCCTTAAATATTTCAGTATTAAGATTAATTTTTGTTATTTCCCAGTTACCTTTTAGCTGGCCTGTAGGCTTATGTTGTTATTGCTATTATTTTTCTGTGGCAGACTTTTTTAGCCTGACCTTTTCCTAATTCACTTATCAGATCTGACTTCCTGGGGGAAGTCAAAGTATTAAATGAGAAGCATGTAAACACTCTTCACAGTGCCTGGCATACAGTATGGTTCTTTGACCACAATGGAATTACATTAGAAATTACTAATTTAAAAAAATATGGACAATTCCTAAATATTGGGAAACTGAATAACATATATTTAAATAACCCATGGGTGAAAGAAGAAATTAGAAGAGAAATTGGAAAGTATTTTGAACTGAATAAAATGAAAACAACATATCAGAATTTGTGGGATACAGCTAAAGAATACTTAGAAATTTATAGTGCTGAACACCTCTACTGGAAATGAATAGTTTCAAGTCAATGGCCTCACCTTCTAACTTAAACTAGAAAGTGAAGAGCAAATGATATTCAGAAAAGCCAAAGCAAGGAGATAATAAACATCAGAGTGGAAACTAATAGAAAACAGAAAAACTATTGAGAAAATAATTGAAACCAAAACCTGGATCTTTTAGACCACTAAAATTGATAAGCCTCTAGGGGAAAAAAGGGAAGAGATGCCAATTATCAGGAATTACCAATTCCCAGTATCAGGAACGAGAGGTCACATCACTACAAATTCTACAAATATTTAAAAAGATAATAAAGGAATATTATGAACAACTTCATTCCAGTATATACGGCAAGTTAGAAGAAATGGACAAATTCCTCGAAAGATGTAAAATATCAAAATTTATTTAAGAAGAAATAGATAACTGAATAGACCTATATCAATTAAAGAAGTTGAGTTTGCTATATAAAACCTTCCCCAAAAGGAAACTGTGGGCCCAGGTGGCAGTACTAGTGAATTTTACAGCATTTAAGGAAAATTTGATACCAATTCTATAAAAATTCTTCCAGAAAATTGAAGAGAAGGGGATTATTTTGAGGTCAACATTAACCTGATACTAAACAAAGACATTTCTGGAAAAGGAAACTATAGACCAATATTACTTGTAAACACAGATAAAAATACTTTAAACAAAATTTTAGCAAATTAAATCCAACAGTATATAAAAAGAATAATGTGTTATGATCAAATGAGACTGATTTCAAGAAAGCATGTTGGCTTAACATTTGAAAAATGAATCAGTGTGATTCATATTAAACTATGGAAAGTTGTATATCATCTTAATAGCTGCAGAGAAAGCATCCACAAATCTAACATTTCTGATACAAACCCTCAGAAACTAGGAATGGAACAGAGTTAGCCCGAAATAAGGCATCTATGAAAAACCTATAGCTAACATTGTACTTAATGGTGAAGGACTGAATGCTTTCCTCCTAAAATCAGGATTAAATCAAGGATGTTGATTTGCACCATTTCTATTCAGCAGTGTACCTGGAGGTCCTTGCCAGTATAATAAGACAAGAAAAAAAGTGGATTAGACAACTGTCTTTGCAGACAATGTGGTAATTTATAGAGAAAATCATATGCAATCTATGGAAAAGTTACTAGAACTGATAAGTGAGTTTAGCAGGGATGTGGGATACCGTATCAGTGTTCAAAAACCCATGTGTTTTTATGATAGCAAGGAACAGTCAAGTAATTAAAAATTGATATAATAAAAATATGAAATAAATCTGACAAAAGATGTGAAAGACTTGTATGTGAAAATGACAAACACTGTTGATAAAATTAAAGAGGACCTAAATAAATTCATACATATGATGTACTCATGGATAAAAAGACTTGATATTGTTAAGATGTCTGTTTCCCTCAAATTGGTCTTTAGATTCAAGGCAATCCCAGTAAAAATCTCAGAATTTTTTTTTTGTGTGTGCGTGTATAGAAATCGAAAAGGTGATTCTAAAATGCATAAGGAAATGCGAAGGACCTAGAATAGCCAAAATAATGGGAAAAAATGAACAGAGTTGGAAGACTTATACTACTTGGTTTAAAGATTTATTATAAAAGCTACAATAATCAAGACAGTGTGATAACTAACATCAAGATAGACAAATATCTGCAAGCAATGCCTCTGTTAAGGGCCTAATATCCAAAATATACAAAGAACTCATACAACTCAATAACAACAACAAAAAATAAACAAGTCCCATTAAAAAATGGGCAGAGGACCTCCCAAGAAGACATATAGATGGCCAACAAACATGAAAGTGTGCTCAACATCACTAGCTATTAGGAAAATGCAAATCAAAACCACAATGAGATACCACCTCACACCTGTTAGAATAGCTACTCTCAACAGGACAAGTAATAACGTGTTGGAGAGAATGTGGAGAAAGAGGAACCCTCATACATTGCTGGCGGAACTGTAAATTGGTACAGCCACTATGGAAAACAGTATGGAGGTTCCTCAAAAAACTAAGAATTTATCTACCATATGACCCAGCAATCCCACTACTGGATATTTACCCCAGAGACTTGAAAACCCACATCCCAAAAGATATTTGCACACTGATGTTCATAGCAGCATTATTCACAGTGGCCAGGACATGGAAGCAACCAAAGTGTCTTATGATAAATGACTGGCTAAAGAAGCTGTGGTAAATATATACAATGGAACATGACTCAGCCATAAGAAGAGATGTGACAACATGGATGGACCTCGAGATAATCATGCTAAAAATCACATGATATGACTTATATGTAGGATATAAACCTAAAAGCAACAAACAAACAGGGCAAACACTCTTGGACATGGACAAAGGACTAGTGGTTATAGAAGGTGAGGGGTAGGGGGAGGTAGATTGGGTAAAAGGGGTCAAGTATGTGGTGAAAGAAAAATCTAACTATGGGTGATGAACACAATACTATATATATATATATATATATATATATATATATATATATATATATATATATATATATATGCCTTACTGTTGAATTGTACACCTGAAACTTACTGGATTTTGTTAACCAATGTCACTATAATAAAAAATAAATTAAAAAATAAAAAAAATAAAGTATAAACTAAGGTTAAAAAAAAGGTAGATAAATAGATCAGTGAAACTGAATAGAGACTCCGTAAATAGTTTCCCACATATGCTCAATTCATTTTTGACAAAGATGCAAAGGCAATTCATTAGAAAAAGTCTTTTAAAATAATGGTGGAACAATTGGATATCCATATACAAAATGATGAACTTTGCATCATATTTAAAAATTAACTCAAAGTGCATTTCAAATATAAAGTGCAAAACTATGAAACTTAGCAATTATAGGAGAATATCTACATGACTTTAGGTTAGGCAAAGATTTCTTAGATACTATTCCAAAACATAATACATAAAAGAAAAAAATTAAATTGGATTTCATCAAATTTGAGAACATCTGGTCTTCAGACTATTAGGGAATGAAAAAAGTCATAAATGGGGAGAAAATATTTGCAAATCACATGTCTGATAAAAATTGCATCTAGAATGTATAAAAGAAGTCTTTAAAACTGAATGATAAGAAAGCAAACAACCCAATTAAAAATAGGTACTTCACAAAAGAAGATATGCAGAGGGCAAATAAGCATATGAAAAAAAAATGCTTAATATCAGTAGTTAGAAAAGTGCATATTTAAAGATATTTGCACACCAATGTTCATAGCATTATTCACAGTGCCCAGGACATGGAAGCAACCAAAGTGTCCTATGATAGATGATTGGATAAAGAAGCTGTGGTGCATATATACAATGGAGTATTACTCCCCCATAAGAAGAGATGAAATACTGCTATTTGCAACAACATGGATAGACTTTGAAATAATCATACGAAGCGAAATAAGCCAGACAGAAAAAGTTGAAAATCACATGATATCACTTATATGTGGGATATAAACCTAAAAGCAACAAATGAACAGGACAAACAGAGACTCAGGGACATGGACAATGGACTAGTGGTTACCAGAAGGAAGGGAGGAAGGAGGAGGTAGACGGGGGAAAAATTTTTAAATCATTTCAATAAAAAAAGAGAAGTACAAATTTAAATCACATCATTAAACTACCACAATATTAGAATGCTAAAATTATAAAAGGATGACCGTGCCATGTGTTGGTGAGGTTGTGGAACAGTTGGTACTCTCATACACTGCTATGGGAATTTATCAGGTTGAGGAAGTTCTCTTCTCTTCCTAATTTGAATGTTTTCATTATGAAGGAGTGTTGAGTTTTCTCAGATCCTTTTACTGCAGCTTTTGAAATAATCGTGGTTTTTTTCTTCATTATATTGATATGGTGTATTACATTAATTTTCAGATGTAAACCCAACTTTGCATTTGTGAGATAAATCCCACTTGGTCATAAGATATAATCCTTATATAAACAGAATACTAGGATTCTGTTTCCTAGTATTTTATTTAGGATTTTTGCATGTGTATTCATTAGAGGGATTCTGTTATTTTCTGGTGATGTCTTTGTCTGGTTTTGGTATGAGAATACCTCATAAAATGAGTTGGTTAGTTTTCTTTGACTTGAGATGATCGTGTGTCCCCCCCTTTGTTCTATTCATATGGTATATTACACTGATTTTTTTTTTTATGTTGAATTACTCTTATATTCCTGAGATAAATCTCATTTGGTCGTGGTCTATAACCTTGTTACTGTATTAGATTAAATTTGCTAGTATTTTGTTGAGTATTTTTACATCTTTATTCATAAGGGATATTGGTTTGTCTGTAGTTTTCTTTTTGTGATGTCTGGCCTTAGTATCAGAATAATGCTGGTCTCATAGAATGGATGAGTTAGTGTGTGTCCCTCCTTTTCCACTTTTTGGAAGAGTTTGTGAAGATTAATTTTAATTCTTCTTTAAATATTTGGTAGAATTCTTCGGTGAAGCCATCTAGCTTTTCTTAGTTGGGATATTTTTGATTTCCGATTTAATCTCTACTTGTTACAGTAAGTCTTCTTGAGTCAGTTTCAATTGTGTCTTTATAGAATTTGTCTATTTTTTCTAGGTTATCTAAGTTGTTGGCATATAGTTGTTCATAGCATTCCCGTATAATCTTTTTTATCTCTGAAGTCAGTTATAGTGACCACTCTTTCATTCTTGCTTTTAGTAAGAATGATCACTCTAGTTAAAGGTTTGCCAATTTTGTTGATTTTTTTTTTTAAACAGTTCTTGGTTGTATTGATTTTTCTCTGTTTTCCTATTATCTATTTCATTGTATTTAAACTATTATTTCCTTTCTTATGCTTATTTTGGATTAGTTTTCTTTCCTTTTTATTAGTGTTTTATGATGGAAGTTTAGGCTGTTGATTTGAGATCTTTTTATCTTAAATATAGGCTTTTGCAGCTGTAAATTTCCCTGTAGGTACTATTTTAGTTTCATCCCATAGGTTTTGGTACTATGTGTTTTCATTTTCATTCATCTCAAAATAATTTTAAAATTTCCTTTGTGATTTCTTCTTTGGTTCGGTGGTTAATTAAAAATGTGTGATTTAATTACCACATATTTGAATTTTTCAAATGTCTTTCCGTTATTAATTTCTAATTTTATTGCTTTGTGGTCAGAGATCATACTTTGTATGGTTTCAGTCTTTTTTACTGCGGCTTGTTTTAAAGCTTTACATATTGTCTATCCTGGAACATGTTTCATCTGCACTTGAGAACAATGTATATATTGTTGTTGGGTGAAATATTATTTAGATGTCTTTTAGGTCTCAGCTTATAGTTGTTTAGGTCTTCTGTTTTCTTTTTGATCTTCTGCTTAGTGGTTCTATTTTTGGTTGATGGGTAGTTTTTGCTTTACATATTTTTGGGCTCTGTTGTTAGTATGCTCTATATACATATACTCGTTATATATTCCCAACTGACTGACTCTTTTACCATCATAAAATATCCCTCTTTGTCTCTAGACTTATTTAAAAGTCTGTTTTGTCTCATTTTAATATAGCCACGATAGCTTTCTTATGGTTGCTCTTTGCATGATGTCTTTTTCTATCCTTTTACTTTCAAACTGTTTTTATCTTTAAATCGAGTATCTCCTATAGATAGCACATTGTTGGATCTTGTTTCTTGACAGTCCCAGACTTTTGATTGAATTGTTTATTCCATTCATATTTGATGTTATTTATATAGTTGGATTTATGTCTGTCATTTTATTTTTTTATATGACTCATTTCTTCTTTGCTCCTCTGTTCCTTTTTTACTAGTTTTCATTAAATGAATATTTTCTGGTATAATATTTTAATTTAATTATTTTTCAGTATTTTTTAAAAAGTTGTTTCTTAACGGTTGAGCTCAGATTAAACTTAAGATTTATTCTAACTTAATTACAGTAAAATGTAGAAATGTTAGTCTCATCTAGCTCTATTCCCTGTTTCCCCTTTTTGAACTATTATTGTTATACATCTTATATCTGTATATATTATGAACCCAACAATTCATTGTTATAACTGTTACATTATATAACTTTTTGACTTTGAAGGAAGCTGAGAGAAGAAAGGAGAGCAAGTACATATTTATAGAGGTTGTCGTATTAACTTAATTACCATTTCTGATTCTCTTTATTTGTTGCTGAGTTTTTAGTTGTCATCTTTTGTCATTTTCTTATTCCAGTACAGCTTTGCTGTCACTCTCCTTAATACTGTTATTGTCAAATATATTTCTGTATGTTTTGCCCAGCAATAGCATTATGTACATGTTTTATGCAGTTGCTTTTTGAATCAGTTAAGAGAAGAAATGCATCTATATTGTGTTTTATAATTACGTAGTTACATTTACTGGTACTCTTCTGTGTGTGGTGTGTGTGTGTGTATGTTCATATATTATATTGCCATTTGGGCTTACATTTTTGATCCTGAAGAACTTCCATTAGTATTTTTTAGTAACTAGCTGGTGTGCTAGTAAGTAATTCAGTTTGTTTATATGGGAATGTCTTTACTTCACTTTCATTTTTTGAAAGATAGTTTTGATGGTTATAATACTCGGTTGACTTTGAGTATGCCATCCCACTGCCTTTTGGCCTCCACTGTTTATAATGAGAAGTTAGCTGTTAATCGTATTGGTATTCTCTTGTATGTGTTAAGTGGTTTTTATTTTGCTGCTTTCAAGATTTTCCTTTTGTCTTTCATTATTTTTACTATGATGTGCCTGGATATAGATCACTTTGCATTTATCCTTCTTAGAATTAGTCGATCATTTTAGGTATTTAGATTAATGTTTTTCAGGAAATTTTAGTCATTACTTTTTCAGATATTCTTTCTGCTCCTTCCTCTTCTTGGTAGTTCCGTCATGTCTATGTTGGTGTGCTTAATGGTGTCCCCATTTCTTTGAGGCTTTATTCACTTTTTTCTTTCTTTTTTCTCTCTGTTCTTTGGATCACATAATCTCTATTAGTCTATCTTCAAGTAGTCTGTCTGCTCACAATTCACATCTACTCTTAGATTGTCTAATGACTTTTTTATTTCTATTATTGACTTTCCAACTCCAGAATTTACCTTTGGTTGTTTTTCTAATTACTATTTCTTTACCAATATTTTATTGTCTATTTAATTAGACATTGCCATTATACCTTCCTTTTCTTTAAGCTTGGTTCTTTTTGGTATTATGAACATAGTACTTTGAAATCTTTGTAAGAAGATTCTGGGAAAACATGGTGGCGCGAGAGACATCCTCAGATCTCTCCCCTTGAAACACAATAAGCTGAACATCTAAAAGTGAACAAAAAACACCCAAACTGCACACCAGCACGTCTAAGCATGGGATCTGCGCAAAAGAGCTACCACAGGTCAGCACCCTGGGTGTCCGGTGGTAGACTGGGACAAATAAAGAAGCTGCCTCCCGCAGCTGCTGGAGCTCCTTGCAGGAGGAGGGGGAGGGGTGAAGGTGCTGCGACTTCCTTGATCACCCCTGCCTGGAAGTACCAGGACTTTTCTACGCAGCTGGCAGCAGGGCTCAGTCATCAGGCAGAAGCAGAGAAGTGAGATGGGACTGCAGAGAAACAACAGTTGATTTCTACTGGCCCTGGTTGCAAAACTGAGCCTTAGCCACAGCCCTCAACCTCCAACCCAGAGGGCCCCTCCTCCCATGCCCTCCAAGACTGATCACAGTGGAGCCCCAGGGGAATCTGAGCAAACGCTATCAAAACTTTTGCTAACACTGACAAGGACTGAAACTGAGAGTATCAAGTATGATTAAAATCTACAAGAACATAAAAGACATTAGGCTTTATATAAAGCAGGGATCCAAGAGGCTTAGATGCCACCTACTTGAAACCAAAAGAAAAGCGCCTTCTTTGCAGCAGGCTAAAGAGAGACCTTTGTATAATAAATCTTCTTTCTGGAAAAACAACAGAATACACTTCCATTAATGCCCAGGTGGAGAAATAGTCCATTAAACACCATGAACAACCAAGGTGGCAAGGCATCTCAGAAAGAAAGAGAAAAATTTCCAGAAAATAAGCTTACAGACATAGAAATATGCAACGTAAGTGACAGAGAATTCAGGATGGTACTTCTGAAAAAACTCAGTGAGTTCTGAAACGAGTCATATCAACAGTTTCAGGAATTGAAAAAAAAACTAGATCAGCAGAGCAAGGAGATTGAAACCCTCAAAAAGAACTAAATAGAACTTCTAGAGATAAAAAAAAACACACTGCAAGAGTTGAAAAAATGAAATAGCAAGCTTGGGAAATAGAGTTGACCAAATGGAGGAAAGGACCAGTAATATCGAAGACAGAAGTCTAGAAATGAACCAGAAGGAAGAAGAGAGAAACCAAAGAATGAAAAATAATGAAAGAGAAATACAAGAACTAGCTGATACCATCAGGAGAGGAAAGATAAGAATAATGGGCATTACTGAAGGCGAGGAAAGGGAACAAGGACTAGAAAGCATTTTCAGTCAAATAGTGGACGAGAACTTCCCAAATCTAAGGGATGAGCTGGATCTTGGAATTCAAGAAGTCGACAGAACACCCAATTATCTCAACCCAAAAAGGCCTTCACCAAGACACTTTGTATTAAAGTTATCAAAAACCAATGACAAAGACAATTCTCAGTGCAGCTAGGCAGAAGAAAACGGTACTATATAAAGGAAATCCCATTAGATTATCATCGGAATTCTCAGCGCAGACCTTACAAGCCAGAAAGGAATGGAATCAGATATTTAAGCTATTAAGTGAAAGGAACTACCAGCCTAGAATAATGTATCCAGCTAAGCTCTCCTTTAGATATGAAAGATAAATTAAGACCTTTTCGGACATAACAAAAATTGAGGGAATTCTCCATTATGAGGCTCGCACTACAGGAAATTCTGAGCGGGGTCAGCTCACCTAAAACAAAATAACAGCAATAAAGAATACATGATTAGGAGTAAAGTGACTGTCAGGCAAATAGAAGCAGAGAAGTGCAACCCTTACTAAGAGCAAGGCATTGTAAGCTTAAATAATAAGAAGAGAATTGCTTTAGCAAGATAGTAATGAACATTCAACATACATAGAAACAAATTGAGATAACAATGACTGAAAAGGGGAGGATTCAAAGATCCAAATTCACAAAGGGGAAAGGAGATAAGGTACACATAGAAGAAAATAGACGACTGTATATTTATCTTTTTCATATTTGTAATGGTAACTACACACCATAGAGTCAGAACTGAAGTACATAATGTAAAACAAGAAGAACCGGAGGCAAAACCCACAAAAACCAACCAAAATAAAGAAAACAAACACAAGGACAAGGAAGCAATAGAAAAACCGAGCTACCGAAAGCAAAAGATAAATGGCTTTAAGAAGACCTTATATTTCAATAATCACCCTAAATGTAAATTGACTGAATTCAGCAATAAAAAGGCACAGAGTTGCAGAATGGCTCAAAAAACAAAACCCCATCATATGCTGCCTCCAAGAGACACATCTCAGCTCCAAAGACAAATATAGACACAAAGTAAAAGGGTTGAAAATGATATTTCAATCAAATGGCATTCAGAGAAAAGCGGGAGTAGCGGTACAAATGTTGGATGAAGTAAATGCCAAAAAAAAAAAAAGGTAAAGACACTGAGGGATACTTCATAATGATAAAAGGAATCATGCACTAAGGAGACATAACACTTATTAATATCTTTGCTCCCAATCAGGGAGCCCCAAAATATGTAAAGCAATTGCTAACAGAACTAAAGGAAGAAACAGACCAAAACACTATCATAGTAGGGGACATAAATACCCCACTGTTGGATATGGACAGATCATCCAAACAGAAAATCAGTAAGGAAAAAACATCCTTAAATGACACATTAGACCAACTGGACATAATTGACATATACAGAGCCTTCCATCCCAAAACAGCTGCTTATACATTCTTCTCTAGTGCACATGGAATATTCTCAAGAATTGACCACAGACTGGGACACAGAGATAGCCTCAACAAATATAAGAGGGTTGAAATCATATCAACCATATTCTCTGATCATAATGCTTTGAAACTAGAGCTCAACTGCAAAAAGAAATCAGGAAGAACCACAAATACATGGAGATTAAACAACATGCAACTGAAGAATAACTGGGTCAGAGAAGAAATAAAAAGAGAGATCAAGAGATACATAGAAACGAATGATAATGATAATACAATATATCAAAACTTTTGAGACACAGCAAAAACAGTCAAAAGAGGAAAGTTCATATCATTACAGGCCTATCTCCAAAAACAAGAATGAGCCCAAATAAACAACTTAATGCTTCATCTTAAAAAACTAGAAAAGGAAGGCCTAAAGTCAGCAGAAGGAAAAAAATAATCAAAATTAGAGCAGAAATAAATGAAATTGAAAACCAAAAAACAATTGAATAAATAAATACAGCAAAGAGTCGGTTCTTTGAGAAGGTTAATGAAATTGACAAACCCCCTGGCTAGACTCACTAACGAAAAAAGAGAAAGGACACAAATGAAATCAGGGATGAAAGAGGGGAAATTATGACTGACATCGCAGAAATACAAAGGATCATACAAGAATACCATGAAAAGATGTATGACACCAAATCTAATAATCTAGAAGAAATGGACCAGTACTTAGAAAAATACAATCTTCCTAGACTGAATCAAGAAGATCTGGAAAATCTAAATAGACCAATCAGCAGTATGGAAATTGAAACAATCATCAAAAACGTGCCAAAAAGTAAAAGTCCAGGACCAGATGGCTTCACCAGTGAATTCTACCAAACATTCAAAGAAGATTTAATACCTGTTCTCCTCAGACTCTTTCAAAAAATCGAAGAGGAGGCAGTACTTCCCAACTCATTTTATGAGGCCAGTATTGCTCTGATACCAAAACCTGTTAAAGATAACACAAAAAAAGGAAACTACAGACCAATATCTCTCACAAACACAAATGCAAAAATCCTAAATAAGATACTAGCGAACCGAATACAGCAACATATTAAAAAGATTATACACCACGATTAAGTTCATCCCAGGGGCACAGAGATGGTTCAACATACGCAAATCGATTAATGTGATACACTACTTAAACAGATTAAAAAATAAGAATCATAGATCATATCAATAGATGCAGAAAAAGCCTTCGACAAGATGCAGCATCCATTTATGATCAAAACATTTAACAAAATTGGTATGGAAGGAAAGTACCTTAACATAATAAAGGCCATATTCGACAAACTCTCAGCCAACATTATACTTAATGGTGAGAAACTAAAAACCTTCCCTCTAAGATCAGGAACAAGGCAAGGCTGTCCACTATTGCCACTGTTATTCAATATAACATTGGAGGTCCTAGCCAATGCAGTTTTGGCAAGAGAAAGATATAAAAGGCATCCAAATAGGAAACGAAGAAGTCAAACTGTCACTATTTGCAGATGACATGATTCTCTATATAGAAAACCCTAAAGACTCCACAAGAACACTACTAGAAACAATAAGCAAATACAGTAAAGTCTCTGGATACAAAATCAATGTTCAAAAATCTATAGCATTCCTATATTCTAATAATGAAGTGTCAGAAAAAGAAGTGGAAAAAATTTCTTTTGCAGTTGCAACAAAATGAATAAAATAGGAATAAATTTAACGAAACATGTGAAGGACCTATATGATGAAAACTACAAGACCCTATTATATTAAAAGAAATCGAGGAAGATACAAAGAAATGGAAAGATATTCTGTGTTCTTGGATTGGAATAATCAACATAGTTACAATGACGATATTCCCAAAGCATTATACAGATTTAATGCAATCCCCTCAAAATCTCATCAGCATTTTTTAAAGAAATAGAACAAAAATCATCACATTTGTATGCAAGCACAAAAGACCACGAATTGCCAAAGCCATCCTGAGGAAAAAAGAATGAGGCTGGAGGCATCACTCTGCCTGACTTCAAATTATACTACAAAGCGACAGTAATCAAAACGACATGGTATTGTCAGCAAAACAGATACACTGATCAGTGGAACAGAATCGAGAGTCCAGAAGTAAACCCATATTTATAAGGGCAAATAATTTTTGACAAAAAAGCCAAAAACATACAGTGGAAGGCCACCTGTCTATCACCACACACAAAAGTTAACTCAAAATGGATTAAGGACTTGAGTGTAAGACCTGAAACAATAAAATGCATAGAAGAAAACATAGGAACGAAACTCAAGGACGTTGGACTTAAAGAGGATTTTGTGAATTTGACCTCAAAGGCAAGGGAAGTAAAAGCAAAAATAAATGAATGGGACTACATCAAACTAAAAAGCTTCTGCTCAGCAAAAGAAACCGTCAACAAAGTAAAGAGACAACCATCTCAGTGGGAAAATATGTTTGCAAGCAACGCCTCTGATAAAGGCCTAATATCCAAAATATACAAAGAACTCATGACTCAATAACAAAAAAACGATCCAATCAAAAAAAGGCAGAGGACCTGAACAGACACTTCTCCCTAGAGGACATACAAATGGCCTACAAACATAAGAAAAGATGCTCAACATTGCTACCTATTAGGAAAATGCAAATCAAAACCACAATGAGATACCACCTCACACCTGTTAGAATAGCTATAATCAACAGGACAAGTAATAACAAAGTTGGAGAGGATGCAGAGAAAAAGGAACCCTCATACACTTCTGGTGGGACTGTAAATTGGCACAGCCACTATGGAAAACAGTATGGTGGTTCCTCAAAAAACTAAGAATTGATCTACCATATTATCCAGCAGTCCCACTACTGGATAATTACCCCAGAGACTTGAAAACCCATATCCAAAAAGATATTTGCATACTGTTGTTCATAGCAGCATTGCTCATGATGGCCAGGACATGGAAGCAACCAAAGTGTTTTATGATAAATGATTGGCTAAAGAAGCTGTGGTATATATATACAATGGAACATGACTCAGCCATAAGAAGAGATGAAATACTGCCATTTGTGACAACATGGATGGACCTCGAGATAATCATGCTAAGTGAAATAAGCCAGACTGAAAAAGTAGAAATCACATGATATCACTTATATGTGGGATATAAACCTAAAAGCAACAAATGTGCAGGACAAACAGAGACTCAGGGACATGGACAATGGACTAGTGGTTACCAGAGGGTAGGGCTTGGGGGAGGAGGGGAGAGGTAGACAGGAGAAAGGGGGTCAAATATAGGGAGATAGGGGGAGGGCGAAGTGGGTAAAGGGATTCAAATATTTAGTAGCTGAAGGAAACTGGACTTTGGGTGGTAATTACACAATAGAATATATAGATGCACCTGAAAATTATGTAATTGTAATATTAACCAATGTTACCCCAATAAACTTAATTAAAAAATTAAAATAAAAATTTAAATTAAAAAAATAAGAAAGAAATCTTTGCAAGATCCAGCATCTGGGCCCTCTCACAGGGCCTGTTTTTTTTCCCCCCGTAGCGTACAAGTCACAATCTCGTTTCTCTTCTTACGATTTGTTGTTGTTGTCATTGTTGAAAATTACAAATTTTAGATAATCTATTGTAGCAACTCTTGGTACTGATTGCCACTACCCCACCACCTTCCAGGGCTGCTTGTTGTTTGTGTTTGTTTAGTGGCTTGGCTGGACTATATTAGTCAAGTGTATTTCCCTCACAGTGTGAAGCCTTTGCTGTTGCTCATCAGAGGATGCAATCATGGCATGTAGAGAGTCACTCTGGAAGGATAATAGTCTTAGTAGAATTCTCTTTGCCTCTTTCTTTGATGTCTCTGTTAAGCCGTCTGCCTCTGTTGGTATCATACTCAGCTGTTAGACTCCAGTAATTGCCAGCTGGTTGCTTTGCTGTTTTCAACAATATATCCTGGGGTGTAAATTGTTTCATAATCTGATCCAGTTAAACTTGGTCCTCTTTGCAGTGCTAGGTGTTTTTTCTCTTTTCATGCAAGTAATTTGTTGAGGGGATACTTTAGATGAAACCTGTATGTGTGAGGGTAACAGGATAGGGAAGAGGAGTTCAACAAAACTGTGGGTTCAGTTAAAATC
Organism: Pteropus medius; assembly: GCF_902729225.1. Lineage (NCBI taxonomy): Eukaryota > Metazoa > Chordata > Mammalia > Chiroptera > Pteropodidae > Pteropus > Pteropus medius. Next base: position 25,807,786 of record NW_024344378.1, on the reverse strand, counting down.
TAGCCTTAGCCAGATCACAGAGGGAGCTCTGGAGCTCAAATGACATTACAGAGTTGTAGTTGTTCCACCTTGAAGCAAAGGGGTCTGCCCTTTCATCCTTGCCTCCAACAGTCTGACATTGGCTGTGGGCTGCCCCCAGAGTGTGTACGTGTTGAGGGGCATAACATCCTAGGCATTAATGGGTGGAGTGTGCCCTGCTTGTGGGTCTCCGGAGAAGGGTACAGCATAGAGTCCTTTGCACCTGGGAGGTGACTGTATCACCAGATAACAGTGATATACACAACCCAGGAGTAGAAGACATCCAACCAGATTGCACTCGATTTTTGTTGAAGGAATAAATATGTAACTTTTTCATTTATCTATTTCACATTTATTTCCGGCAATGATTTTTCTAGTGGATTAAATCCAATTTCCTAATCTTCTTAATCTTGATTTTTTAAAATTGTGGTAAAATATACATAGCATAAAATTTACCATTTTAACAAGTTTTAAGTGTATAGTTCTGTCATTAAATATACTCACATTATTCCGCAACCAGAACTCTTTTATCTTCCCAAACTGAAACTGTATTCATTAAATATGAACTCCCCATTCCCTTTTCCCACCAGCCCCTGGCAACTTCCATTCTACTTTCTGTCTCTGTGAATTTGACTACTTTAGATACCTCATATAAGTGGAATAGTATAATATTTAACCTTTTCTGACTGGCTTATTTCACTTAGTATGACGTTTGTCTCAAGGTTCATCTCGTTGTGAATAATGCTGCTGTGAACACAGTGTACAAATATGGTTTGAGTGTAGTGGTAGTTTTTCAGGCTAATTTCTAAGGTTTGTTTTGACTGCCAGAGGGCTCTTCACCTTTTCTTTCTTTCCCTGGTTCTCTTTAGTAAACTAAAACTAGCTGACCTGTGATTTAGCTTGTTGTTCTCATAAAGCTACCAGCCTCCTCTCAATTGCTTACTACCAAAATCTCCATTGTTTTCGAGAGCATTCTGGCTGTTGGATTTGTGGTAGAGCCTCTGTCCTATGACACCCTTCATGGGGCTGAGTTGAGGAAGGCTGAGAGTCCCCAGCCTCTCAGGCCACACTCACCTGGATTTTAGATTTTGCAGCACAGGCCAGGGGACAGGAGGATGAGACATGCTGGATGTCTGCCCTTTCTTTGACCTTGGCTGAAGCCTGGGAGGAGAGGAAGCCCTGCCCTTCACAGCCACACCCACCGAGGATGGAGCTTCTGTCATGCTGAGTTGGAAGTTAAGGAGGAAGGATATGGGTCTGGGTTCAAGAGATACAAACTCTTTCTGTTCTTACCAAGTATTGAGTAGATTTTTTTGAATAAATGTGTCTTCATTTGTTGTGTGCTCTTAGGACAATTTCTAGGGACTTCAAGTGGTGGGTTTTTTTTTTTTGTTTTAAATAATTTTCACTATGGTTGTTTCACTAGGAAGCAGGTTCGTGAGTTCTGGAAGCTTCTTCTTTTTAAAAGAGGTAAAATTTACAAAATGAAACAAGCCATTTTAAAGATACAATTCAGTGACATTTAGTACATTCACAATGTTGTACCAACCACCACCTAACATTTTAATCATTGGAAAAGGATAGCCTATACTCATTAAGCAGTTATTTTCCATTCTCCCTCTTCTAGCCCCTGGCAAGCACTAATTTGCTCTTTGTCTCTATAGATTTACCTAGTCTGAATATTTCATTTAAATACCTTACAATATCTGAGCTTTTGTGTCTTCCTTTTAGTTTAGCATAATGTTTTTGGGTTTCATCTGTGTCGTAGCATGTGTCAGTACTTCTTTTCATGTCTGAATAACATTCCCTAGTATGGAGATTCCACATATTATTTATTCATCAGTTTATGAACATTTGGTTTGTTTCTACTTTTTGGCTGTTGTGACTATGATGCTGTGAACATGTATGTGCACGTTTTTGTTTGAATATGTGCACGTTTTTGTTTTCAGTTTTGTTTTTTTTTTTGGTATATATCTAAGAGTGGAATTGCTAGATTATATAGTTATTGTGTTTAACTTTAAAGTCTATTTTGTGAAGTGTCAGTAGTTTGAAGTTCCATGAGGCTCTGAACAATGGTTCCTCATTGATGAAGATACAAACTCTGACTTACAGCTTTTAGCAGAGCTTTCAGGTAAGCATCAGAATGAAATAAAAACTATGTGTTGATAGAGACTTAATGACTATTTTTAATTATTGTAACTAATAATATCAGAATGGAGGAGAGTAAAATTTTCTATCAGGTGTAGTACATTACCACTTAAAAGTTGCGACTAAAACAATTATAGCTAATAAGAGACTTCCTATAAATTAACAAAACTTCAGGGACTTTGCTAAAAAGTACAATTTCAGAAATGTTTGTATTATAACATTTTTTACCTATACAAATTTAACATAGGAAGGCGGAGTGCCTCTTCTAATTTGACAACTCTTCCCATGCAAATTTTACTGTAGTAACATATCAGACAAACCTAATTATTTCTAGCATTTCTCTCTTTGTAAGCTGAGCTGTGCTCTTTTAGGGTTCCTCTGAGAAATCTCAAAGACAGTTTCAGATGTAAAAGATACCTTGAAAGTTTTATTTTATTCTTCCTATATTTAGGATCCTAATTTCAGAAGGCAAAATCAAAACAGGTGTCAGAGACTGCCTGAATAGCAGTGTTTGGTTACCTATTTAATCAAAGTGAAAATGAAGCATTTAAAAAATACATAGATAGCTTGATTGTAAAGAACCTTAATTCTTTCATAACTGAGAGGAAACCCTTTTTTGTTGGTTTATAAAATAATCAATAATATAATTAAGTTCATATGAAGCACAGAAAATTATTCTGGCAAAACAGACTCACTGTTACCTAGGCAGAGTACACAGAAGGTAAAGAATAATCTTTTATGTTATAGGCAAGTCATTAACCAGTAAACCAAGGAAGCAAAAGCAAGTCTAACAAAATTAAGCAAATGTTGCTAAATTTTTAACATATTTCATGGCTTATTTTCAGACTCAGGTATTGTAAACCAAGACAGATGCAGTTTATTTTTCATGTTTTGTCCTTCATTGTACTCTTTCATGTTCTGAAGTAAACATTACTTTAGATCACTGGTTTTTTTTGGAGCGGATCTGTGAGATCAGAATTATTTTCAAATAATATTGCTGTTTTCAAATGAATCAATCAACAAATATATTTTTAATTCTCAGTTTTAATTTTTAATGTAAATATTGGTAGTTACAATTCACATGAACAACAGCTTTTTGGAGTTTTCAATAAGTTTTGAGAGTGTAAAAGAGACCAAAAAAATAAGAATTTTGTCTTTAGGACAAAACTACTCTTTTTCATTTAAAAAGCACACACACAGTTTTATTTCTTTATCACTATTTTTCCCAGTATAATTATAACCACTGGTAATGATTTAAACTTTAACCAAGGTAACTAATTTATATTTCACATTGAAATACTGAGGTGGAACTGTCCTTTGTACATAAACATTTTATCAGCCTGGCAAAGCTCATGAGCACACATACTACAACTTTCTATGGACATAAACATCTTTTTTACACCTTCTTAAAGTGGCAAAAATGAACATTCATTTGCATGTTCCAAAATTGTAGCTTCCCTGTAGCATGTGAAAATAAAAAGTATGTTAAAAGTATATAAACTTTCTTGTACTTAAAAATTAACTGAGTGTCCGATGATTATCTCTTAGTTAATTTTAATATTAAGATTATAAGTTACCTAGAGATCTTGGAAATTATCTTCATTACATTTGAAATAAAATTTGATTACATTTTTAATCCTCTTAAATATTTATGTAGGATAATGTTTACGTATTTGAGCAGTGAACTTATGTGTGTTTAGGGAAAACAAAGCCAGGACAATAACTTTTTTTAAAGTCGCATATTTAAAGTATTAGAAGTTCAATTTTCTTGTTTTCTGGGAATTTTACAAATATTCTATAAGTCCTTTTTTTTTAAACCAATAACCAATCAGAACACAGTTCTTTAAACTTAAGAGACTTTAAAATCTAAATTATTAATACCATCTGGAGATAAATTGTTTGATTTATCACACACAATGAGAATAAAAGCCTTTCTGAATTACAGATACAGAGCTTTATAGCTTCGTTTCTGTAATTTCACTCACAGGGCAAGAGGCATGAGTTGCAGAGATTAAAAGCAACAACAAGGACAACAACAAATAAACAAAAAACCAAAATTACCCATTGGTCCAAACACCAAAGGCCTGTTCTTGGTAGCTATGAAATTTTAACCAACTTGAGCTCATAATAGACAACTAGACAAATAGACAACTAGAAAGATTAGCAAATCGGAGTGTCTTTTATCTTTTACCCAAGAGATCTCTGTCATCCATGCAGAGGGATCACCAAACTAAACGTCAAGCCATAAAACCAAATTCTCAGTCATTGCTGCTACTTGGGGGTAGTAACTTGTTGGCAATACAGTAGTTAGAAACCAAACAAAAATATACAAAATATATACAGAGAAACAGAGAGTCAATAGAGTTAATATTGCCATTTGGGTTTTCTGGGAGCCAAGAAGAGATGGGAGCCAGTTTCCTGGCTTTGTCTGGTGAATGAATCTTGATGAAATGTCCAAAATTATTAAAAGATAATTTTTTAAAAATATAAAATCAAGACCCTCATACAAATATAAAATTAATGCATGTCAAAGATTTTATTTAACTTATTAATTAATTAGGTAACCAGTAAGATGTTAAAACTGTTTCAAAGGCAATAGCAAAAAACAGTGTAGGCATTTGAGAATGCTGAAATAGATTTGTAAATACGCACAAAACTGGTCAGTATCTCTAGGGCAATAATCAGTTACATTCCACAAACCAAAATGTTTTGCATTTCTATGGACAAGAACAACTTGCATCACTTTTCTACAATTTAGAGTTGTAAAATAGAAGACAGCGAAAGGCACAGATAATCTAGAAAGATGTGCTAGACTGGACATTCAGTAATCATTTGGTCCATTTAAAAATCGATCACAATTTTTCTTGGCATTGGTTGGAAACTTTTTTTTTTTTTTTTTACTTTATCTTTTGTGATGCTTACTCCCATTTTTTCCCCCTGGCCATGCAGAGGTTTTCTTTTTATGAAAATAAAATTCATCAATCTATTCCCTTTTTGCTTCTGCATTTTGAGTCACAGGAAAGTTTTCTATTATAGGTTACAGGGGGATCCACCCATGTTTTCTTTTGGTACTTAGGTTATTATGTTTTACATTTGTTTCTTTTTTTAATTTTCCTGGGGTATGGTATGATGCCTGGCTGCAATTTTACCTTTTTTTAAATTTTATTTTAATATGGTAATACAGCTATCCTAACACTTACTAAAAAGTAGATCTTTTTCACATTGATTTGAGATGCTGTCATTGTCATTTACTGAATTTTCATATGTGGTGGTTCTATCTCTTTTTTATTCTGTTCATTATCTATATATCTTTTTATGGGCTATATTGTGCTTTTAATTATAGAGGCTTTATTGTTACAATATCTGGTAAGGTTACCCTCACCTCATTGCTCATCTTTTTCAGAGATTTCCTGGTGACTCTTCCTTATTTATTCTCCAAAATGAACTTAATAAACTTGTCTTGATCTAGAAAGTTTCTCAAAATATTTCATTGAGTTAAATGTATAAATTAATTAGGCGGAGCAGACACCTTGATGATGATGAGTCTTCATATCCAAGAGCATGTTATGTCTTTTAGGAGAGTTAAAGTTTCCCACAAATAGATTTTAGAATTCCTTAAGATTTTGTGTATTTTTTGTTGTTATTTTAATTGGATCTTTTCTTACGTTATGTCTTCTAACTGAATTTTGCTTAAATATATGAATGTTGATAATCTTTGTTAATTTTTAATCTTTTATTTTATTAAATTTTATTATTATTTGTAGTAATTTTCCCCCATTGATTCCTATGGGTTTTCCAGTAGTATAATTATATAATCTGTATTTAGAAATAATTTTACTTCTTCCTTTTCACTTCTTAAACCTTAGATTGCTTAGTCTAGTCTAACTTCATAGCCTAACTGTATGCAACACAATAGTTGAAACAGTGGACATCTCTTTATCTTTTTCCTTACTTTAGCAAGAAAGCCTTTAGGGTTTCCTCAGTAAGGAGAACTCTGGCTTTTGGGCTGAGTTATTTATATTTTATTATGCTGAGGAAATATCCATCAGTATTTGTTTTATTTAGTGTTCTTAACATGAAAGACTACTGAATTTTGTTAGATGTCTTTTCTGCATCTATAGAGATGGTCATGATTTTTTTTCTTTGCCTTCTAGAATTGAATTTAATGCATTTTTTATTACTGAAATATTTTTGTGTTTATACAATAAATCTCACTTGGTCATGATGGATTGCTCTTTTAGTGTGCCATTGGATTCCGTTTGCTAGTATGCTTTTAAAGATTTTTTTGCATCTATATTCATAAATGAGATTGATCTGTAGATTTCTTTTTTGGTGCATTCTTTTTCAGCTTTTCAAATAAATGTAATGCTTGTTTCATTAAATAAAATTAGAAGTTTTCTTTCTATGCTTGGAATACTGTAATTAGCATTGATATTGTCAGATACTTAAAAGTTTGTTAGAATTCCCTTGTGAAATCAGCTGGGCCTTTGCTTTTATTTAGAGGTCCTTTCTCTATTTCTTCTGTGGTAATTGGTCTGTTTTAGACTTACTGTCTCTAGAGGGTTAATAACTTTTATTCTTTTGAAAAATTATCAATTTCTTCAAATTTGAGTACAGTTGTACAAATGTAATCTTATGTTCTAATTTTTTTGTTTTGACGGTTATTCCCCTTGGTTCTAATTTTGGATATTTTTGATTTCATTCATTGCCCCCTAGATTAGATTAGCTTATGGTTTGTCTGTTTTTTGACATTTTTTTAAAAATCTGGTTTTGATTTATTCATTTCACTAATTTTCTGTTTTCTAAGACATTCCTTTTTGCATTATCTTTAATGACTTATTTCTTCTGATTTTATCTTTTATAGCTCTTTATATTTTGTACTTGATTCATTTATTTTATTGATGTCATTTTTTAACGCTATGTTTTTCTTTGATCATTGCTCTATCTCACGTATCCTGATGTTTTCCTTATTTGTATTTTAAAGATATCAGCTATTTAATTTTTGTATTTTCCCTTTGATCTGACAGTTTTTAATACGTTTTAAAAATTTCCAGATGTGAAGGGTTATTTTTAAAATTTTGCTAATAATCTTAGTTTCATTACATTATAGGTACATAAATCTGTTTGTGTTATTTACGTTTTTTGGAATTTCACATTGAGGTTTCATTTGTAGCTTAATATATGTTAAGCTGTCATGAGTGTTTCATGAACTCTTGGAAAAACTGTATTCTTTTTTATTAGGACTCACAGATTTATTAATATTCTTTCCTTATTAAGTTGGTTATATCTTCTAAGGCCTCCTGTTTTTCACCGGTTGTTTCTTGAATTGAGAGAAGTGTGTTAAAGCCCCTTTTTATTAATTTGTTTGTCTCTTTACATCTTTTGTAGTTGCTATTTTTGAAAGTATGTTGTTAAAGTTATAGGTATATAAATTAATTTTTTGTTTTATCTTCCATGATGAATAGTGTTTTTTTGTTGTTATTGTTTTTGCTGTTTTGCTGAGAAGTCAGTTCTTAAGCGAATTTACCTTAATTGTAGATTAATACTCCTGTAAAGTACTTTGGTGGGTTATATAGATTATCGCTTAAGCTATTAGGCAAACTGCACATTATATTTGCTTCAGTTTAATATTTTTGTTTAATTTTATAAAATTGTCCAGGGAACCAGTCTACATCTGCATTTATTAATCTGCTTAATTGTTTAAGCTCTTTGAATTAAATTTTATTTAGGAATTCAATTTGTTATTCTAGAGGACAAATAAAATTTTTATGTATTAGGTGTTTTCATTTCTCATCTTTTACATTTTAACAAGTAGCACAAAGTCAACAGGAAGAGACATCTCTTTGGTTAGGAGTGTAAAAACAGGAAGGAGGAAGTCTGTTGCAAATCTGTGTTAGCTGATTATCAATTCAGTTTTCATCATAGAGGATATCCATTAACGATCATCATTGTACTATGTTTTTATTTGTACTTGATTCATTTTGCAGTGAGTGTAAATGTCAGTACTACAGAATATCAACCCTAGTTATAGGAAGTAATGTTAACTAACAAACTGCACTAGGCTCTTTCCTATGCATGGAAACAGGATACTATTAGTGAGAACAAGTCACAGAAATTGCAGAGAGAAGAAAATAAGGCAAGTAAAATTCAGCATCAGAAATAAAGGGAAAATCATCCTTTATTTTTGGCTTTGCTTAATCTTTATGCTTTAACAGATTGTATGATCCTTTAAGATATGGTTGTACCCTTTTTAAAAATTAGGATATGTCAACTCTATTATTTAAAAGATTGTTTGGCAGAATGTCTTCAATTGAATTAGAGGAAGCACCTGGGCATTATTTTATAAAGCATTTTAAGAGTGCATGTGGCAAACTAGAAGAAATATTTCATGGGAAAATACACAGAAGTTGAATATTTTATAAACAAGAAATTTTTTCTGTATTCTCTGATGAAAGAAATTGGATTCTCTGTTTATACTTTTTTTGTCCTGGGTTTGCTAGAATCTCTCAGTTGCTTTGCAGCTACCAGATACCTACTTGGTTTAGATACCCGCCAGTGGTAATTTAGGATATTTACCTTATTCTGAATTTTTTACTTAGCTGTACAATACTGTGGAAATTTTAGAAAAGTTAAAATTGTTGTGTAAAAGCTAGATGGCACTATATTAATTTTTTTCTAGAGGCCTGTTTGACATAATCTTTTCCTCAGGAATCTGTTCACTTAAACTATGCCTTTATATCCTTATTTCTGGATTTCTGGATTATTTTGTGGTAGTGCTTCCCTGCATTTTTTTGTCAAGGCACAAACAAAGTTTGATTGAAGGCTAAGATGATCATTATTGTTGTATACCTAAAACCTGTTCAGTTGAGAAGATGTGCTATAATCTATTAGTATTAGTAATCTGTTTGTATGTACATGTGTATCTTAGTTAAGGATTTTGTTTGTTTGTTTCAGTTGTAAGTATCATTCCAACCTGAGTTAGCTTAAGGAAAAATGAAAAAAAAAAGAGTGGAAGGTTACTGGGGTATCTCACAAAATTCTTACAGCAGTTCTCAAAAGACTGGAACAAAGAAAAGACCATGTTTCTTTCTGTTTCTCTTCATGTTTTCCTCTCTTCATTCTTCTCTGATGTCTGGCTTTCTCTGCTTCTCTCTGCACTTGGTGGAAGATGGTCACCTACAGTTTCCATATATCAGTCAGGCACATACAGCTGGATATCTCTGAATTCCAATTCAAAATGCTTGAGTGTATCTGATTGAACCAGTTTGGATCATTTGTACACCTGTGGTGCAATGTACTATGATTGGAAAAGGCTGTACTGCTTGTCCAATCTTGTGAATCGGCAGCAGTTCTCAGAGTATCTACTATAGTTGTGTTTGTGCACTTTTCTGGGGAGAAGTTCTGTAGCTTTTATCAAAAATCACAAGGGAGGGTATTGCCACTTGCCAGGCTACTATTCAAATAAGGATTAAAAATAATTGCTGTAAGAGTTATAATAGAATTTCCACTACTTATAACCAATATCTTTCAGATCTTTTAAGCTGTCTCTTTCACAGTGTCACGTTCTTTCCTGCCTGTGTTTGCCCCATGATTGAATGCCCCCCTCCTTATTTCTCCACCTACTCAAATATACCTATCATCGAAATCTCATCTTAGGTCCTATTTCCTCCATGAAATGTTTGCATCCTAGAACACTACTGCATTCTTCACAGGTGTGCACACGTGTGTACACACGCACACACACACACACTCCTGCGTTCTGCATTCTCATAGCATGGATCAATCATTTATTTATTTATTTATTTTTCTCTTTTTAAAATTAATTTTATTGGTGAAATTGGTTAATAAAATTATATAGATTTCAAGTGTACAGTTCAGTAATACATCGTATGTATATTCCATTGTGTGTTCACCACCCAAAGTTAAATCTCCTCCTGGCACCCATATTTGACCCTCTTTTACCCTTATCTACCTCCTCCCCAACCCCTTTTCCCTCTGGTAACCTCTAAACTGTTGTCTGTGTCTATGTGTTTTTGTTTGGCTTGTTCATTTGTTGCTTTCAGTTTTATATCCCACAAATGAATCATATGAAATCATATGGTTCTCAACTTTTCCTGTTTGACTTATTTCGCTTAGCATAGTTATTTCAAGTTCTATGTTATCACAAATGATAGTATTTCATCTCTTCTTATGTCTGAGCAATATTCCATTGTATATTTGTACCACATCTTTATCCAATCATCTATTGAAGGACACTTCAGTTGTTTCTGTGTCTTGGCCACAGTGCATAATGCTGCGATGAACATTGGGGTGCATATATCTTTACGGATGAATGTTTTCAAATTCTTTGGGTAGATACCCAGAAGAAGGATTGCTGGATCATATGATGTTTCTATTCTTAATTTTTTGAGGAACCTCCATACTGTTTTCCGTAGTGGCTGTACCAGTTTACATTCCCACCAGCAATGTATGAAGGTTCCTCTTCCCTACAACCTCTCCAACATTTGTTATTACTGTCTTGATGATAATAGCCATTCTTACAGGTGTGAAGTGGTATCTCATTATGGTTTTGATTTGCATTTCCCTAATAGCTAGTGAAGGGAGTTGGAATCAGTCTTATATTGGAGTAACTATGTTTTTCTTTTCCTCCATACTACTTCTAAATTATACTTATTTGGCAAAATTCTTTGTCTTTTGAAAAACACATTATAAAAATTAAATTAATATATGTCAGTTATATGTTTATTTTTAAAATGCATGTGCTTGGAATTCTTTCTGAGTTAGAATTAAATACATCAGCATCTGGCTTTCATTTTAAATATTTTCTGCAATTTAGTAAAGTTCTTGTTTTTACTTCACAATATACTTATACAATGTTATCTTTTCCAGGACCTCCAAAATTATTACTTTTTAAATATTAATTTTATTTGACTTTTTTCGCATAAAAATGCTGATATTACATAGTTTAGAGATAGGTTTAAAAGCTCATAAACCTGTTAGAAGTTTTAAGTTATTTTTCATTCATTAATTTCAGTGTTATCCTCAAAAATAAGATACCTAACATGTAAAAAATCATTTACTTGTAAATTTTCCAATGCTGGTGGAGAAGATAAGTGAAATACATTTTTATTTGTATTTGACTGATATTCAGTTTCCTTAGACTTATGAGTCAGTGTTAACTTTCCATCAGTTTTCAATATAATATATAAACTCTTTTAGGTATTTATTATAAATTCAAATGGTGACTTTAAGATTTTTTTGGTTAAATTATTTTTTGTGTTCTTTCAATATCTTAGTGACTATGATATGTCAGGCAGTATGTAATTTATAAAAATTTATCCTATGCTGTATTGTCCATACTTACCCATAGGAACCTGGAATTCCTTGAGAATTTTTATGGTGTTTATGGTTCTGTTCTGCTGTCATTAACCATTATATTAAAGGAATAGGTAACAGGATAAAGCAGTTTCAGAAAAGGGGGGAAATCTTATTTTTATTTCATAGTTCTTAGTTGTTAATTGGGTTGAATATGAGATTCACACCATATTTTGATGCAATAGTAAAAGAAAATATTTGGATTTGTAGAGGTTACTTTTTGGTGAAGTATGCCCTCTAGTGAACAAGTTCATTTTATTAAAATTTGCAATTTACATCCTTATAGTACTTGTAAATTGAATATAGAAATAGAGGACACCTTCAGTTCTCAAGCATTTAGAAGATAAAGCATACACTAAATAGTTGGAGAATAAATTTGATGTATTATACAAATAAAAAATGGTGTAGTATAGACTTTACATAAAAGAGCTTGGAAAATTCTGGGTCATGGGAAAGTTATTCATTATGGCTATTCATGAAATTATCCTTAAAGAACTGTCTGGAACTGATTTTGAAGGAAGTTTAAGATTAGAATATTATAAGGAAAGGGCATCTTGAGACGGGAAAAAGAAGTTAAGGACTACAAAAAGGATTAGTGCCAAAAGGAAAAAAAAAGAATTATTCTGGAAAATGTTTAAATTTAATTCTGTTTTAAATATTTTATGCAAATGTCCAAGTAATTTGTATTGTACTCAGAAATCTCTTTCCAGGCATTCAGGTAGGGTTTGGCAGGGTAGTTGTAGCTTGGGGTCTTTCTTGAACTTTCAGTCAGATTTTGGTTGCTGCTTGGGCTTAAATCATCTGAAGACTCAAATGGACTAGACAGCCAAGATGGCTCACTCACACTGCTACCAGGTAATGTGGTTGTCATTTGGGAATGCCCACATGTGGCATCTCCAGCCTGTCATTTTTAGGATTGTCAGATTTCTTACATGGTGGATGGTTTTCCCCAGAGTGTCTAAAGAAGTCTAGGTGGAAGTTGCATGGCTTTTTCTTACTTCCGAAGTCACATATTATTACTTCTGTTGTATTCCATTGGTCAAAGTAGTCATGAGCCTGCCCAGATTCAAAGGGAGGGAATATAGACCCCACTTCTTAGTTGAAGGTTTGTCAGAGAATTTCGAACCTATGTTTTAACACTATTGCATTTACTTTCCTGCCTCCTTGAAGAATTAGGCTCAGTACAGATAAATTTTAATGATTTAAGTACTAATTATCCTTTGTATTAAAGTTGCTTGTACATGTTTTTTTTCTGCACTTGGTTTTCAGGGTTGATACTTAATGAGTATCGTTGGAAATCATTTTCCTTTCTCTAATCTGGATATTACTGCCTTGAAGCTTTTTCATTTCTTGTTGGCTCCTGAATTACAGAGTATCAGGGAAAGTTATGTGACGGTTATTATTCATGTTGGATATGTATGATGAAATGATTGGAAAATGTTGGAAGTACTGGGCACTTTTGTATGGACCATTTTCTTTCTTGCTATTTTATATTGCTAAATAATATGGTAGAAATATATTTTTTTCCAAAATTGAGTGATACTTTGAACAAGCCTTTTATGTATTTAAGATAGGGAGATGATATCTTTGTTATTTTTTGTTTACAAGAAAAGAATTCCAAATCATGTGACTTTATGGATAAAGGGGCCATTCTCCCAAATGATAACTCTTCGAATAATATTTTAACCCATTGTTTTTCACATGGATGTTACTAAAATTTGGGGCACTTTAAATGTATCTAAGGCTTCTGAAGAGAGTCCCACTTCTGACTCTAGCTGCAGGGTTTCAAGAGGATTATAAACTGGTATTGAAGAGACCGTTGCACTGAAAGATTAGATTAAATTTCCAGTTGACATAGCCAAGGATACAAAAACGAAGTGGTCACTAGATAGGAACAGATAGAATATCTCAGTATATCTTCCCTTAGTTTCCAGGTTCCATCACAGAGAACTGCTAATGTCTTTATCTGGGCAAAATTGGATATGTATGATGAAATGATTGATCTCAGAAGCTTAATTTTTGCTCTATGACTGCCTTTTTATATTTGGGGTTTATGCATGCCTCATTCTGAAAGAACGTAAACTAAAAATTCATGCGCTTTTATGTAAAGGCATGTTTAAATCTTGGCTTTAAATTAATTGCCAAAATAACTTAGATGTTGCATGACCAATTTGCTGACTTTACTATATTTATTGATAAACCAAAAACTTGTTTTTATTGCTTTATTTTTTAACATTATTTTATATTAATTTCAGGGGTACAGCTTAGTGGTTATATATAATTTACGAAGTGATCCCCCTGATTAGTACCACTTGGTATTATACATAGTTATTACAATATTATTGACTATATTCCTTATGCTGTACTTCACATCCCTGTGACTATTTTATAACTACTTATTTGTGCTTCTTAATCCCTTCAACCTTTTTCACCCAGCCTCCCAACCTCCCTCCCATCTAGCAATCACCAGTTTATTTTCTGTATCTATGAGTCTGTTTTCATTTTGTTTGTTTTGTTCTTTAGATTTCACTTATAAGTGAAATCATTTGGTATTTGTCTTTCTCTGTCTGACTTACTTCACTTAGCATAATACCCTCTGGGTCCATCTATGTCACTGCGATTGGTAAGACTTCATTTTTTTATGGCTGAGTAATATTCCCTTGTAAATGTGTACCATAACTTCTTTACCCAGTTGTCTATTAATGGGCACTTAAAGTGCTTCCATATCTTGGCTATTGTAGATAGTGCTGCAGTGAACATAGGGGTACATGTATCTTTTCAAAATATATTTTTTGGCTTTCTTTGGATGAATACCCAGAAGTGCAATTGCTGGGTCATATGGTAGTTCTATTTTTAACTTTTTGAGGACTCTCTGAATTGTTTTCCATAGTGGCTGTACCAGTTTGCAGTCTCACCAACAGTGCAAAAAAAGGGTTCCCTTTTCTCCACATCCTCTCCAACACTTGTTTTTTTTATTTATTTATTGATGATAGCCATTCTGACAGGTATAAGGTGATATCTCATTGTGGTTTTAATTTGCATTTCTCTGATGATTAGTTACGTTGAGTATCTTTTCACATGTCTGTTGGCCATGTGCATGTCGTTTTTGGAGAAATACAGGTCTAAATTTTTTAAATTGGATTGTTTATTTGGCGTTGAGTTGTATGAGTACTTTATAAATTTTGGATGTTAACCCCTTATCTGATATATCATAGACAGATATCTTCTCCCATTCAATAGATTGTCTTTTCACTTTTTTCCCATGCTATATTTAGCTTTAATTAGGCACTAAGACTTCCAGTTATGTCACCTAGAGATCACTTCACCCATTGCTCTGTTTGGCTGCCAGTCTCTTGTCTCTCTCTTTGGCAATGGTGAGATGGATACCCTTGCCATGGGGAAGAGAAATCCATGGTTTGTTGCCTTTGCCAATAATGAAAATGTTGGAGAGCTGGGTAGCAAAGCTGTTGCCATTGGCATTTTTCACATGAACTACATCACAAGAGCCAGGGTGTCTCTCTCTGTTGGTAATCACACCAGTTCTTCCCAAGTTAGCATCTCCAGTCACCAAATACAGGTTACCAGTGTCAAACTTTGTGAAATCAGTAATTTTGCCAGTCTCCAAATCAATCTGAATGGTGTTGTTCACTTTGATGAGGGGATTGGGGTAGCGGATGGTGCCAGCATCATGAATCACCAGATGAGAGATTCCTTTTGTGCTCACAAAAGTCTTTCTCACTTTGCATAACTTGTACTTTGCCTCCTCAGGTGTAATCCGATGAACAGCAAAGCAACCTTTAGTGTTATAGACCAAATGGAAATTCTCTCTGGTCTTGTCAATTCTCTCTGCTTTGGATGCTTTTGACATCCATAAAACCAGCAGGGTAGATTACATTAGTCCGGACCTTGGCATTTTCTTTACTTCAACTCCTGTTAGGGCATACTTCAGTCTGTCCCTTAGGAAAATGATGAGAGGGAGACATTCTCTCAGCTTGTGGAGACCGGTAGATCAATGAGGAGCAAACACACCCATCAATTTATCCAGCATCCAATTTTTGGGAGCTGCTGCATGCCTCAGATGCTTCTTGGGACCACAAGCCATGGCTGCACTGGGCATGGAAAGAGCCGTCTTTTCATTTTTCTGATGGTTTCCTTTGCTGTGCAAAAACTTTTTAGTTTGATATAGTCCCATTTGTTCATTTTTCTTTTGTTTCCCTTGCCCGAGAAAGTATATCAGAATATATGTTACTAAGAGCAGTGTTAGAGAGTTTACTACTTATGTTTTCTTCTAGGAATTTTATGGTTTGGGTCTTATACTTTTAAGTCTTGAATCCATTTTGAATGTGGTATGTGGTATACGAAGATGGTTCAGTTTCATTTTTTTTGCATGTATCTGTCCAGTTTTCCCAACATTTATTGAAGATACTGTCTTTACCTCATTGCGTATTCTTGCTTCCTTTGTCTGAAATTAAATGACCATATAGGCGTGGATTTATTTCTGGGCTCTCTATTCTTTTCCATTGATCTATGTGTCCGTTTTTATGCCAGTACCATGCAGTTTTGAGTACTATAAACTTGTAGTATAATTTGATATCAAGTAGTGTGATACATCCAAAAACTTGTTTTTAAAACTATTTTTGAGGTTGATAGTAAGCAATTTGTATTTGTTAGGATAGTTTAAATAGCTTTTGAAAATTTCTGACCAGTTTTTTTGTGATTACTTTTAACATTGTCTTCATAGCAGTCTTTTTAAGAATGTTTAATTTGTCAAAAGCTGATAATCATAGGGTGGTTAATTGTTTAATAAATTCAGAAAAATATATTTTATAGTTTGTAACCGAAATTTCAGTACTAATCAGATGATTGGTACCTAGACTCTGGAAAGCATTCAGTGTAAATATGAACTTGCTGAAAAGTATCATAAACAGTCTTGTTAATATGAAATACTTAATTGCTAACTACTATAAATATAAAATTAAGATTGATATGCTAGAAATTAAGCTTGATATGCCATTTGAAACACTGGTGAAGGAATAGTAAAAATGCCTGTGGACTGAAAGAATAAAGAATGCTCAAAGGATACAAAAGCAATTTTTTGTATTAGAAGTACAAAGTTAAGACTAATGTCTCATTTGAGGAATAGGCAAAAAAATGTGGTTAATGTTTGGAAAAATAGAAAATGACATTAAAAAGCATCCAGTGGAAATCAAAAGTAGCTGATACAGTTTTGTCAGAGATGAAACAGTGAAATTTTATTTCCTGATAAAGGTTTGTAGAAAATGTTAACACCAGAAGGCAAAAAAGTGTCAGTACTCAGGGATTCCTCAACAGTATTTTTGCCTTTAGTTTTTCAGTATTTTGAAAGTCTATTTCCTTGCTAACGTCATTATTTTTTTCTTGAAACCAGCTGATTGACATTTCATAAAATTTATAGGAAAGCCTGTTAATGACTAGCATTTTAATGATGGTCACTCTAGGTGAATATCTTCTCACAGTATTCTGCCTAGGCCTTAGCTGTGCTCTTTCGTGGTTATGCAACCTGAATAACCATTCTATTGGAGAACAAAAGATTCTTAGACAAAGGCCATTATTATTTTGTCTAGAAAAGGAAATATAGTACTCCAATAAATATAGGTAATTTGGAGAAATTGGGATGGGTACTTAAAGATTATATCAGGTTTTCTCAAAGTATAAACATTATTTTAGTAAGAGTTAAAAAATCTTTTCTTAGAAAACAAATACATTTTCTTCACAGTTATTGTGATGGAATTTTTTAGAACAATGAAGATACAGTGATAGGTACTATAAATAGTATAAGGGTATTATGTGATTTCGACCAAAAAAATCCTAATATTTACCAGTAATAAGAGAGTATTTTTTCACATAGTATCCTGTCAGTGTTTGAATCCATTTGAAAAAGATGTTTTCCTTTAAAAAAAAAACAACTGCGGAATATGATTAATAAGTCATTTATCTTAACAGAATATAGAATCTGTTCAAAATTGAAATAGCCTGAGTTCCTCTATTAAGGCATTTGATTTGATGATAAAAGTATTAATTTTCAGTGAACCAATTTTAACATTTTTATGACATTAGTTTTCTTATGTTTATATTTAATTACCGCTAGATGGTGCCCTATACATAGACTTCAAGAAGGCTTTCTGAAAGATCATTTACTTGTTTAAATTCTGTAAGACTGACATCAGATGATCACACACTGTGTGATAACTCATATTTCAATACTTTGCTTTGGATGTGGAAGATTAGATATAATTAATATATTTGTACTTAAAAATTGTTTTAGCTATGCTTTTAAGACGTATACTTTGTTTTTATGCATTCTTAGTTGCCAGAATTAAAATATGTAAATCTTTAGTGTAGTATAATCCTTGTTTTCTATTCATATGAAATTTTAAAGTTATCTCTTCTTTTAAATTGATTTTGCATCTGCATGTTTTTTGGTCTGATTAGCAATATATTTTGCCAGAAGTAAGATTTTCTTGTGCTAAGCTTTTGCAAGGGATGACTAAATTCTTATATTGAAGTCATTATCTGTATATGGAGCACTAAGCTGTATGAGTGTTTCTGGGATAGTGGAAAATTTACCAACTTTCTAATGTCTACTCTTTCTGGTTCTGTCATATATCTATGTGTATTTATTTATAGGAACATGATTAGACTTGACAATAAACAGAAAACTCTGGGGAACATTTTGAAAGAAGAAAATTATTTTCATTAAAATTGTGTATTGCTTGAAAATTTAGAACAGTAGTGTATCTGGAACATTAGTATATTAATTAGAAAGGTACAACTGTTAACCAACTTAGGGTTCAAAGAATGAATAGCAATGAATGATATTTCCTTTCTTAACATGCAAATCAAAATTTCAGAGAATATTGATTATCATTCCAAGACAAAAGAAAAGAAAAAAGAAAAATAGATTTTTCAGATTCCCTTTAGCTGAAGTCAGATGAGTACAAAGCTTTCAATTTTATATATTACATATTTTGTTCTTCCTTATTTCGTTGCATTTGTAATTTAATACTGCCTAACAATTAGCAATGCCTTAGTTCTCATCCTCTTTTTCTGTCCACTGGATGATTTCACCTGATGGGTGCAACAGTGCACATCAGGGATTCCCTATTGAGTCATTCTCAATTGTTGATCTTCAAAGGTGATCTGGTTAGTTGCTATGCCAGTAATTTCTTTGCGTTCCCTGCTGTTTATCACCATTTCTGATTGGAAAGTCTATATAACATAATGGTTAAGAGCACTGGCTTTGGAGTCAGGTAGACCTGGGGTTAAAAATCTAGGCCCTACTACTGTGTGACTTTAGATTTGAAGTCTTAATCTTCATAAACTACATTTGTAAATTGGGATGCTAACAGAATGTAGATCATAAAACTATAGTGAATATTAATGAGATAAGGAATGTAAAGCACTTAATAGTGAGTACTTGGTTGTGTTTACTGTTTTTTGTTTTTTTTAATCTTCACCACATTAAGCCAGTAACAGCAGAGGCGACTCCTTTTCAATCACTGAAGTCACTGTGGAGAATTGTTGACAGGGAGCGCATATTTCTCTGCTTTTTTCCATATCTTCTCCCTCAGCTGTCTCTCCAAATTATCTCTATAGTTATACATAGATCCCTTCAGAGGAGAGATTGATAATTCCTGCTGTGGATATGATGTCAGGTAGTTTTTGGGATAAGAGTTGCTTTTGCTTTATTCTCTTTGCTTTATAAGTGTTCTTATACATAGTCACCCTTTCTCCTTTCTTGCCTCTTTCTATTCAGTCAGCTATTTATTATTGGCTTTATTAGCAAATTTTTAGACTAGTTATTTTTACTATTTTTATCAGAGTGGGTAAAGGGTTAAATCAACCACATTTAGTGATTAATTCCATTTTGAGTGCTTGCATGCTGGATTTTAGATTTTTGCTAGGTCTGTTAAATTGAGAAAGTCAGAACTCTGAACTCTGTAGTGTCCTTTCCAGGGCCAGCATTCTATCTTTTGATGAATTTTGGATTCTGGAACTTGCCAGATCCTTAAGCATTTTCTTTAAATGAAATTTATTTCTGCGGTTTAGAATGTTCCTCATCTTTACTTCTTTAGTTCTGCGTACTCTGCTCAGAATGCTCCCATTGATAGGGATTGTAGATGACAAGTGGGTGTGTCAGCTTTGGGTGCAGCTGTACTCATGTGTGGAAAAGCAAATGGTTATCAAGGGTCAGGAGAGACTAAGACTTAGTAATAGGTAGACATTAATAGTACTAATTGTTTAATGTTATTTTTATTTCCTTTGTTGAGACTTATGGTTCTATTTTTACCAGCAAAAGGCATGGAATGAGAATAATTCACCCATTTCAGGCTTTGGTTTTTGTTCATGGAGGGTGGGTATTGCATATGTTCTGATATTGTTTTTATCCATATTAATAACATTGATAGAAAAAGAGGCGTTCACTTGCTATAGTAGATCCACTGTCAGAATCTTGAAATACTATAAAACAATAGTACTCTCATTTTTAAAACTGGAGAATAAATTGGAAAAACACACCAAAGGATGGATAGGTGATTATCTGATACAGAGTTTGGGAAACAGAACAACAGAAGACTGATAGATTACATAATTTACAAATTAGTAAGAATATTACTATACTAATGGAAAAACGAACAAAAAGTTAATTAAAAAAATACAAAATGGTTGTTAACATATGAAAAACAGTTTAGTCCCCCTCAAAAATCAAAGAAAATGCCAATTAAGTTTAACTATTAGACACTATTTTCAATACATCAAATTGACAACAATGAAATAGCTGGTA
The DNA here is from genome assembly GCF_902729225.1 of Pteropus medius. Taxonomy (NCBI): domain Eukaryota; kingdom Metazoa; phylum Chordata; class Mammalia; order Chiroptera; family Pteropodidae; genus Pteropus; species Pteropus medius. Next base: position 25,787,424 of record NW_024344378.1, on the reverse strand, counting down.
CCAGCCTATGGCTGGTGAGCTGTTATCATGGATGAAGTGAAGTGAGCTCTTGTAGATTGTAAATGAACAAAACAGTAAAAACCCCTCTAGAAAGCAATTTGGAAGTAAGCATTAAAAACTTTAAAAATGTTCACATACTTTTCATTCACAATAATGTAAATCAAACCATTATGCTGTATACCTTAAACTTATACAATGATGTATATCAATTATTTCTCAATAAAACTGGGAAAATATTTCTAAAGATTAAAGATAAACAATATTCAAATACTTTGATCCAGTAATTCTTCTTCCATCATTTCATCCTAAGGAATCATCAGAAATACACTTGGAGGTTTCTGTACAAGTACATTTGACCACTGTCTTGTTTAGTTTTTATGTAACAGAAACCTGACAGAGGCTTAAGTAAGAGGGTGTTGTTTTTTTCTCATTTAGCACTTCCAGAATTTGGTGCAGTAGTTCCTGGAGGTGTGCCATTAGGATCCAAGCTCCTTGGGTCCTTCCACTGTACCACCCAGAGCAAGTGGCCGCCTTCCTTATGCCTAAAAATGGATCTGGCACGCCTAGGTTTCACGTCTTGGTTTCTGCAGTGTGGGGCCTTCCTTGTAGCCAACTCGTTCCTTGAAGTGGGCCAGGAACTCTGGCTCAGCTGGCTGCATTTATGACACCTGGTTCTACTTGTTCATGGCCACTCTGGGGAAAAACTGGATCTGTTACTATTATTTTTAAAATAGTTAACAGTATTGTCTTTGCATTCACAAACAGTCAAACCCTTCTTTGGAGGAACACTGTAGTAGGGCAGTCCTGAAATCTCTTGCTAGATTTTTGCTACAGTGTTACAACTGTTCTAGAGGAAAAAAAAAAAAGCCAGTTCTTTGGTATGTTCTGTTCACTACCTGGTATTTTAAGAGCCAGATAAATATTAAAATATGTTAAAAAAAAATCTTAGAAGCACATATATATTACTTAAAGGATGTAATACTTGCTCATAATTAATGAAATAAAATTTTGTTTATGGTATACCAAAGTCAATTAGATAAACTTCCTCTTGCATGTAGATTTTTCTTTGGAATAATGTTGTTTGTTTAAGAGTTTTCGTTATATGTTTTAATTGTAGGAAAAGCACAGGTAGGAATTCTAGTACTGCCTTAGTTACTAACTAGGTTACATTGAGCAAGTCATTTACCATTTCTGTGCCTTTTCCTCATTTGTGAAAAGGGAGCAGTGATACTTTCTCTGGTGTGGTATAAGAAATAAAAGAAGCATTAGATGTAAAAAATGCAAAAGGCCCTATACAAATGGCAGGTGTTGGGAGTAGTCAGCTCCTTTAGCATGGATAATTGAGTGTTAGCCATATATGGTATTTGTAGCAAGTACTCAGTTATTCAGCGGAGTTAACTCGTTTAACAAGGATTTGGTTGTCTCTTAAGTGCATACTATGGTAGTAGTCAGTGTATATTGTGCACTATGTACAGCATGTCAAGTTATTGTGCTAAGAACTTTTCATATGTTTACTAATTTAATCCTTATAGCACTGATGTAGATACTGTTTTTTTATTCCTATTTTATTGTTGAAAGAATTGAAATTTAGAGAAGTCAGGTAGTTTACCAGAGGTCAAACAGCTAATAATATCCTTTCTGATTCCATCTATATACCCATTTATTCATCAGTTGTTTATCGAGCATCTGCTCTCTGACAGGCACTGTTCTAGGGCTGGATATACAACAGGGAACAAAATAAACATTCTGTGGCCTAATGCAGCTTACATTCCAGTAGGGGAAGCCAGAATATAAAGTGTGAAATAGAGAGTATATTCTACAGTGGTAAGATGCAGTGACAAAGTAACTCCTTTATTTTAGAAAATAAAGGAGAGAAAATAAAGCAGAAAAGAGAAGTGTGTGGTGTGTGTGTGTGTGTGTGTGTGTGTGTGTGTTTATAATGTAGATATTGTAGCTAGAAAGGGCCTCGTCAAGAAGGGGGTAACAGACCTAAAGGAGGTGAAGAAGGCAGCTACATGTGAGAAACGTGATCCAGGTAGAGAAGACTGTATGGGCACAGCATAGGACAGGAATGTGCTTGGTGTGCTTCAGGAACCACTAGGAGGCCAGTGTTGCTGGCATGGAATAAGTAAAGTGGTGAATAAGTAGGAAATAAGGTCAGCGAGATAACATTGGGCAAAATCATGTAGAGCTCTATGGGCTGCTGTAAGAAAAATAGGGTTTTGAGCAGAAGAGAGACATGGGATTCAATTACTATTTCAATGTGATCATTCTGTCTATTGTGTTCAGGACAGACTGAAGGGGGCAAGGGCAGAATCAAGGAGACTGATTAGGAAGTATTTGGCAATAATCTAGGTAAGATGTATCTATGGCTTAGTCCAAGGGTGATACCAATGGAGATAGTAAAGATAGAGTTGGATTTGCTGTGCTTCTCAGATATCCAATTGGAGAGACATATGAGTTTTGATTTCAGAGGTGAGGTCAGGGCTAGAAATATATATGTTAGGTGTTAGCATGTTTCTGAAATTTAAACTCCAAGGCTAGATGAGATTGAGATAGTAGTATAAGTAGAAAAGATGCTGTCCAAGATCAGAGCCTAGTTCTAGCTCAGCTCTTAATGGCCCAATTACTTAATAATTCTATCCGATACTGCCCTCTCTAGTATTATATTAGGTAATCATTAAACACTTAAGTCATAATGGCTACCTTCTGGGAGCTTATGGTCTATGTGGAGAAACAAAATATATGGCATATAATGAAACATTTAAATTGTAATGTAAAGTCATATATATAGGTATATAAAGTCACATATATATACATATATACACACATGTCAAAATGGGTAGAAAGGACTATAAATTTACCTATCCTGCAGATTAAAAGTTTACTTGGCATGGAAGTGATTGACAAAGGCCTATTGGAGGAAATGGGACCTGAACTGAACCTCAAACAATGGGCAGCAGATGGGGGCGTGCATTTTTGGGAGGACACCAAGACTACCCTTAGGTTCAGTAATTCACTAGGAGGATTCACAGAATTTAGCACAGCTGTTATACTCACAGTTACTGTTTGTAACAGCAAAAGGATACAGATTAAAATTCACAACAGGAAAAGCCTTATAAGGCAGAGTCTAGGAGAGTTCCAGGCAGTAGCTTCCAGTTGTTTATTCCCAGTGGAGTCATCTGGACACCACTTATTTCTAGCCAGGATGTATGTCAACACTTACGGAGTATTGCCAACCAGGGAAACTTACCCCTGCCATGGTGTCCAGAATATTTTCTGTGGTTGGTCACATAGACACGGCTGACTGCCTGTGTTGCTGACCTTAGTCTCCAGCCCCTCTAGAGCTGATACTATGGCCCAAGGTCCCCACCCACTGTAAATCACATTGTTAGCGTAGACTGTTTGGCATTGCTCAAGGCCCCAAAGGAAACAAAGACATCTATCAGGCAGGACATTCCAAAGGCTTACCTCCCAGGATCTGGGGGCAAGGGCCAAACCTTTCTTTGGGCAAGGTTAATCCTTCCCCGCATGGCGGTAGGGGGAGGGTGCCCTCTATATGGAGACAACATGAGCTAAGATACAGTAGGAATGTGTATGCCATATTTAGAGAACATTGTGGTGACTGCAATATGGCCTTATACTTCAGAATATGAACTCTGGAGCCAGACTACCATGATTAGTATCCCAGCTCTCAATTGCTAGTTGTGGAATTTGTGACAGTTACATCATCTGTCACTTATCTGTAAAGCAAGGACAATAACAATACCTGTAATATAAGCTTCTTGTGAAGATTAAAGGGTTACTATATAAAGCACTTAGAATAAATTATGATAACAGAATAAATGCTGTAGAAATCAGAACTCTGTTGATTCATTCCTTAATCATTCACTTATTGATTGTTTTTTGAGCATTAGTATGTTAAAGACTCCTCTCCTGAGCCTCATACCTTTATTTCCAGATGCCCAGTGATATATCTAGAGGGCTTGTGGTTTCAATATTAACATGTTCAAAAAGAAATTAATATTTTCACTCAAATTATTTCTACTAATTACAGTACTACCAATCCAGTTTATCTGTTCAGAGATTTAATTTTAAGATACTTGCTGTTGCAAAGATTAAGCTTAATAAAGAATAAATTTTGGTGAACTAGGAAATTAATGTTAGCTTTCTTTTTATATACATACAGGTCTGTGTATGATGACCAACCAAATGCACACAAGAAATTTATGGAAAAATTAGATGCTTGTATCCGTAATCATGACAAGGAAATTGAAAAGATGTGTAATTTTCATCATCAGGGTTTTGTAGATGCTATTACAGAACTCCTTAAAGTAAGGACTGATGCAGAAAAACTGAAGGTAAGAAACATGTTAAAATTCTGCTTATCCTTACTGTCATTAAATTATTCAAGTATTAGTTTATAGTGCATATGTACAAATCATTATTAACCGTACTACTTTTAAGAAGTGAATTCATATATATTTGGGAGTGCTCTTTATGCTTTATTAACACAGTTGTCATGCTAATGACAGGAGTAATCCCTTTTTTGATAAAGCTAGCAATGCATTGACTTAGGATTTCCTTCCATGCAGGGAAATGAACTAAAAAACTTCTTACAATGAAAGGCCTCATTTGCAGTTTTAGAAATTTTTAAATGACAATTAGTACAATATTGATAAAAAACTATCCTCTAAACACCTTTAAAAACATACTATATATGATTGTGTTCTTGAAGTTGTTTAGTAATATTGAAACTATTTTGAAGTTTAATAGCAATGTGTAATTCTCTTAAAGTTGGTCTACATTTTCTGCCACACAGCAAAAACATTTATTAAATGAGACCTGGATTTGTTCAGTCAGAATACAAAATATTTAGTTTTAAGAATTGTCCTATTTATCTTTCTTTACATTTGGAGACCTTAGCAGACAGAATGACCCTGGTTTACCAAAGGTTATGATTAGAAAACCATTATATAAAGGATGTTCAGATAACGAGAGACCAAATACAGCATCAATGAGGTCACTGAGCATCTTTGTTCAGAAATTAATGAGATTTTTAATAAACCAGAATGTGCTTCCTTACTATGATGACCTAATGAGTCACTTAATATGTGGGAAAATTTGAGGTTGAGCTTTTCCTGCACCTGCAGCATTAAAATGTTGCTGTGGATTGAGATTTCCGTGTTTGATGTTAATCAACCACCCAGTGTTTGCATTCAGCAAAGTATGAATGTTTAATTACCGTAAAATGCAATCACCATTTCCTACAGACAATGAATGGCACATAGACCTCATTGAAGTTATCAAAAAGGGACCAGTGGTCAATTGGGTCAGTGATTTGAATTGTTTGACAGACTTAGAGAAGCAAGTAAAGTTCAAAAATCTTGAGTAAATTTGAGAAGTTTGCCACAGAATCTGTTAAAAAGAACTGTCATAAGTAATTGAAGTTAAAAGCCCTTTTCAATCAAAAGTTCAAGTTCAAGCTGTAGAGTTAATTTGAATTTGCATTTCTTTGTTCTAAGTTTCTCATGAAGCATGATCTGATTACAAGGGTGAGCAGTTACATCAGGGCAGTTTTATGCATATTTGTCTAACTAAGGTGAAATTATTTTTAAGGTACAAGTTACTGATACGAACCGAAGATTTCAAGATGCTGGAAAGGAGGTGAGAAAATGATACATTTTTTGTGTACCAGTCTGTGGATACAATTTAACTGTTTGGTTTAAAAATATGAACATTTCTTTTTCTCTAAGGTGATAGTCCAAACAGAAGATATTATTCGATGTAGAATTCAGCAGAGGAATATTACAACTGTAGTAGAGAAATTGCAGTTATGCCTTCCAGGTGAGTTAAACTTGTTGATAATATAACATTTGGCTTGCTAAAATTATAATTTAATGATAATGCATAGTCGTTATTTATTATGGCATTACAGATATTTGATGATTGCCTTTCAAAAGCCCATGGTTATCCTTCCTTTCCACTTTATTCTCTGAAGTTTCATTGTTTTCTTATATTATAAAGCCCATTTGATGATCTGTCACATCCGTCTCCTAGATCAGCCTTGACCTTTCTGTTTCCTTTCTGCCTAGTTTGTCCTTTGTCCAGGATTTCTGTCCCCACCCCCAACTTTGTTTTTCCTCAGAATACTTTCCCATGGGGAGAGTGTCTTTAGATTACATTTTCATGTCTTTTCCTAATTTGCCTAGATTTTTACCTCTAATTTTCCATTGTTTTATATTTGACCCTTAAGCAGGTTGGTTTTGCTTTGGTCATAGTCTCATTTTGCTAATAAGGTAGGAAAACACCTAAAAGTGCTAGGTCTTCTCCCTTCTTAGGTTTTACCTTTCTTCCTGTATTTTGGAAAGACTGAGATTTTAGGTTTCTGAGTTTTTGGTCTTTCTGTTAGGGCTCAAATATTACTGGGACATCAAATAAATTCTGAAGAAACTAACCAGTATTTTCTTTACCTGGATGTATCCTGTTCAAACAAAAGGAAGCAAGGGTATGTCATCTTTTTCTTAATAGAGTAAGCTAAATCTATCTCTGTGTCCCATTTTTAAACTTATTTTTTAGGGAGGAATCCAAACCTCCACATCCAGGGAAATAGAATGAGATGCTTCGTATATAATAATCATATAATATATATTTAGTTTAGAATACAAATTATATCTTAAAACTGTCAGCAGATCTTGTTAGCTAAAAATTAGTTTTCTGACTTGTGAGAATAGCCTTCTTTTTTTTTTTTTTTTTTATAGAATCATTGAAATTCTACTCAGTTTAATCACTGATGGACCAGGGATATCTGCATATTAACTTTGAGTAAATAAAATGTCAGTTCATTATATTAGGTTTCAGGGTTGAGAAACCTATAGTAAAGTTTAATAATACCTCTTTGCTACCATCAGATACACTGAAGTAGCCATGAAGACAGTTTCTAAGTTTGAATGCTTTGTCCCTGAATGGAAATAGCCTAAAATATTAGGTACTGATGAAATAAGAAAGAAGCTGAATTCACCTTATTCACCCGGTGGGCTATTTGAAATAGAGTAATAAAGGGAAGTAGAGGTTAGATTATTGGTACTGTTACTGTCTTTGCTTTCAGTGCTGAAGAGGAAGTCTGAGTTAATGTAATTTAAATATTGTATTACTAATAGCCACATCTAGAACTTCTTCCTTTCCTCCATCTATCCTTCTACCAAATTATCCTCTTATAAATACTTTTTTGTGTCAGGAATTATGGTAGATATTGGAAATACAAAGTTGAAAATGACATAATTCTAGCTTTGAAGGATCTTATAATCAGTATGAATAAAGATAAGCCATCAATTACTGTACAGTTGCTTACCTCCTCAGATTATGAATATGAGAGGATATAAGAGGTCACAGAATAAACAATGCACTTTCCTAGTACATTAGTTTTCCTTGATTATATTTGAGGAAAACATTATTTCTGTATGAAAACTATAGGACTACTATAAGGTAGATGTGAAAATTTCAAGAATTGAGATAAAACAGGAGACTTTAAAGCAAGTTTATACTTGTAGAAGTTTTATACTCTTTCCCAGGTTTGTGTTCACTCTAATGTTTTGGTTGGAAAATGTGAGAAATATTACTGATATAGGGGCTATGATAGTGATACACAGAATTAGGACTGGTTCACTCTAGCCATCCTTGCAGTTTTTATGGATTTCAGACAAGTAAATGATATCTTTTGTAAACTTGAAGACCCCTGAGGGTAGCCATAAAACTATAGTAAATCTAGCAAAAAGTGTTGTCTGTATCTTTGGTCTAGGAAAATGTGAGCTGGGTTGATGAGCCAATAATAATTTAATCATTCACTTTATACTTTGAAATTCTACTAAGGATGAATAGTTAACTTATATAGTTGCATTAAAACCTTTTTGATGGCATTGCTAAATGTCCTCTTGCTAAAGTTTATAACAGTGTTACTGAATAATTGCATTTCCAAACCTTTGATAGAAATGATAAAACAAAGATGCTTTGTTATATTTATTTATGCCTTTATTATAATTCAGTGTCTGCTGCAAGCTTTTGAAGTTTTTCTTTTTTGTGGATTTGTTGTAAATTTTGTTTAGTGAACTAAAACACAGTTGTGTTATTTGTTATGTAAAGTCAAAATCAATCTCACTGCCACCCAGCTTTCTCTCTCAAATAACTAGAGTCCAAACTTCCAATTCCATTGCAGAGGAGAGATAATATATTAGTAAGTTTCTGAATAGGCTATTTGTTAGTAGGTGAATGTCTAAATTATAGGTGTCAGCATACACAAATGTTCCACGTTCAATATAATGTGTTGATATATAATATAATGTTCAACATATATAGAAATTTAAATGTTTTTATTTACTTGAAGTATAAAATTTTATTTAAAAATGTAAGCCTAAATCAAAGTATAGAGAAAATTAATGAGTTTATAATCTGCTGTTCCTTTCCATAATTATGTTCATCTCTCAAAAAATTTTTTTTCATTTCGAAAGCTAAAAATAAGTTATATTTTTTAATGCAGTGCTGGAAATGTACAGTAAGCTAAAAGAACAGATGAATGCAAAAAGGTGAGTTGGTTTCTTTCTTAATTGTTTTTAATAATCTTTTTTTTATTACTAAAGGCATATTTGGAAAAGGGAACTAATGATTTCCTTAGTTCTTAATAACTACTTTATCACAATACAGTATATACACATCTATACTTAAAGTGCTTTATAGTGCTGCATATTGAATTTTATTAGGCTTTACCAATTTATACTAATTAGTAGAATGATTTTTTTCTCTTTTTAATACTTGAACCATAAACTATTCTCAATTTTATTTTATGTATATATTTTAATATATTCTTTTTTCTATCAGAGTTACAAATTCTCATTTTTAAAGATCCAAATAATGGTTCTATGTCTTTGTTGCAAAAAAAAGGCATTACCATTTACCATCCTTCCTAGGGGCAAAAACTTTTACCTCTTTTAAGAGATTATTTTGATATTTACATTTATGTCTTTAAATAACTAACTTTTGTTATTCTCTATTTTCCAGTTTGGGGCAGTATGTATTTTTTTTTTTAATTATACAGTCATCTAATATTTATATTTCCCCAGCTCTCCCCAAAATGTTTTATATCTTCTTTTCCTCCCTAAAACATTGGTTGGTATATAATTTCTGACCTTTTAATCTAGAATAGTCTTCCCACTTTTCTTTGTTTTTCATGAAGGAGTCCAGATCAGTTGTCTTATAGACAAGGGCATTTTGGATTTAATCATTTTTTTCATGATTAAATTCAGATTAAATTTTTTTGGCAAGAGTATGACATAAGTGATATTGTGTACGTCTGATGCTATGACATCAGAAGGCATATACTGTCAGGTGGTCTCTGCGCTATGCTAAACCTCATCATTTGGTGAAAGGAATGGGTACCTTTCTTTGCAATTAATAAGTAATCTATAGGGTGATATTTTGAGTCCCATTTCCTAACAACCTTTCACCCAGTTTTTTTAGGATTCTTGCTTTAATCAGTTATTGTATTGGTGTTACCAAACGGTGATTTTTATAATTCTGTCATTCCTTTAACATTGTTTGGGTGGCATTTCTTCTATAAAGTAGAAGTGTTCCTTTGTCAAAGATCAGTAGACTATATTCTTGGGCAGGGGGTTGTCTATTTCTGTACTTTCTATTTTGTTCCATTGATCCATTTGTCAGTCCTTTTACTAGTACCACACTCTGATGATTACTGTGGCTTTATAGTAAGTCTTGAAGTTGAGTAGTATCAGTCTTTCAACTTTGTTCTTCTTTAATACTGTGTTGGCCATTCTGAGTCTTTTGCCTTTTCGTATAAATTTTAGAATCAGTTTGTTGAAGTCCACAAAATAACTTGCTGGGATTTTTATTGAGATCGTGTTGAATCTATTGATCAAGTTGGGAAGAACTGACATTTTGGCAATATTGAGCCTTCCTGTCCACAAACATGTAATATCTCTCCATTTATTTACATTTTCTTTTATTTCATCTGAGTTTTGTGGTTTTCTTCATATAGATGTTGTACATATTTGATTAGATTTATATGTAAGTATTTTATTTTTTTGATGCTAAGGTAAATTATATTGTTTTTAATTCCAAATTCCGGTTGTTTTTTGCTGGTTTATAGGAAGACAGTTGACTTTGGTATGTTAACCTTGTATTCTGCAACTTTGCTATAATCATTTATTAGTTCTGAGAATATTTTTGTCAAGTTTTTGGGATTTTCTACATAGACAGTCATATTATCTGCAGACACATATTTCTTTCCTCCTATTATAAATACTTTTATTTTATTTTCTTGTCTGAATGCATTAGCTATGACTTCCAGTATAATGTTGAATACGAGTCGTTGCTTTGTTTCTGATCTCATGGGGAAAAGCATCTTGTTTCTCACCAGTAAATATGATGTTAGCTTTGTATGATTTCTATTCTTTTAAATTTGTTAAGATGTGTTTTATGGCCCAGAATATGGTCTATATTGGGGAATGTTCTATGTGAACTTGAACAGAATATGTATTCTGCTTTTGTTGTAGTCTATAAATGTCAGATTCAGTTGATTGATGGTACTGTGAAATTCAGTTATAGCCTTACTGAATTTCTGCCTGCTAGATCTGTCAATTACTGTTACAAGGGTACTGGAGTCTACAACTATAATTGTGAATTTGTCTCAGCTTGCAGTTCTATTAAATTTTGCATCACATATTTTGATGCTCTGTTGTTAGGCACATAACACATTAAAGATTGTTATATCTTCTTGATTGACCATTTTATTATCATGTAATTCTCTATCCTTCGTAATTTTTTTTGCTTTAACATCTGCTTTATATGAAATTAATATAGCTATTCCAACTTTCTTTTGATTAATGTTAGCATGGTGTATCTTTTCCCATCCCTCTACTTTTTATCTCTCTGTCTTTAAAGTGGTTTCTTTTAGATGATATATAGTTGAGTCATGTTTTTTTAATCCACGTAAAATCATAGAGTTTTTAGAAAAGAATATAAGATGATATCTTCACAATCCTGGGGTAAGCAAAGATATTTTTTAGAAGTGTCAGAGAAAGGTACTATAAAAAATTGATAAATTGGACTTCATATTAAAAGTTTCTGCTCATCAAAGCACACTTAAGAAAATCGAAAGGAAACTACAGACTAGGAAAAAAACATATGCAGTATGTTTTCTGACAGGACTTATAACAATATATAAAATATGTCTATAAATTAAATATAACAAAAATTTAAAATAAGGAACTTCTGGTTTGTGGTCTGACATGTAAAGAACTTTGAAGTCATCACTACTGTCTTTACAAGAAGAAAAAAGATAAACAAACTGGAAATTAAAAATCTTTCTTTGGATCCATTAGAGAACCGAGGTCACATGGCAAATTGCTGCCCCTAAATCTGGAGAAACAGGCAAGAATATACTATCAAAGTACTGAGAGCAGAATACACTACTGGAAACTGCATTAAAGGTGATTGGGCATATAGTAGCTTAAAGGAACACTTAAAGGTGATTGAGTGTATAGTAGCTTGAGAGATAAAAACTCCTGGGGGCCTAGCCTTAGAAAGGCCCCCATATTTTTGTGAGTTTTATCTTTAGGAGTTCTACCAGATTCTCATGGTGAAGATCACAGAAAAATACCAGCAAAGAGAGAAAAAAAAGTAACTAGTTTGAAATAAGCCCAGAGTGCTCTGTTCTTCTTGACAAAGGCAGGTTGGTAAAATTTTTATAGGAATCCCATTACCTTAATAGATGTTGAGCTATTAAGACTTTATTTTTTTTAGAGAAACATATTTTATGTTTCTTCAAGGACTTAGACCACTTTAACCTAAGTTGTTGAATTTATTGGCAATATTTGTCCTGTTATCCTTTTAATGTCTATAGAACTGTAGTAATGTATATACTTTTTACTCCTAAGTTTAGTAATTTGTGTCTTCTCTTTTTTTCCCCCCACTTAATTTGTCTGGCAAGAGGCTTATCAATTTTATGGATATTTTCTAAGATCTGACATTTGAATTTATTTCCTCTTTTTTTCTATTTGATTTCTATTTTTATTTTTATTTTTATATTTGAGATTTAATTTGTTCTTTTTCTATCTCTATAAAGGAGAAATTTAGAAAAGTGATTTTATGTGCCTTTCTTCCTCTTTTTTATCATAAGCATTTAAAATTATACATTTTCCTCAGCACTGCCTTAAGTTGCATCCCACAATTTTTGAAATCTTAGGATCTTATTATTTGTTTCAGATAGTTTCTAATTTTTCTTGTTAGTTTTTTAACTTGAGTTGTTTACAAGTGTGTTGTTTAATTTTTAGATATTTGAGGAATTCTTTAGATATATTATAATTTAATTTTAATTTCTAGTTTAATACTGTTGGGCCAATGAACATACTGTGTATGAGTTCAGTCCTTTGATATTTATTGAAACTTATCTAGTGGCCTCGTATATTATGTATCTTGTGAATATTTCATGTGTATTTATAGAAACTATATATTCTGTAACTGTAATTGGCTTTAGTATTCTAGAAATAGCAATTAGGTCATGTTAGTTGTTAGTGCAGTTCAGATTTTCTATATCCATAGTGCTTTTTTGTTGGCCAGTTCTATCAATGATGAGGAGGTATTAAGTTTTCAGCTGTCATATGTTTGTCTGTTTTCCCTTTAGTTATTTAAAGTTTGCTTCATATATTTCAAAGTTCTATTCATTGCATTTATGATTTTTTATTTTTGATAACCCTTCATCATTATGAAGTGCCCTTCTTTATGTTTAGTAATATTCTGTGTCCTGAATTCTATTTTGCCTGATATTTACATAGTTGTTACAGTTATTGCTGCATACTTATATTTAGTAATTGCATAGTATATCTTCGACATACTTTTACTTTTAACCTCAGTCTTTATGTTTAAAGTGTTTTTTTTCTTTTAACAGCATATAATTGGGTCTTACTTTTTTATCCAGTGGTCATCTCTATTTTGAACATGAAGGTTTTGGAAATTTACATTTAATATAATTATTATCGTGGTTGATTTTAAATTCATCATCTTGCTGTTTGTTTTCTATTTGTCTCATCTATTTTTGGTTCTTAATGTCCTTTTTTTTTTCTTTTTTAAAGTTGAATGTTTTTAATATATATTTTTTATCTCTTTCACTTACTAGGTATACATCTTAGTTTATAGTGGCTACTCTAGAGTACAGTATGCATGTTTAATTTATCATAGTGCACTTTCAAATATTACTATATTTCATCAACAATATGAGGAGCTTGTAATAGTACAATTGTATTTATTGTCATCTTACCTATTGTGCTCTTGTTTTCAGATATTTTTTACTTGTAAATGTTAATAAGCTACAGATGCTCCTCAGCTTCTGATGAGGTTACATCTCCATAAACTCATTGTGAGTTGAAAATATTGTAAGTCAAAAACACATTTAATACACTTAACCTACCACATATCATAACCAAGCTTAGCTTATGTTAAACATGATTGAGACACTCACATTAGCCTACAGTTAGGCAATTATCTTGAGTTTTATCTCAAAAGTATTTGCCTTTCATTTTTTCCTACCAGAAGCAGGAGATACAGATAGGCATTTCATAGACATGATGGGATGCAAAATCACAAAACACAATATTCAAAAAATGCTGGCAACGAAGTTCACTGTAGCGTATCAGTTGTTTACCCTGGTGATTGTTTGGCTGGCTGAGAGCTGCAGCTTGCTGTCTCTGTCCAGCATCATGAGAGAGTATCATATTGCATATCACTAGACTGGGAAAAGATCAAAATTCAATGTTCAAAGTACGATTTGTACTCAATGTGTATTATTTTTGCACCATCGTGAAGTCAGAAAATTGTAAGTTAAACCATCGTAAGTCAGGGACTGTATATGTGTATACACACACACATGCAAATATACACACACATGAAATCATTAGTAAAACAGATTCTTTTATACTTAACCAATTTTTCCTTTCTGTTTCTCTTTTTTTCTTTTTGCAGATTCAGGCTTCTGTCTGTTATAACTGTATGATAAACTTTGTTTAGTATTTACTGTAGTACACATCTGTCTTCTGAAGAAATTTTTTTTGCTTTTGTCTATCTGGAAATGTGTTTATTTTACTTCCATTTTTGAACAATAATTTTACTGGATGTGGAATTCTAGATTGTCAGGCGTCCCCTCCTCCAGCACTTTAAATATTATGTTTATTACTTTCTACCCTCCATTATTTCTTTTGAGAAGTTCTATTATTCTTATCAGTGTTAAAATATTTGTATTAGGCCATTTTTTCTATGGTGACTTAAGATTTTTCTCTTTTTTTAAAATAATTTATGTTTTAAGTGCAGTTGTCTTACGATATTACATTAGTTTCAGATGTACAACATAATTAATAGACATTTTTATAACTTACAAAGTGATCACTCCAATAAGTCTAATACTCATCTGACACCATACATAGTTATTACAATATTATTGTCTATATTCTGTATGCTGTACTTTCATTTCCGTTCAATTACAGTTCAATATTATATTAGTTTCAGATGTATAGTATAGTGGTTAGGACATTTCTATAACTTGCGAAGTGATCTCTTTGTCTTTTGTTTTTATAAGCTTATGATATGCTTAGGTGTGATTTTTCTCATAGTTATATTGTTTGAGGTTTATTTAGCTTATTGGATCTGTGGGTTTCATCAATTTTAGAATTTTTTGGCTGTTAAAATATTTCTTGTTCGCCAATATTTTCTCTTTTTTTTCTGGAACTCCATTTATGTCTTCGATCATTTAATATTGTTCCATAATATCCAGAAATTCATTTCTCCATTTTTTTCTTTTTGTGCTTTCAGTTTTTTAGACCTATCTTCAAATTTACTGAGCATGTTTCTACTAATTTTAGACACTACTCCTTTTTTTATTCTTTGTGTGTGCATGTATTTCAGTTTGCATAACTTCTGTTTTAGCTGTTTTCATATTCATGAATCATTTCTTCTTCACCTATGTCTAGCCTGCCATTAAACCTATTGAATGAATTCTTCATTCTGATATCAGACTTTTTTGTTTTAATCATTTTTGTTTGATTCTTTATTGTAATTTGTTTCTTTGCTGAAATTACCCATATCTTCATGCATATTAACAACCTTTTCTTCTGGATTCTGTAACATATATAATAGTTATTTTAAAGTTTTTGTCAAATTCCCAGATCTAGGCCATTTATATATGCTTCCATTGACTTTTTAAAAAACTATGGTTCAATTTTTCTGCATATTCATATATCTTGTAATTTTTTCTTATATGCAGGACATTGTATTTAAAAAGACTTAGTAGAAACTGAAGTTACCACTTCTATGGTAAGATAAACTTTAGCGAATTGGAAATGCTCAACAGAAGGCAAACGAAGTAAGAACACTGGCATAATTTGTACCTTGTGGGCCATGGAATACTCACATATTTTCCATATACCAGATGACACACAAATTTTTTGAAGTGTCTCATGTTTATAAAAATGGACAACTTGACAGAGGTTTAACATAGCGGGGAATTTACTGTAGTATTGTTTATAAAAAATAAAAAAATCAGAGGCTTAAAAATCTTGACAATTAAAACATCATTATATAATTATAATAGACTTACAAATAGGATAATAATGTTTCCAGATAATTTTAGTTAAAGATAAATTCCATGATGTGTTGTTAAATAAGATATGAGCATACTGAACTGGAAATGTTGTAGATATATGATTGGATATAAATGTGGCCAAATGTTACTGAGGCAATTACTGAATGGCAGCATCAGATAATAGGTACCTCTAACTTTCTTGTTATAGTTTTTATATTTTTTCAGTGATTATAGATTAATATTACCATTTTTTAAATGCAGCATCATGTATACCAAAAGATAAATGGTAATATATTTTACAAATTTTTCTTAATTTCAAAACAGATAAAGCTTAATTTGTGGCTAAATTTTACAAAGGGTCTCAGATCTGGTCTCTGGCTTCTGCTCTTGGCCTAAGATTATAAACTTCATGTGTGTATTACCCTGGGCCTCCTAGAGAAATGCCTGATGTATATGACTTTATATTTTACTGCATTAAGGAGTTTAATCCCCAGGAAGCTGAGAAGCAGGATTGAGGGAAGGAGAAATGAGACAGGGAACGTGGGAGAGCAAGGTTGAGTTTTTGAGTTAGCCAGTGCTTAATATTGATCAATTTCAAAGAACTTTTGGAAGTTTATATTAACTATTGGAAATCAGAACATTTCATTCAGGAAGAGGGAAGTAGAATTAATATTCTCTTTTTCTTTTCTCATTACTTAAGGGTTTAACTCACTAGGATTAACTGCTCACATTTCTGGGTTGTGTGTGTCGGGGTGCTTGGAAGGTCTTGTGGTGTCTCATGCCTCAGTGACAGAGGGAAGCACAGGATGGGAAGTGAAAGATGAGCAGCATGAAGGAAGGCACAGTTGTGTTATAAAGTCAGTTGATTCTATCTGTGGTTTGTCATAAAAACTACTGGTAATACTTTGCATTGAGCCTCTATCACTTATGATTTCAAATATATTATAGATATTACCATGAATTTTCAGAAAGCATACTTATTGTAGAGAGAATACTTTTGGGGTATACCTAATTTAAATCAAGTCAGGAAATATAGGCCAGGATCAAATAATATACTTTGACTCTTGACTAATCTATTATATCTAAAATGTTATTTTACTCAGAAAAGATATTCATTATTTCACATTATCTAAATCTATGTCTTAGGTATTATCAAAATCATTGTAATGCTATCTCCCCACCCATACCATCACCTAAGTATGTTAATTTCTGATCAAATGTATATGTTATTTGTTTATATTATGACAATTATAGTGATTTTAAATAACCAAGATAAAATTTAGGTGTCATTTTTAAATTAACGGTACAATTTTGTGACAATTTACAAAATATACTCTGTCTTTGAGAATATAGGCTAGAACATAAATATCTTTAAATAGCTTTTCAACTTTGTCTTTTTAATTTACTTCTATATTTGTTGTTTTTTAGATAATGCCTTTTCTCATTTTAATATCCAATTCAATGGGAAGACGTAGAGTATTGCTTAAAATAATTCTTCTACCTACTCTTAAATGGACTTTAGTGGTGAATATTATTGTAGAATACTTACAGTTTTGGAAAATCTCAGTCCTACTACCAATTAGTTATAGTATCTTGATCAAATTATATGTAGTTTCTTCGTGCTTCATTTTTCTCATCTATAGATTAATAGTAATGTCTGCCATAGACATCTGCCTCATAGAAATCTAGAGAACATTGAAGTATGCGTATGAAAGCATATGTCAGTTTCTCTAGGACACAGGCTATGCTTTACTAATTGCTACATATCCATCATGTCACCAGTGCCTTATAAGCAATAGGCATTTAGTAAATATCTGTTGAATTGAAAAAATAACTCTCTGTCATTTTTTACTTGGTTTTGGTGACAGTATTATTTTTAGTAGTCTTGAATAGTGTAAAAATTGTTTTAAAGTTTCTTAACATATTTTTAATTTAATTTAAATTAAATCTAACCTGTCTACTTTTTTGATGGCAATGATGTGTGGATGGGATGAAATCACATGTCAAATAACTGAATATTCTGATTAAAAAATTTAGAGTTATTGTACATATACATTTAGGTATTGTGATGACTATGATAATGTTGTGATGTTATAGTTTTAGATGAAATGAAATAAGAAAGTTGTATGTTAGTGTAAGCCATGAATTTTCAACTTGTATCTTGTTCATGTGGTTTATAGTTTGTACTTAGTAAATAGAAATAAATGTTAATTTTAGTTATTTTAACTATAACTGTGACCTTTTTGATGGGAATATTGGACAGATTAATTATTTGGAATTACTTGTAAAATTAATGTAATAAGAACTTTTTATAGAATTTTCTTTTTAACTTCTCACAGGTATTATTCTGCTTTAAAAACTATGGAACAATTAGAGAATGTGTATTTTCCCCGGGTCAGTCAATATCGGTTTTGTCAGCTAATGATAGAAAATCTTCCTAAACTCCGTGAGGATATTAAAGAAATCTCCATGTCTGATCTCAAGGACTTTCTGGAAAGCATTCGAAAACATTCTGACAAAATAGGTGAAACAGCAATGAAACAGGTGAGATTAAAAAAGAGAATTTTAATTTGATGTTATTTAATAATCTGGGTTATAGAATATATCCAAAATTTACTTGTACTTACATAAAATGCTTATTTTTGTTTTGTTTTACCGTTTTCTTTCCTGACGTTTATTTAGAATGGACTTTATCAGCATTTTCTTTGTTTACAGTGATTCCTTATATCTTGACACACCAGCTGATTCCTTGGCAACGTTCCCCAACTATGTGGTATTACATTAATTTTTGCCAGCAGTAAAATTTGGTATAAAATTAGCCGAACAGTCTACGGCCATGCCACCCTGAATGTGCCTGATCTTATCTGATCTTGGAAGTTAAGCAGGGTCGGGCCTGGTTAGTACTTGGATGGGAGACTGCCTAGGAATACTAGATGCTGTAGGCGTTAAAAAAATAATAATAATATAAATAAATAAATAAAATTAGCTGAATGGAGGCAGCCCTTTTATGCTAAGTTTCTAAATTGTTCTCCTTTTAAAACAAATTTTTTTTTCTTGAATTAACAACACCTACAGCTTAATAATAAAAAAGACAAATGGGAAAATATTTGGCAGTTAAAAAGTTAGAGTACTTACCTTTTGAGTCAGCATTTTCTTTCCTATATATTTACCAATGAGAAATGAAAACATATCCTCATGATGTTCATAGTAGCTTTGTTCACAGTTGGCTAAAAACTGGAAACCACCCAAATGGACAGCAAAAGGAGAATAGATAAACAAATTGTACTATACTCATAAAGTGGAATATAACTTAGCAATAAAAAGGAATAGATTTCTGATATGTGCAACAACATATATAAATCTCCCAGACATTATGCTGAGCTACAGAAGCTGGGCACAAAAAACACACACACTATGATTCCATTTATATGTAGTTCTGAAGCAGGCAAAAGTAATTTAAGGTGAAAAAATCAGAGCAGTTGTTGCCTCTTGGTAGTGAGATTACCTAGGAAGGGACACAAAGGGACTTTCTGGGGATATGAAAATGTTCTTTACCATAATAAAAGTGTAGTCACTTGTCGAAATTGTATAGTTTATATCTGTACATTTTAATATATATAAATCTTATCTGAAAGAAAATTGTAAAAAATAATCGTGTGTGGAGTGAGTAAAGATATAGATGAAACAAGAATGTATAAATACTGTTGAAGATAGGTGATGAGTACTTGGGAGTGCATTATATTAATCTGTTTATCTTGTTTTTTTAATTTTCAATAATAAAAAGTTTTAAAATGATTATAATTTAATTAAATTTTCTAAGAGTTAGCTGTTAAAACTCAATAATCACAGTATGTTCAACATGCTTTCTAATTCATGAGTTTTTACTCAAGTATTACAAACTACTTTAGGGAAGCTTTAATATTTTTCTAATTAAAGAAATATGCCTATATCAGACTATTTTCACATCAGAAGAAATTAAAATTCAATATATGAACTTTCTCCCTATTTTAACTTTTCAAAAGATTATAAATCAGATAATATCTATTATATTTCTATTTGTTTTGGCTTTGCACAATGTTATGTTTTATGTTAATTTGCTCTGTTGGATATGTTGTTTACTTTGAGGATGTATCGATTTTCAAAATTCTTTACCAGGATCAACTTGATTGTCTTTTTCATTCGTGGTTTACTGTTGCTTATCTGTAGGTGGGCTGTAGCAGATTTGATTTTCAAATTGTTTTTGGTAGTATCTTTTGTTCAGATTAGTTAAATACTTGTTTGACAAAAATATCTTTATTTCAGTAAATAAACAGAAACTACAAAACAGAACTTAAGCCAAACTTATTACCTCTATTTTCTATGGAAGTTAGGTCTGAGGCCATTTTCCCTACCATTAGAATGATAGGAATATGGTCAGTTGTGGGTGATAGTATAGGAACAGAAATGGTAGAAGTGTAGTTCAGTGTGTTAGAGTACAAACATAAGATTTATAGCTTAGAAAAGATAAAGACTAAGAAAATTTAAGAGAATATTTGAAGCCACAGTTTAGAAGAAGAATCCAGAGATTCTGAATCTGGAGACTATGATTACCTGAGAGGACAGCCCCAGGAATGGAGAGCTAAGTAGAGCCAAAAGATCAAATATTACCCTACTGTTAAGTTAGAATAGATTGTGGGATTCCTGTTTCCCTCTGATCATGTTTTGTCTCCACTATTGACACTTCACGATTTTAATAGGACTGATAAATTTTTTGATAAAATGGGAATCAGGGGTGCCACTGATCCTTCCTTCAGCACCTCCCATTACTTCTCATGATCCTAAGTCCTTCTGACTGACTGCCTCTGATTAGTGCGTGTTTGTCCCCCATTGGAGAGCTCGTCAATATTATATTCTTGCTTTTGATATCACAGTGTTTTCAATACTTTTTCTCCTACCTTTTCAGCAAGGAATTCTGTGAGTGCCGTGAGGATAAAAAACATAATTACTTGCTAAGGTTTTTCAGTATGAGGATGTGAACAGTAGTTTAAAGTTCATGTTTCATTGTGCATTTAAATTAAGTTTCATTATTAAACTTATCTTCTCTAAACTGTTTTTCATAGATCAGTTTGGGATCTTTCTACTTAGGCAGTCCACAAAATCATGGACCCTAAGATTTGAGGTTTACGAGAATTTCCTGTTGGAAAGGAATGGACTCTTCCTGGTTTACCAACACTCTTTTCTTTTAAAAAGTATCAAGCTGCCTACTTCTGCACCTTAAACACAAATCTTTCATACAGAAACCTTTCCTAATTACCTGTCTATAGGGATTTTTTTCTTTATGATTTCTCCTTTAGAAAGTTTCCCCCACGGAATTGAGAGGCTAGAGTGTTTTTGTTTGTTTGTTTGTTTGTTTTAATAGTGGGAACTAGAGTCCTTAAGATCTGATAAGAAAAATTGTGTTTTGTTTGAACCAGAAACTAGTCAGAGGAATATCCAAATTGAAACTCAGACAGACAAAAGCATGGCGAGTACAGGAAGGAATTTAAAGATGTGGGATAAAGTGAAATGGTTTAACATATGTGTAATTATAGTCCTGGAAGGAAAGAAGAGAAAGAATAGGGCATAAAAAACATGAATGGAACTTGAAACCACAGATTCAAAAAGTTCTGTAAATTCTGAGCAGGAGAAATAACAAAAACTTGTACTTGAGCATATACAGTGAGTCCTCACTCTATGTTGTTGATAGGTTCTATGACTTAAGTGAAGCAATGTGTAATAAAGCCGATTTCACCGTAGGGCTAATTGATAGATACACAAGTTGAGTTCTTATGACTCTATTTGAGGCCTGACTGTAATCATAAAATGGTGAAAATTAAAGAAAAGAAGAAAAATCTTAAAATCAGCCAGAGGAAAAATAATGTTACCTTCAAAAGAACAATAATAATACTAATCAATAGCTAACTTCTCAGCAGAATTGATGGAAACCAAGAGTGAAATAATGTATCTGAAGTGCTGATGAATCTTACTATATGTCAACCTAGAATTCTGTACTCAACAAAAATATCTTTTAGAAATGGAGGTGAAATACAGATATTTTTCAGATAAACAAAAACCTGGAGAATTTATGTCTAGCAGATTTAATTTAGAAGAAATATTAGTGTTTTCAGATATCAAGGAAATGATCTCAGTTAGAAGCCCAGAAATACAAGAAGAAAATAGAAAGGACAACTGTTTTCAGTAAAATTACATGTACATTTGCTGTGTAAAACAAAAACATCTTATGGGGTTTCCATATATGTAGAGTTAATAATGCAAGAAAACAACCACATATAAGTTGGGAAGGAATTAATATGGGTTTTAAAAACTATTAAATCATGCTACTTACAGGAGACATACTTTATATATAAACACATAGAAAGAGTCAAAGAAAAGGATGGAAAAGATGTATCATGCAAACATTAACCAAAAGAAATCTGATGTTTGTATATTAATATCAAAGTGGGCTTTAAGACAATAAGCATTAATAATAAGAAAAAGAGGTACATTTCATAGGGAGAAGTATCACTTTATCATGAAAATAAACAATTTTAAATTTGTTTCCATTCAGTACCACGGTCTCAAAATATATAAAGCAAAAATTGCCAGAATTAAAAGGATAAATAGACAACTTGACAAACAATGGGAGATTTTAATACACTCTTCTCAGTAACCATTAGAACCAGTAGATGAATCAGTAAGGATATAATCCTTTTAAATAATATGATTAACAACCCAGACCTAATTGACAGATATAACACTGTATTTCAGAATGTATACATATTTTTAGGAACATTTACCAAAATTAATTACATTTTGGTTCATAGAGCACCTGTTAGTAAACTGTGAATGACTGAAATAATACAGACTATTTTCTCAGGACATATTAGAATTATTCCATAAATTAGTAATAAATAGATAAGTAGAAAATCCCTGTATGTTTGGAAATTAAGACATAAACTTCTAAATAATTCATGGGTCAAAGAAACTCAGTTGAAACCAGAAAACTTTTTGAATTGAATTATAATGAAAATATAACATCTCAAAACTTGTAGGATGCAACAAAAGTTGTGTTTAAGGGAAATTAATAGCCTTAAATTTACAAATTAGGAAATAAAGCCTGAAACTGGAAATTAAATTCAAAGAAATTAGAAGGATATGACATTAAAAGCCATCGACAGAAAAAAGTGGAATTAAACTAAAATGCTTTTGCACGGCAAGTGAAACAATCAACAGAGTGAAAAGGCAACCTACCGAATGGGAGAAAATACTTGCAAACTATATATCTAATTAGGGATTAATCTCCAAAATATGTAAGGAACTCTTAACAACTCAGTAGTAAAAAAAAACTAATCACCTGATTAAAACATGGGTTAAGGACTTGAATAGACATTTCTTAAAGAAGGCATACAAATGGCCAGTGGTTGTATAACAGAATGTTCAATATCACTAACCATCAGGGAAATGTAAAACAAAATCACAATAGGATGTCACCTTGCACCTGTCAGGATAGTTATATCAAAAACAAAACAAAACAAAACAACAACAACAAAAAACAAAAAACGATAGGTGTTGGCAAGAATGTGGAGAAATTGGAACCCTTGCGCACAGTTGGTAGGGATGCAAAATGGTGTATCTGGTATGGAAAACAGTATGGAGGTTCCTCAAGAAGCCAAAATAGAACTATCATATGGATCCAGAAATCCACTACTGGGTATTTATCCAAAAGAATTGAATTCAGAATTTCAGAGCAATATTAGCACTCCCATGGTCATTGCAGCATTATTCACAATATCCAAGATATGGAAACAACCTAAATGTCTATTGCCAGATGAATGGATTAAAAAATGTGATATGTACATACAGCAGAATACTATCCAGCCTTTAAAAAGGAAAATAATCTAAGATAGTCACTCAAGAGCGGCATGGTGCTTGCCAGGGGCTAGAAGGAGAGGGAAACTTATGTTACTAATCAACAAGCATGAAGTTTCAGTTAAGCAAGGTGAATAAGCTCTAGAGGTCTACTATACCACATTGTACCTATAGTTTACAACAATGTATTATAAATATATTAATATGTTAATACATAATAATGTATGTACACTTAAAATTTTGTTGAGAGGCTAGATCTCATCTTGTGTTCTTACAAAAATAAAATAAAATTTAGAAAAGAGAAAGTGGGAGGAAATAATTATGGTAAGAATAGAAATCAATATGATAGAAAACAAAATAAAATAGGGAGGATCAACAAAGTCAAAAGTTGGGTCTGAGTCTTACTAAATAAAATTATAAACCCCTGTAAGACCATTCAAAAAAGAAGAGAGAGGTCGCAAATCATAAATTAAAAATAGGACATCACTCTAGATTCTACACCAACAGATAATAAAAAAGTAAGAAAACACGAACAATTTCTTGAACCAATTTTGATCATAATAAATTTTGAAATAATCTGAATTTTTATTTTTCCAAAATAGGCACAACAACAGAAAACTTTCAGTGTTGTTCTGCAGAAGCAAAATAATCTAAAATTTGTGAAGAAGATGTATAATAATGATAGCATTCCAGGAGGAAGGAATGAAATTGTATTGAAACATACATTTGAGGAAGAGGATGAAAATGAAGAGGAGGTGATGAGAGTTAGTTTTTCTCTCTCTTCGTCTTTCTTTTGATGAATTTTTTCTTTTGAGTTGTAATATATGTCTGTGTGATTCTCAGTCTTCCTGTGTGCAAATTGAATTTATGTAGATCAATAATGAATTATTAGGGCAGTAAAATCATCTGAAATATTAGACTGCATAATTGACGGATAAACAGGATTATAGGATTATATGTAGATTATATTTGTAAATCATAGTTGAACCTAGTTGTTCTTCCATAATTTGCAGTAAAAGTACAAATCTAATGATTTATTTTTGTAGTAATCACTTACATTTTAATTATCTGTGGCAAACATTTAATTTCATGATGGCTTGCCCTTGCCATTTAGACTAATTCTTGTGAGCCTACTTTTCTTTTTTTTAATTGGAACTGAGATATTACAAAATAATTCTAATATGATTAAAGTTTTTTATTTCTTAAAAAAGCCTTAATAGTCTAGAAACCTTGAAATTATCCTTAAATATGTACATTCTGTTATCCTCTGTATTCAAATTCATTCCTAGTCCTATTAGTTCTTTTATTCTTTCCACGGAATCTTCTGTTGTGCCTACTTTTTATCCTTTCTTTAGAATTCCTTTTGAATTTAGTTAATACCATAAGGAGCCTAGTTATTCCCAACTGTTTATAAATTTTGCCTTGTCAATGAGATTTTAAATTCTTTTCCTAAGGACTTAGTTGGGGCATAGTAGGAAATTGTAATTGATTGATAAAGAAAACCATATGAATATTTGTTTATGGTCTTCTCTGTGGTTGGGAGAAAAGTATAGTATGTACATATCTACTATATGCCTGAGGATGAGTGAAACAACAGATGCTCCTCGATGGTGGTGTTAACATCTTGATAAACCCATTGTAGTTGAAAATATTGAAAGTAGAAAATGCATTTAATACACCTAACCTACCGAATGTCATAGCTTAGTCTAGCCTACATTAAACATGCTCAGAACACTTACTTACCCTACAGTTGAGCAAAATTATCTAACACAAAATATAATAAAGTGTTGAATATCTCATGTAATTTATTATGTTTATTGCTTTCGCATCATGGTAAAGGCAGACCCATCAGAAGTCAGAGACCATCTATATATGTATTTATGTCTGTGTGTGTATATATAAATATGTGTGTGTTTTATATGTATATGTGTGTGTTTATACATATATGTATGTATATGCAGAAGATGTCTGGTATTGTAATGAGCACAAATGAACAGCCTTAGTTTAATATCTTCCTAATGTGGAATTAGTTTGTCCTGATTAATCCCTTGAAATTAAATAAATGGTTTTGAAATCTACCTTTCTTAATCAATATTCAGGAAATTTCTATATTCTCTTCTCCCTCGAAATTCAGAATGGTGAAAATGGACTATTTAGTCTTCTTGCCTGAATTTTCTATAGTCTGTTTTGCACATTGTTAACTACTAAGAACATTATTATCATGCCCTACATCCAGATTCATACTCTTAGAAGAACTTGGTTGTTCCTTTTTCTTTTGGATCTATTTTTTTATTACTATATTTTGTTTCTATAATTTTCCCTAATAAATAACAGTATAATAAAATATTTTAAGTCCACTCTGGAGACTTATGAGCATGGAAATGTGTTTCTGAGGTGCAGTTTTTAAAATACCACATCTTAGAATTGGGATACATCTTAAAATTGATGATATGAGTTTCAAGTGGTAGTGTTTTTTTCTTTGTTAGTATTCCATAAAGTAATAGTGATTATGTCTTCAATTTGATGAAGTAATGGTAAATCATATGACATAGCTACATAAGAGTAGGAACTTTGTTTATAGCTAAACCATAAATCTATGCATCATCTTTACCAAACGCAATAATGATGTATCTAGTTATCTATAGCAATTTTCTGATAATCTACAACGCATGTCAAATATATAGTCTCCCTTCTTTATTACCTTATCTAAAACAGCCAATAATGATAGATATAAGAAGAATGAACTGCCGAACAAATGCCAAAACAAAAAGGCATTGTGTTTATATCGTATGCTTTTTATAGGTAATAAATGTTATAACATGGAGTCCATGAAACTTGTCTATCTTTAACTTACTGTTAATCAACAGTGGATTGTTAGTTTGACCTATAATTTTTAAAAAGTGGTTTTATTTTTCAGGTCTTAACAGTTCAAGACCTTGTTGATTTTTCCCCTGTTTACCAATGTTTGCACATTTATTCTGTTTTGGTAAGCATCGCAGGTGTGTGTGTGTGTGTGTGTGTGTGTGTGTGTGTGTGTGTGTGTGTGTTTTCAATACTCTGCTGATTTCATTTTAGGGTGATGAGGAAACATTTGAAAATTATTACCGAAAACAAAGAAAGAAACAAGCAAGACTGGTACTGCAACCCCAGTCAAATATGGTAGGTATATGAAAATTTTGAATTATGTTGTCACTTATTATTCCCTTACCCTGCTTTAATTTCTTCAGAGCTTGCATCACTATTCATTCAACTATAAATATTTATTGAACACCTACTATTTCCAGTATGTGATTTAGGTGCTAAGGGTGTAACAGTGAACAAAACAGATAAGTCCCTTCTCTCATAAACTTACATTCTATTAGAGAAGATATACATTAAACAAATAAAATAGTAAATAAATGAAAAGATAAACAAGTAAATACATGAAGGTATCAGAGGATGATAATTAGTTTCTGACATCATGGTGGACTCTGTACCTTGATTAATTGTCCCACTGAGAAAACCAACTAAGATTCTGGGTAAAACATTTTTAAAAAATATTTGAAGTCTTTTTTAAATGGACTAAGGATCTGGTAAATATAGGACAAAAACTAAATGAATATGGATGTATTCTATATGTTGGTTTTGAGGATAGTTACATGACTAGATGTGTTTATGAAAACTCATAGAAACATGAAAAAGAGTGAATTTTATTGTACGTAATTTATATCTCAATATATCTGACTATAAAACAAACAAAACAGGAAAACTTAAGAGAAGGCAGAAATTGTGATAAGTTTAATGAAACACTAAATGTAGCTTTTATCCTAGGGGCATTTTCTGAAAGGGAAAGCATGAGTTTCAAGGACATGGGGGTACAGAGGGCCAAGCCCAGAGCCACCCAAAGTAGGTGATAAGAGATTGTTTCTCTTGTAAAGAAAGCTGAGACTCCAAAGTATTATAGCCCCATTATTATAATGACCTAGAGATAAAATCATCTAACAAAACCTCTTTATTCCTTCTGCTGAATACTCTTTTTAAGAAAATTGCCGATGTCAAATCTTGGTACTGAGTGACCAACAACAACAGAAAATCTCAGAATTTATAACAAACAGTTCCTGACATGTGTTTACAACCAAAATTTATTCTAGTTGGGTAGTCAAAAAAATCTCAAATTGAAAATTTAGGTTAAAGTGGTTCCATGCTGATATTGCCTCCAAGTACCTAGTAGAAGCAAATGCAGATCTTCTCTGAACCTTCATACCAGAGTTAAAGAACATCCGTAGTAAAAATTTCAAGGAAAATAAGCAATTTTTACAGTAAAAAATAATTACCAAACAAGTGAGAATCGTTAGGAATATTGACAACAGAAATAAATCCTAAGACTTTCAATATTTTTTCTATTAGCCAAAGAATATAAAATAACACTATTTAAAATATTTAAAGATCTAAAAGGCAAACTTGCTGATATAGTTAGGGAACAAGAAACTATAAAGAATGACCAAGAAACATGAAGAAAATCAAGTAGAAGACCTAGAAACTAAATATATATTAACCAAAATTAAAAATTTTATGATAAGTTTAACAGTTGATGAATTCTCTTAGTTGATCTGAAGCAATTATGTAGAAGGTATCATAGAGAGACAAAGCGATAAAAATACAGTAGAATGAGGGGATAACAGAGAGAAGGTTCAACATATTTCTAGTTGGAGTTTCAGAAAGAGAAGACAGAACAAATGGAACAGAGGAGTATTTGAGAGCATAATAGCTGAGAATTGTCCAGGACAGATGAGATATAGGAATCTACAGAGTCAAGCCCAAGGAATTCCAAGTAGATTAAATAAAAAGGCATGCTCTCGTAAAGACATTACACCGAAACTTTGGAACATGAAAGGCAGAAAATAGAAGACCTGAAAAACATTACCAACCAACTTGATCAATTGACATTTATTGAATGCTCCACCCAAAACAGAAGAACACACATGCTTTTCAAGTACATGTGGAAGGTTCACTGAAATTGACCATATTCTGGGCTATCCAATACATCTCAACAAATATAAGAGACTTGAAATCATGCAAAGTATGTCTTCTGACTACAAGAGAATTAAATTAGCCATATACAAAAAACGAAAATTGACTCTTACCTCATTCACCAATTCAAAAAATGGATCATGAACCAAAATGTAAGAGCTAAAACTTTAGAAAAAACAAAGGTTAACGTCTTTGTGACCTTGGTCATTGTTTTCTTAGGTGAGATACAAAAAGCATGAACTATAAAAGAAAGAATCGATAAGTTGAACATCTAAATGAGAAACTTCAAAAGGCATTGTCAAGAAAATTAAAAGACCAGATACAGGGAGAATATATTTGCAAAAATATATCTGATAATGGGGTTATACCCAGAATATATGAAGAACTTGAATAACTAAATAATTAAATGTAAACTAATGAATGAAAGATCCAAATGGATATTTTACTAAAGATTTACAAATATGCATATACAAAGATATGACACACATGTACATAAAAAATGTTCAAAATCATTTTCATTAGGGAAATGCAAGTTAAAACCACAATGATATCACTATATTCCTACTAGAATGGCTAAAATTTAAAAGAATGATAATAGCAGGTGCTGATGAGGATGTGGAGCAACTGGAACTCTCGTTTACTTCATAAGTGCCCCAAACTGGAAATATCCCAAATGTCTATGAACTAGTGAATAGATAAATAAATTGTCATACATCCATGTAATGGAATATTACTCAACAGTAGAAAAGGAACTGATAAATGCAGTAATATGGATAAATTTTAAAGGTATTATTCTAAGTAAAAAAAATTAGATATCACAGTGTTATATATAGTATGATTTATGTTATATTACATTTTTGAAAAGGCAGAACTATGGGACAGAATGAGATCAGTGGCCAAGGGCTGGGATTGGACAGGTGATTAACTACAAAGGGGCATAAGAGATCTTTTTTATGAGAAGGAAAGGTTCTATATCTTAATTTTGGTGGTGGTTACATAAATGTCTACATCTGTCAAAACTCATTGGACTCTATATGTAATAAGGGTTAATTTTACTGTATGTAAATTATACATCAATAAACTCGACTTTAAAAACAAAGATAAAGAGAAGACCTTAAAAAATACCGAAAGAGAAGTTATTTACAGATAAATGAGACAATGGAATATTTTCAGTGCTGAAGGAAAATAACTGTCAACCTAGGATTCTATATCCAGTAAAACAAGGGTAAAGATAGACATTTTCAGGCCAAATGAGAGTTTGCTACTAAGACACCCTTACTAAGGAAATTCTGAAGAATCTACTTCAGAGAAAAAGTCATGCCAAGTGGAAGATACGAGATGCTAGAAGGAATGAATGTCAAAGAAAGTGTAAATAAGTGAGTAAATCTATGTTGATTGTAGAAAATAATAAAATATCTTGAACTTTAAAACTAGATAGGATTAAAATACACACAATAGCATAAACATTAGAATGAGATGGAAATTAATGAAGTGAAACTACAGTTTCTGAATCGTCCAGAAGAAGAATAAAAATATTGATTAAATTTAGAGTTTGATCACTTAAGTATGTATAATGTGATTTCTGGTGTAACCACTAAAAGAGTAGAACAAGAGTATATACTTTCATTTGATACAGAAAAGCTAGACTAATAAAAAGTAAAATATTCATGTCTCAGAGTTGATAAGAAATGGTTAAGTTAAAGCTGTAAGCACTTGGTAACATTGACTCAAAATGTTTAAAGCAAAAGTGCCACAACTAAAAGGATAAATAGCATAGTAGATTTTTAAACATGTTAATATCTTATAAACCAAATAGAATATCAGTAAGAATACAGAACATAATAGACTCGAGCTAATAAACTATATAGAATTCTATTTCAACAACTGTAGAAACATTCTCTCAAGCACAATGGAACGTTATAAAATGTAACTAACAAGCAAGTATCAAGCTATATGAAACATCTGATGCCTGTATAGACTACATTCTTTTATCATAGTATTCGTAAACTGAAATGTAATAATAATCTTCCCCCAACTCGACGAAAACTCTAGATGTTTGAAAACTTTGATCACATTTTTTTGAAATATGCAAAATATAACATTTGAACTTAATTGAAATAATGAAATACTTCATGTAATAAATTTTTATGAATGAAATTCAAATGATCAAATATTTTTCTGTATGACTCTTGTTAAAATTATAACCAATAGGGCAATTGTAGACCATTTGCAAAGAGTTTGACTTTTATTGTGAATCAGATGAAAAGTCATTGGAAAGTTTTTAGCAGACAATATATGACCCGATTAGTATTTGAAAAGTATCATTCTGGCAGCTATCTGGAAAATAGACTGTAGGGAGCAAGCCCAAAAGCTGGGGAGACTAGGGAGGAAATTGATGTAATATCCCAAGTGAAAGATGATGGCTTGAATTAACTGCTGGGAGAGGGGTTCCGAAGTCATATTTACTTTTTAACTTGTTTATTGTCTGTCTCCTTTTGAATATAAATTTAATGAGGGTAAGGACTTTTTGTTATTAATCAGTATATCCTTGGTGCCTTAAAAATGGATGCAGTATATAGTAGGCTCTCAATAAATATTTGTTAATAAATGTTGTAGTGACTTGGAACTTACTTTTATGTTATTGGTATGTATTGGTTTCAATTGATTTTTATTTTTCATTTAAAGCATGAAACAGTTGATGGCTATAGAAGATATTTCACTCAAATTGTAGGGTATGTATCTAGTATGGAAATAACTACTATTTTTATATTATGTTAAATGTCAGAACTAATTATTTCCCATTTGGGTTTTAATTTTTTTTAACACACGTTATGTTGGTAATTACTGTTTTTAGGTTCTTTGTGGTGGAAGATCACATTTTACATGTGACCCAAGGATTAGTAACCAGGGCATACACCGATGAACTTTGGAACATGGCTCTCTCAAAGATAATTGCTGTCCTTAGAGCTCACTCAGTAAGTCAGACAATTTATGTTACTAAATTTTTAATTCATTTACTTTAAGAACTTTGATTTGCATGATATCAGAAGGAAACTACTTCATTCTGCATAGTTTCGTTATTGCTTGGATTTGGAAATAATAATGTCAAGTTTTGTTTGGTGATATTGGGCTGTGATTTTGCAACTGACTGGGGCTTCCCAAGACAAGTTTAGTCCAGCATTATAGAAAATGAAGAATTAAGCTGGTCTCATTAGTCTCAACTGACACTTCATTAGATCACTGAAAAACACCATTAAGAAAGGGTTTTTAATTATCATTCCAAATTCTTTGCTTTCAAAATAAACTCCACCATTAAAACTCAATAATGTATTCTTCGTTGTTCATAATTTGTTTGCAGTAATAGTTACTAATTTATTTTAAATATGCAATTGTCAAAATTAGAACACATTTGAATAATTAACTTTCATATGAGATATTTTTATGTATAGAAGTAAAATGATGAAATGTTTTTGTAATATGCCTTTTGTGGAAATAATAAATATGTTAGTGTTATAAAGACTACTAAAATTAACGATTGCTCAGTGTAGACTTTTTCTTAGGACAGTTTTAGTAGTTTATCTTCAGTAAAATCTCTCCATACTTAAAATTTTGTAATCTTTGATTTATAATTTTATTATGGAGAATAGAGATTGAAAATGTTTTGAAGGATTATTAGTTTATATGATATTTATGTTATAAATGCACTATGTTTTTGTTCATCAGGAATGTAGATTATTAATACATTATCCAGTTAACTACAACTTTTTATAACATATTAATAAAGAGCAATGTTTTATCATGGTTTATGTGCAGACCAGCTCTATATATGTAAGATTTAAGACTTAAATTGTCATTCTTATATTGGAAGAAATAATATATTTGTGTCTCTTTTATAAGAGAGTAGGTAAATGATTGAAAACAAAATATGTTGTCTATATATAATCCATCCTTTTCATTTTAAAATAACTATTAGAAACGTAAGCATCATTGCTTTAATTAATTAATTTATTTTTAATCTTTAATCAATCAATTAATTAATTAATTAATTTGTTGTTAAGCACCTACAGCACCTGATATTCCTAGGTGGTCTCCCATCCAAGTACTAACCAGGCTCGATCCTGCTTAGCTTCTGCGATTAGATGAGATCAGGCACGTTCAGGGTGGCATGGCCATAGACCAAGCATCATTGCTTTAACCAAAGCTTAGTGTGCATAAATTGTAGCAAAAAAATTTTTCATATAATACAGATACTTTAGATATGACATTTTATGATTTTCCCTAAGAATTTTTACTGAATAGAGGAAGCCAACTAACTAATGGGTCTAACTGGTGGATCTAACTAATAACCAAGATTTAAAATTTATCGTGAGTCTGGCAGATTAAAGGAAAAAATTTCAGGTTTTATTTCTTAGTTTTTAACCAAATGACTCTGGTTTTTGTTTGTGTTTCCACCTCTACACCTACCCTCCCTCACCCCTCCTCTCAGTCTTATTGCACTGATCCTGATCTTGTTCTGGAGCTGAAGAATCTCATTGTAATATTTGCAGATACTTTGCAGGTGGGTGATACTCTAACAATTAATGGCTATTTTAAGCACTTAAAGATATACAAAATAATAGACCATGTTCATTTATTTTATTGTGAATTAATGGTAATAAATAAGTAGTAACCAAATGTTTACTTATGTATTGGTATCCCCTATTACCTAAGACTTTGTATACCACTTCCTTCCTTATCATGAAGCTTGGACAGAGCTCAGGGAATATTACCTTTTTTTAAATATTGGTCATTCCATTGGAATAAAGTATTTTTGTAGTTAAAAAAAATGTACGTGGTGTAATGGAAAGAACCCTGAACTAGAAATTAGAGGATACAATTTCTGCCTTAGGACAATGATCGTGGGCCCTGGGAGTCACTTAGACACCAAATTTTGTTCTACTTCTTTTTATGTAGACTAATTATGTCTACAACTTTTCCAAACTTTAGATCCTCATTTGTGAAAACACGGTTATCACTAGTTTTCAGAATTGTTTTGAGTTTTAAATGTGATGATAATTATGAAAACACGTAGTTTGAAAGCTGTATCCACTCATTTCCTTTCTAATTTCAGGTGTGCTATGACTATGAGCAAATCACTTTACTTTGAGTTTTTTTAAAAAATAAAATTAAAACTGAATTATCTAAAAACTCAATGCCTTTGTGATTTCAGTATCAAAGTTTTAAGCTTGTCCCTTCTCCTTGATCACAGATAATAAAGGATTTGATTGCTTTTTGTTTTCATGTTTAAATTTATGGAATTTTTATGGTTGTAATGTTTCATTAAATATAAACTAGCATTTTATAAAGTGTGATAATAGATGTTACTTCAATAAGAGTTCTGTGGTAAAAAACATTTGGGAAATGGTAAGTGAAATAAAGCAGATTTCTCCACTGAAAGCCTTCCTCAGAGCAAATTTATACCATAAGTCTCCAAAAGGAAGATGATTATGCAGCATTTTCCCAATATATTTGACCCTTGAATTTTTTTTCCTTTATAACATCTGTTAGATTTATAGTTTCATAAAATGTGCTAACTTATTCTAAAGTATTCATAAAATATGCTAATTTAAACTATTTACTTCATCACAAGAATCTTTTTGTCCTAAAGTAATAATTGTCCACTCTATTATTAACCTAAGGCGATTCCACAAGCTCCTTTAGTAAATTATTTTATTGCTTTTTATCTTTATTATTTGTGTGGCTTATACTATAAGACCAAAAAAATATTAATTTTCTTGTTTTTATAAAATGTTTGACTAATTTACATGTAATACTGATCTTTCTGCAAAAAAAGAAAAAGAAAGAAAAAACTTGTGGTAAGTTTTATTGGAGACTGCCTTAACTTTTTAGGCCTATCTCAAAGTAACTTCAGGGAGTTTTGCTATCCTTAATGACTTAAAGCTTTACTACTCTGAATCTAGAGTATTTGATATGGTTCCAAGGAACTTTCCAGAGACTGGAAGAGTAATTGATTAATAGTTAGGTAATAGAGGCATTAAAAAAGTAATAGGGAAGGGTGCATAAACTTTTGTAAATATACCTTTCTAATCTTACAGCTTTTAAATAAGATTGAGAAAGACAAACCAGTCCTCTCTACTTAATCAGAAATCCTACAGTGTTTTCATTTTATTAAATATTGACAGGCTGAGTATTAGGTGGATCTGAATTAATAAATGCTGGCTTTTCAAGTTATACCTATTAATTGAAGAATTTGAGAGGGTCTTTTCATAAAAACTTATTAAAGAATATTGTATAATATTTAGTTTAAAACTGGCACTTTGCCATCCGAAGGAAACTTTTCTTTTTAAAATGTCATTATTTTATTATTTAAAACAAAGCTGATTAAACAATAAAGTAAAAAAGTAACACCACCATATTTATAGTTCTGCTTTTTGCCTATTGAACAAATCAAAAGTAAACATTTTTTGATTCATTCACTCACATTTTTGAGCACCCACTATATCCTGGCAGCTAGATGATGTATACAGTAATAGAGACTTAAAAATCAATAAGACAGTAAGGACATAAAAGTCCCTGAATTCAAGAAATTCACAGTTTAGTTGTAAATATAAGATTTATAATATGTCATACTATTAGAGCAGTATATTAAAGAGCTTTGAGCTTACAGAGGATAGAAGGACTAACTTTGATTTCAGGAGTTGTAAAAAACTGTTCGGAATGGTGAAATTTAAGCTGGATTTTGATGGATGAGTTCAGCAAGTAGATATGGAGGAAGGAGCATTAATGGCAGAGAAAATAGCATGTGTAAACTATAGATAGAGGTATGTTATAAGCATGAGACTGGTTGAGCAACTTGATGGCATTAGAAACTAGCATATGGGTGTGAGCGAAGAAGGGCAAATAGTGGTATTGAAACTGATAAGGTAATTTGACCCAGATTGTAGCAAGTCTACTAAAGCTTTCTATAGTTTTTAACCAGGAGAATGTCATGATCAGATTTGCACTTTTAAATGATAATTTTGAGAGTCTGGGCAATAGATCGAGTTGAAAGAGACAGACGGTTGAAATTTCAGTTTAGGAGGCTCTTACAGCGGTCTAGGCAAGAAAAGAACTGAAATAAAACGGAATATTTCTGGAAGAAAGAAAGTTAGTAATTGATGGAGAGAATGATAGATTTGAAAGATTTGTGAAGGAAGTGAAATCAAAAGAATTTGGTGACTGATTAGAGGTTTCAGAGAGGGGCCATTTAGAAGATATTCAAGGTTTTTTTCCTGATAAACTGGATCGACCATAGAACTATTAACAGAGACAGGAAATTGGAAAAACACTTGTTTTATTTGGAAAGGGAGGAAATAAGTTAACTTTAATGTGCCAGCTGACTGGCAAACTGACTAGAGATGTCTAACAGGTGTTAGAATTAAATAGTGTTGGAATTTACCTAGAGACACAGATTCAGAATAATCATATAAAGTAGTGTTTGAAGTCAACAGACTTAAGACTGCCCTAAAGAGTTAGAAGAAAAGATTAAAGGATGGAGATAGGAGAAGAAAAAGGAAACCAGAAAGATCGTTCATAGATAAAAAGGAGAACAAGGAGAGTGGTATTATATAGAATTCAAAGCAGAAGAGTTTCAAGAAAGAGATAAGGTAGAGTGAGAGATCATTGAATTTCATATTTAAGAGGTAATCTGTGACATTGTTGAGAGCACTATCAATAAAGGAACTAGAAGTGAAATTTAAGATTGTAGGAGGGTTTGGCTATGAGAGGAATAACAAAGGGAGGTGGCTGATAGGGCACAGAAAATTGAGGAAGGGCTCTTTTTTTCTTTTGTTGTTCTTGGTGTAAAGAGGGGAGGCAATTTAGCATATTTATTTAGCCAAGAGAAAGAAACTATTGGAAGTTAAAGACACAGTAAAGTGAATAGATAACCTGTCCAGTGGTTCCAACTGGAGATAGGATCAAGAACAAAGATGCAGAAGTTGGAGAGTGAAAATGTTTTGTACTGACATGGGTAAGATTTCAATGAATTTGGAGTTGGAGAGTACATGTTTGATGAATAGATGTAAATTTTCCGTATACAGCAAAGTCAATCTTAAACTGAAGGTGCAAAAGGAAGTCAGCATGTTTCAGACATAATATATTCCCTTTTCTTCTAGTATCCTATTTAAGGACGACTTTGCAAGACACAATTATGTAGATCATTAATCTTGAACTTTTTCTCTAGTTCTGACTTCTAAATATATTTTAAGACTAGAAAGTAAAAAGGGAGAGAAGAAATGGAAAAATTATTCCAGCTGCATAGAACTCTTTCTACCTAAGGCAACCTAGTAGAAAGTCAAAAAGATATCTTTTTTTTATACTGTTGGAATGACATACAGTGTGCTATAGTGGTCAAACAATTCTCTAGTATTTGCATATTTTTAAATGAATATATTTATTTGATTTATTTATCCTCTTTTTTATGTGTGTGTTTTAGGGTTATGGTTTTCCAGTGAACCGACTTTTTGACCTTTTATTTGAAATAAGAGATCAATACAATGAAACACTGCTTAAGAAATGGGCCGGAGTTTTCAGGTTAGTGTAAAGTTGTGGTTCCTTAATGTGGTGAAAAAGTTTGTCATGCTAAAGTAGTTGTTCTGGACAACAAAGCTAAAACTACAAGTGGAAGCAAGAGAGTGCATATGAATTTCGAAGGACAGAACTTACTTCATATTGAATTTTAGAATTCTGGATGATTATATAGTATTTCCTATTTAGACCTTTAACTGACAAATTAAAACTGCTTTTGTAATAGTTGGGTTTTTAAATATTGTCATACAGCCTTCTAATGATAGGTTTCCTAATATTATTCAATTCTCTCTTAACAGGGACATTTTTGAAGAAGATAATTATAGCCCCATCCCTGTTGTTAATGAAGAAGAATATAAAATAGTCATCAGTAAATTTCCCTTTCAAGATCCAGACCTTGAAAAGGTACAAGTTAGTTTTTAATTTAAGAATTTTCTTAAAAATAAACGTATGAAATTTATTGCTACGTAATATTAATCTGATACTGTGAGAATGGCTTCTTTTGAGGCATTTTTTTGTTGTGTTATTTAAGAAAATAATTATGTTTTGTTAACTTTTAAAGGTTATGTTACTACTACTACTACTACTATTTTGGTGAAGTTAAGAAGAAACTTTCCTAGGGATATTAGGAACAGTTGTCCCAAATGTTAGGTAAATTCTCAGAGCAGAGTTACTAACATTGAGTGGGTTCCAAATTAGATGTACTAAATGTTGAGTAGATTATAGGAATAAGAGTATATTCTAAGGAAAGAGAGGGGAATTTCTTTGAAATATCCATCACTGTGGAAGATCTTATTTTGTGGCTTTTTTTCCCCCACAAAAAGTTTATCTTGGTTATGTAAGAGGTTTATGAAAACAATAACCACTTGTAGATTTTTTCCTCAAGTAGGAATATGTGTTTTTGGAGTCAGGCTATCTGAACAAAGGACAGGATAGAAAAAGGAAATAGACCAGCGCGGAGAGTATTCTGGGACTACACATCATTGTACATGTGTGTGCATGCACACACACAAACACACACCTTGAACCTATCCAGTAACTTTGGGTAGCATAAGATCTCATGGGAAAAGGGTATTATATTTCCTGTTATTGTGTGAATTATGAGTGTATATTTTATTCTTATATATATAAACTAAGCATATTATGTGTAATAGTCACTAAATATAGGACCAGATAATTAAATACATAGCTTTTAGATTATAGCTAACACTGCCATTGCATATACCTAATAGTTGTACTCTAATACACACAGAAGACCAGAGTAATTAATCTAATTCTATGTTTTTGAAACCCTAATCAAAGTTGTCCCTGTCAGGAAATGTTACCAGAATATTCTGCATTGCATGGCTTGATTTTGTTTTGTTTTAGTTACTGGTAATAAAGTTTGTTTAGGGTATAGCATCTCCATAAAGAACATTGGATTGATCTGGGTTCACATGCTGACTCTGCCTTTGGCTTATTATGGGCAAGTGACTTACCCTATTTGGGCATTTGTGGCTCATCTGTCAAGTGAGGAAGTTGATCTAAATAATCACTAATGTTCCTTCTAATTACACTAAAGTATTCCAAATAGGTTTATAGTTAAAAAAGGAAGTTTAACTTAGTTTGTAGGGTGATTCCAAAATATGCAGTAAGATTAAACTCATTAGAAATTGTATTCATTGGAACATATATTACTTATCATTAAAAAGAACCACTGTTAAGGTAAAAGCCACATGGAAATTTAAATTCGACAACTTAAAAAGAAATCGCATAAGTTATTTAGTAACAGTCTTTTGGGTTGTGTGTTTTTAATTTTTCTCTAGGTATAATTTTCAATTAAAACTATTAGGAAAGATGTAAAACTGTTGCTCAAATAACTTGAGTTGTTATTTTTAGTGTAAATTATGAGTGAAAAATAAGTAAGATGGAACATAGATGCAAAAATCAGTCTTTTTGTAGATAGCTATGATAATTTGATTAGAACCCTTTGGCTAAAATAAGAGCATATTTATTCTGTCTTTAATGTCATTAAAATAAATTCTTAATACTGAAATGGTTAGTATTGGGTTCATTATTCTGCAAAGCATAAATTGGATGTGTTAGCATTTACATTGTTATCAAGTAATTTTAAAGAATAGCAATTCTTCGGTTGATTTTAATAGTACTACTGAGTCTCTAAATTTGGAAAGATTGAACCTACCAGTTTTGGAGAGACAGTGCTCTCTATGAATGTTTTCACTGCTAGCTGGTTATAAATTTCCTTATGCTAGATGTACCTAAGAATACATTTGTTCATTCAAATATTTGTCCTTACCTACTATATAGTAGCCACTGTGCTACATGCTAGTTTTTCAGTCTCTTCTGTCAAGGCAGTTATAGTCAATTGGGAAAAAGATAAAAAAAACAACAACAGGAAATTACAATAACAGAAGTTGACACTGCTCAAGATAGAGGAAGTAGCATGCAGAAAGGCTGTAATTCTGTAATATAAAGTACAGAGTTGATAAAGTACAAGAGATGAAGATCAAGAAATGAAGATGAAGTAGAAAAAGGCTAAACTATACTAGCTCTTATAAACAGTGTTAAAGAGTTTTAGCCTCTATCCTGAGGGGGCTATGAGAAATCACCACAGGATTTTAAGTAGTAAAAACATAGTCAGATTTGTGCTTTAGAAAGATCTCTCTGGCTGGTGGTAGAAAGACTAGGTAGGGGATTGTTGCAGTTACCTTGATAAGAGAGATTGGTGACCTGAGTGAGAGTTATGGCCATGGAATTTAAGAAATATTTAGAATGTGGGAAGAGGAGTTGGTGATTATTTGTATATGAGAGATGATGAAGATAGAGAGGTCAAGTGATATAGCCAAGTTTCTGCCTTGGACAGTGGTAGCATTCACTAAGCTAGGAAGCACAAGAAGAACAGATTTAGAAAGAAAGGATGATAATTTCACTTTTGGATCTATTGAGCATGTCTCAGATACCATCAAATACTGGTATGCAGTTACAGGTGTTGCAGCTGAAGTGTTATAGCCAAATGGAGGTGTCCAAGTAGTAGATAGATGTATGGATGTGGACTCCAGGAGAAAGATTTGGCCTGGATTTGTAGATTTGGGAGATGTTGGCACTTGCTTGGTAATTGAAGTCATGAGAGTAGATGAGATCACCCAAAGACAGTATGTGTGTAAAGAAGAGAAGATGATCTAGGATAGAACCCTAAGGCATAGCAACCCTTAAGGGATGGCTAGAAGAGATATAGAGAAGAGATATAGAAAGGGATGGCTAGAAGAGATATAGAAAAATAAGAGTAAAACTAGTGTGGGGCATGGATACCAAAGAAGGAGAGATCATTTAAGAAGCAGGAGGGGGCCAACTGTGTGAGTTATTTTGCATAAATCAGGTAACATGAGAGTTGGAAAAGTCCATTGGATTTAACATTTACAAGGTCATTGGTGACCTTGGAGAAGGTGCTTTCACTGATAGAGCTAGGTTGCAATGAATGTGAAGGTAGAAGTGTAGATTAGACTTGACTTCATGAAGTATAAATAAGGGGCTTTTGGTATAAATCTTGGAGAGAGTTTGTCTTTTAGAAACTGAGAGTTTCCTAATGGATGTTGGCTGATTAAGCAGATTAGCCAAGAAGCACATTGTAAACCATTGTCTGCGTACCAGTATTTGATGGTATACTGGATGGAAAGCTGTTATAAGGTATTCTAGGAGTTATGGAATGAAATGGATACCTTCTTGAATTGATGTCAAGCCTTCATTGAGGGTGAGTAAAGGGGGTCTTAGAATTGTTTGATGACTGAGCCAGGAAGCTGGCCCATAACTTTTGTAGCCAACCTAACTCTTGTATTGTCTGCAGAAAAGTAGACAGCTAGGCATCTTCTGCAGGCTACTTATCAGAACATAGAGAGGTATTAATATATACTTTTTCCACTTGGTAGAAGTCTGATAATATGATTTAAGATAAATTGCCACATTATTTTCTTAAATGTTTTGGTTTCTTTAAAATCTCGTAAATAATGTAGAAACATAACAGTAGATTTTGAGATGCAGGTATTTACTATTAATTCAAATGTGAAATCTAGTTAATTTTTATACATTTAGGTGATTAGATTATCTTTGTTTTTTTAATTTTTAAAAACAACATCAACTTTGTTTTTCTTTTACAGCAATCTTTCCCAAAGAAATTCCCCATGTCTCAGTCAGTGCCTCATATTTACATTCAAGTTAAAGAATTTATTTATGCCAGCCTTAAATTTTCAGAGTCACTACACCGGAGGTGAGTTTACTATAAATGTATCCTTATCACAGCTATTTTTACAAAACATTAATACTTGATTTCTAGGCCATGACTCTTTAATGGATTATCATATCATTGGAAAGGCTACTGTATTTTAGTGACATGTGGGGTTAACTTGCTATAAATCTGATATTATATATATATTTTTACTTTTTATTATTTCTTATTATATAAATCTTCAGACATACATAAGAGATAATAGGATAGGAAACACCTATGTTCTCAGCATCTAGATTTAACAATAATATTTTGCCATAATTTTACTATTTTTTTTGCTGAAGTATTTTAAAGCAAATTCCAGAAATAAGGACATTTTACTTTTAAATACTTTAGTTTGTATTTCTAAAAAACAATAAGAATGTTTTATTGTTTACCTCCACTTAACAAAATTAACACTAATTCATAATGTCATCAGTTCCCTAGTCCATCTCAGTATCAACCTTTCTAGGTTGTTCCCAAAATGTCTTTTTATAGTTAGTGTGTTTGAATTAGGCTCCAGATAAGGTTCGCACCTAGCATTTGTTATAAAATCTGTTTTACCAATGTCCTTTTTTAAGTTATTTAGATCTTATTTATTTTAGTTTTTCTATTGTTCAGGTTATCAGTAAAACAGTATCCCTTCTTTATCTGTGTCGTTGACTTGTCAAAAAGCTGATATTCTCAATAGTTTTGTCTCAAATTGGCTTAAGGTAAAGATTCATATAGAATAATAGAATTAATAAAGCATGCTGTGGCAAATTGGTATCATTGTCAGTATTGGAGAGCAGCACAGCAACTGTTGGTAACTATAGCCAACTCGATTTATTGACAACAGAATGAATGCCATTTATGCTATTGGCTCAGTGTTCTATTTGAGACTTATTCTTGAAGCTGCAATCCTGATGAAAGTAATACCCTACATTTTTGGCAATAGGAAATGTGATATTATCCCAGTTTTGGTAATAAGGAAACTGAGGGTCAGAGAGACTACGTCATTTATTCAGAATAACCAGTTAGTTTGAGAGCTGAGATGAAGGAGCATTTCTGACTCCTATATCAGTGAAAGTGTCTGTCATAAAAGGAATGAACAGTTAACATTAGAGGAACATTCATCTTTATGCCACACCTTGTACCAGCTACCTAGATGGGCCTTGAAGTTTAGTCATATACATTATAGTCATATTTCTAATTGTGAATACTCCTGGAGGAGGGAGTGGTGATATCGGCTTTCAAAATGTAACATTTCTCACTGAAATCTATTCTTTTGAATTTATGTACTGGATAGCAGGAAATATCCTTTGATATGAAACACTTCTGAATTTTAAGTCATAAAAAGCTATGAAGGCAATTCAAATATGACATTTAGTTTTTAAGCTGAAGCAATGAGAACAATGACAGTCATTTTTACAGTAAAAGACACATTTATACTGTGTCTCTTATTGTAAACTACCATTATTTTGGATTCAAACAATCTATAAATAAATGGAAAAAGAAATATGTGTTCTGCCAGGGTAAAAGAGTATCTGATTTTAGGTTTTACGCTACTTTTTCCTTGTGAATAAGAATTCCTTAAAAGATTTTAAAATTTGTATTGTTGAATAATGAGTTGGAGAGAAAAAAAGAAAGGAAGACAAATACCTAATGCATAGCATCTGTTATTCTGTCTGTTTCTCACAAGTCAGTCATTTTCAAGGTTCGTAGACCAGCAGTGATATTCAGAATCCATAGACCAGCAGCATTAGCATCACATGGGAAATTATTAGAAATGCAATCTCAGACTTACTGAATTAGAAACTCTTAGGGTGGGGCCCTTGGTTTTACTAAGAATGAAATTAGAAATTGATATTTTGTGATGACTTGCAAATATTTACTAAGTCATCAATCTTTGGGGGAACAAAGAATATATTAAAGCAATATGGAAGAATATTAACTATCTTCTTTTATTAAAAAAATTATATAAAATTATAAAAAATTATATAAAATTAAATAAATCAGCAACTGACTTAAAGTCAATATCAAAATATATCTTATAAATAGCAATCAAATATTACTTTTTTCAAATAAATAACTGATTATTTTTATGCAATAATAAAATAAATGAAGAAAAATAAAAAAAATAGTCACGAAGAGGTGAAGGCAGTGGTTCAAGGAAAAGATTCTGAAATAATCAGTGGTGACAACAAGGAAGGAACATAAACAAGAAGTTTTAGAAGCTTGAAATTAGAGTACTTGTGAATAATTAGATGAAGTTAAGGGATAGAGAACAATTTGGCTACGTTTTCGGTGGACTTAACATTTGTTTATATATTCTCAAATAGATTCTAGTTATAGTTAAACACCTCTGAAAACAATGATTCTTGCATTCATCTGTTATTTTGAGGTAAACATATACAAGTGAAAGGGAGAAAGAAGTCTGTCCTTTACAGTCATCCTACAACTTAGCTCAATGTTATATTTGAGAGTTATCCTTGAAGCTGCAATCCTGAACCTTTAACATTGGTCCCCCTAATCTTTTCATTAAATGTAGATTATCTTAACATTTTCTAAATTGGTAGTATGTACATTCAACAAGGCTTTTATGCTGACGTTTTTTAAAAAAATTATGCTTTATTAAATTCATTAGTTATTTTCACTTTGTTGAAAATAATAAACAATTCAGAATATAGAGACAGCATAGTTAATTTAAAAATATGTAAATCTAAATTTATCTAGATTATCAGCTTTTCTAACATTTTTACTTAAAAAATTTGTATCTGTGCCCTATAATTGAGCTATTAGAGTTGCTTTGTTTTTATGTCATTAAAGAATTATGGAAAAATTATTTT
This sequence comes from Pteropus medius, assembly GCF_902729225.1. Classification (NCBI taxonomy): domain Eukaryota; kingdom Metazoa; phylum Chordata; class Mammalia; order Chiroptera; family Pteropodidae; genus Pteropus; species Pteropus medius. The sequence continues at coordinate 25,743,236 of NW_024344378.1, read as the reverse complement.
CTAAGTTTAAAGCTCTTACTATGTTCAAACATTTTGGAGTTAGATTTTTAGAAATTCAAGATACTTCAGAGCTTTTTAGTACAAATATTTGGGATCCTCTTTTTAAATTCAATTTATTGGAGTGACACTGGTTAATAAAATCATATCAGTTTCAAGTGTACAATTTAATAATATGTCTAATAAGTCATATGTGTATTGAATTGTGTGTTTACCACCCAAAGTTAAATTTCCTTCCATCACCATATATTTGACTGTCTCTATCCTTGTCTACCTCCCCTCTTTCCTCCCTCTGGTAACCCAAAACAATTATCTGAATATCTGCTTGTTTGTCATGTTTGTTTGTTGCTCTCAATTTCATATACCACAAATGAATGAAGTCATATGGTTCTCAACTTTTTCTAACTTATTTCGCTTAGCATGATTATCTCAAAATTCATCCATGTTGTTGCAAATGGCGATATTTCATATTTTCTTATGGCTGAGTAATATTCCATTGTGTATATGTACCACATCTTCTTTATCCAATCATCTATTGAAGGACACTTGGTTGTTTCCATGTCTTGGCCACCATGAATAATGGTGCAATGAATATCAGGATGCATCTACCTTTATGAATAAATTATTTCAAATTTTTTGGGTAGATACCCAGAAGAGGGATTGCTGGGTCATATGGTATTTCTATTCTTAATTTTTTGAGGAACCTCCATACTGTTTTAATAGTGGCTGTACCAATTTACATTCCCACCAGCAGTATATGAGGGTTTCTTTTCCCCCACAATCTTTCCAACACTTATTACTTGTCTTGTTGATGATAGCCATTCTGACAGATGTGAGGTGGTATCTCATTGTGGTTTTAATTTGCATTTCCCTAATAGCTTTCATATGTTGGCTGTTTGTATGTCTTCCTGGGATAAATGTCTGTTCAGGACCTCTGCCCATTTTTTAGTTGGATTGTTTGTTTTGATTTTCATTGTTGAGTCGTATGAGTTCTTTGTATATTTTGGATATTAGGCCCTTATTGGAGGTGTTGTTTGCAAATATCGTCTCCCATTCGATGGTTGCCTCTTTGTCTTGTTGATGATTTCTTTTGCTGTGCAGAAACTTTTTAGTTTGATATAGTCTCATTCATTTATTTTCGCTTTTATTTCCCTTGCCTTTGAGGTCAAATTCATAAAATACTCTCTAAATCCAAGGTCCATAAGTTTGGTACCTATGTTTTCTTCTATTATATTTATTGTTTCAGGTGGTATATTGATCCATTTTGAGTCAATATAGGTGTATGGTGACAGATAGCAGTCTAGTTTCATTCTTTTGCATGTGGTTTTCCAGTTTCCCCAGCACCATTTATTGAAGAGGCTTTCCTTACTCCATTGTATGTTTTTGGCTCTTTTGTTGAAAATTATTTACCCATATATATGAGGGTTTATTTCTGGACTCACTCCTGTGTATCTCTTTTTCTGCCAATACCACGCCATTTTGATTATTGTCGCTTTGTAGTATACTTTGAGTTCTGGCAGAGTGATACCTCCGGCCTTGTTCTTTTTTCTCAGAATTGCTTTGGCTATTTGGGTCTTTTGTGCTTCTATACAAATCTGATGATTTTTTTTGTTCTAGTTCTTTTGAAAATGCCATTGGGATTTTGATGGGGATTGCATTAAATTTATATAATGCTTTGAGTAATAAGGCCATTTTAACTATGTTTGTGTTTCCAGTCCATGAACACAAATATTTTTCCATTTCTTTGTGTCTTCTTCAGCTTCTTTTAATAATGTCTTATAGTTTTCAGTGTACAGGTCCTTCACATGCTTAGTTAAGTTTACTCCTAGGTATTTTATTCTTTTTATTGCAATCGCAAAAGGAGTTTTGTTTTGTTTTTATTTTTCATTTCTTTTTCTGAAAATTCCTTGTTAGAGTATAGCTTTGCTATAGGTTTTTGAACATTGATTTTGTATCCTAAAACTTTACTGTTTTCGTTTATTATTTCTAGTAATGTTTTAGTGGAGTCTTTAGGGTTTTCTATATAGAGAATTATGTCATCTGCAAAAAGTGAGAGTTCAACATCTTCATTCCCTATTTGGATGTTTTTAATTTCTTTTTCTTGCTCAATTGTTCTACCTGGGACTTCCAACACTATATTGAATAATAGTGGTGATAATGGACAGCCTTATCTTGTTCCTGATCGTAGAGGGTTTTCAGTTTTTCCCATTAAGTATGATGTTAGCTGAGGGTTTGTCATATATGGCCTTTACCATGTTCAGATACTTTCCTTCTGTACCTATTTTATTAAGTGTTTTAATCATAAATGGATGCTGTGTCTTGTCAAATGCTTTTTCTGTATCTTTTAATATGATCATATGGTTTTTATCCTTTATTTTGTTTATGTGGTATATCTTATTAATCAATTTGCATATGTTAAACCTGTGCCCCTGGAATGAAGCCCACTTGATCATGATGTATAATCTTTTTTATGTATTGTATTCAATTTGCTAATATTTTGTTTAGTATTTTTTCATCTGTATTCATCAGAAATATTGGCCTGTAGTTTTCTTTTTTTGTTATCTTTACCAGGTGTTGGTATCAGGGTAATGTCGGTCTCATAAAATGAGTTAGAAAGTATTGCCTCCTCTTCAATTTTTTTTTGGAAAAGTTTGAGAAGAACAGTTATTAAGTCATCTTTGAATGTTTAGTAGAATTCGCTAGTGAAGCCATCTGGTAGTAGACTTTTACTTTTGGGGGAGTTTTTGATAATTGTTTCAATTTTCTTATTGTTGATTGGTCTATTTAGATTTTCCAGTTCTTCGTGATTCAGTCTAGGAAGGTTGTGTATTTTTAAGAACTTGTCCCTTTTTTCTAGGTTATTGCTGGCATGTAATTTTTCATAATATTCTTGTAAGATGCTTTGTATTTCGGTGATATCTGTCATAACTTTTCTTTCATTTCTAATTTTGTTTATTTCTGTTTTTTCTCTTTTTTTCTTAGTGACTCTATCCAAGGGTTTGTCAATTTTATTAATCTTTTCAAAGATCTTTTCTTTGTTGCATTTATTTTTTCTATTGTCTTTTCTCCATTTCATTCTGCTCTAATTTTTATTATTTCCTTCCTTCTGCTAACTTTGGGCTTCATTTGTTCTTCTTTTTCCAGTTTTTTTTTTTTAAGTTATAATGTTAGGGTGTTTATTTGAAATTTTTGTTGTTTGTTGAGATAGGCATGTAACGATGTGAACTTTCCTCTTATTACAGCTTTTACCATGTCCCGAAAGTTTTGATATGTTGTATTTTCATTTTCATTTGTTTCTGTGTATCTCTTGATCTCTCCTTTTAGTTCTTCTATGACTTAGTCATTCTTTAGTAGTATGTTATTTAATCTTCACATATTTGTGGTTTTTCTCACTTTCTTTTTGCAGTTGATTTCTAGTTTCAAAGCATTATGTTCAGAGTATATGCTTGGTATGATTTCAGTCTTCTTAAATTTGTTTATGCTAGTTTTGTGTCCCAACATATGGTCTATCCTTGAGAATGTTTCATGTGCTCTAGAGAAAAATGTATAATCTGATCTTTTGGGATGAAAGGCTCTGTAAATTTCAGTTATGTCCGGTTGGTCTAATGTGTCATTTAAGGATGTTACTTCCTTATTGATTTTCTGTTTGGATGATCTGTCCATTGCTGACAGTGGGATATTTAGGTCCCCTACTATAATTGTTTTTGTCAGTTTCTCTCTTTAGTTCTGTTAGTAGTTGCCTTATATATTTTGGTGCTCCCTGGTTGGGAGCATATATAATGATAAGTATTATATCTTCTTGGTGTATTTTCTCCTTTATCATTATGAAGTGTCCATCTTTGTCTCTTGTTACTTTTATCTTGAAGTCTGTTTTGTCAGATATATTAGTATGGCTACACCTGCTTTTCTCTGGATGCCATTTGTTTGGAGTATCATTTTCCACCTAGTGGTTAGGAGACAGTAATAAGCTTTTTGGTGCTAGCCTAGAAATTTTTACAATGTTAAGAAACATAGGTATTTTTTTTTTTTACCCAAATTAAAACTAGTGTAAGGTTATTAAATATATTTCTTTGAATTTTTAAAAAATCTCAGTGGATATGGATATCTTAGTTATGCTAAAATTACATCTAGTAGTTAATTATATCTGGAAAGAGTTCACATCAATTTACATTTTAACAGTAATTTTAGCTATAGTTGTATATGAAGTGTCTTTGAAAGTGGCTGTCCCACAATGGAGTCATAATATAAGAATAATTTTATTTCCTTATACTAAGTACCCCATGGTTTACTGTAATGTTAATTGAATACATATAAATTATGCCATAAGCGAGTATTCTACTTTATTGAAAATGTCCCTTTTGTGAAGCTAAATTATATTGAAATTCGTGATTTAATAACTATGGGTGACTGTAAATTTATTTAAACATATAAAGAAATGAGGTGGAGCAAATGATTTTACTAAATTGTATTAAATTATTTGGGATGCTGACTAACTGTACCCTGGTGGAAGCTTAATAATATCAACTTTTGTTTATAGCTCAACAGAAATAGATGACATGCTTAGAAAATCTACAAATCTGCTGCTGACCAGAACTTTGAATAGCTGTTTACTGAACCTTATTAGAAAACCTCATATAGGTTTGACAGAGGTAGGTTTATAGCTAAATGTTTCATTGTATGAAACAACTGTTATAAATTGTTATTGCTGAACATCATCCTTTAACACTAGCTTTCTATTTTAAATTTATTGATGGAAGTGGATTTGTTTTAAAATAAAAGAAGTATCAGCATAAATTCAAGCAATGTGACAAAAAACAGTTTTTACATGAGGAATAATAGATACCGTAGTCTCCCCTTATCCATGGTTTCAGTTACCTAAGGTCACCTGTAGTACAAAAATATTAAATAGCAAATTCCAGAAATAAACAATTTAAAAAACAATTTTAAGTTTTAAATTGTGCACCATTCCGAGTAACATGATGAAATCTCGCACGGTCCCTCTCCATCCCACCTTGGGCATCAATCATCCCTTTGTCCAGTGTATCCACATTGTGTATGCTACCTACCTGTTAGTCACTTAGCAGCTGTCCCAGCTATGGAACAACTGTCGTGGTATCCTAGTGCTTATGTTCAAGTAACCTTTATTTCACTTAATAATGGCCCCAAAGCACAAGAGTATTGATACTGGCAATTCAGCTCTGCCAAAGAGAAGCTGTAAAGTGTTTCCTTTAAGTGAAAAAGAGAAAATGCTCGAATTAATGAGGAAAGAAAAAAATCGTGTTGTGAGGTTGCTAAGCTCTATAGTAAGAACCAATTTTCTGTCTGCGAAACTGTGAAAAAGAAAAAGGAAATGAAACTAAAGAATGTGCCAAAGTCACACAGCAGCCTAACTCCAGAATATAGTTACTGTACTATACTATCTGGATAAGCGAATGCCTGTTTTGTCCGGCTTTTGTCTCAGTGTGCTAGTTTTGCTGTTGTACCTCAGACTGCAAAAGTTAAGGCCACAGTGTGTGATAAGTTAAGATGGAAAAGATGTTAAATTTGTGGGTAGAAGACATGAATGGAAAACATGTTCTGACTGACAGCAATATGTTGCACCAGAAAGCATTGATCCTATACGAAGACTTCAGCAAGAGATCCCCTGAAACGAGTGACTATATTCACATAACTTTTATTACAGTATATTATTATAATTGTACTATTTTATTATTAGTTATTGATGTTAATCTCTTATTGTTCCTAATTTATAAATTAAACTTTATCACAGATATATTTGTATAGGAAAAAACACATAAGGTTCAGTACTAGTGACTGTTTCAGGAATCCACTGGGGGTGTTGGAACATATCCCCTGCAGAAAAGGGGCAACTACTGTAACTGAAGATGGTGGGAATATATGTAAATTTATAATCATGTTTTTAATAAAAACAAATGGCTTTGTGTACATGTAACATGTATTTTACCAATCTATTTTTTATTTTTTAGCTAGTGCAAATTATCATAAACACAACACACCTGGAACAAGCTTGCAAATATCTTGAGGACTTTATAACTAACATCACAAATATTTCCCAAGAAACTGTTCATACCACAAGACTTTATGGACTTTCTACCTTTAAGGTATGTAAAATTCCGACCAAATGTTTTGATTTCAATCACTGTAAGCAAACTTTAAAAAATTAAAGATAATTTTTTTTATATACATGATTCTATTATATTCCAAACAATTGAAAATTAGAGGTAATCATTGTTAACAATGAGCAGATAAATGTCAATTCCTTTTTGGCATTTTAAACATCTTATTTAAATGGAGAAAAGTGTGTTGATTTTCTACAGCTTTATTACATTTTGTTCATGTTTTGAAAACTTAACAGTAGTACTGAATCAATCTCACTGGATTTCCATTAATGTCTGACAGTTCAATAATTAATTTTTTGTGTAATGTGTATACGTGTGTATGTTTGGAAATTATAAATAAGACGATTAGATAAGTGTAAGATTTGCCTTACATCCTTTATTGGGTCTGATATGAAAGAAAGTACCATCTTGTTATACATTATTAAAAGTCCTACTTTTATCTGAACAGAAGATTTCTGTTTGTATAATACTCTGAGATATACTGAAAGATTAATTAATGGTTGTTTTAAGCAGAATGGAAGATTAAATAATTTCATGTTTGTTTTATAAACTTATTATTTTATTGACTTGGGGTCATATAGGTGCGACACCGGCATAATATAGTAATATAAATCCTTTTGCATTGAATATTTTGCTAAACTAATATAAACTACTTACTGATCCTTTATCTGTAAAAGAAGCTTGCCAGTTTAAGCTCATAGCCCTAAGTTTTCTATTAAAAAGAATTCTCATCTTTCTATTCTTGCTATATTATAAATTATCCAATTTGTCTTCTAAAATTATAGTATAATCATTTATAATTAAAAAATTCAGTATACTTATATTTATAAATAAATTAATTAATGTTAATAGTAACCAGACTTTGAAAGTTTAGAAATGACGCTTAGTTCCTAAAATCATCTGCCTGGCTCCCACATCTTATATTTCTCTGGTAATTATTGAGCTCATGTAGTCATCCTGATACAGAAGGCACAAATGCAGATAATATCTGAGTGAGCAGATAAATAAAATTAGTTTTTTGAAAACCGAGACTGAAGTGGAACAAAGCAGGTGTTCATTTATCCAGATAGTATAGTATGGTAATTAAGGGTGTATACTCTGGAGTTGCACTGCTATGTGACTTTGGCACATTCTTTAATTTGAGTGATTCCCAGTTTTATTATTTATAAAAGTACCAATATATTACCTACCTTATACAATTATTATGAAAATTAAAGGGGTTGCTTAGCACAGTTTCGTTTGTTGTACATCATCTATGTTCTGAGCACTCTTCTAGGTGCTGGAATATAAAAATGTATCCCTGCCCTCAAGAAGCTCATAGAAGAAAAAACTATAAAAAGATACTTGACAATATGGTGTGATAAGTACCGTAACATAGGAGGAAACTCCACACGTTTTTGGATACTTATCCAAGGACAAATTGATTCTTTGCTTTTATATTAGATTTTATACAGTTATTCTTCTTTTTCTTTATTGCTCTCTGTCCTTATGTCCATGTGTTACTCATACACTGTCAAGAAGGGATGTACTAAGGACTGGAGTTGTAAGCATATTTAACTGTTAATGTTAAGTTTAATAGGCTTACTCTGTACTCTGATTAAAACATGAATTGCCTTGACCTCTGGTGTAGCTAGGGATCTTCACACAATTTTCTCATTAGTTATAACTCAAAAAACCAAAGATACTGGAACATGATGCTCTTAGAGTAAGGGATCTTGGAACTGTACTTCTCAAAATCTGCCTTTTGGGAGGGAACATTTAGAAATGTTAGCATTGGTCCATCATTCCACCGATTCCTTAAGTTTAGCTATTTAGTTGAAACTACAATTGCCATATAATACCTCTTGAGTTTTCTTGGAAATCAGGAAATGAAGTTCAGCCTTTATAAATCATAGAGCACCCTTGTTTTTTGTTGTTGTTAGTTCTTTTGTTTTATTTTTACATAGAACTCAGGAAACCCTTTTTGTTTTATGATAGGTGAACAAGAGCTGTTTCAAGCTCAGTATCTGAAGGTCAAGTATTCTTCAGTTCTACCTTTGGTCTATTTCAGGAGGAATTTGTCATAACTATGATATGAGGAAGCAATTCAAGATCAAGGATTGTAAAATCAGTATTAAAGTGAATTACTGAGGGAGATGGGGAAATTTCCATTCATAGTGAATAGTCAGTCATGTTGCCTCTTTCTAAGAGCTGGTTAAAGTACAGTCTTGATTACAGACATTAGCATGGATTGTTTAGTTAACCTCTTAGCCTAATTTTTTCAGTTCGATGACTCTACCAAACATATTCCTAGGATCCTTTTACCTACACCTCCTTTTGTTTCCCCTCCAAAAATCACATGACACACAGAGTGCTTGATTCATATCATATTTATTTTATGAAATATACAGACTGTCTTATTAGCTTGTACTTTTCATTTTGCTAAATCTGTGAGTGATAAAGAGGTAAATTAAGTAGTTCCTGCCCTCAAGCAGTACCTCAGCCTTTTTGAAATTAACCTGGACCCACACTGAGAGCTACTTGAAGCTATTAATATAAGACTTCCAACTGAACAGATTTGCATCAGAATAGAGGGAAAAATGGGAATACCATTCCCTTTTTAATCTGTATAGTAAAGAAATGACCCAGTTTTTTCTCTTTGGCATCAGAGCGCTTTAACTTTGCTCGATGAAGCTTTTCCAACCTGCCACTCTGAAGAGTCCTTTTCTTTTGAGTCCTGGAAGTTATTACAACTGTAAGTGCCAAGAAGAAATATGCTTCTGATTCTTTTTCTAGTTTGCCATTTTTAAATCTGTTAATGACTACGTAACAAAGGTTTTTTAGAATTATAGCTAATGTGACAGTGGTAAATTATCTTTGATTAAGGGCTTGAAATTGTTTTCCTATGGAGGAAGGACAAGGTACTTGGACTTTTAAAAAAGTCTTTTTTATTAAAGTATTACATATACATATAAATATGTACAACTTATAAGTGAACAGATTATAAATATATATATATAGCTCGATATATTTTTAAAAAGTGAACACAGACTTTGGTTTCTAGTCTGGCAGGTAAAGAGCTTGGAAGTTGTCACTCTATGTTAACAAGTAAAAAATTGAGAAAACTGAAAAATCAACAACCCTTCTTTAATTTGTCAGAGAAGTACAATCATAGGGCAAACTACTGCCCCCAAAATTGGAGAGACAGGCAGATACAGAGAATTACAACTTAATGGAGCAGAAACCTCTGCAGGAACCACTGCCTGTGGTAGGAAAACCTAATCTGTACTTGAGGAATTGCTGAAGACTCAGTGTGGATAAGTCTGAAAGTTAAAACTTCAGAGGGAGCCAGACTGAAAGGAAGAAACGCAGTTTGAATAGAGTGTTAGAATGAGATTCAGAATGAGATTCAGATATGTCAGGGATATTGGAATCATCAGACCAGGAATTAAAAAAAAGACTATGATTAATATACCGAGGACTTTAATGGATAAAGTAGAAAACATGAAAGAGCAGATCATAATGTAAGCAGAGAAATGGAAAATCTAAGAAAGAATAAAGAAAATGCTAGAGATCAAAAACACTAACAGAAATGAAGAATGTCTTTGATGGACTTAGTATACTGGACACAGCTGAGAAAAGAATCTCTGAGCTTGGGGATATGTCAATAGGAACTATTTTTCCAAAACAGAAAAACAGGAAAGAAGCACTGAAAAAAATATATACAGAATATCCAAGAACTATGGGACAACTACAAAAGGTACAGCATACATGCAGTGGGAATATTAGGGGAGAAAAGAGAGAAAGGAACAGAAGCAATATTTGATGCAATGACTGAAAATTTCTCCAAATTAATGTCAGGCATTAAGCCATGTATTCAGAAAGCTTAGAGAACACAGAATAGATGCCAAAATAGCTACACGTAGGCCTACCATATAAAAACTGCAGAAAATTAAAGATAAAATCCTGAAAGAAGCCTTAGGAAAAGATACCTAGAATAACAAAGATAAGAATTATATCTGACTTGTCTTCGTTAACCATGTAAGCGAGAAGAGAATAGAATGAAATACTTAAAGTGTCAAGAGAAAAACACCCACCAACCTAGAATTTTATGTCCTGTGAAATTACCCTTCAAAAGTGAAGGAGGAATATACTTTCTCAACAAACAAAAATTGAGGAAATTTATTGCCAGTAGATCTGCCTTGCAAGAAATATTAAAAGAACTTTTTTCAGAGATAAAGAAAATGACATAGGTCAGAAACTTGGATCTACACAAAGAAAGGAAGGGCACTGGAGAAAGTATCAGAGAAGGTAAAATAACTTTTATCTTTCTTAATTCATCTAATAGATTATGATGTGTTCAAAATAATAGCAACAATGTATTCTACTATGTATGCTTTCACATATATATGCTTATATATGTCTATAAGAAATTAATGACAGCAATGACACAAGGCTTGGGAGGGAGGAATTAGTATTATTTTGTTATTACAAGATACTCTTTCTACCCATGAAATGGTATGTTATTTGGAAATGGACTTGGAATAATTATAAATATATATTAGAAAGTCTAGGGTAACCACTGAAAAATGTAAAGAAGTATAATTGATATGCTAAGAAAGGAAAGAAAATGGAATCATACACATGCTCAGTTATCACAAAAGGCAGAAAAAGAGTAGAACCCAAAAATAGGAACAAAGAACAAGTGCAACAAATAGAAAACATTAACAAACATGAAAGATATTAATTCAGTATATCAATAATTACTTTAAACATCAATGGTCTAAAAACACCAGTTAAAGGACAGGTTGTCAGAGCAGATCAATAAAACAATATCCAACTATATGTTGTTTCAAAAACCCAGTTTTAATATAAAGATTAAAAGTAAGTGATGGAGAAAGATATTCCATGTTAACATTAATCAAAAAAGTGAGAGTGGCTCTATTTCAGGCAGAGCAGACTTCAGAACAGAGTTATCAGGGATAAAGAGAAGGGCATTACATAATGAAAAAGGGGTCAGTTCTCCAAGAAGATATAACAATTTTTAATGTGCATGTGCCTGACAACAGAAAGTCAAATACATGAAGCAAAAACTAATAGAACTTCAAGAAGATATGGATGAATCCACTGTTTAGTTGCAGACTTCAGTACCCCTTTATTAGAAACAGACAGATCCAGCAGACAGAAACTCAATGAAGACATAATTGAACTCAATACCTTTCATCAGCTGGATCTCGTCAACATCTATAGACTCTTTCGACAATAACAGAACATACTTTCTTAAGCTCAAATGGCACATTAACCAAGAAAGACCCCATTCTGGGGCATGAAACACATCTTAACAAATTTAAAAGAATAGATACCATAGAGTGCTCTCAGAGTTCAGTGAAATTAAACAAGAGATCAATTACACAACAAAGCTGGAAAATTCCAAAATATTTGTAGATTAAACAGCACACTTCTAATTAACATGTGAATCAAGGAACAAAAGTGTTACTAACTCTGCCCATGGATTTGATAACCTAGATGAAATGAACCGATTCCTTGAAAGACACAATCTGCCAACTCATACAAGAAGAAATAGATAATCTGAATAGACCTACATCTTTGTATCAATAATTAATAATCTTCCAAAACAGAAAACACCAGGCCCACGTGGGTTCACTGGTGAATTCTATTAAACATTTAACAAAGAAATTGTACCAGGTCTCTAGCCTCTTTCAGGTAGAAGCAGAGGGAGTACTTTTGAATTCATTCTACAAGGCCAGCATTACCCTAATACGAAAACCAGACAAAGATAAGAAAACTACAGGCCAATATCTCTCATGATCATAGATGCAAAAATCCTCAACAAAATATTATCAAATCGAATCTGCGACAATTTACAAAAGGAATTCTATGTTATGACCAATGGGGTTTATCCCAGGTATGCAAGACTGGTTCATCATTTAAAAATCAATTAATATAATTTATTACATCAACAAGCTGAAAAAGAAAGATTACATTCTATCAATAGATATAAGAAAAACATTTGACAAAATTCAACACCCATTCATGATAAAAACACTCAATAAACCAAGGAATAGACAGGAACTCCCTCACCCTGATAAAGAATATCTACAAAAAATCTACTACTAACATCATATTTAGTGTTGAAGCTTTTCCACTAAGATCTAGAACAAGGCAAGGAGGTCCCTTTTCACCATTCCTTTTCAGCTTTATAATGGAAAAAGACAAGAAAAGGAAATAAATGATATACTGATTGGGAAGGGAAAAATAAAACCATCTTTGTTTACAGATAACATGATCATGTTATGTAGAAGATCCAAAAGAATAATTTTTAAAAATCAACTCCTGGAACTAATTAGCAACGATGGCAAGGTTTCAGATACAAGGTTAATGTACAAAAGTCAATAGCATTCTTATTTACCAGTGCATTAATCAACTCGGGCTGCCATTTTAAAAAATGCCGTAGACTGAGTTGCTTAAACAGCAAAAATTAATTTTCCCACAGTTCTGGTTGCTGGAAATTTGAGATCAGAGTACCACCATGGTAGGGTTCTGGTGAGAACTATCTTCCCGGTTTATGGATGGCCACCTTCTTGTTGTGTCCTCATGTGGCAGAGAGAGAGGCTCTGATGTCTTTCTCTTTTTATATGGGTGCTAATCCCATCTTGAGGATCCTCATCCTCATGACCTCTTCTAAATCTAATTATCTTTCAAAGTTTTCATCTCCAAATACTATCACATTGGGTGTTAGGGCTTCAACATTTGAATTTTAGAGGGATACAATTCAATCTATAACATTCTGATCCTAGCCCCCAAAATTCATGTCTTTGCATTCAAGATACACTTATTTAATCCCAAGAACCCCCAGAATCTTAACTTGTTCCAACATTAACTCAAAGGTCTCATGTCCAAAATTTCATGCAAATATCATCTAATATGTGAGTGAGATTCCAGGTATAATTAATCCCGAGGCAAAATTTGTCTTCAGCTGTGAACCTGTGAAACCGGACAAGTTATGTGCTTCTGAAATAGAATGGTGGAATAGGCATAGGGTACATAATCTCATTCTAAAAGGGGGAAATGAGAAAGAAGGAAGAGATGATGAGTTCCAATCAAGTCTAAAACTTAACAAGGCAAATTTCATTAGATTTTAAAGCTCAAGACTAATCCTCTTTCATTTGTTGTTTCACCTTCTAGACTCCTGGGGTGGGGTTGCACCTCTGCATCTCTGCCTTAGAGGGCTCCCACTCCCAGGGTGGCTGCCTTCTGACTTGTTGAAACTGAGACAGTGCCTCAGTTTTTGAACCAAGGAGGCAACCCTGATGATCTCGGAATTACTTTAGGGATGGTTCTTCTCTTTCCTTGAAGAATAGCACATAGTTGTCATTAGCTCTGTGGTCTGGTCCTGTAGGATCTAAGAAGTTCAACAGACTTACTTTGTCCTATCTCTGTCTTCTTCAATTCAAACTGTCAGTGTTTCTGCTGGTATAATCCCCAAATTTCTTTATCAAGTGATAGTTCAGCCACATCCTTAGTATTCTTTTGCTAACATGCTTTCTAATTTTTTGTAACATGGACAAGTTGAGAATTTTTCAAATCTTTAAGTTCTGATTCCTTTTTGCTTAACAATTCCTTATTCAATTCATTTTTCTCTTCTCTCATTTTACTGTAAGCAGTCAGTAGGAATCAAGCTGCTCCTTCAACACTTTGCTTAGAAATCTCCTCAGCTAAATATCCAATTTCAGTGTTCACAAGTTTTATCTTCTACAAAACACTAGAACATTCACATAATTTAGGCGTATTTTTTTTCCACTTTGTAACAAGGATCTCCTTTCTTCCAGGTTCCAATAACATGTTCTTCTTTTCCACCTGAGACCTCACCAGCATTGCCCTTAATACATTCATATTTCTGGTATGCACCTCAAAAATTCTCCAGCCTCTACCCATTATCCAGATCCAAAGCTGTTTCCCTAATTTTAGGTATTTGTTACAATAGCACTCCACTCTCAGTACCAATATCTATATTAGTCTACTTAGGTTTCCATAACAAAATTAGAGATTAAATGGCTTAAACAGCAGAAGTTAATTTTCTCATAGTTCTAGAGGCTAGAAGTCCAGGATCAGGTGCTAGCATAGTTGGTTTCTTGTGAAGACTTTCTTTCTGGATTTCAGATGGCCACCTTCTCACAATGTCCATAACAGCCAGCAGCAAACAAGTGATATTTGAAATAAAAAAATACAATCTCATTTACATTACATTATGTTATATTTACATTAGCACCAAAATTGAAACCTTAAGTAGATATCTAAGAAAATACATGAATTTTATGAGGAAAGCTATAAAACTCTGATCAAAGAAATCAAAGAAGAGCTAAATAAATGGAGAGATTCCATATTCATGGATAGAAAGACTCAATATTGTCAAAATGTTAGTTCTTTCCAACTTGATCTTTAGATTTCAGGCATTCCTCCTCAAAATCTCAGCAAGTTGTCTTGTGGACATTGACAGACTGATTCTAAGGTTTATATGGAGAGGCAAAAATAGCCAACACAGTATGGATGGAGAAGAACAAAGTTAGAGGACAGATAATATCTGACTTTAAGATTTGTTATAAAGACAATGTGGTATCGGTCAAAAAATAGACACATGGATCAATGGAACAGAATAGAAAGCCCAGAAACAGACCCACATAAATATATTCAACTGATCTTTGACAAAGCAGTAAAGGCAATACAATGGAACAAAGATAGTCTTTTCAACAAATGGTGCTGGGATAAATGGTTATTCACATGCAAAGAAATGAATCTAGATGCAGACCTTACACCAATTACAAATATAAACTCAAAGTGGATCAGAGATCTAGATGTAAAATGAAAAATTATAAAACTCCTAGAAGTTAACGTTAGAGAATATCTGTATGACCTTGGGTGGCAATGACTTTTTAGATACCATATCAAAATCATGATCCAGGAAAGAAATAATTGATCAACTGGACATTGTTAAAATTAAAAACTTATGTTCTGCAAAAGACATCATCAGAGAATGAGAAAACAAGCCACATTCTGGGAGGAAATATTTGCAAAGGACATACCAGTTTTTTACTGATTTTATATATATACATATATATGTATATATATGTTTACATATATGTACATATATGTTTATATGTTTTATACATATAAAGAACTCTTAAAATCCAACAATAAGAAAATGGACAACTTGATTAAAAAATGGGCAAAAGGCCTGAACAGACGACCTCACTGAAGAAGATATACAGGTAGCAAATATGTATATGAAAAAATGCTTCTCATCATATATTATTAGGGAATTGCAAATTAACAGTGAAATACCACTGCATATCTCTTAGGATGGCCAAAATCAAAAATACTGCCACCACCAAATGCTCACGAGGATATGGAGTAACATGAATTCTCATTCATTGCTGGTAGGAATGTAAAATGTTACGGCCACTTTGGAAGACAGTTTAACAATTTCATACAAAACTAAACGTACTCTTACCATGTGATCTAGCATTTACACTCCTTGTTATATACCCAGGTGAGCTGAAAACTTATGTCCACACAAAAATCTACACATATAATTTTATGGCATCTTTAATCTTAATTGCCAAAACTTGTAAACAATCAAGATGTCCCTCAGTTAAGTAAATGGAAAAACTGGTACATTTAGACAATGGAATGTTATTTAGCACTAAAAAGCAATGAACTATAAAGCCATGAAAAGGAGAAGGACTTTAAATGATACTTTACTAAGTGAAAGAAGCCAATCCGAAAGGCTACATATCATATGATTCCAAGTATGTGATAATCAGGAAAAGGCAAAACATGAAGCCATGCACTGGGGGTCATAGATAGGGAGGGATGGATAGATAGAGCACAGGGGATTTATAGGGCAGTGAAAACTACTTTGTATGATACTATAATGGTGGATACATATCATACATTTATTTGTCCAACCCATAGGATGTATAATACCAAGAGTGAACCCTAGTGGTTCTATGGACTTTGGGTGATAAAGATGTAGGTTCATTGATTGTAACAAATGTACCACTCTGGTGGATCATTTTGATAGTGGAGGAGACTGGCAAATGGGGCTGGCAGGGTGGTATATGGGATATCTCTGTATCTTTCTCTAAGTTTTGCTGTGAACCTGCTCTAAAAAGTAAATTCTGTTTAAATTGAAAAAAAAAAGTGAACTTACCTATGTAATTATGAGGTGAAGAAAAAAAAGCATTGGTAGCGTTATAGAAGCCTCCTTTATGCCTCTTCCCAGTCATTAGCTTTTCTTTCTCTCAGTACTGACTTTAAACAGCACTGATTAGTTTTGTCTGTTTTGTCATCTTTATATGGAATCATAAAAGTGCATCTTTTTATATGTGTAACTTTCAACATAATTTGTGATATTTCATTTGTGTTGTTACATGTAGCTGGTTTTTTTTTCAATTTAGTATAGTATTCTATCATAGGATTTACCACAACTTATTTTTCGGCGTGTGAAGTATAATATCACTTCTGGCTACTCAGAGACATTTTTGGCTTCCTTCCTGATTATTGACTACATATGCGACTCAAATAACTGAAGTGTAACAGTATGAGTAAAATAAATTTATGTTTATTTAATTTTTAGTAATAAAGATAAATTTGTAGACTGATATACGTTTAAAACTAGTAAGGTATTAGAAAGGTTTTAGGAATTTTTTAAATTTTTTAAATTTTTTAAATTTTTTAAATTTCCCATTTAAATTATTTTTAAATTGTTTTACATTATAAAGCTGATTTATTATTGCAGTGTTAGCACTATTGACTGATTAATTACATTTCAACTTCTGATTACTTATATGTTTTATGTATAGTTTTTTGTGTTATTGGCGGTGTTCCTTTGTACTATTTCTTATTGTCCCACTTGATTGTCATTTTGTAAAATTTGAGTAACTACTTTATTAATTGAAACTATAGGGGATAGATAGATGAATTTTTTGTTCTCTGGGAGTTGAGTTAAAAAAGATGGAGGGAAAGTGTAAAGGGAAACAGGAATAATAAGAGTGTGATAGTAATAATTATATAATCAGCATGTTAGAAAATAACTAGGGTGTGGAGAATGATGGTCATTTTTTAAAAGCAATACTTGTAACATTTATTTTATTACCTGTTAATACCAGTTTCTCTTCTTATCTTCCCCTATTAGAGAGACTGCATAAAACAAGTTTTATGCTAGCAGCTGATGAAATGCATTTGAATTATATAAAATCCTAAAAGGTAGATCAGAGAAAAGCAAAAACTTAAATACTTTTAATAGTATGAATAATTAGGTCAATTATACGTAAAAGTGAATAATAGTGGTGCTACTTTGCCAAAACATAAAAACTAACAGAAAAAGCAAAAGCGTTTTTCAGTTCTATAAGAAAAAAAATCAACAAAATTTATAGACTACCTCAACCCCCATGGATACATGAAAGTGTTCAGCTTTCTGTTTTTCTGTAATTTATCATCAGTAGTCAATTATAACAAGTATCTCTTTTAAAGGTGGTAGAAAGCAGAAATAGAATAGGAAAGGAGATGGTCAAATACTTCAAAAAGCTATTTATATCAGGTGATTTGCAAACCTGAGACAACAACCTAGATTACCTAAGAAGAGGCAGATGCTATTATAAAGCCCCTAGCCATTCTTTAACCCTTGTGAGGTACAAAAGCCCCTGAAAACTGGAAAGATTAAAATGTAGCACCCACCTTTTAAAAAGGAAAAGGAGGTAATTTAGGTAATTTGAAAATTAGAAAATAGTTCAATTCATAATGACCTACAACAATCCTAGATAACCCAGAAGCTGGATTTTAAATTATTCTAGACTGATTGTAGCTCAAAATCTATATTGCCTTTTCCTGTGTATCACTAGAAGTGGTGTAGCTAACAAGTGGCTGTATGAGGGGTTTAGGTTTTCTAGGACAGGCTACTTTGATCAGGAACAATAAATGAAATATTTTGTTTTGTCTAAAGTAAGGCTTTGATTATTTCAAAAGACATTTCTGTGAACAAAGTAATAATTGGTTGGAACTTTTTTTTGATACTGATAGTTTTGGCCTGGGAGGATACATTAAATGATGTTTTTTGAGCAGAAATATATTTCTATCGTTCTGTGCTAGTTGCTGAGGAAAAGATGTGGATTGGTTCTTAAGCAGTAGGGTTTTTTAACCTAAAAGGGCAGATAACTGCAAATAAACAACTACAGTATGTAATAATTTGATTTGGTTTTGTAGCATTTTGAATTTGAATATCTTTAGATGAGATTTATGCTTTACAATCATACTGCCTGCCACAATCATCTTGCCTGCCATACTCATTCATGTTACCTGCCTGGACCTGAAGGCATTTGGATATTTGTATAAGACATAGCATATATCCTAAAACCTACAACTTTTTTTTTGAATCACAGTAATATAATGAAAAAAATCTTGTGAAAAGTAGCCATTTCACTAAATTAATTTGAAGCATAAGCAAGGAAATTTCTTTTATGTTTTGATTGGTTTTATGTACCAAACATAAAACAACTTTTCTTGATTGTCACACTGATGTCTAAAGTAGCTAAATAAAAAATTGTAATTCTTAAATTGGCTTCTCTTCCTATCTACTTTTTTATGTTGGTGCAGTAATTCCCCCTTATCCTCGGTTTTGCTTTCTGTGTTTTCGGTTATCCTCGGTCAACCCTGGTCCAAATATATTAAATGGAAAATTCCAGAAATGAACAATTTATACATTTCAAATTGCACGTTGTCCTGAATAACACGATGAAGTCTTATGCCATCCCCTTCCATCCCATCTGGGACATGAATCATCCCTTTGTCCAGCGTCTCCACACTGTGTGCACTACGCTCCTGTTTGTCACTTAGCAGCTCACTTGGTTATCAGATCGGTTGTCTCTTACAGAATCACAGTGCTTGTATTCAAGTACCTTTATTTTAGTTAGTAATGGCCCCAAAGCACAAGAATAGTGATGCTTGCAGTTCTGATCTGCCAAAAAGAAGCTGTAAAATGCTTCCTTTAAGTGAAAAATGTATGTATGTATGTTTGTATGTATATATGTATGTATGTACATACGTATGCACACGCACACACGCACATGCACGTATATACTAAAAACAATATATATAGGGTTCTGTACTCTCCATGCTTTCAGACATCCACTGAGGGGGATCTTGGAATAGGAAGACCACCAATTAGCGGGGACTACTGTACCACCATTTTTCTTGCCTCTTTTACTGGAAAATCTGGAGTTAATCTTCGATTTATTTCTTTTTAATTGCTCCTATCACACCCATTACCCTAGCATAACAAATTAGTAGGTTCCTGTGTTTAATTTTCCCTGCTCTGTCTATAGTGTCAACAGTGACACTGGGTAATGAGTTGGATGCTGTATGTTATTACCTTTAGAAATTCCTAGATCAAGATAGTAGATAATTGAAGCATTATTTCTTGAATTAGAGTAGGAAGAAATTAGCTAGAGTATACCTTAGTTTTGACAGTTCCAACTTCATCTCCCACTTAGATTTTTAATGCTCAGAAAAATGTCATAGAAATGTTCCCCTTGCTCCAAGTGAGTAATATTAAATGTAACCTTTTTTCTAGACTGTTCAATAAAATGTTTCAACTAAGATACTTATATTAATCAAGGCCATTAGCATACTTATATTAATCAAGGCCAATTGACAAGAATTGATAGAAAAAAACAAATTAAAATGTCCTAAATAAAAAAGGAAAATTATTATAGTGTAATTGGAAAGTCCAAGAATAGGGCAGATTTCATGTGAGGCTGAAACCAACGGCTGAGATGTCACCAAGGACCCAGAGTTCCTCCATCTTTCATCTCTGCTTTATATAATTTTGACCTCATCTTTAGACTACACATGGTGGCCCAGCAGCTATAGATGCTCTCCTTCTAGCCACAGAATGGCTGCTTGGTCACAGTGTCAAACCTCATATCCTCATGCACTGTCATCTGAAGGAAGAGGGCATATTTTCCACTAGGTGCTATGGAACTCCTTAGGATAAGATAATGATAATTGCTAATTGATCTCATCAGGATCCATCCTTGGAACTAGGTATAGGTGGTATTTTATGCAGACCAAATGGAGCTGTGAATGGGGGCAGAGTGGGTTTCCAAAATGTGTTTGGGGGCTGTCCTAAGAAGGCGGAATTGATAATAGACAGTAAATCATAGATGTTTACTAAAATGTTTAGCTGTTACTAGTTAGCTTTTATTTAAAAGACACATGCTCATGGTCTAGGAGGTTTAGGGTGAAGTTTGCGCATGTGTATTTTTTTTTTTTTAAGTTTCTTAGGTGGTTCTGTTGCACACCTGTGGTTGAGAACCACTAATATTACAGCATCGTTTAATTCTTAAACATATTAATAAAGTAAGCCAGTTATGCTAGATACATTTCTGCCTCCAGAGGGCACTGTTTTTTGTTTGTTTTTAATGAAGGAAGAATTAATTGCTTTGTTTATAAACTGAACCTTTAAACATTTAATTTAGGACTTAGTTCATATGTTTCTGACTTTCTGATGAGGTCATAAGGATTGAGAGTATTTGGTTTCAACTGTAGTAGAACTCAAGAATTCCAAACTAATTTCTTAACCGTCTCTAAATTATAGTTCAAAATCTTTTTTAGAAATTTCTTTGTATACGTACCTTAGAAATGTACCTTTGTATATGAATATAGGAAAAGTTAGAATGAAAATGTTTTGTCTTTTTGTTCCAATTTCTTTAAAAATAGAATGTAGTGAGTCAGTTCATACAGTTCATGCACATATTTTTTTTCTAATGATTATATTTGTCTGAATTATAAAATAAGCAGAATCCTTAGCAAAGATCTTTCAAGTGTTGACTTCAAAATATTTTTCTGCCTAGAAAGGCTGTCTGAAATTTTTTTCACACAGCATAGCCACTGATTCCCTTAGATTTCTTTGGTTACTATTATAGCCTATGGAAAATGTCAATAAACTTCAAAAATATAAACTACCCTTCCCCAAAATTTTGTTTAATATGTTGTGGAAAGTTACCTTACCCTGGATAGTTTATGGGAAAGGTGGAACCTGCTCTTGGTGTCATCTCAGGAAAGATTAATCAGCAGTGCTCTAACAAAAATTAATAAATTGTTGTTTTTCTCTTTATTTTGCTTGGTTCCTTTTCAGAAAATTAGTGACTTTTGAATCACTATCCAGAAAGCATATAATTTTAATGACTTCATTTGACTATAATGTGAATGGTTTCATCATCATCGTTTTTATAATTTTTCTTCCTCCAGATAAATAATACAGTGTTTGTTTTATCACTTCAAAATTTTTAGATATTTGGTCCCTCTCCCTCTCTCAATTTTTGGTTAATGTTTTAATTGTCCCATACTTATTTTAAAAGTTCAAGAAAATCTGAAATAACTCTTCTTTCTAACAAAATTCAATATAGTAAAAAGGAGGAATTAAATATAGCATTCATTTTAAAAATGGATTTAAATTAGAATCGTAAAAGAATAGTTATTTTTTTAAGACATCTTAAATTTCACCAAAGTATTTTAGTTCTGTGAGTTTGTAGGAGAGGCATTCTTTCCCTTCCTGCTTACATCAGAGGCAACCCAGAAAAGCAAGAGAAACCATATAAAGCAGTCTGAGTGCAGCTAGAGAATTTAGTAGAGAGTTAAAGCAACCAGACTCCAAAGTTTCTTTGCCTGGTCATAGAAGGGAAGTAGGTTAAATATTATGGGATAAGTATATGGTTCTGATCTTTAGGCCTCCCTTATCTGGTTGCCTTCTGGAATTGCAGTTTAATTTCATTTCTATAGTGACCTATATTCATCTGCTTAGATCTAGTAAAGGTAGTGAAATAGAAGGGACTGATGATGAACACTGGGGCAAAATACAAAGTGATAAATATACATTTTTATATTTCTTTGAGAAATTGGCAAATAAGCGGTATCATTAGGGGGTGTGATGGCCATAAGCATTTGCAAACTTAGGTATCTGCCCCTGATTCTGTTAGGGAGGTTAAAGAGACATATATTACTACCATGTCTAATGCACATTCAATATGATCCCCTTTTCACTACTGTTTCATGTTTTAAAAAAACATTCTGTGAATGTTTAATACCCAATTTTTTTCGCCCTTACATGCAAATAACTACAGGAAGGTAAGCTAATTTGGACAAATTGGATGGCTTGGAATTCTGACATACTGATTGTTTTCTTACAGTTCACTAAGTAAACATTTATTGAGCATTGCTAGGTACCCAACACTAATGGGTGTAAGGAAATAAATATTTTTTTGAGCACTTACTGGGTGCTTAGTACTGTTAGAGTACTTTATGTTAATTATAAAAGTTTGTGTAATGCTCAAAAGCTCAAAACAGCCCTCTGAGATAGTGATGGTTCTCTTTTCACAGATGAGAAAAACCAGGATTTATAAAAATTAAGTATTTGCTCAAGATATAAAGATAAATGAAATAGTGGAAATCAAACCCCTTCCTATTTTCTCAAACTTCTGGCTTGTATTCTTTATGGGTCATTTCTCCACTGTTCATTATTACCAGGATAGTGATTTTTTTAAACGGCCATGGATTCCTCGACACTTCTCTAAGTGAGAAGTGGAGATCTATGTCCCCTCCCCTTGAATCTGGGCAGGTTGATGACTGCTTTAACCAATATAATATAGTGAAAATAAAGTTGTGAAACTCTGAGGCCAGGACAAAAAAGGCAATGTCACTTCTACCTTATTGCAAGCATGGAACACATACTCAGAGGCCTCAGCTGCCATGTAAGAAGTCCAGGTACCCTGTAGCCACCATGCTCTGAGGAAGCCAAGGTGCATGAAGAGGCTACCCATCCCAGGTGCCAGACATGTGAGTGGAGAAACCTCCAGATGATTCTAATCTCCAGCTGTTGAGTCTCGTTCGCAGCTGAGGTCCCAGATACAGTGGAGCAGAGTCATCCCCACTATTCCCTGTTTGTATTTGTAACACATAGAACCTATGAACATAATAAAATGCTTGTTATTTTAAGTCACTAAGATTTGGGAGGAGGGTAGTTTGTTAATTAACAATAGTAACTGGAACGGCAAGTGACATAAACCTTCTTTCCAGTCCACATGATTTCTCCTTTTTCGCTACACATTTACTACACATGTAGTCAGTACTAATTTGTTAATATTTACTCATTTTGTGATTATTTTATTTGTGCACTTTTCTATTCCAAGTAGGTCATAAACTTCTTTAAGACAGTAATGATTTAAAAAAATTTTTTTGACAAGTATTCATCTATTGCCTATTCTGTTGGAAGCACTGTTCTAGGTACTGGGGATACATCAGTGAACAAAAACAGACCAAACTTCCTGCCTTAATGTTGCTTATATTTTAGTGGACATTTTCTGTCTACATTGCTCAGAGTGCCAAATTTATAGTTGTTCATAAGTGATTGATAAAATTAATATTATGCTTCTCAACCTTAAAGATTTTTCTGAGAATTGTATTATATTAGAGATTTTAATAGAGAAACACTAATAGTTAACAGTGCTATAAGCAACTTTATTTTGAGCCAAAAGTCATTTTGCTACTGTCATATTTAATGCTTCATTAACATTTCAATTAATAACATCTTAAGTTCCTTTTTAATCTAAAGTAATGTTTACTTTCTTATATAGTTGAAGACAGACACTGTTGAGAGTTTTCATTATCTTTCACATTTGTGTTAGACCTCTGAGTAGGGAGAGAAGAAAATTTTTTCTTGGAATTGCTGTTTCAATCCTAACTGTGAAGGCAGGCATGCAAATGGAAAGATAGTAGTAGTAGTTGGCTTTCTTCAGCCCAATATGGCAGTAAGTAGTAAGTAGTTAGACATTGTGAAAATTGGAGAGGGAGTCAAAAGAAGCTTCAAAATGTGAATATGATATACAGTATTTTGATCAATCATGTTTACCTTCTTTTACACTGTTTTTTTGAAAATTTCTTAAGTCATACAAACCAAAATACCTAAGTAAGAGTATTTTGATTGTACTGGTCATACTTTTTATGATTATACTTTTTAAAGTTACAACTCAAATGATATCCCCTCTACAAAGCTTTTTATCAAATTAGCAGTAATTATTTCCTTTGTTTACTTAGGATGCTTTGTTAAATCTCTAATATAGCAGCAGTCATATAATGTTTTGTTATATTGTATCTCTCCCTGGATTGTGAGATCCTTTAGGGTAGGAGCTGTTTTACTCATCTCAGTGTCTTTACCGTGCTCTTATACATAGACACGATATAAATCATGTATTACGTTAAGTTGTATTCAAACGTAATATGTGACTAATAATGGTGAGTGATACTTCGGTCTCTTCTTAGTTAAAGTAAGAACCTAAATAAGTATTAGATTTGCCAGAAATATCACATTGCCACCTCCCCACTCCCCAACCCCATCAAATTAAATCTAGCCATCAGGCTCTACTAGTCAGGGTGGCAAGTTGTCTGCCCTCCTTAAGGTGGTCCAAAAAATTTCAAGGGATTGTGCAGTCCAAAAAACCTGAGTAAAAGGCAGAGATTGTTCCAGTTTTAACTTTCAAGATGCTCCCTCTCCAAGTCTGTGCGATCCCTTAAAAGAAAAGCTTAGGCATGGGGCTCTTTTGCCTTCGTTCCAAAGGCCACAATGACTAGTCTTCAGTCCTCCAATCTCCCTCATGCCATTCTATCAGAGTGCTGCTGTCTGAGAGTGAGAGAGAACCCCAGCTATCATTTCTTCTTTTTCTAGTTTCTTAAAGTGGAAGTTTAGGTTATTGATTTGAGATCTCTCTTCTTTTATAACATAGGCATGTGTAGCTATGAATTTCTCTCTAAGCAATGCTTTTTCTGCATCCCATGAGTTTTGCTATTGTGTTTTGTTTTCATTTATCTCAAAGTATTTTCTGATTTTGATCATGATTTCTTCTTTGACCCATTGGTTATTTATTGGAATCTATTGTTCAATTTCTACATAGCAGTGACTTTTCCAAATATCCTTGTTATTTCTAGTTTTGTTCCATTGTGGTTGGAGAACATACTTTGTATGACTTCAGTCCTTTTAAGGCTTGTTTTGTGGCCTAATGTGCTCTATTTTGAATAGCGTTCCATGTTCACTTCAGAATAATGCATAGCCTTCTGTTGTTGAGTAAGGTGTTCTGTAGATGTCTGTTAGATTTAGTTGGTTTATATTGTTGATCATATCTCCTTTGTCTTCTGTCTGCTCAAAGCTGCTTTTGACCCCCATAGTGATTTTTTTCATTTCATTTATTATACTTTTCAACTACAAAATTTCTATTTTAATTCTTTTTTAAATTTCTGTCTCTTTATATTCTGTATTTTGTGAGGCATTGTTTTCATTTTTTTGTTTAGTTCTTTAGACATGGTTTCCTTTAGTTCTTGGACATGTTTTAAATAGCTGGTTTAAAGTCTTTGTCCTATCAGTCCAATGTTTCGGCTTCCTCAGGGACAATTTCTATTGATTTTTTTTTTCTCCCTGTGTATGGGTCATACTTTCTCATTTCCTTGTGTGACTTGTAAATTTTTGTTGAAAACATTTAAAATAATGTGACAACTCAGGAAATCAGATACTCTTCTCTCTCCAGGGTTTGTTGTTGTATTCCTGGTGGTGGTTCGTTTGTTACTTTCCTGAATTCTATAAAGTCTGTATTCTTTGTCAGGTGTAGACACTGAAGTCTCTGCTTGGTTAGCTTAATGGCCAACTAATGATTGGATGCAGATTTCCTTAAAAGGTTGAAACCAGTACTTTTCTCAGTCTGCTGAGGGACTCTCAATGTGTGTATTGGGGCATGCTTCGGGGCTCAGGCATTTGACAACTCTGCTTTAACTTTTACTTCCTGCTTGCACAGAGCTTCAAGGTCAGCCATAAATGAGAACTTAGAGCCTTCTCAGGTCTTTCCTGAGCCTGTGCACAGCCTACACGTGTACATGGCCTTCTTGATTTCAAGGAATGTTTGAGAGCTTTTCAAAACCATCTATTGACTTCTCATTCCTCAGGTTTTTGTTTAAGCCCTTTGATTAGCTTATTATGTGCCCTGTTATGCACCGCCTAAGGCATTCTATGTTAAATAATTACATCTAACTGTTTTCAGCAAATGCTTCCAGGGAAAAGGCTTTTTGTACTGGACAAGCCCAAATTTAGGTCATATAAAGACATCCCTGCAGCTGAGTTTGTCCAGGGAACTACCAGATAGGTCAAATAATGATAATTCTCTGGAAATATGGCTTTGAATGTGCTTCAACCCCGTTCTGCCCCCTTTGTTGGCTGACAGGCTGCTGACTTTCACCATAATTGTAGGATGTTGATTTTTAAGGGTATTGCAGAGCTGAACCAGGGGAGAGAGAATGGAAATAAGGCACATTAAAATGCCACAAAGCTTGTTTTTTTTACCAAGATTCAGCTGTTATTTTAAAATTTTTTAGTAAATGCTGACTGGATTGCTGTAAGTTTTAAGTTAATTTCCAGAGTACTGGAAAAGTTGATTTTTGACAATTTTTGCTTGTTTTCTGATTGCTTTTATGGAGGAGAGACTATTTGGAGATCTTACTCTTTTATTTTTACATCATTCCCTTCATTTCTTTTCTCCTCCTCCGAGAAGTTAACTTCTCTCCCCGCACCGTGCCCCCCCACACACACTCACACACCTACCTCCTTCTTTTGCGTCATTCAACTTAAAACACCAGCAACTATTTAATTTCTGCTGTGATAGTCCCAACTTAATTTTCCTCAGTGAGTCAATGGATGGGGGTGGACTTTTGCATTCTTGACATTTTCTGTTTTTCCAATTCTGTTTCTCCTAAGGGTCTTCTTAGAGCTGTGAGAAAAATTTACAATTAATAACTCAAATTATCCTACCACATAAAGATAAAAAAGTAGATAGTGAGGTTGGATAAAAAACAAAGTGATGTCTAGTCAAATAAATAGAGTACTGCCACCAAAAAAACAGTTTTCTTGGACTTCAAATAAATTACTAAAACATTAGAAAATGCTAAAATATTAGAACGATATAAAACAAAATTTAGAGTTTTAAGAAAACTTGTTTTATCATCTGCTTCTGTGTTTATTTTGATTGTTGTTCTTTTGTCCTTTCAGGATGCTCGACATGCAGCAGAAGGAGAAATATATACCAAACTTAATCAAAAAATTGATGAATTTGTTCAGCTTGCTGATTATGACTGGACAATGTCTGAGCCAGATGGAAGAGCTAGTGGTTATTTAATGGATCTTATTAATTTTTTGAGAAGCATCTTTCAAGTGTTTACTCATTTGCCTGTAAGTATAAAACATTTTCAAAATATTGTATTGTAATTTTGATTATTAAAGTATATTTTAGAATTCAGTTTTAGTTTGAGGTTTACTTGTTAAAACCAACTACATAGTTTGAATATTTTATTTTCAATATCGTAAATCAATTTGTAAAGAATCACAACTTAGTTATTTGAAGTTTTCATTTTTTTTACTTTTTAACCAAAATAACTACAACTTTCCACCAAAACAAAAATAAAATCATGAATTTGACAGTGTAGACTTAAACAGAAATAAACTCTAATAAGAGTAGTTTTTATAAAAGTCAGTATAGTCAGTGGCTTTTCCAGGTAGAAAAAGCCAAGAAATGATTGGATATTTTTAGGCCAGAGATTAAAAGTAAAATAGGAACATTATTCCATTCTGATATATAGTCATAGCGCATCTACATTTTGAACAATGTAATGATGAAACATTAAAAAACAGATATAGCAGGGACATTTGGGTATGAATAGGCTGAAACATTGGATTCTTCAGATGAAGAGTGCAAAAGCCAAAGCAATTATGGTGGGACGTACATGTTATCATTAGGTATATTCAGAAATAATAGAACTATGGTTAAAACATGGATGGAGTAGTTTTTGTACACATAAAATAGGAAAAAATTTATAGATCCTTTTATCTCATGATAAGCCATATCTCAACACAAAAATAAAGTATTTAATTTGGAGCCTATCCAACTGCTTCCAACCATCCCCCTTGTTTAAGATGGGAAAAAAAAAAATGTTATTCTCTTTCTTTGTCAAGAGTTGTTCCAAAGGGCTGATTAGAATAGTTGAAGGAAAATGTTGCTAAAAAATAGAAAAATTTCTTAAAAAGATTTTAATCATGAATGTATGCCAAAGAACTTTTAGAAACTTACCCTGGAATGATATTCCTAATTGCTGTCCTTAAGTTGAAAAAGGGAACCTGTATATATATTTAATTTTTATATCAACTGATTTCTTAAAAAGTATTCCTCATATAATACACATTAAATACTTATGGAATAAATTCGAATTCATTTTGTTGTCAATATAAATCTCCATACTTCCAGCCATCCTCAATAATAAACATGTACATGTGCATGCACTTGTATACAGATAT
Source organism: Pteropus medius (assembly GCF_902729225.1). Classification (NCBI taxonomy): domain Eukaryota; kingdom Metazoa; phylum Chordata; class Mammalia; order Chiroptera; family Pteropodidae; genus Pteropus; species Pteropus medius. The sequence goes on along the minus strand of NW_024344378.1, from coordinate 25,714,664 downwards.
GCCCATTATGTTTTTATGTTGCAATATCTACTTCACAGGTTGGCACCAGGTGATGGGTAGGGATTTTGTGCATAACTGTGGTAAGATTAATAGAGGGTTTATGTTAAAAGTATTTGGGGTAAATGCCTCATCTCAGAGGCTGATATCTAGAGAGAAATCATACTTTCTTGTAGGACAGATTCTGGTGACATAGTCTTGAGTCTCTCCTGGCCTAACTAAATCACGCATAGAATCTATAGTTTTAGTGAGTATTCATGTGCTATTTTGAATTTTTATGTCATCTAATGTGGGTTTTTCTATAAAGGAAATAAATTTTTAGACAGTGTAGATCAACAAATTCAACAATAAATATAGGGCATGATCAAATAAAAAGAGAATTATAGTTCACAGTTAGGAAAAGAGAAAATAGTCCTAACAACAGTGTACTCCTATTTAGGGGATGAACTATTAGCATAATCTCTAAGCAAAAATGTTAAATTATTGACTATGGTAAATTTTAGCCAAAGTTGATAATTATATCAGGACTTAGTGTATTCTCTGAAATCCTGAAATTGTGTAAAATGTTCATCTAAATAGTTTTATTTCAAGTAAGAACAGAGGCAATGTTATTAAATGTATATTTTTTAAGCAACACATGGCATTATTTATATAAGCTACCATTTTTATTTAAACATTTTAAGCTAAAAATGATTCATTAGTTTCAAGTTTACCTTCGACCCAAATAGAGAGAGGGGCCAGTTCTGAACACCTTCCACCCTCAAAGAAGCTTCAGAAGATATTTATCATGTTCAGTCCCAGGTCATCTTAAGCAGAACTAGCTATCCCGCTAATAGACATGAGGAGTTAAGTAAGTATGGAGGCTTTGGCTGTGTTCAGAAACACTGCCGTGAGTGAGAGTCAGTGGGAGCTGTGAAACCAAGGGCCACTCTTTCATATAGTTCAAGTATTGGCCAATACTGCAATTGGACACAGAAGTAGATTCTGTGGGGTAAAGGCGTCTCTCTTATCCTTCAACCCTAAAAAGTACTTAACATTGAACACTTTTAGTTTAAAACTCCACTGTTGGCTTTACTGCATGTTTAGTTTTTGTCAGTCCCTACCGTTGTTGTGAAAGAATTTTTTTCTCTTTCAAAGACAGTGTTGATGTGCATTTGCTGACCGCATTACCCAGTAAAAGTAATATTGGTACCAGAAAAGTTATAATCCACCCAATAGAATTTTGTTCTCTGCTCACAAGGTAGGAGAACAATAAAAATTAATGGGTAATAATGGTTTTGATGGAACCCAGGGAAAGAACTTTGTCATTTTCACTTTTCTGCTTCATTTGTGACAGCAGTAGAAATCTGTAGGATTTGGAGGATCACCAGAATTTTCCACTTGAATACCTCTATCTCCAGGGTTGGATGAGTGAGACAATTGGCATATTATTTCCCTCATCTTTTTCTCTTAAGAGAGTCAGCCAAGCTATGCAGGGGATGGAAAAAGTAAAGAACTTTCTTGCTTCCATTTTAACTAACGTATTCATCTGCATTTCGCTATGCTCTAGCAGAGAAGCCAGGCTCTCCACTGGCCATAGGACTTTGCAGCAAGCTAAATAGGCAGTATTTATAATAATGATAAGCAGTATTTATAATAATAATCAATAGGCAATATTTATAGTAATAATAGGAAGTATTTATAATAATGATAAATAGGCAGTATTTATAATAAGGTATTTCCCCATTACCCCTAGTGTTAAGCTGCCTCGCTAAATGTTTTATTTGTCCCACGGAACTTGTGTTTTATTACTCAGTTAGAGCTAAACACATTTATATGTTATTGTTCATGGGGACTAGGGCATTGAAGTGAGGAGAGCATAGGATGGGCTCTAGAGTTAGAAAGACTTAGGTTTGAACCTTAGATTTGTAATTTACTGTCTTTGGAATCCTGGCAAGTTGCTTAAACTCTCTGAGCCTCGTACCTTCTGCAAAATGGGCATAATCCATTTTTCCCATAGGACTGTCATAGGATGAAATTATAAGAATGTGTATAAAAGTTGCCTGGCAGGGCGCATGGCATAAAGTAGGCACTCTTAACAAATATTAGTTTTGTCTTTTCTCTGTTATTGTTTTAAGGCTGTTTATAGTATTAATTTCATTTTAATGTATTTTCATTTTAATGTATTTATGCCTACATTTTAACTCACTATTTAGCTGTGGATTCTATACTTTTGCACTGTACAGCTATTTAAAAAATTATTAATTGTGAAAAATATTCACTATAAAACTAGCTAATGTCAGTGAAGTCTGAATAGTATACGAAATAAATATTATTTTATCCCTAAATTAGTACTCTTGGAATCAGCAGATTTTACTCTTTCAAATGTGTAAATGACCCTCCTCGTTTCTAAAAATTTTTTCCAAACGATTAGAAAATACAGCTAAGTATAGAAGAAAATAAAAATTATTTTGTCAAAGAATGACCTACTGTTAACATTTTGGCATATATTCTATGTCATCTTTTTCTATGCATTTAGGACACTTACTTTAATCTTAATTTATAAGCATTCTTTGGGGTAATTTAAAACAGCATTAAAGATTCATTCACCACTTACGTGTATATAAATAGGAGAAATTGTTGAGCAGCTCAAACCTATCCAATTCTTCATGATTGCCAAATGGACCTCAGTAGCATTTTACTGTGAATGTACTGCCCAGAGACCCAGCACTGGTCTGCTTCTGGAAAGAATAATTAACATTTCCTTCCTTCATAAATGCTACTCATGTGTTTGGTTCAATAAAGATATTTTGTTGATTTACAACCACTAATGGGTACATGTAAATGATAATGATTTTTTAATTTCTTCACGTTTATTTGCTAAAGGGACTCAATTTATCCAAATGTTTATATTAACAAATGTTTATTTTTATAGTAGAAATAAATAGAAGATCTTGAATCATCAATGTGCTCATATTTATTCCTTTCTAGAAACTGTTGTTTTATCTTTAAAGTAATTGTCTGTGCTTATATTTGCTGCTACTCTAGGGTTTTTAAACTAATCTGCTTTCTGTTTGAATTTTAAATATCAAAACTTTTTTTCCCAGAGAGATGTTTTCTTTTTTCTTTCAAATATAATTAACTCAATTTTTTGCATTAATAGGAGTGGTGATGAACAATTTAAAAAATAGACAAAATGTTTAGGAATAACGAGTTCATCTTTGGCATGTGGTTCTGTAATTATATGTTAATATAATTGAGTATTTTTCAAGAAAATCATTATCTGGTTAAAAGTATATCTCGCTGTAGAGAACAGATGCTCAAAAAACAGTTCATAAAAAGAACATCTATTAATAGGATTATTCCTCCCAATATCTTTTACTCTAAGATTACAGATGCCTTCCTACTGAGAGAAAATGGTACATCTCATCTCAGCTGTGCATTCAATGACATAACATTTATAGCCATAGTAGTAGTTAGACTATGGAAATCAGCAGATCTTACAAATCAAGACTTTTTTTCCTCAGAGAATTATTGTTAAATATTTACTAGCACAGCACTAAGTATATAGCACAGTTTTTAAAATCACATTGTCAAAGAAAAATCATTTACTTTTTATTAACTCAGTAAATAAATCAGACTATATGTTAAATCATCAAATTAAAATGCTATAGAAGAAACTACTTAAAAGACAGGGAAATATGCCCTAAATGTTATTTGATCTTTAGAGTTTTTTCTCTTGGCTTAATTGTTTGCTTTCGCCTGTTAGTGTTTTATTGATGAGCTAATTTATTGTCCTTTGTAAAGTTTTTATGCTTAAGGCATAGTCTCTTTCCCTACTGAATGTATCTGGTACCACTAAAATTTTAATATACATTTTTTTATTTCCATAAATGATTTTAAAACATATACTTTCTTTAAGCGAGAGTCAAATATATATTCAATAATAAATGAAGATACATGGTTTAGACAGAAATAGATAATATTTAACTTTTAAAATCATTCTCTTTTTAAGAATTTTTTTCTGAAGAAGCAGCACTATGTTAAAAATTTCGAGAGCTGAGGTCTATGCTTTATTCTTCCAATTAACCAGTGCTGTGAAAGTAGACAAATCTTTCAACCTCTGGATTAATTTGCTCATGTTTGTTTTATTTCATAGAGCCTAAAATAAAGATTTTGTTTTGATTTACTTTTATTCCAGTTAATACATGTACATGGTAATAAGTCAAATAATCCAGAAGAGTTTGAGATGGAAAATAGCCTCTCTCCCTGCCCTTTCCTCAACCCCCAGTTACACTCTCTCAGACTACCCGTTGTTCACCATGTTTCATTTCTTCTGGTGGTTATCTTAATAAGAAAAAAATAGAGACTATCTAGTGATTCTTTGCTATGAAAATAAGGCACACATAGCAATCTCTCCCTTCCCCCTTTTCCTCCTAGTTACATTATGATTTATTTCTTTTATTATTTTTTATGTAAAATAGTTATATTTCTATTTTTTGGTTCCTTCTACTCTAGTCAGTATCTTAATTCTCTTCTATTTAAGATAATGGTATCCACCTCCCTTCCCTTTACTCTATTAGTTCTTCATACTGTCTTCTGATGGCTTCAAAGGCCTTTCTCTCTAATTTGTACTAGTCACTCTGTGGAATTGCTAGATTATGCATAACTGTTATCTTGGGTCTTGCCTTTTCTGCTCTCTGTGTTGAGAACTGTTTCCTTGATTCTTCATTGTTTTTATTACTTTACGGGTTGGTTTTGCTCAACTGCCTCAATAACTTCTTTCTAAAAGGAAAGTACACTAAATCTTTGCATATCAGAAAATATCTTATGTCTCATGTTTAATAGTTTAGCTAGTTATGTAATTCTGCATTGAATAGCTTTTTCTCTGATAATTTTCATTTCATTCCTCCATTGTCTTCCAGCATCCAGTTTTTAGGATCTGTTTTTTTTCTTTTTTTTTTTCATTAAGCCATATGTAATTTATTTAAAACATAATGGAAATGACAGGTATTTCTAATTCCTGAGAAAACTTTGTTTTGTCTGTGACTAGGGCCTTATTATAATTTTTTAAATAGAACATAAAATGTTTATTTTTATAATGTTGGTTACTTTTAGTTTGGTTTTTTTAATTTAAATTTTATTTTATATTAGTTTCAGGTATACAGCACATTGGTTATACATTTATGTAGTTTATGGAGTGATCCCCCGATTACTCTATCACCCATCTGGTTCTATACATAGCCATTACAATACTATTGACTATATTCCCTGTGCTCTACGTCGGGTGACTATTTTATAACTACTAATTTGTACTTCATTTCTTCACCTTATTCACCTAACACCCCTCCCCTCTGGCAATCACCAGATTGTCCTCTGTGTGTGTGTCTGTTTTTGTTTAGTTTGTTCCTTTTGTTCCTTAGATTGAACATATAAGTGAAATCTAATGGTATTTATCTGTCTGACTTATTTCACTCAGCATAATACCCTCTAGGTCCATCCATGATCGTTGGAAATGGGTAGGATCTGTTTTTTAATCCTCAGCATTCTGAAATGTCATGGGAATGTGTGATGTGAGCTTTTATTTCATTCAATTAGCCCTTTACTCAGTGGCCCCTTCCAAAAAATTTGTGTCCTTATTCAGCACAGAGAAGTTCTCTTCTATTATTTTTAAGATAATTTTGTTCCATTTTTCTGTTCTCTCTTTCCTGGATTCTCATTAGTTAGATGATAAGGTTCCCAGATTGGTCCTCTATATCTTTTATCCTTCCCTTCATTTCCTATTTCTTTACCTTTTTTGTTCTACATTTTGGGAGATTTTCTCAATTTTATTTTCAGCCCTTCTATAGACTATTTTATTAATTATACTTTTAATTTCTAAAGAATCACTTCTGTTTTTAAGTGTTTTTTTTTCATAGAATACTGTTCTCTCTTTTAAAAACATGGATATGTTATCTTTCAAATCTCCCAGAGTATTAGAGGTTTTTTAAAAGGTATTTCCTATTTCTTGAATTATTTCTGTTACCCTCAAGTAGATTTTTTTTTCTTATTCTCTTTTAATAAAGAAGGCCTGGCGAGCTTATATGGGTTTCCTTTACTGCTGTGTAAATACCCTATTTTTTGGTAGACTTTTCACCTGAGAAGGAATCTGACTGGGATTTTTTAATATAAATTTTGGGGCATTTTGCCTAGGATTCACCTTAGAGTGAGCAGGTATGGAGCTAGTCATGAGATTGTGGTCTCTCTTTAGGGCCTACTTCATGGATGTGCGGATCTGTGCAGTCATATGGGATCTTGAGTTTAGAAGGGTCCTACCTGTGATTTGGTGCTCTTATTGTCTTGAAATTTTTAATATTTTTTAAACAAGAACCCCCACATTTTCACTTTGCACTGAATTCCATAAATAACTGTGGCAGTGAGATAATTATATTAATCCAAACAAAATTTATTAGAAGTTAAATTTAGAAAGGAGTTAGAGATTATCTAGAGTATAGTCCAGTCTTCCAGAAGAATGAATTGTCTGGCTAACACAGCTCCCAGTAGACTGCTTGCTAGGGTTAATTAGGTTGATCGTCCTGGCTAGTTGATTGTCTCCTCCTTTCATTTCTGATAGTGCTTTCTCCTTTATTCTATGTGCTTAGTGAAGAGGACAACTTCCTACATATGGAGGGGCACCTTCAGTGTAGGCTATACCCAATGTTCAACTTTCATTAATAAGTAGATTTTGAATTTTATTGACCTAATATAAAAAGGTTAAATTCTTGTTTCTAAGTAACTATCTTTTTCTAAAAAGAAAAATACTTAAATAATACATAGTTTATTATCTCATCTAGTATTTGAAATTTAAATGTCCGTAACTTATATCCTCCCTTTTCTGTTCTTTCTATTATCGAAGTTTAAAATTTTTGAATATGGTAATTGTCTTCTAATTAGATTCTTCCAGTATTTTCTCCTTACTTTAGTGCATCCTACCACATACCAGTGATGATTATTCTTTTTAAAGCACATTCTAATCCTATTTACCTATTCAGAAAATTCAGGGTCTCTTGCTAATTAAGTAATGCTCCCACAGGCTAACAAAAAAAAATTATTTCAGCCTCTTTTCAGATACATTTCTGACCATGGGCATCCAAAGTAGAAAATTCATTGTGCCCTGGATCTGTCTATCTTCCATTTTTTACCTTGGCTTCATATATAACTGTAAAAATCCCATATTTCTTCCAAAAACCATTTTTAGTGCTACCTCCTCTTTCATGAAGCATTTACTAATTCCACTTAACTGTATGTGGATACTTTGTCCCACATTTACAGTTTTATTTCTATTTTGTTTGTATTGGAGTTGTTTGTAGACTTGCCTCCTTTCTCCTATTATAATTTAATTGTTTTATGTCAGGAACTATATCTACTCATCATTTATCTTCTATACTATAGCACTTAAACAATGTCTTAAACAGAATAAGTGCTTGATAAGTATTTTGTAAGTTAATATGAGAGAAATAGTGAAGAAATGGACTATACAAAAGTTATTTTCTTATATATATGAAGAATATAAAAGGTATACTGCACAAATCAAAATTTTTGAATCAAGAAATTTTTCAAATACAGAATACTTTCCAGTTTTGAAGAGAAAGTTTGCAGTCTGTTATTTACAGACATAAATTTAGAAAATGTCTATATGAAAGTTATTTAGTAAAGATGAGATCAATACTGATTATAAATATTTGTATGTTTATCCTTTCATGCATACCTCCATGAAAGAATAATATTATAATACAAACCACAACTCTCTATATGTAACTATAAATTGAGTAGTGATTAAAACAATAAAAGACCTGACAGCACCAAAATAACTGCAGATTTATGGCACTAACGACAACTTGTCCCGTTGAAAAGATTCACAGGCTTTCACTTGACCTTTTTACTCATTTAATATAGTAATTCTTAAGTACTTATTAAGCTTGCTGGCAGGTTTCCTGCAGATAAACCCATATACATATTCAAAATACAGAAGTGATATTCAGAAGTGACACTAACCTTGCTATCTCCAAAAAGTTTAAATTGTTTCTTGTCCTCCATTTAAGAAAGCAAAGTTAGATTTGGGCATCAATTTTTAGTTTTGTATGAGAAATTTTAAAAGGTTTGGCACTTGCATGTCCAGTGTTTTGAAAAAGTTATTTTGTATGAGGTAGTTCTTTCTGTGATGATAAATGAGGTATTTGTGACATGTTTTGATATCCATTTCCATAGTTTCATAATAAGTTGGTTCCAAGTACACAAAAATCAACAAGAACAAACCATTGACAGTGCATCAGATAGAATTAAAGAAGTTTGAGAGAGAATGTAAATGAGAAAGTTGAAAATGGTCAAAGCCACAGAATTTATATTTTTTCTTAATGAAATAAAACAAGTGATTTTCACTACTAAAAGTTAATTGCAAAAGGACAATCTTGCTTTTTAGGTGAAAATGAACATACATGAATCTTACAGTTTTAATTCTTTTAGGTATTTATTAAGTTGATGTCTCTATTAGCTGTGAAAAATATTGGTGAGAAATTTAATTTCATAAATTGTAAGTCTTATGTGTGTATATAGCAAAGCATACTTAAATATTTCCCTGCTGTCAAAGATTGTAGAAAACAGTATTTTGAATTGCTCTTAATCAGAGCATAGTTGGAAAAAGTAGTAGTAATAGATGTTTTTAGGAGGAAACAGCATAAGAGTTTTAGTAGGAAGCCAGTGGATTAGGAGAGAACTATGAGACCTGATCTGTGAGTAACAGATCATGGAGATGTAAATGGAAATAATTTAAATGGACTCTTCTGAGCCTATAGACTAAATACATATATAGATACAGTATAAGTGTACATTCATACATATGCACACTTAAAGTGTCCTGTAACTTTATTCTTTAACAGCTATAGACAAAATAGACAAGATCATTGATACAGGCTTTATGAGCAAAGTACCATTTTGAACAGGAAGATTAAGTACTAGAAACAAATGAAAATGCACGATCTGGCAGTTTTACTGCTAGATGGCAACAGAATTCATGTTTAGAAAGTTACTTGGGTTTTTGCAGATAGGAATGGCAAAGTTCTAGGAATGCAAATGCTATCTTCCCTTTAAACTGTGTTCCACAATAGAGAGAAAAAAATAAAAAATACACCCCCCCTCCCGCCCAGGTTAAATGGGCAAAAGTTGACATTGGGGAAGACAAAAAGGAGTTAAAATGTGTGAATAAGAGATTATTTGAATTGGCATTGTGTTTTATTATGAACGAATAAAGACAGCCAAAAAGGTGGTCAGATCCCCTGAGGAGAAAAAAAGTCAGTAGGAAAAGATGTTGGAGTCGGAAGTCTTTTATGCAAACCATGATCCGGTGATGCCAAAGAACCATTTTTTCTCTTCTCTTGTATGGAGCAAATGGTAACAGAAAAGGATGAACTGATGGGAGAGGTGGAATAGCCTTGGTACATTCATAATTACAGAATGTTTGCAGATCGGGTAGAGAGAACAGAAAATGCAGCAGGCCAAGATGCTGATATATACTTATAAAAAAAATTATGCAAAATGCTGTAATACAAAAAGTAAAGAGATTGGACTTTGTAAAGTCCCAGCAAAGGAGCACATTCTGATGAATATTACATATAGGAGAGGAATTTAGAAGATGAGCAACATTTTAATCACTTTTTTTCATTCAGACTTTAGATATTGTAGGAAAGCCATCATGTTTTTTTAAATCCTTCTACCTCTTACGGAAATTAGTATGATAGAAAGTAGCATTGAGATTAAAAGCCTGTCAGTTCTTTGGAAGCAAGAGGAGAGCAGTTGGCAAAGGCCTACTGTAGATGTCTGTAAGGACTTGTTCTTCACTCTCAGTGTTGTTGAATATCATTTGCAAGGTTGTTGCTAGAAAAAAATGGTAAGTAAATAACTTACCTTGATCTCTCCCTCCCACTTTGTATAGATTTTGTTTTGTTTTAATGTATATCTTCCCTTCATTTGATACATTTCCCTTATTTTTTTAAAAATCTCATCCCAAGTACTACGTCAGCTGGAAGTGACTAATAGTATCTACCCAATCCTATTCCTATAATCTAGGATTTAGTCCAGTGAAATTGTCTGTTCAGAAAGCCCTTGATATTCTGTGTGAATATACCCCAAAACTCTGAGTTTTCCCAAATTTGAGAATACTGCCGTGTCATGTAATTTCTTTCAGAAAATGCTATAAAATATAAATGAAAACTATAAATCTTAATAAGAGTTACTTTATCCATGTCAAGTAACAGAAGCAGTCAAGCCACAATGAGTTGGGGAGGTTGGGACTTTGCATTCAGTCTCCGAGTGATTCTCCACCCACCCCATACCCATTTCACAGAGCACGTTAATCAAGTGTGCATCTCTCAGCAAATGAAGCCCTACTTCTACTGGACTCTCAGTCATTCTATAAAATGTTGACACCTAAATATAAATCCTTGAATGACCAAGGCCTACTTTGTGCTATATTTATATGTGTGTATACACACACTATATCAGCCACGCATTTATATATATTAAGATAGAGTTGGTTAGCTTGGGTGGCATTTGTACATTTTACTAATGATCATGTGGAAACCACTTATATTGTCTTACCTATTAGTGATTCTGGCAACTTCTTTGCAAATTTTAAGTCATATGGGTTTGTGAAATAGTACATTTTAATGATTATATAGTCTTGATACTCTGAGCCGAATGCTTATATAAAGCAATGAGGATGACTACTGTCACAGAGCTGTTGCTTTAATAACAATTCCTGGGATGCTTCAGTTTTTCAGTCTTAATTCTGTGGCTTGGCCTTTGTATGTAGTCACCACACAGAAAATTACAGCTCATCTTTAACTTCCCTTGCTTTTCTTACATTTGCCAAGTGAGAGAAGTTATAGGGCCTTAATATTTTACCAATTCCCAGTTTAAACACATGCCTGCCTGACTGCCCAATTTGCTGTTACCAAGTAGATTTAAGAGTTAGGAATAATCTTTGTCAGCTCCCAAGAAGTTAGAATTCTTTTTCCTGCTACTCTGTGTAAAAGTGCAGCTTTCAGCATTTTATCTAGATTTCCGATACTATGAGTAGCTTAGAAGCAGAAGCATTTCTGCAAAACCTTGACCTCTTCTAGACTTTTACTGCTTTGCTTGTCCTAGCATTCTCCTTCTGCCTGTTAAAATTAATTTGATGATGGTCATGCAGCTCTTGCGACAGCAACAATGATAGCTTGCAGAAAGCTAAAAACCTGGTATCATACATCATCTAAGGCCATGTTCAAAAGATTGTTTAAAAAAAAGAAAAAGGCCACCAAAATTTGTCGAGCCCTTTGGTTGGGATAAGAAAGTTTTGAGTGAAATAGAAATATACCAATATTACGGGAGTCCTGAAGCTTTCCCAGCTTGGAGAATATTTTTCCCCCAACTTTAAGATAATTGTGTTCTATTTAATCCATGTGTGTATGTGTGTGTGTCCCCGTCCTTCCATGTCTGTTAGTCCCAAGAGCAAGCATTTATGTTATCTCATATCCTTATGATTAGGAATTATTGGAGAAAGCCTAAAAAGGGAGAATGGAAATTCATAATTGACCTTGGGGATTGTGGTTAACTAATGTGATAACGAGTTCTTTTAAGGCTAGAGCTAATTAGATGGGGACAGAAAGAGTATCAGAGGAATATAGAAGTGGAGAATGTTGAGGGTGTTACGAGTGAGTATATTTTGATAGGCCTATGAATGTTTTTGGCATAATCTCAAAAATCTGTCTTCAAGATGGTGTTAAAGTTATTATTAAAACTCACTAAAGGAATTCATCTTGATATTTAAACCTTACTTATAACTCATCCATTCTCTATTGGGAATCTGAGACATTTCAGTGTTATACGTTTCAGTGTTATACAAAGTGTTCAGCTAAAAAATGATTAAGATCTATCTTATTAGATAGAGGAATCTTTGTGTATTTTAAAAAAATCTTGGGGCAATTTTCACATTTTATACAAATGTTTTAGATATGTTTTTTTCCTGATTTAATAACATTCTTAACATTAGAGCAAGATGTAGTTTCATATAGTAAAACTTCAGTGGTTCTTCTGTAAAATAGAAGGAAGAATAATAAATTTCTTAAATTAAAATGTCTACTTTTTAACTAGGCATCTTTTTTTCTATTTCAATTGAGAATTTATATCTAATTTTAGTGTTTACTCCACCTTTGATGAAAGTCCTCACTCTTTTGGTCTGTATGTTTTCAGAGGATATAAATTGTGGTTCTTTAGGAGTCTGAGTCATTAAAATACTTTCCTTCCTCATTTGCCTTCTCTCTGAAGAGACTGTTTCACAGTCTCATAACTGAAATTTATATAGCAAACCAAGAGGCAGTGAGTTTGAAATCTATAGCAACGTTCTACTGCTTTAAGTTAACTTAAAAAAAGTAATAACTTAAATAACTTTAAACAGCCATACAGAATCAAAATTAATTAATTTACTTACCAATGTTAGATTTAAATTTCAAATTGACCACAATTTTATTTCAGTTTTCACTTTTTTCTGGCAAGAATGACATCACTTTTTAAAACAAAACCTGCTGTCAATTTAAAGAATAATAAATACAACACAGTATTTCTGAGTATACATATTCCTTTTTACTTAAATAAAAAAGTCGTTTATTGTGCAAAGTCGACCTTTTCTGGGGATAGAAATAAAGGAAAGTGGGCTCTCTTGGGATCATTAAGGAAGGTAGACGAATACAGAAAGAATGGTTGTGATTTCAAAAGCATATTTTTATGTTAAATGTACTTGAGAGAATGAAAGCAGCATTGCTTTCAAATAATTACTGTTGAAATCAAACCCGCCTTTTTTTTTTATTAGATCTTTGAAATAAGAGAATGGTGAGACAAATGAAAACTTCAAATGAAAATTTAAATGTGTCAAATTAGTTTTTAAGCATTCTACATTTCTCTTACTATTATATTAGAGTAGATATATCAAAACATTACTTTGAAACCAAAATAGTTTTGAATTATAATCTAATAAAATGGGTTATATTTTTGTTACCATGTCATTTTATGATGTTTCAAAGGAAATAGAGTATCTTAGCCTAATCTATAATAGTAAATTATTTTGGAAATTTGGCACGACATACAAACAGATGTGTTTTCTTGATTCTTTTTAAATCGAGGGTTGGTGGTTGGTGGTTTATTGTTCCAGTGATTGGCATTAAAAGCCTTATTTCACAGCTTGCAGTGAGGGACTATTGGTAAAGAGTGTCTGTGTTCCACAAACTAAATTCAAAAAGTGTCAATCAAGATCTCACATAGGTTACTTAGAGAATGAGTTTTCTTACTGATTTCACCAAATGTCGCCTTATGCTGTCTTTGATTGGCATAGCCTGGCAGGGAGGATGGATGAATCTGTCACCGACTGGTTAATTGTGTTGCTGGTCTGGGTCTGACATCAGGTCTTTGACTCTTAAGTGGCTCAATACAAAACAAATTAGCAGATTGTAGTCATATTTCTCATTCTATATGCTTTGACTTTGTTGAATGCAGTCCATAAATCATATTGACTGACACACAAGTAAATGATGAAAGCTGCTTTTGAGACATGGATCTAGAAAGCAATACTGTGAAGGTGCCATGGAAGGATGCATATGGTTGACCCTTTGGGAATTTCCTAGGAGCCAAATGTCTCTTTACCACAATTGTTCTTAGAAGAAAAGCTTTTGGGTAATGCAAAAAGGATCTAATATGTCAGCAGATTCTCTTTTACAAGTTCCTTTGAAATATAAGAAGTTTGTCTAAGGGTGTTCTCTCTTTGCAAGTTGTTTTTCAGCAAAATGTTAAAGTAGTTACCTTTAAAAGTTTGGCAGGTGTTTTTACTTATTTATTGAACTTTGTGGTGTTAAGGGGAAAGAAAATGTTAATAGTTGCAATTTTTCAGTTGAGGGCAGCAGAAATTTCTAGGTGCTTGAAATTTATTAAATATGCTGTCTTTTCTCACTTTGTTTAATTATTTTGGCTTTGTTTGTTAAAATGTTAAAGTCCAGAGTATCTCTAGTGAAGAAAATCTAGTTTTTAAGATAATTGTAGAAGTACTTAGGTTATTTTTATTCTAAAAAATGATATATTATTATTTCTTTCTAAAAATAAGTAGTAGGTTAAATTTAAGAATATTTGTGTACATTTTATAGTTAGAAAGTCTACATTTAAAAACATGTATAATTTTATAAACTATAACTTTAAAAATTTAAGAATCTGAACCTTTGATACTTACTTCAGTTTTGAGATATAAAAAGAATTTATTTCATTTGAAGATTTATAAAATATTTTACAAGTATTTTAAACTTATGTCCTTGAGAGCAATAAGGCTATATTTAATATGCATAAGAAAAAGAAATTTAGTATTAGCATTTTATTATTACATATGTGATTTAAACAAAAAACTAAATTCATGTGTGTGTCTGTGTGTATGGATGTGTGCACGTGAGCTCCTGTATATTTGTGTTTTCATTACCTGTTTCCAGCAGGTTTATGGAATAGTCTGTATTTTTATACTCATCATTATTTTTGGCTACAGTATTATTGCTACATAGTAATTTACAGCATATAAATCCATGTTAAATCTTAGAGATCACCTTAAAATAAGACCATTGATATTGTGCAGTGTGTTTGTTTATGAAATGACTATAATAGTAATTTTGTTTTGGCAACTTATTAATCTGATTTTGTAGTTAGTATATTATAGTGGCAACATAAGTAGGATATGGAGCTGATTGGATAGAGAAGTACATTAAACCAAAATGCACTAGTTCCATTAGGTCAAAATGACATTTCCATTAAGAAGTCTCAAGCCTATTACATTGTAATTAAATTACATGCCATTGATTTCTCCTTTTTCTGCTTTCCCCCCCCGCCCCATTCATATTGATATTATTCTACTTGGGTAATGAAGCTGCATGTCTCCCAGACTAATTCCTCTTGAGTTTGGGGAATCTTGAAGCATGCTGGGTTTTGCATTGCTTGTTACATTCCTTTTTGGCAGTTCATCAGTATCTGTCAAATATATTGTTTGCATCGGCTTTTATCTCTAAAGATTTTGATTGAGAAATTGACATTCCATTTTGCATATGCAGTTTTTCACTGTGCATAATGTCTAAATGCTAAAGACTCATTCATAAAGGTTGCTTATTTCTAGTCTAACTTTAAATGTATAATTTAAAGAACAAGTGTAGTTCTAGTAAATATTATGAAAATATTTATGTTCTTTCATACTTTTTTAACACATCAACTCTAAACATTTTTATACCAATATATGTAGAATTTATGTTTGCGAGATATTTTTCATTATTTTGTAGCTTTCTTGGCCTTTGTGATAAGTAGGAAAAAAAACAATTATCAAAAATCATTGGGTTAATAAAAATTGGGTTAATGCAAATGAAGCAAAACGACACATTTTTCAAAAGTCATTATTTCTAACCATGTTCATGATCTCTGAATCCTATTACATAATGGTAGGTTAGAGATAGCCATCTTAGAAGCAGTATTTTACTGGAAAACTTTTTTAAAAGAGTTTTTATATTATTTTAAACTTCTAGTTGAAATAAAAAAACCTGTTTGAGGAAACAATTTATACTAAAAGTGATATTGTATTGTGATTCAGCTATGTAATCTAATGCTAAACATTTAAAGTTATCATTTTTATCATTATTGAGAAACTATAGCCTTAATTAAGGCTATCAGTGAAAGTTTATATAGTGTTTTAGGAGCTTATTATAGTAGAATATATTTTCTAATATATGTATAGTGAAAGAAAACCACAAGTACTTGTAGTTTACTTAACTACATATTTCCAAATTATATGATTTTGAAACTTACTTTTTAAACCTAAATGTAAATCTATAGATGATTTTGAAGTCATATTGGCAAGAAAGCCTTTTTTTCCCTTGCTAATTAAAGCTATGCTACAAACCAATGTTCTGATTAGAAGTAAGAAGTATGACTCAATTTATTTTGAATTTTAGGTACAGTTTAAATGATAATAAATTGCACTGTTTATTAACATTTTGATTCTGGCTTGGTTAATTATGTAAAAGAGAACTTAAAGAATATTATGTGAATAAAATTTCCTGTCTATATGAGTTATTTTATGTCATGAATGTCATATTTTAATGTGTGCTTTTTAAAATACTTGAGACATTTCTAGAGTTGTGAAATAATTAACCTTTTTATTTGTATTTTAATTTTCCTGTGTGCACTTAGAGTTTTAATGATACTTATGTCCTGAGAGGGACAAGTGAACAAGAATATTAATTTTAATTCCTATGCTAAAAGTTTATAGCTACTCGGATTACAAAAACAGAAAGGCCAATAATTACCACTTTACCCCCCCCAAAAGCAACAAAAGATTGCCAGGTTTGTGTGTGTGTGTGTAATTTTTCTGATACTCTGTGAAGTATTTCTGTGTTTGTTTCTTTGTTTATTTATTTTTTGGTTTGGATATTTGTTTTAAACAGGGGAAAGTTGCCCAGACTGCTTGCATGTCTGCCTGCCAGCATCTGTCAACATCCTTAATGCAGATGTTACTGGACAATGAGTTAAAACAGATAAGCATGGGAGCCGTTCAGCAGTTTAACTTAGATGTCATACAGTGTGAATGTAAGTACCTTGTTGGTTAAATCTCATGCATTTTTAGGAATCTATATTTAAATTATATGGGGAAAAAAAGGCATGTAGTAGGACAGTTAAGAAAGGGGGGAAGAGGCCTGATTGAGCTAAACTTTCAGCAGCCTTAGAAGCAACTTTCTTCCAGGAAGAGACGAATATCTCAGCTTCACATTTAGGGCCTCTAGGGAGGCACTGAAGTGGCAGTCTAGACCGGGATCATTAAAAAGATGGCTCATTTTCCCCCTTATTTCTTCTTCTGGTCACTCTTGCCTTCTTGCCAGCACTCCCCAAATGTTTGTCATAAATGAAATCATTCTTACTTTCCCTGTAAGTAACTTTTTAGATATTTGCTAGAAGGATGATCTTAGAACCCTGCATTCCAAATGAAGCTTCTTTTTTTATATTCTAAATTTTTTGTTCTCTTCCCCAAAGAATTTCTTAAGCCTTTACCTTTGCCATTGTTTTCACTTTATTTTCTTTAGGTGATAAGGTTAGCAGATTCTATAATCTAATGTTGACATTTGCCATTCAGCCTCAAAACTAGATGTGATATTTGGATAGTAGCCTTGTTATATGTGCTTCTGAATGTGGGTTTTATCAGCCTTAAATTGTGACTCTTTAAATACAGGACATGAGCATACAGAGCAATTTTTAAGCACTTTCAGATAAACAGCATACCACCGATTAAATGATGAAAATCCCTGGTTGACAATTCAGTCAGGCACCTCTGTTAATAAATTGAAAATCAGTGGGATACAAGAAGGATTATAAAATATTTGTCTGAGGCAAATTTTGCAATAATAAATTCTATGTAAAAGACATTTAAAAAATTAAATGTCAGCAGCTTGCAACTGAAGCAAGAGTGACAGATTTTTTTCCCCCAAATATCAAATATTTGTTTGCCCACTGTGTATAAGACATTCTTCTAGAAAAAGAAAATATAATTGATATTAAAAAGAATAATTATGTCAGTTCTTTGATCAGAATCAATTATTATGCACAAAAAAATTAATCCAAAGTTTTTAAAACCCTGTTTCCTTCAAAAAAAGAGAAATACTTATCTACAAAGCAAAAGATAGTTTTCCTCTAGGAAAGAGGAAGATATATTTTCTTTCCTAGAAAGCTTTTCTAATTATCTGTAATTAGAAAACCTTCATTTTATTTCTTTCTCAAAATAAAAACTAATATTTACAAAATGGCATTTATTTTGTATTTACAAAAACATTTACAAGAAAATGTCCTTTTTTTCTTTTACAAGTTTCCAAGCTCAAATTGTTATTCTATTCTACAAATGATTTGAAACTGATTTCTTCAAGTTCTTTAAAATTTGTTCTATAAGATCATTCCTGTATGGCATTGCTTTTATAAACATCTTACAGAAATATTGGTAAAGCCATTTTCTATTATTACATCTTTAATGTGGATTCAGATAATTAGGGGATTGACTGTTTATTGGCATTTGGTTGTGTCTTCTCAATTAGATTTTTTGTTCAAAAATGGAAATTACTTTTTGGTTAGGCAACTTTGGTTAGGTGATACGTCTTCTCAATTAGATTTTTTGTTCAAAAATGGAAATTACTTTTTGGTTAGGCAACTTTAGGTATCTAGATCTTCTCTCTGTTCTCTTACCTCTCTCTGTGAAGAGCTAGCCTCACTATACTAAGAGAAATGCACATAAAAACTAAAAATCTTTAGTTTTTATGTGCATTTCTCTTAGTATAGTGAGGCTAAAAATCTTTGCCTCTCCCTCCTACCATAAGACAGCTTCTATCTTTAGTTACTGAAGTCTTCTTTTCAAATGCTTGTGTTTTCTTAAAGGATTAACCTCTTGGAAGAGAGACCAGGAAAGGTTCTAAATAACGAGGCGTAACTCAGTTAAGGAAGCCTGAGGTCAGGTACTAGAGAGATAAGTCCTACCCTGATGGGGACCACGGTTCTGACACTATATATATGGAAAGGGAGAGACCAGGACTCAAAAACAAACCACAGACAATAACTCAGCTACTTTTAAGATTGTGCCTATGGCTCTGCTCCTTAATGCTTAATATCATGTATTACTTAATACAGTATCATGCATCAACATTACATCTTTCATGTTTATTCCACTATCTTTCTGGTGTAAAAAGATCATCTACCCTCCAACTCATGACTTTTAATGATTAATACATCACTTAAAAATGAAACTTAGCTTTTTCTAATGAGTAATTAAAAAGAATTTTAAGTTTTAATCCTCTTTAAGTTTTGTTTTTGTTTTTTTAAATATAGAAAAAACAATTCTAAAAAAACATAAAGCTTACTTTATTAATATTAATGCAGTATATATGCTTTCTACATATTGGGGCAGGGAAAGAAGAAGAAAGGGAGATAGGAAGAAGAATTTGTCTAGGTAGGAGGAAGACCAGAATGCATGGTAAATTTGTGAAGAGAAGGGATCTGGAATCCATAGGAATCAATAGGGATATATGGAGAAGATAAGCAGGTAGTTACGATGTAGAATTCCAGAAGCTAAAAGATCATTGAGTTTCACCACCCACCTGGTGATACGTGTGCATGCGCGCGCGCGCGCGCACACACACACACACACACACACACACACACACACTCTTCTGTCTACTTTGAAATCCTCTGCAAAATAACCCTGCCAAGTTGTTGTCCAGCTATTCTCGAACATCCAATTTTGGGGATTAACTACTCTGTAGAAGATGTGTTTCCATATAATACATCACTCTTACTTATTTCTTACATCGAGCTGAAATCACTTTCTCTAAACTTCTCTTGATGGACCTGATTCTACCTTAAGGCTAGAGTTACCACAAATCCATATTGTTCCTTTGTGCAAATTAGAAAATGTATCACCACTAAAAGGAAAAGGTTCTTCAGAGTTATCCCCTTTATATAAATTAGAAAAGGTTTACCCATTTTCCCCACAAAGGCATATCTTATCAAGTGAAATGTGAGCTAGATTTCAGCCCTCCTTTTCCCCCTCCTCTCCTTAGCTGGACAGCCATGTGTAGTAAGCAGTCTGATAACTATAATTTGTCAGTTCTTTATAGAGAAAAAACCAAATCCTCATCCATAAGTCAATTATATGAAAACTGCTCTTATAGCCTTGTGAATCTTCTGAAGGATGGAAATCAACAATTCCTCTTACTGTTCTTATGTGGTATGATTTTAGATCCAAAATTCTGAACAACTGGTTTGACTACCTTCTGTTTAATGTCTGATACCCAGAGTTGAATACAGAGATACTTCGGTGTGCAGGGACCAGTGTAATATGTAATTGGACTATCAAATACTATTCTTCCATATTCTATATTTTATTTGTAAAGCCCAAACTGTTATTACCTTTTTTGGTTGCCAGAGTATACTCTCGAATCATTAAAACCATAATGTTCTAAAATCTCTGTATCTTACTTTTTTTTTTTTATTATTGTTAAGCTCTGGTTCTTTTTTTATCCTATACTTGTATATTACTTTTTGTTTTAGAATTTTAAGATTATCCCTATTAAATTTTATTTTAAGATTTGTCACATAACTAGCCTATTGAGATCTTTTTATATCACAATTTAACATCATCTGCAGATTTATAATCACACTTTTTACATATTTAACAAGGTCGTTAGCAAAATGTTGAACAAAACCTGATGTCTGTAACCTGAGATACAGTATATCAGTGGTCCTCAAAACGTGGTCCCCAGATGAGCAGCAGCAGTATTACCTGAAAATTTGTTAGAAATGCACATTCTTAAGCCCCACCTGCTAAATTGGGAACTCGGCCCAGGACCTAGCAGTTTCTCTTTCAGAAGGCCCTCCAGGTGATTCTCATGCACAGTAAAGTTTGAGAACCACAACATTACCTAAACTTCTCCTTCATATGGATTTAGATCCATTGTTCAGAATTTTATGAGTATCTTAAGTTTTTTTAGCCAGTTACTAATTCCCTAAATGAATCTTAATTCACAATTTTGCTCAGTTATAAGCAACTTTGTTAGATGCCTTACTGGCATATATGGATAATAATGACCATTGAATTTTCCTCATCTACCAGTGTAATTACTCTTCCAAAGAAGAAAATTATATTGCTCTGATTCTTTATAAACCCATATCGACTCATAGTAATTACTTTCTCCTCAAGAGGCTTAGAAACCATTACTTAAAAGTCTGTGACTGGTTCTTGGGATTAACATAAAATCCTACTAGTCTGTTTTACTCTAGCAAGAGATCTAGAGTCCAGGGAAGTTGGGTGGCAGAGATCAAGAACTAGAGATCATGATCTACCAAAGATTCTGGACAACTCTAGAAAGGCTTAAGTCAAAGAATTTAAGCAGTTGAAGGTGAATATGAAATAAAAGCATCAAGAATGGCTTTTATTCTGAGTTAGATTTTCCTTTTATTTGGTTTGACTAGAAAGCAGAAAGTTTCTTTTTCCTTCTTTTTACTTTGTAAAAACATTATACATGTATTTCCCAGGCCACAGAATGTCAGTTCACAGATAGAAACAGATAGCACATCTAGCTGAAGTTGCAGAGATGGGAAGTCAGAAATAATTTAGTTCCTCATATCATTCAGCAATATGCTTTTAGTTTTCGTTTGTCTTATTTTATTTTTCTGGTGATGAAAAATTAGCACTGACCCATCTATGTGCTCACTTGTTTTTTCAAACAATATGTTGGTGCCCTTTTCTCTGGTATTCCTTGTGGCACACATAGTTGTGAGTTTAAGTAACTTGAACTAAAATTTCAGTCTGTAACTGAATTATTTTCCATGTAAAGTCAACTGATTTATAGGAAGATTCATTTATTCAAATGTTTAATGAGAACCTATTACCTGTTATGTACTGGGAAATCAAAGATAAATCAGACTTCAAAGATCTCAATCTATTTGGTTGAGGAGGAGACAGATGTAAATAACCATAATAGAGCATAACAAATTTTTTATAGAAATATATATTACTTATAGAGAGGGAGCAATTAATTCTATGTGCCATGGTGTTGAAAGATTGACTATAATAGAAGTGAAATTTGAGCTGGGATAAGTAAGATTGCATCTAAAGCTGGAAGGACATTCTGAAAACAGGGAATGGCATAGGCAAAAGTACTGCAATGATAGAATGCTTAGGAAATCTTTAGTTTTGTGTGACTAGACTACAAGATGCATGATGAAAGTTTTAAAAGATATTTTTGAAAAAAGACTCTGGAATGCTTGGACTTTATTTAATATGCAATAGAGATCCACTGAAGCTTTTTAATTGAGACCATTACATGATGAAATCTCTATCATAGAAGAAGGTTAACTCTGTCTTGTGGAAATTGAAATGAAAGGAGGGAGATACAGAAAGTAGCAAAATCTGTGTTAAAAACTATCGAACTTTTTCATGTGAAGGATTAAAATATCTTGACTTCATGCAGTGGAAATGAAGACAATAAGATGAATTCCAAACATTTCGGAGAAGGGAATACATAAAATTAGTGAGTAAGTAAAGGTAAAGTTGATATGATTAAGATGGTTCGAGTCAGAGAATCACAGTGGAAGAGGCCTAGAGAGGTGAAGTGTGAAGAGAGAGAGAAAAAGGGAGAAGAAGGATAGATGAGATGTAACCATCCAGAGTAGACAGTTAAATTCAACATAGAATTTATAATTTTAGGCACCCGCAAAATTCTATGCTCATAGTGTATTTGTTAAATAAATGAGCAAAGTAACAAATCAGGAAGTCTCTATAATCTACATTTGTTTCTTCCAGAGTTCTGCCTTTTCTATCAAAAAGTAAAGGCCAGTTGATACTGTTGTTCTTAAAAACCCTTTTAACTTCTTGATATAGACATAACCAATCATTTATAAAATTTCTTTACATTGATGACTATGTTTAAATGATCCTTAAATTTCATCTGTTTTGAGCTAAACTGTCATAGTTTCTTTAATGTTTTCTTATGGGATTATTTTTGCTTCTCTTTTGGTCAGTTTTCTTTGGATCTTTTTCTATTTTTTTTTTTTTTAAACCTATACTAGGTCAAACTTGATTGAATGTCTGAGTTTAGGAATGTGGAATCATATGAACTTATATAGAACTTTTTTAAAACAGTGCTTTCAAATCAGTCTTCGGATAGTCTGAGTACACGTCAGGAAGTTGAGACCATGGTTCCAGTCCTGGCTCTGCCTGTATATTGGGCAAATGGCTTTGGACAAAGCATTCAACAATTTAGAGGCCTCAATTTTTCCTTGAAATATGGTATTTGGAATTGATAATTTCCAAGATATACCTTAGTTCTAAGATTCTGAAGCAGCAAAATTTAAGGCAAAGAAGTATGTGAGGCTTTGGAATCATTCATAAATTAATTCCTTCATATCTACTATGTGCTTGGCATTTAGGGGATACAGTAGTAAACAAAACAGAAAACGTCCTAGCCCTTGTGGGGTTTAAGCCTAGTAGGGAGACAGTCATTAAATAACTACACTAATAAATTTAATTGTAAATTGTTAAATTC
Source organism: Pteropus medius (assembly GCF_902729225.1). NCBI lineage: Eukaryota > Metazoa > Chordata > Mammalia > Chiroptera > Pteropodidae > Pteropus > Pteropus medius. Next base: position 25,691,529 of record NW_024344378.1, on the reverse strand, counting down.
TGTAAAAGAGAATTATATGGTACTGTGAGAAAGTATAAGTAGCAGACCTAATATAGATAAAAGTATAGGTTGAGAATATTAAGTAGAATCTGTGCATGAATGAATGGATACTTTTGGTTAACTTGACCAAAAACATAATACTACTGTAGCTGTGTGGTTGGAGAATTTAGGAAGTCATCAAGAAATACATACTTTGGAATTGCAGATGTAGCCCCTCTGAAAGAAGCACTGAACCTTTGATCCTATTATAGTTCTAAGTTCCAGAGAAATCACTTCCTAGATAAGGGAGCGTTTGCCAAGTTTGGCATGAAGCTGATGTTCTAAATCTGTGTATGTGTATTTCTTATATTTATTAAACACCTGTTATGTATTGGGCCACAATATAGGTACCTTACAAATGCAGCTGTGTAGTAGAAAAGATCAAATGTCTTCTTTTAAGTTCCTATAACGGTATCTCAGAAATTCTTCACATCACTAACAAAATACAGAATATTTCCAAAACATCAGGTAATCAGACAAATTTGAAATACCCACAATAGATTTAGAATGTATTTTTTCATGAATTTTATAGAAATACCTAAATGAGGTAATTGGCTCCTAAGAGTTTAACATCTTAAATCTATAGGCATTAGAAAGCTCCAGATTGAAGAAAGAGTATTGGCACCCGTTTCAATGATGAGTTATTGAGGAATTGGGGAATCTCTAGATATGAAGGCCTTGATCTTCATTCATTTTAGATAAAGGCTTAATACACCTCAAAAAAAAAAAAAGATGAAGTTTATAGATTTTTTTGTGTGTGACAGTGACCTCTGATTAGGCCTCTAATTCTAGCCTTGAAAATGACCCATATCCCAAAATAAAAGGATCCAGGGAAAACCATATGGATAATATAAGAAGAATATTTAAAAGTCTTTTTAAAAAGTAAGCTGGATGCTATTATACTATTTGACTATCTGAATTTATTCCTGGTTTTAATGGCATTTAAAGTATCAAATTGAGACTACTTTGCCCATGTTTAATTCCCAGAAAGGGAAGAGGACTAGATACTACTTTATATAAAGGAAAGGTGATGAATGAAGAGGGTTGGTGGGTCCAAGAGGCTTGCATCCCACTACTGCCAACTACATATAACAGAATGCAAGTCTAAGGGCCAAAAATGCTAAGATCCTTGAAGTTCTTCTTCACCACCAAAAATACCACTAGATGGTGCTCTTAGTCATCTCTTCTAATGACACATCTGGTAAATATAGGATACTTTCTTTGCCTAGCCAAAAATTTGAGTTCTAACGAGCTACTTTAAGTTTTCAGTTCTAGCAGGAAAAGAATGATCAGAAATCTGTTCACTATGCTGACTATTTTGCATTTATATTCAGTCATTTATTTAGTTACAAAATTATTCTATTTTATATGCCCCTGCCTTGACATCCACAGTCTTGAGACTTTAGTCTAGCCTCCCTACCCTCTTTTTCAATCTTTTGTCAGTCTTTTTTGACTCCTTGGACACTCCTTCTTCCCTTTCCCCTCCCCCCTGACAGTTCTTTCCACCCTATGTAAATGTTTTCCAGATAATACCCATTCTTTACCTTACAATAAAGATAACTGTCTGCCTAGGATTAAATTGTTCAAGGACTTATTCCTTCTGCATTTAATTTTAAGGCAAGTTTTATATTTTCATGCTGGAATATGTACTTATGTTGCCTGACTTCTTAGCAATCTTTGTTGCTCGCTGTACCAAACCCTATATGCAGCTCCTGAGGGCAGAAAGACCCTATTTTCCTACTTTTTAGGACAATTGATTATATACAAATAAATTACCTAGAGATGGTCTTTATTCTCTTAAATTTCATAGATTTCCAATTTAGAAGACTTTTTTTGTTCATTACAATCACAACTCACACACATGTATTACTTTTTGTTTTCATTTTTATCTAAATTAGTTCAGACTTGTCTTCTTCCTAGTTAAGGGAATATAGCAAAGTTTTACTCTATTGTTACAAAAGACTTACTCAGTAAGATTAGATACCTCTCTTTCTAGTCTTTATTTTAGAGTATTTTTAAACATGGAATCATTGATTAAGTTCTGTATATAGCAGAAAATAAGAAATAAATATGTTATGAAGTTATTTTTTGTTTTTAAAAAGTCATTAGGAGAAAAAAAACAAAGATTTAGATGAGCTTTCTTTAAAAACAAAACAGAACAAACAGAAAACATTAGAAAGCCTGGAAACTACTTTTAAATATCTTATTGGAAGACCAGGATCAATGTGTTTCTAAAAAATACCCTTAATTGCATGGCTAAATGACAAAGACAGAGATATCAAAAGAAGGAAATAGGCGTTATTAAGTGAAGATAATAAAAGGATGATCAAGGGAAGAGAATAAAGAAACCCCAGAATATGATAAATCATATAAAAATGAGAATCTGGATGAGCGAAGAGGAATCTGAAGACAGTACTTAAAGGGATTCTAAAAAATTAGTGTTCAAATTTTTAAAAACTTCAAAGATTGAAACCTACCTCCAGAATTATTGATCCATCAGAGAAGAGTGGTAGAAATGAATTATTTGCATTATTATTCATGTATTCAATGAATTTATTGAACATTTTCTGTACACTGAGTTATGGGGTGTCTAAAAATAAATTGTCTACTTTTCGAAGATTCTTGTTTAGTAGAACAATTCATAATTTAGTTTTCTTCAAAGGAAACAACATTAAGGATATTCTGACCCACCATCAATTATTTTGAAATAAATATACTAAATATGCACAGAATGTTCTAGATTTACCCTGTCCATATGTGGTTATTAACATTTAAATTAATTAAAGTTAAAGCTAAAAATTCAGTTTAGAATATAGGTATAGAATGTTACCATTATTGCAAAAAAGTTCTGTTGGACAGCATCATTCTAGATATAATCAACAAGCCAAATAAATGTGTCAGTTTCCTCTTAGAATTTATTTATTCAGTTTTTCTTCATTCAAGAAATTTTTATTGACTACTTATTACACATTAGGTATTGTACTACGTGATAGACATGTAAAAAACAAGTATATTTCCTATCCTCAGGGAGCTCATGGTTTGGCTTGAATAATTATAAGATAACAAAATGGGTAGTATAGGTAGGCCAGGAAGTTGGGATGAGAGCACAGAGGAGAAACCTAATTCAGCCTGCAGGATAATGGAAGTCTTCTATAGAAGATGATGATTTAATGGAAGGATAAGAGTTATCCAATGGAAAAGAAGAGGAAAGATGCTCTAGGTAGAAGGATTAAAGGTACAATGGAAAGAGACTGGCATATGTAAGGAAGTACAAGCAGTTTGGTAGGGAAAGAGCTTAAGGTGCCCCTAGGGCGATGATAAAAGATGAGGCTAGAGAGATGGACAAAGTCCAGATTATAAAGGATCTTAATTGTCTTGCTTTATTGTGAAGGTGATGGGGAACCATTGAAAGATGTTAAGCTATGAAGTGCTACGAATCACATTTACATTTTGCACAAATCATACTGGGAAAAGTGGATAGAGAGGTGACACACAAAAAGCAGGGAGACCAGATAGGAGTGTGTTTTAGTAATCAAAGCAAGAAATAATAGCTTGAGGATAGAGACAGATTCGGACTCAAGATATTTTTAAAGGTAAAAAACAACAGGATTGCTTGCATTTGAGTTTTAAAGATGTAAAGGAGTTTTAAAGATGTAAAATATGAAGCTATTATAGATTGAATAGCATATAATTACAAATGTCCTCTGTGCCAGATGATTATCAGACTACTAAATTGCCGTCTATCCCTAAAAAACATTTGAGAAAAAAGCCCTGAGAGGTATCAACTAGTGAGTTTCACTTTCATATTGGTTAGATTCTTGTGAGAGATGAGTAAAAGATGAGAGACCATATACTTAATCAGATTCTGGATCAGCAGATTGAATGCCATGAGGTTTGAATTAGCTGTGTGATCCTGGGCAAGTCACTTCATTTTTATTTCTTCTATTTCTACTATTACAAAATGAAAGACGGGGAGACTTTTAAACTGAGCCTTCAGAGGACTATGGAGATATTTCAAAGGAGATGTCTCTTCTAACTGTAAGAGTTTATGCCTGTTTACTAATATAAATTGTTGTGATGATTAAAGCAGATGGTGTATAAGAAAGTGCTTTGTAAACTGTAAAGTGCTATTTATGGTACTATTATGGTAAAATGTAAATTTATGGTACTATTGCAATTTTGACCAAGCTCTTTGGTTTAATTATACCAAGCAACAGAGTTAAACTATAGTATCTTAAATAGTAACTGATGGAGAAGAAAAATGTCAGACTATTTTCAGTGTAGAAAAATTTGGGGAGGTTAAGTAGATAATAATTGCAAATACAATTGAAATTGAGCTGGTTTTTATATCTTACATATAAAGTAAGTTTCCCTGTGTTATAGGAAGTTCTTATTTTTGTGTGTATATGTATGTATGTGTAGGGATAGTAGAAGTGAGCTAACATTTACAGCCTTAGTTGAAAATCACTAGGGATTCATAGTTAACTGTTACCTGGAAACAGCAGCCTAGGAATGTGGCCAGAATAGCCAACAATATGCTGGTTGTTCCTTAAGAAGGATTTTTTAAATTCAAAAACACCTTTACTTTTAATAGGCTATTATAATTTTGCTTATTATTTTTCCATTAAGATCTGATGGTAGTAGAGAAAAGCAGCTCAGTTATCAGAGACATTGATGAGGTTGTCACAGCATGAAATTTTGCCACTTTTCATTGTATGAAAAGACAGTGATATGAGTAAATTATACTAAATAATAAAAAATGCGGCTAGATTTGCTCAATAAATCTTAGTTTTCTGGAAATGGGAGCCCTAAGAAAGGTAAGTCTAGTCCCCTAATAGGCATACTTAGTACCTAGCAAAGAACCAAGAAATAAGGGAGATAAATGATGTACTTCTGAGTAACCAAAGGTTACTTATACTCAAAAGGTACAAACTTTATACTCAAAAGCATATATAAAATTCATTCACCTTATTTGTGAGAAGGGCCCTTACTCAGGCTGCATTTGCTCTTTAGACACAATTCTAGTAATCGATTACTTACTAGCTCAAGAATATTAAAAGAGAGCATATTAATAAGAGATGAGTGAGAGAACAGAAAGTAAGAATTTATATTAAAACGTCAATAAAAAAGGCAGAAAATTATAAAAGCTAGGCACAAGAACTTGACACAGCATTCTGAGCTATTTAGCTCTTAATACCATAGCAGCCCTGGAAATGTATTGCATAGAATAAAAAGTGGTTTTTTTCTTTTTTGTAACTTTCTATAAGGATTTTTTTAATGAGATATACAATTTGACATACAATTTGACATATTAATTTTAGATATACAACAATGATTTAATATTTGTGTATATAAAAATGTTAATGGTGATCCAGAAATTAAGAAAAGTTCAAATAATATTTAGTATACTCAAAAAAATAAAAGACGAGGGAAGTATTATGTTACACTTTAAAATTCCATCAAAAATGCTCGATTTAAAAAAAAATTGATTCTTAAAGCAAAAGTTATCATTTTCTTAAAAAAAACAACAAAAACTTATTTTGAATCCTTCATTCCTTAAAAATGCCAGCTAAATTAAGCTGTGTTGGCTTTCATATACTTATTGTTTTTAATTGTTGATTATCATTGAGCCTTTCTAAACTATATTTCACACAAAATACACTAACTTTTCATACAAGATACACTAAACTTAAGGATTATTTTTATTATTCCAAGAGCGATCTAGGCTGAAAATTTAAATCATTTCTGCAATACCAGCTCAGATGAATTTACAAATGGAAAATCTACAGCGTTCTCTAAGAAAACTCATATATTAATGGGGAGAGAGGATGATTGCAGGCATTCTTATTCTTATCAGGGAAGCTTAAGTGTAAAATGATAGGGTCTTTTTTTATGAGCCAAATCTTTTGTCTTCAAAACTACTAACATTGCACTTGTCTTCAGTTTAACTAAATAAGCTATGTATTGCATTTTTTTAAGTGCAAAAAAAATGTTGAAAAAAATCTTGAAATTTTTTTTCAATCTTGTGTTAATATATCTTAAATTTTAAAGAAGCAGGATCCCTTTCTGGAAAAAAATTATTAAAAGATCCGAACAGACATTTCTGCATCGCTTTATTTTGCTGCTTAGAACATTTTATCTGTTGTCTGCATGGACAGCTGACTTCTTACATGTCTGCCTGTTATTGCTGTTAGAGGTAGGATTTTTACAGCACATGTTCTGCAACAAAGCAGATGTTTTAAAATATGTTGACAGCCATGGAATTGGTATAGTTTCAAAATGCTTCTGTAATTGTTTACCTAAGGCTAAAAAGAGTCAGAAAACTCTCGATTGAAGTATATTACTACCTTGAACTTTATGTAGGATAACCATTTTAAATTTATTGTAATTAAGGATTATAGTGATTAAATGGTGGATTTGAAGTTTAAAATTATTAAAATATTTGTGGTAATGGGTGTGGAGAACATTCTCAGTAGTGGAAATTGAAGGTTATAAATAGTCTTCATTTGAAAGAGTTAAGTGTAAATATTATAATACATTTATAATGAGTAGAAATTAATTTAGTGGTTAAACCCTTGTGTATTTTGCAATCTTGTATTTCTTCTTTCTTAATAGTGTTTGCCAGCTCTGAGCCTGTGCCAGGATTCCAGGGGGATACCCTGCAGCTAGCATTCATTGACCTCAGACAAGTAAGATGTAATAATGTACTTCTCATTTATTCCCTTTCCTTCTACCTCTTGCCTTTAGAAAAAAAAAAAAGAAGTTACAGGAATGTTTGTTTGCCTTGAAACAACCTTTCTTTACACAAGTGCTTCTTTGATAACTATGTATTTGGCCCTCATCTCTGAACCTATATCCATTCAGTGTCTCAACTTCATAGAGCATTTATATTAGTGAATATTTAATGTAGTCATTATCTGCTAAGCACATGACTAAATAATAATTTTATACTTTGGTTTAATGATGCTTGAAGGTTAAGTTATTTCTTAATGATTTCATGGTCATACATGAAAATTGGTGGTGTATAACATTAGTGTCAGGACCAGAGGTAAACGGACTAGATAGCAGTCCCTTGCTTAAAATTTTGTCAGTAATAAAGAAATCTATTTTCATAAATTTTCTGTATGCCTTCAGAAAGGGTAAAACTAAAAAAGTAATTATACATTTACATAATTCTTTTCTAGTCACATAAATCAAAGTATAGTAACAAATATGATAATTTTAAATTTCTTCTATTCATTTTACTACTCTTTAACACCTTTCTTGTCATTTTCTTTATTTTCTTCCTATTACCCTTTTTCCATTTCCCCCATATTTTTTCTTCTTATTCCTTTCTTCTTTACCCCTCCTCCTTTTTCTTTTGCTTTCTTAATCTCAGGATTAAAGAGCTTAATAAAGCTGGGAGGCATAGGAGTGTGGAGGAGGGGTGGATCCAAGTTAGAGGGCTCAGGAGAGATAAAATTGACAAGAGTGACTGCTGCCCGTGGCAAGAAGCACAAAATGGAGATGGAATTACAACAAAGCAGCTGTGATATTAGTCTATTTACGGTGCCACCGCTTTTGGGGGATGGAGATGACTGGAGATGGGGCTCCACTATTAGTATGAATAGACTGTACCACAGTGGTGTTTAGAGCAGGACCAATTTGAGCAGTTTAAAGAGCTCTGATTTCAGTAAATGTTTGAGAATAGAGCTGTTTTTTTGTAATTCCAAACCAGTATTAATAAGTATTTATGAACTACTATATATTAATTATTCGGAGAGGGAAAATGTGGTTGAAATAGACACAAAAGTAATGTAAGACATAGTTTCATCTTTATGGAGCTTTAAAATCCTTTAAAGAAGCAAAACACTCACAAAATGGTTAGAAATACTTATAAGACTGTGAGTCATGTAGAACTAAATGGTATATATTCAAGTCAGTCTCTCAATTATGTCTGTAAAGCACTGAACATATAAGACATATTCATATTTATTTCTGTTTGCACTCAATGCTCATGTTCAAACAAGGAACACTGTTATGGATGACCTAGATCTATAGATGACTAGGCTAAGTAGGGAAAGATAGTAGAAAATGAAGAAGGTGGACCCTGAATTTCCATTCCAGTTTACCAGAATATATTCTTTCTGTTGAAGACAGGTCCATTTTCTTTAGAAGGAGTTCTCTCTGTCTTAATCCTATTGCCTTGAGCAAGATGATTTAATATAGAAAACTGAGTCCTTTAGCAAGTTGGAAATAGATTTGGTTGTATATTCATTTCCTAGTTAGGTTATGGCCACTTACTGGGGTAAGTTTCCCTCTTGCAAAGATGTGAAATGTTCTCCAATCCAAAGAGTATGTGATTTGAAGATAACTTCCATTATATACAAATAATCTGTTCGCAGAAAATATGAAATTTATTATGTGATATATTCTCAGTTTCTTATGAATTTGTATAGTGTTAACTAGTTTGTAATATCATTGTAGGATTGTAAATAGGACCACATAATTTATGAAACCGTTGATAAAGATTCTGTTTCTTGATTTGTCCAGATAAGTGGTTGGTTCAATGCTGATTAAAACTCTAATCCCAGGTACTTTCTTTCTTCAAAGACAATCATCATTTGATAGCAATGACCTCTTTACAAGCATATAGCTCACTAGGGAATTGTTATTAAGACATATTTATAAATATTAATAAATATCTCAAGTCTTACTGGTTGAATTTACTTTTCAAGTATGTGCATTTAGAGGCATTAAGTCCTGGTTTACTTTTCCTCATCAGTGTGAATAAAAAAATCTGTTTAGAACTCCAAAATCTATTATTATATAGAATCGTTAAAAGATTTATATAGAAATAACTAATATAAAACACAATTTTAAAGTATGGTAGTTAATAAGTGGTGGAAGCGACTAGTGGATAGAAAATTTTGATGAGCTAATTTTTTATGTATTAATTTTTCTAGTTTTAACGAGGCTTAAAATTATTTTCCCTGACTATTAATGTTTAAAGTTTAATCAGACACTATTCTTATTTTTTTGTATTCTTTAACAGGAAGATGCAATTAATTCTTGTCTTTAGCTGCTGGACCACTGTGACATAACTTGAATTTTATGATTTCAGAGGTCTGGATTTAATAACTTGACAAGAATAATTATGTTTCACCTATATTTATTTTTTAAATTAATTTATAAACAATTAAGTGGTGAAAACCAAGTGTAGGAATTGGCCAAAAATAAAATTAGTCTTGAAAACTGAAATCTCATATTCGGTGATACAAGCTTTGTGTATCAAATGTTAGTGATTATTTAAATAAGAATGCCGTAAAGTGTCAATAGTGTTATGTTCCTGACTTCATAAATATATTTCATAGCATATTATTTGAACACTTTTTTATGAAGTAGTATATCACCAAATATAAAGAGAGCGTTAACACTTTTATTTACATTTCAACTGGGTTTCTACACTTTTCCTTCTTTTTTTTTCTAGTCTGTGATCCATTTCTGTCTTAATAGGGTGGCTGACAGTTCTTTTCAAGTATACTTAGAAAGGCAAAAGAGCCCTTTTCATATTACTTATAAGGGGTCATGCTTCTGTTTTTTAGTTTGAATTTGATACTGCTTCATGAATTGCTGGGTATGAAAGATTAGGAAGTAGGTCCAGTGGTCAAATTTTACCTGCCCACCCGGACTTTGCCCTGAGGTCAAACTCCTGATATTTGCTGTTCTGAATAGAGGAGTTGATGACAAGTATGAGCTGATACAAGAAGAAACTTAGAACCATATCAAAGCTGAAGGCAAGAGAATTGGGACTCAATGAGAAACTGTAGCTAAAAGATGGATCATCAGAATTGCCCTCTTCTAAAAGAAAAGGAAATAGCTGACCAGTGAGTGAAAAGACTTTATCGTCCTGCCAATCACATGGTTGCTAATGGAAGCCAGTTATCTCAACAATATCTTAAGGCCTACTGCCCCAAAAGACAATGCGGAGGATTAGCAGTACTGGTACTGTGTTATGTGAATATACTGCCTCAATTGATTTTAAATATGCTGTTTGAACATGATTTGTATGTGTAAACTTTTTTACAAGTAAAGCCTTTCATCCTCTTACCCCAGGTTCTCTGAAATTAAGTCACTAAATGATGAAGGACTTTTATAAAAGTTTGTGTGTCTGTTTGCTTTTACAAAGACCATCTATTTTGTTAAGTACAATCTTTCAGATGGATTTCAGATGAATATGTGAAATTCTTTTGACAATGTATGAAAACCTTAAAATTTTTAAATTATTATGAGACTATAATATACAATATTCAGTGATAATTTTTTATAACTCATTCTTAATACCTAGAAATATTTTACTAAATATTACTGGAAAATGAGATATACTACATAATTGAATTATCCAGGTAACTAAAGATTAGTTTTTAATCACCAAAACTTTTTAAATGTAGCCAATTTAATGGGAAACTTTAAAAATATATCTCTCACCTTCCTTCATATTGAGCATAATCCTCACAGTAAATTGAGCATCCATGGTTCACTAATTTTAACACTAAATCTTCTTTATTTAGTCCTTTTTCACTTTGCAGTAAGTTAGGTTTGACAATAAGTTAACAATATCTTGATAATCTTTTAGACAATATGGAGAAGTTTAGGTAGGTTTGATGATAATGCAGTTAGGTGGGTTTGAAGCTAATAAAACAATCTCTTGCCCAAAGAATATTGATTAATGTATTATCATCACCCTGGAGCAGGAACATTGATTTCTCAAGATGAGAAAAGATTTCTTTAAAAAAAAAAGGTCCCAAGTTTGGAAAACACTTTATACTCTAATTTACTCTTAGAGACTTACCATATACATTAGAATTGTAGGGATTGAGAAATTCTGCAGTAACCCAGCATCCCCCAAACTCATCACGAAATACCTACCTCATTCATTTTGGGTCATATTACATGAAACATACTTTATGAAATGCTGCTTTAAGTCAAGACAGTGGCAGTACCCTCTAGATGACTGTTTTTGACAGTGTGGGGTCAACTAATTTTTAAAATAATGACTTGAATAAATGTATAGAGGAATTATGAAATATATGTATAGATTACACAAAGCTAGGAGAGTTACCTAAAATGATAGAAGATAGAATCAAAGTGTTCTCAGAAGGCTTCAGTGATAAGCCAAAGCCAACAAAGTTAAATTTAGCAAGGGAAATATTAAGTGCCATATAGAGCTTTTTTTTTAAATTAAAAATTTTAAACTACAGGCTGTAGGAAATCTGACTTATAGTATGGAAAAGATCTAGTAGTTTTAGTTGACCTCCAAATGAACCAACATTGTGCTAGAAATTCTTATATTGCATTAAGGAAAGTATGGTATTTGGGTTAGACCGTTGTGCGTTGGGGCTAAGACTATGTCTCAAGTATTACATGGTGATAAAGACAGTCACCAATTGGAGAGCACATAAGAGAGAATTACAAAGCTGGTGAGGGATCAGATACCTTGTCATATGAAGAGCCTTTTAAAAATTTCATAATCTTAGTCTAAAACCTTAGAGAGGTTATACCTTTGTAGAGAAACTCAAATGTGTGATTTTTATTATCCTACAAGTCAAGTAGACCATTTTCTTTTTCCCATTAAAACCCTATGTCATAAAAATTATAATTTTTCTTTCTCCATCTAGGATTAGACCCTGTTTTCAAGTATTTGATCTTGGGTAAGCTAGGGAAAAGGAGAGTGATCATTCCTCTTAACTATGAGTACAGAATTTGAGAGAGAATTTAAATTGTTCAACATATATTTGAATCTCAGAGAACTTTTTAAATAAATGTTTTATTGAAGTGTAACATACATTCAGACAAATCATAGGTGTACTATTGTGATTTTTCAAAAAGTGAGTACATCTTTGTAACACCCAGATCAAGAAAGAAAATTTGACTGGTAGGTACCTCAAAAGAGACCCAACCCCTCACTTCACTTATTTCCACTCATTAATTACCCTTTTCTCACTTAAAGCATAACCACTATCATGACTTCTAATACCCATAGATAAATTTAGCCTGATTTTGAATTTTGTATACACAAACTTGTGCAGTATCAACTTTGTGGTTCTGCCTTCTTTTGCTCAATATTATGTGTGAGAGATTTGTCCATATTGTTACATTTGGTTGTGGTTCATTCATTCCCTTTGCTGTGTAGTCTGCCATTACAGAAATATACCATAACTTATACATTCTACTATTGATGGACATATGAATTGATTCCAGTTTTACTCTTACAAATTGTGCTAACATGACATTCTTTCACATGTCTTTTGCTGAACATGTGTACACATTCCTGTTGAGATATTTACCTAGGAGTGGAATTGCTGAGTCAAGGGATTTTATGTATGTGATCAGTTTTAGTAGATACAGTGAAACAGTTTTCCAAAGCAAAGGTGCTAGTTTATACTTCAGCCAGTAATGTAGAAGTATTTCTATTGCTCTGCATCCTTGTCACTGTAGGCTTATCTTTCTCTTTTTACACCCATTCCAGTGGGTATACAGTAGTTTTACATTGTGGTTTTTATCTGCATTTCCTTGATGACCTACAGAATTAAACTTCTTTTCACATATTGTTTATTTGAATATCTTCTTTTGTGAATAACCTGTTAGGGTTTATTTGCTTGTTTTTTTGCCATGTTTTTCTATTGTAATGTCTACTTCTTACTGGTTTATAGACGTCTTTTGTATATTCTGAATATAAGTCCTTTGTCAAATATATGTATTGCACATACCTTCTTCCGCTCTGTGGCTTGTCTGTTCGCTCCTAGTGGTGTCTTTTGATGAACAGAAGTTTATAATTTTAGTGAAATCCAACTTTTCCTTTATGGCTCTTTTTAATGTCCTGTTTAAAAAGTCTTTGCCTACCCCTAAAATTATAAAGATATTTTCCTATGTTTTCTTCTGAAAGTTTTATTGTTTTACTGTTCACATTTAGATTTATAATCCATCTGAAATTGATTTTATGCATAGTGTATAAGGGGCATAAGGTTCAAGATTCATATTGTTTTATATGGTTATCCAATTGACCCAGCATTTTTTATTGAAAAGAATTGGATCTCATAGCATTTTAATGTAAAATAATTATAAAACAGACTGTAAGACATAAATGGCATGTGCTTCTAATGTACAAATAAAATGATTTCCTTTGTCTTCCAGTTAACTGTATGCTTATATTTCATGGTTCATGCCATCCTTCATTAGCAAATTAGTTGTAGGGTTGAGATTTTTTAATACCAGCCTAACTATATTCTCAACCCATCAAAGGTATGTTTAAAAATAAAGCAATTCTAGAGTAAGTATTCATATCAACATAGGCAGTACAAAAGAAAAAAAGCTGAACTGCAAGCCCATGAGGACAAGAATCTTGCCTTTTTTGTTTACTATTATATATCCATTGCTTAATGCTATTCCTGGCACATAGTAAACAATCCATAAATGTTGAATAAGTGAATGAAAAATTTTTGGCTATACTCAAAAGCATTTTTTGTTGGTATACAAGCAACTTACTAAGAATTGAGATATTCCATGTAACTTAATGTTCCATATCAACAAACATTTTTTAACAGTGGCAATTTTTTTCTATTTCAGTTATTTTTGATGAGAGTATTTATATGAATACATAATGACGCATTTCTTGATTTATCTTGGTCATCATTAGGGATACTAAAATACTTTTATAAGTTATTTCTGAGAAATGTCAATGCTCCAAAACCAACTGCTTATTCTTTTATCGATAAAGAAATATTTTGGACAGGGCAATTATAGGAATTTAGACAAAGGCAATATACACTTTAAGTGATCAACAATGACCGAATATCACACAGAACTTAAATAAAGCAGCATATCCTAAACTACTGTCATTTGGAACCGTGAATCTTGAAGAAAATAAGCTATGGTAAAATAAGTTTAGGAAATCCTACATATTGTGTCCCTCTCTTGTAAATTCACAATCTCATTAGCACATTAGTCTTTGAGAAGTCCTAGAGTAAAGGCATATCTGTTTTTTGCCCCCAAACCTGTTTGAGTACTAAATACTTTTCACAAATGAAAATCTCTTACTGTCCTACAAGCAGTGTTCTATAGCACACAGTTTAAAAACTGAATTACCTGGACCACAGTTGATTTACATTAATGAATGGATTCCTAGAACCAGCTGGTTAAAACAGAGCTATAAGAGCAAATAGATGAAATTTAAATATTAAAATGCAAGTAATACAAAACTGATGAAAAATAGTATAATTTTTCAAAAATAATTTTTCAAACTTCCTTTTTCATAAAAACACATTCAGATGATTTTGTGAAGTATGATAATTACTAGAGGATTTAATGCTGCTTAGACTCAGTAAACCAGTCAGTCAGTCATACAGAATAACTTGTTTTTAAGAAGCATGAAATGGTAACACAGGATTGCTTGTGAAGAATGAAAAGATTTAGTGGGAAATTAAAATACCAGCTCATGTGGAGTTCAAATCCTAACAGTTGTCAGATTCCTTAGTGAATCATCAAGGCTCTTGTTATTGAGCCACAGTATACATACTTGGAGAGAAATAAAGTCTATATTCACTACTTTTTTTTTTCTTCCTTACTAATACACTATAAATGAGATGGGAAATTTTTAAAGGAGAGAGATTTTGATAAAATGATCAAGGTAAGTTCTATATTTTCTGTGTGTTGTAAAGAGTGTCTCCCTAGTATTAAAAAGGAAATACAGTTGAAGTGACTTTTTTTCAAGATAATTGCACCTTAAGACAGAAAATCTAATACCAAAATAAGAACCTTAAAACAAAGCCAAACTTCTACAAAGAAAATAGTGACTCTTACTGTTTCATGGTACCAAAAATGTGATGAAAAAAGTTCTAAGTTTTTAGTATTTACAGAAATTTTTTGCCCAGATGGTTTACTTTACAAGCTAACTTGGCTGTAAGCACCTACAGATAAAAAAGAGAAGGGGTTGGGGAACAAAAGCTACTTTGTTCATTGGTCTCCTTTACTTAACACCAAGTCCACCCTCGGAGACCAGGGAGGAGTTTTACACATAAATATATTCTTTTTCCTGCCATTACTTCTTTGATCTGACAATTTAAAGAACACGTTTTTAAAGTCGTTTTGTGACCCTGTACGTGCATCTTGTTATTGATGGTACCCAGGGAGATTCTCTGCCTCCAGAAGAATTCATGGACCATTCTGAATATTAAGCCAATCCATTTAGAAATGTTATCTTTTTTAGCTTTATCAATTCCTGGAACCTGACTTGCTCTATTTATATCCTGATCCAGTACTGCCTCATTTAGTTAGAACAAGAGTATCATCTATGCCATTTTTTAAGAGGCCACCAATAAAAATACTCACTTCTTGGATCTTTTTTCTTACTATGTATGTCATCAACATATATACATATATTTTCTTTCATGATAAATTTCAAATCTGGGCCTCTCGATCTAATATGTTACATGAGGAGACAAAACAGCCATTAGCTATGGCTGTTGCTCATTTGACCACTTTTATATTCTACCACTTTGTAGAGAAATCTGTTAGGAATGATTTGCAGCTTTTTATTGATTTTTTCCCCCTCAGCCTTTAATTCTGTGGACAGGAATTAGTTATAGATTGCTTTGCACAAAAGTTCTTACATGCCTTTACATCAAAGATTCTAACTTGGGGACTGTAGATGAGTTTTAGGAGATTCGCATAAAATTTTGTTTGTATGTGATTTTCTGAGAAGAGGGTCCAGTGTTTTCAACAGATTCTCAGAGGCATCCTGTATGACTTAACAACTGTTACGTAACCACCACCGTTCTGGGAAACTGAAAGCTGTCCAGATTAAGGCAGACCACCAAGAGCTGCCCCATTTTCAGATATTTCTTCATTTACTCAACAAATATTGAACACCTGCTTTGAGCACCGCTTTAAGTGCTGGGAATACAGCGGTGAGCAAGATAGGCAAGATCCTGCTCTCATAATCTCATTTTGTTAAAGGAAGATCCATAACAAACAGTGATAATTTCAAATAGCTTTAGATAGAATTCCAGATAGCTTTAGAAGCCGTGAGAAAAATAAAACAGGTTAATATGGTAGTGACTGGGGGTGAGGTGGACCACTTCAGATAGGGTTGTCAAAGAAAATCTTTTTAAGGAGGCAACATTTGAGTAGGTATCTGAATGAAATTGGAAGATATGGTGAAATAGCATTCCTGGCAGAGGAACTGGGAAGATTACCAGAGCCAGATTATATATATAGGGCCTTGTTAAGGAGTTTAGGATGTTAAGTATGATGGGGAACCATTCAAGATTTTTAAGCAGGGTCATATCATGCTCTGGTTTTTATTTTGGAAAGATCGCTCTGGCTGCTCTAAGGAGAATAGATTAAAAAGGGACAAAATTATAATCAAGAACGACATTAAACAATTATTTTGGTAGTCTAGGCTACAGATGATTGATTACTATTATTTAATTACTGATGATATGGTTCACTGTATTTCACAGTGGCTTCTTCATATGGACTCAGAAGTTTCTGTTTTCGGTACTAGAAATAGTTGAATTTATCTTTAGCAATTACGAGTTTGTTTCTATCTCAAGAACACTGTGAGTTATCCAACTAATTATATTGTCTTTTTAATTTTGGAGCTAGAAAACTTAGGTGTATAGGGTAGCATCATATGCATTTTATATACTAATCTTATTTCTTCTCCTACCTTCACTTTCTCTTGGCTCTAAGTTTTCTCAGTTATTAAGTTGTATTTATCTTGCATGTATTTTCGTAAGTTGCTTTAAAATCCCTTTGGGACAAGCATTGTGTAAATAAACATTTGTTAGTGGAATCCTAAAACTGCAGTAAAAAGAAAGAATTAAGTATGAATAGATTTTCATTTATTTATTTCTTCAAAAAATGTTTATTGAGTGCCTACTATAGCCAGCCACAGGGGAAACAGAATTAAACAATAGACAATAAAATAAGAGCTAGACAGTTTGAGAGATGAGTTAGTTGTTATCTGTGAAGAAAAGACTATTAGAGTCGGAAACATGTCTTGGCTAAAGGATAGGAATTGAGAAGTGTAAAAAGAAAGCTGCTGAAGTCTCCGAATGGTGTGTTGATGAGGACACTATTGCGTAGGAAATCAGGAAACAGAATGGAGTCCTGCTTCTCTTACTAACAAGTGTATGACCTTGGGAAACTTTCTTGAACTATTTTAACTATGTATTAATGGTTTAATGAAACCTGTGAGGAAAAATGTACAGTTTACTTCTGGAAGAAATCTGTTTCATGGCATGCTAATCTTCATTGCTAAAACTAGTGAATTGGTGTGAAGCTTGCTTTGCAGAGGTCATTAATTGATTATGTCTGCAGCTATCATCTGTCTGTACTTACCATACTTCATCAGGGTGACAGCAAGGCTCGTGTGCCAGATCTGTACTATAGTGAACCATGAAGACCATCACTCCTTCCAAAAGTATTGCTTCATAAGGGAAGTACCCCGGGCTCCTACCTCCTTGTTCTCATTATCCTCCTCACCTACTACTTCCACCCTAATTTTTACAGTCTAATAATCCTCTACTATACCGCCAAATGGTTACAAAGTTTAGGGAGGAAGATCAGATGTACTTCACCATAGAAAGATAAGAGAACCTGATAAATATACACTTGTATTTGACTCAAAATGAACAACTTTGACTTCTACCTAAAGGGACATGAACAAGCCCTGG
This sequence comes from Pteropus medius, assembly GCF_902729225.1. Classification (NCBI taxonomy): domain Eukaryota; kingdom Metazoa; phylum Chordata; class Mammalia; order Chiroptera; family Pteropodidae; genus Pteropus; species Pteropus medius. Next base: position 25,673,773 of record NW_024344378.1, on the reverse strand, counting down.
AAGTTATGAAGGAATTGTTTGGCCATAGTTCTTGTAATGGAGACTGGGTGTCTGCCAAGACTTTACTTTGAAATTTCTGTCTTGTTTCTAATCTTAAGGCATCATAACATACAATTCTTTTGCCACTAGTCCAGTTTATTCTTTTATGATGAGGAAGAGGCACTTTTAAATAACAATTATTTCCACTATAATTAAACAAATCTTCTTTTGTTTGCATTATATTTGTTACTATATTGTATACACACTCTGCTTGCTTAAACTTGCCCCTGTGACTACTTCACAGGAACTTTCTTTAGAAGTTTTAAAGTCTTTGACTTCTTAAAGTATTAATGGGATTTGCCAAAGTTGTAGTATTTGAATGCCTGACTAGATATAGTAGCAGGACAACAAGCTTGTTCACACAGCTCCTCTAGCAAGTATTTTTTCTCTTAGACAATCCTAAATTCATTTGAAGTGCCAAAGACTTAAACAATTTGGGTTTATTCCTGAATATAACAAGACCAGACATCTCACAAAGTTTACCTTAAGGTCCAGATATTAGAAAAGTATGCTGCCCTTTGGGAGAGCTTATGTTATAAAGGATTAGTCTGAACCTAAATGTCTTTTGCCTTTTTGTTCTTTTTTGTTCCAGTGTCATAATTCTGATACTTTACAGTTTATATGCTTAACTACATATGCAATTCATGCTTATGCCTTCAGTTATTGATATAAATTTTGAACTCATAGATTCTCGTGATTATTTTAAGTAAAGGTTAGAGAGGCCATGTCTCCAAATACAGTCACATTGGGAGTTAGGGCTTCAAAATATGGATTTGGGGGGATACAATTCAATCCATAACACTCAGACTAATAAAATTGAGAGAATTTATCACCAGTAAATGTTAAAAGAAGCTCTTTGGAGTGAAAGAAGATAATATTGGTCAGAAATTTATATCTACATAAAGAAAGGAAAAATTTTAGAGAAGGAATAAATGAAGGTCGAAAAAAAGATTAGGGCTATTTTGTAGTTTGGAAAATTACCCTCTAAAATGATTTTTTCAAAACCAGAAAAACAAATACACAAACACCTTAATAATTACAAAAACAGTACATGCTCACTGGTTTTTAAAATTTTTTATTTTTAAGTAATTAGAGAGTCACAAGAAGTTACAAATAAGGCTCAGGTCCTATGTACACTTTACCTAGTTCCCCCCATGGTAATTTTTTGTATAGGTATCTATAATTATCAAATCAGGAAATTGACATCACGTGCTCACTATTTAAAACAACAAAAAAATCAGACATGTAGAAGGATATAAAGAGAAAGCTCTCCTCTTTAGTTTCTCAGAGTCATCAGTGTGTTTCCCTGCGGACCTTTTATAGTCTACATTGAAATACGCAAACATGCACCCACTTGTATGCACACTTGTAGAGTTACTTGCTTTTGTAGAGGAAATGGATCATTTATGTTATAATTTACATTTTTCATGCAGCACTACATGATTTCATACTAATAGATATGGATCCACTTTATTTTTATTTCATAATGTTCTATAGTATAAATATACCATAATTTATTAAACAAGTCCTTGGACATGGACTCTCCAGTTTTTCTACATATAAATAATGTTGCAGTTAATATCCTTAGACATATATATTGAATACTTGTATAAGTATGTCTATAGGCCTTTTGAAGTGGAATTACTGGGCATTGCCAAAATAACATTCCAAAAAATATACTAACCAGAATTACTTTTTAAGAGAAGCACTGAAGTTAGCAATATAACTATAAACAAAATTAAACAGATGGGGAAAAAATTATTCATATATGTGAGCATTTGGACAAATATGGAATGTTCCTTATTTGGGCAAATATGGAATGTTATGGAAATAACATTTTCATACCATGATTAACTTTGAGGTAAATTTCAGTGTGTTACACAAGGAGTAAGTCTTTGTCTCCACAGGCTAGGAATTATAAGCCAGTGCATAATGTAAAGAGAGGCAGTCTCTAATTTAAATGTCTTAAATTATCAATATTCTTGCTATTTTTTTCACTGAAAGGGATATGTTAAAATTTTTATAATAGTCTGTCAGCAATAAAGGATAGTGATATTCTGGCCTTTGAAAATATTATATATTCATTAAATTATTAGATAATAATCTTAGTATTGGTACTATCCAGCAGGTAACTTTATCCTTTCTCTCAAAATTAATTTACATTTTTGCCAAACTTCCTATTATTTATTTAAAAGAAATTTTTTCTCTAATAATTATTTTATTTTATTGAATGGAAATGTTTCTCTTTTTTTCTTTTATGGGTTTCTTTGAGTTGGGAGAATAGTTTATGAGAAGTCAGAAAATGCTTTGTCAGAAAAACAGCAATGATGCATGATTTATTTCATATACTAATGAGTATTATAACCACAAACACCATATTTATTGTTATGATGTTTTTACTATATAAAACAAAATTCCCTAGACTGCCTATATGATATTTGCCATGTCCGGTGAGAATCTAACAACAGTGTTCTAAAAACCTTACCAAGCATTCTTTTTGAAAGCAGATTGGTTATACATATAAATCTTGTGTAAATTAGGCCATCCTAATCTAGTTGTTCAAGCACTTAATTTATAAATTGAGGAAATTAGATTCTAATTCTACTTTACATATAAGTTTGAACAAGACAATTAATCTCTCTGAAACTCAGTTCTTTTTATAAAGTATAGGAAAGCCTGCATTGGAATGAGTTGTTCAAGTGAAAAGTTATACACAGATATAACTAATGGCCTGAAATAGAGATAAAGAAAAATTAACAGTAGGTTAATCAGGATCCACTGTAATCTATGTGTGAAAGACCAACGGCTTTAAATTGTATTTATACAAAGCTTTTTAGTGGTTTAAATTTAAAAGCTTTTTCTTTTGCATTAATCTCTCTGCTTTTCCTTTGGGGCTATATTTTGTCACAGAAAAGACACAATTCTCAAACTTTTGCTTCTCAAAGTGTTCTATGCAATATAATTTAGCTCAGTTCAACAAGCTTTTATTGAGTACCCTAAGGAAAAAGTAAGAGCTATTACCCTGCCCTTGAAGATCTCATAACTTGGTTGGAAAGTGAAAACAAATATTCCCAAAAAACTAGGTCTATGTACACACTCCGAACTTCAGGAAGTTCTCAGTGGCCCACAGAGCCACCCATCATCAAATGTAGATAGCTCAGAGAACTCAACACTGCTAACATTCAGCTAGCCCTAGGAAGGGATGCATTTTGTCACATATATCCATATATTAACAGAAATTTAGATTAGTGTCATTTAGATCAACATTGACCTCTAAGATCCAAGTGGATATATAGTCATGATGAAAGTTTTTACTAATATATATCAAAAGGATGAAATTGTTGAAAGGATTATTTAATTTGAGAATTAAACATTTATAGTACTTTTTTACCTGAACTTCCTTCTTAAGTATACATTACAATGCTTAGTACTTAATGTTAAGTGACAGGTTAGTCCTTAGAGTGTTTTACAACTTGTAGTTCTTTTTCTTTCACTGTTCGTGTTTTCTTAAATGTCAAATCATCTTTCAGTTACCTTCAGTCTGTGATTCAGTGATTTTCATGGTCATCAAATTGTAACACTTGAAAATTGGAAGGGACTTCAGAAAATCTAACCACACCTAGAAGCTCTCCCCTTAACCAGAGTTCCTGCTGCTCCAGGTTTCTTGAGGTAGCCTGCTTTTAAATAGAGGCTCCTCTGCCCTTTTGAAAACCTCATGGCAGCCTTCACCACTTCTTCCTGGACCTGGTCAGACATTGGTAATTTCTGACACTTCCCAACCATGCATCCCTCATTCTAGAAGATTAAAATATTTGATTACTCATAAAATTAAGTACTTTTTTTGTGCTCTTTCCACTTTCTTATCCACTCTTTCCAACCTCCCGACCTTTTTCCTGTCTGTTGACTCCTTGATTTGTTTACACTGTATGTTTTCACTTCTCCTGGCCCTCTTACACCTCTATTCTGATGTAAATGGCCCTACAGCTTCGACGGTTGGGCAGAATGTTTCTTCACCTCCTTGGCCTAGAATTCTGAAGATACTGCTAACCCTGTAGCCCTCTCTAGTGGTAGCTACACATTCTTTCAACGTGCTCCACAGTGTGCTTGAGAGATTGGTTTTCTCCTAGTTCCCCTTTTCTGTTTATAGACCATTGTTCTTCCACTCTTGAGTGAAAGCTCCAAACCCTCTTGAGCCTCTTCATTCATCTTTATCATCATCAATCTCTCACTGTCGCTTTTTGCAATCAGTTTATCTATATTCACACTCATCTTCATTTCCTTTCCTTCGGACTCAGATGATAGGTAACGTTTTTATTCAAGGCTCTCTATGCCCTTAACTTCATCTTTTCTATGGAACTTTGTTTCCTCTGCTTTATCCTTTTACTATCTTAGCCTAAAAACGTGTTCAAATCTTTCCTGTCTGAGAGAGAGGAGAAGAGAGGGGAGAGGAGGGTAGAAGGGAGTGAAAATATCTTCTCTAGTCTCATTCTAGCTATTTCAAATCTCTTCTTCTCCTTTGCATTCAGATTCCTTAAAGGAATGATTTGTAATAGATCTATCCGTATTTCATCATCCATTCCTCATCCCACTACTCTGCGTTGTCACACTGCTGAAACACTGTTCTCTTAGTTCACCAGGGAAAGCCTTTGATGTTTTAACCTCTATTCTACTGGTTCTTTCTGCTGCATTTGATAATGCTCATCATGTCCTCTTTAAAATTCTCTCTTCTTCAAAGGCTATACTCTAACACTCTTTTTCTGTCTCTTGCAGCTTTCTTTCCTACCCCCTAAGTGATGGTATCCCTCAGGTTTCTGTCCATAGAACACTGTTCTCTATACACTTTACCTGAGTGAACTCATACACTCTCATCATATCTCCAGCACAAACACTGTTTGCCCCCCGATATACATCCAGTTGCTTGGTAGACATTTCCACCGGGATGTGTGTCCCACACCTTATGTGGCCAAAGCTGTCAATATGTCATCTTCCCTCATTCTCAAATGATATCTTCTTTCTGTGTCCTTTATTTTGGTTGATGGCACCACTCTGCCGAGTCCCACATCTAATCAATCATCATGCCCTTGGAATTTTTTTCTCTTAAATATTTTCATACCCATCCTCTTCTTTCCATCTTGACTACCTGCCTACTACTTATCTGTCCATCCATCCTCTTCTCTCTATCCTAGCTACCTACTTGTCTGTCCCAGTGTATTTCAAGGTTATTACAAGTCTCCTAATTATTTTTCCTGCCTTTAGTGTTTTCTCCTTAAATCTATTCTTCACAGAGCTGTTGGAGTTACATATCTAAGTGATGAATCTGACCACCTGAGCTTCCTTGTTTAAAACATTCCCCAAGTTCCTAAACCAGGCATACATGTCCTTTTATGACCCGTCCCCCATCCCTTTCTTGAGCCTGTCTTGCACTACTCCCTCATATTTCAATTTGGCAACACTAAAGTACATGACACTCCCTGGAAGTACAACTCTTTCTCATTTTTGTGCCTTTTCTCATGCTGTCCCATCTTCTTGAAATACCACTCTTCCCTTGATTTCATCTCCCTTATGAGACCCAGTTTGGGTAATACCTAAGATCCTTTCTTGGGTTTGCTTCTCACTTCCAAACAAAATTGCTCTAATAATAATAACCTACACATAACTCTATCAGTGTAAATAGCATATTAGTTTATAATTAAGTTTGTGTGAATATCTCTTTATTACTCTTATGAACTCCTTGTATCCAAAGACTGGGTCATCATAATCTTTTCATTGCTAATGTCAAATAGAGTACTTGTCACATGCAAACACAGTCCCTTTATTTTACAGAAGAGGAAGTTGAGACCCAAAGTTTACAATTCCCTTAAATGACTAATTCAAAATGAAAATAGCTTGATTTTTTTTAAACTAAATTGTGAGGGAATTTAATAGGTCCTGTGTATAGATAACTATTGGTGTCGTAAGAAATAGCACTTTTCATCTAAGTGAGGGATAATTAGTAAGCAAATAATATTCATAGAATATTGATTAGATGAGACATTGGAGGAACTTGATTTTTCCCAGCCAAATAATGCAGATTTCTATTATTCTGATGCACCATAACCAAATAACAGATTTTTAAAAATTATTCTGAGAAAAAATGCTGACTCATTTTAAATTGCAATGTTCATTGAATATTTCCTTGAAATCACTGAATATTCTCTTAATTACCCCATATTCTTGCTAATAATTTATTTTCAACTAACCCAAAAGTACTTAAAAAATGCTTCCAACTTTCTTACCTGTTTGTTATCCCTCTCTCCCCTTCTTTTCCTAATTATCAACAAACTTTACCTCCTCAACTGTGTTGAGGGCACTGGGCCAGGTTCTGTTTCATGTGTTACAAAGAAGAGATGCTATGGCTTGAGTTTTTTATGGTGGCCTAATGTAAGATGTTTATGCAAAGTGTCAATGGAAACAATTATCTTAGCAGGATGACACAGCCTATTTTGCTTAGGAATATCCTAATTTCCTGTTTAGGTTATCTGGAGGTCAGGTAGGGATTTCTTTTTGCACTCCTGTAGTGCAGATTCACATCATGCAAGCATTGTAAGACTTAGGTCACAATCTGCTTAATTCCACTGGCTGCATTTATCTTCCCAGGAAAATAAGTCCTTCTCCTGCTGTTTTTATGTAGTTTCTCTTTTTGTATTTGACTGCTGTAACCTGTAGTGAAGGTGTGATGCCAGTAGCTCTTTTCCAATAGCTGCTTCTTAACTAAGCTGCATCCTGTTTGTCTGTTGTCCATTTTGAAGTTCATGTGGATACTTGCATTAGCCAGAATGTCACAGTGTTGTCACTGTTACCTTGTCCCAGAAATGTTACTAAGTAAGCACTCAAGTATCAGGCTCTGAAGAAAGCCAAGGCTACATGCTATGTACTCCTTCTACCTTAATGAATTAGCTTTAGTAAAGTTTGATAACTGCCCTCTTTTTCATATTTAATTATGCCTTGAGGCTGTAGGAAAACCAAATTTAGCAGTTGAAACAAACTAAGCAGCAAGTGGTCTGACATGTTTATCATGCAAATTATTATACCTGACAAAAAGTAATTACATATGAAATCAGATCTGCAAGTAACTCAATAATTAGGGGTTAATAAATTGTCTAGAGTAAGAGAAGTACCTTTTGGGTTCCAGAAAAGTAAACTAAATACGTATCTTTAAAATTGAGTAAGGATTACAAAATCTAAGATTAGAAGGAAATGAAATGAGTAAGGATGCAAAACCCATTAAATGCAAATAGTCACCAAGATATTGTAATATTCTTGTATTTCATAGAGACCACAAAGATCCTTATTTTCATCATGCTAAGTATGGTAGTCTAACTAACTGCTTTCCTTTGGGAATCCAAGGCAAATGGTACAAGGTCTGTATTTATATTCTAGGACATAAAACTGAGGCCTTATCTATAGAAAGCCAAACAAATGAGATATGTATCTGAAATTCAGTTCCCTACTCAACCAAAGATTTCTTGCAAGAACTAGAACTGAGGTTTATACCTTAGTCACTGCCTGCTAAGGTATTACCAGAGAAACTATCCATCCTTTTTACTCTTGAGGAAACTAGGATTTAATGGCTTTGGTATGTTTCACTTATCTCAAATGGCCTGAGTTTTATTTTAAAAAATGATAAGATGCCTCTGGGGGTTGTGTATTTAGTTATAATTTTAGTTTAGTTTTGTTTTTTTCGAAAGCCAGAAGTCAGTGTTTATAAACAATGGCAAATTATAACTAACTTATATTATTTGACTTACTAAAATTTTAAGAGTAAAATACGTGTGACCGATTTTATTGAAGACTAAATTAATCCAGATATTAGGTTCACCAAGTTTTCATTTGCCTTATTTTAAATCACAACCCTGGGAGAAAGGGAGAGGAATATCCACTTAGATTTTTACAAATTTCTAAGAAGTGGTTATTTTCTCTTCCTTTTTCTTCTTAATAATTGTACTATAAAGGAATAAGTAAAGAAACCCCAGCATAATCTGGCTTCCTTCATCCAAGCAACTACTATATCCAGGAATATAGACATGTTGGTGTACATTTGTTTTTCATTAGCTAATCCATATTGTCTTTCTTTATTGTTTGAATTCTTCCAAAGTCAATTTATATAAGTAGATCTTATTTTTTCATTGCTTCAGTGAAGCAAAATGACTCATCAAAGAGAATTGAAAGTCTAGTAAACACCTCTCATGATCATGAGTTTCAAGGTTTGATGTCCTTAATATTGGAAGTCTGAGCTTCATTGGCAAAGTCATTACATAACTACCTATTATATAAGTGCGGCAGATGATGTAATAAATCTGGACAGAATTTAAATATATGACCCAGGAATGTTTGTTTAACATATTAGATTGTGGCACCACTGGTTTACAAAAGGTAATCTCAACAGAAGAACTTTGGTTATGAAATATTCTATAGCACAAATTAAATCAGTCAATAAAATGGACTAGTCTGCCTTTCAGAATAATAAGAAGACATCACTAAAAATTTAGAGATGTCTTTATTAATAGTTTACATGTAAATCAAATAACAACATAGCCATCTTATTAGTATAAGATATGGGTTCAATGTAGACATAAAATTCTGTGTCAAAAAGTAACCTATGCATAAAGAAGTACAAATTAGTAGTTGATAGATGGTTGTGGGGATGGGGAGCATGGGATAGGGAATGTAGTTAGCATTAATATATTGGCTAAGTGGAAAACCAATTGGGGGACCGTTTCATAAACTATATAAATGTCTAACCAATGTACTTGAAACTAATTTTTAAAAAAAGTAACCTATGCAGTTCATCTTAACATACATTTACTTGGTGCCTACTATATACCTGGACCAATATGAAGATACAGATATTAAGTGAAATAAGTCACCAGTTTCAAAGCACTTACAAAGTACATTTTTAGGAGGAAGAAAAGGCATTTTGGCTCTTGGAATATTGGAAGGAGATAGTACTGAGGTAGCCATGAGTTACCCAGCTACACAAGGAATTAATTAATATTTGATTCCTAATTAGGTAGACAGACATGTTAATCCATGATGTCAATATACTGTGAAAAATACTGTGAAAGAGATATGTGGAGGGTGCTATGAGGACATGAAAGAAGAGCTAACCCAACCAGAGGAGTCTGGGGAGGCCTCCTGAGAGAGGTGAATCCAGACGTAGATTTTATGGAATAAGTTACCTGGGTGAAGGAGGAGAAGGAGACTCCACACAGAGAAGAAAATGATAAATGTCCTGGGGGGTCATCATGGTTTATAGGAGAACTATGAGAGTTTCTTCTTTAGGGGCTTAAATTACAAGGCAGGAGAGGAAGCGAAAAAAGATTGAACTGGATCAAGTGCAAGATAGCTTTGCATATCATGTTAAAGAACTTAAACTTTATCTTGTGGAGTGAGGAGGCCACTGAAGGTTTTAAGCAAGTGAATGGTGTGATTGGATCTGTATTTTAGCTGGATCTCTCCAGCAGTGGCATGAAGGTTGATGGATCTGGTATATTAGAAGAGAGAGGCAAAGGGGATAGGCAAGACCAAAGGTGCAGGGGAGAATTTACGACACCTGAACCAAGACAGTAGTAGGGATGGAAAGTAGGAAGCAAGTCAATTCAAGAAACACTTAGGAGGCTAAATATTGACAAAACCTGGTAGTAAATTAGATGCAGGAGTTGTGGGAGAGAAGAGTCAACACAACTGAATCCAGATTTCTGGTTTGGGTAATTAGGTAAGTACTACCACTCAGTGCATGATGCATCTTACAATATTAGGAAGCTGAACCAGGTACTCTCATGACTAAAGGAAAACAAGCCATTTATGTATGTAAAGGTATTATAAAAACCAAAATCTCACTCAGCTACAGTTGACCCTTTAACGACATGGGGGTCACTCACCCCTCGCACAGTCAAAAATCTGAGTATATCTTTTGACTTTCTAAAAATTTAACCACTAATAGCCTACTGTTGACTGGATAACTTTACCAGTAGGTAACATAAACATTTGATTAACACATTTTGTATGTTATATATATTATATATTGTATGCTTACAATAAAGAATAGAAGATGTTAAGAAAATCATAGGAGAAAATATATTTACAGTATTTATTGGAAAAAATCTGCATGTAAGTAGACCCATGCAGTTCGAACCATGTTGTTCAAGGATCTACTGCATTTGAGGTAAATCTACTTGAAGGTACTATCTGAAGTGTTTTTTTGTTTGTTTGTTTGTTTGTTTTTTACCTTTTTTGGATAATTATAGGGTTTTTTGTCTTTTAGAAATAGAGGATAAAAAATTCTTTTTAATTTATTAACATCTTTCTGCATTCATAAAGAACTTTTAGGAAACTTTAAATACCTATTGTTATTTGAGTTCAGATACATAACTTAAATATTTTAAACCCCAGTTGCCAAAAGAATTATTTAAAAACTCAACTATATAAGATACTAATATTCTTATATTACTAAGTGGAGAGTCAAAAGAGACTCTTAAAAGTTTATATAACAAATTATACTCCTAGTTATATACTCAAGAGGAATAAAAACATATGTTCCCACAAAAACTTGTATAGAATGTTCATAGCAGCACTATTTATAATAGCCAAAAAATGGAAATAACCCAAATGTTCATTAACTGATGAATGGATAAACTAAATGTGGTTTATCTATACAATGGAATATTTTTTGGCAATAAAAGGAAACTGATACACAATACAACATGGGCGAACCTTGAAAACATTATGCTAAGTGAAAGAAGCCAGTTACAAAAGACTGTGTTGTATGACCCCTATTTGGGGAGTGACTGCTTATGGGTATAGGATTGTTTTGAGTGACAAAAATATCCTAAAATGTATTGAGATGCACAACTCTGTGAATAAACTCAAAACTATGAATTCATACCTGTATTTTAAAAGGAAGAATTGTATGATATGTGAAATATATCTCAAAGATGGTTTTCAAAAAAAATTTGTAAAGGTATAACAAGAAATAGAAGTTTAATTTTATTAAAGTTATATAAGCAAAAATAGAGAAAAATTGTAATAGCCTTCCAAAAATAGGAAGGTGATATCAGTAAGATAAACCCTTATATATGATAGCCACAAGATGATTTAAAAAAAAAATTAGAAAAATAAGCATATTTAGAGATATTGAGGTAATCACCAGAACTGAAAACAGGAGTTAAACGTGATTGTTCCTGAGAATGACATATATATCTGTGCTATTTTGGCCATGATAGTGACCAGAAATTCAAGATAAAGCAACTATGGATGCATATAAATCTAACTATGTAAATTCTACTTTTTGCCTCTTTTTCCCCCAAATTGCAAACCCACCTAGTAGTTATCTAGGACTACTACATAGCTTAACATCAAAAATTCTTTAAGAACATTCTGCTGCTTGTACAGTTCCCTTGAGTGAAGTGACTTGAAAAGACCAATACCTTTAAACAATCTCTGCCGCACAATGTGCTCAAAGCTCACCCCTGGTCCTTGCATAGGCTGGCAGAGAGCAGGTTTGGCAGATGGGACGTTTGAAGAGGGTGGTCATGGGTTACGAGTCAGGTGTATCAGAGAGCCAAAAGGCAGCATGAGGGCAAAAAGTGAGGTGGGTGGAGGCACAGTACTGCTGCTTTGTAGTTTTGCCCTAGTCCTTTACTGGCTGCTACTTAAAATTCTTTTCGGTGCTGCATGTAGAGTTTCCAAATGTGGTGTTTTCAGAAAGCTGGAAAGGGAGTAAAACCAAGTGTTTTAAAAATCATATGGAGCTCGTCATTTGATTTCAACATCTATTTAGAAGAAGGACTTGTATTTTCCCCATTGTGGATAATTTATTAAGACCTTTTTTCCTTGAATCTCCAGTGCCTAATGACTTATATTTCTTCCTTAAAGCTGTATTATGGTTTAGGTTTTTTGTTGTTTAAATCTCAGAAGCACTCTAGGAACCCTTGCTTTGGCTTTGTTTTTCAGAGGCAAAGGAAAAATGATCTCCTGGTTTACTTTTGGAATCTGCAAAGCAACTCTGAGGTCCCAGGTGGATTTGGTGTTTGGAAAAGGGACTTTGGGGGACTAAGGTTGACCCTGAGCCCCCAGGTCACTGTTCGCATTTACAAAAGCAAACCTGGTATCCCCAATTGCTTTTCTCTTGAGGTTGGCTTAACTTTATTTATCTTCTGTCTTGGGTCACTGCCCCTGAGGTGCTTCAAAAGCAAGACCCAAAAGACCCAAAACAAAGAAAGCTAAACCAGATTCAAGAAAAAAATGACCTGGCACTCTGGGTTCACTTTTACAAAGGCAAAAAGTCACTTTGAGTTCCATAGAATGGTTTTAAGTCGGCCTAGATTCATTGTGTCATTTGCACAAAGTGATCTCAACAGGTCTGAGACCCTCAAGTTTCTTGGGTGTCGATCTGGAGTGAGACTTGGGATGGGAAACTGTCAGCAAGCTAAACGTGATGACACAGACAAATTCTTCAGTGATTCTAAAGTGATTCAACTATTTTGAGCATATAAATGGGACCACCCATGCAACCATTTCTTTCCTTAAGCTGAATCTTTTTGTTTGTTTTACACACACAGGGAACGCTAAGGAAGTGAAACTTATAACTCACTTACAAATATTGGCATAAATCCACTGCGTGTTATCAGATTAGTTATGAAGGGTATTTTTGAATCCTTGATGAAAAAAAAGTTAGGATACTAATTTTAGATAATCTTATAAATCATGATGAGATAGAACTGAGGCACATTATTTTGCTGTTCATTTTTATATGATCCATACTTTGCTTACTTCCCAAAAGGATTTAAGGTGGAATTACTTTACTTGACTATTGGAACAACCCATTTATAGAACTTAATACCAATTTCATTATAATATGCCTGACTTTATCCTTTAATAAGTAATTGTAAAATTGCTTTTGGATAATCTAGGGGAGATTTTTGTTTTTGTTCATATTTGATCTACATCTTTGAACTTCAGGTATGTGTTAACTAATAAATTCATCTGTTGAGACTATGTCTTACTGTTTATTTACAAGACAGAGATTTTGTGTGATTAATAACAAATATATTATTTATGTATTGCCACCTGAAGGAAACAAAACTTGAGACAGAAGTGAGGTTTCCATAATTTAGGTTTTAATAGTAAGGACGTAATGCATCCTGTGAAACTTGACTGAATGTGAGTGGCAGTCCCCAAGGCAGTGACTTTCTGTGGAGTGAAGGTGAGTGTCAGTTGTTGTACCTGTCATCACTCCAGTTTCCTCATTCCTTCCTATCACACTCTGGCTCCAGAGCAGTCATATTCTTTTTAAACCATCCCAGAGACCATAGATCATGTATCTTGGTCAAAACAGGCATGAATAGCAGCCTATAGAAATGGAATCAGTCCATAAATCTGGCCTGGCATAGTGTTAGGTAGGACCCAAAAGTAACGTCCTAGTTTTGTGTCACATCTTTCACTAAAATAAAACTGTACTTTAAAAAGTGAAAAAGGACTGTATAATTGTTATGGATAAGGGATACTGGTAGACCATTCAGAACTATTAGTGTTTCTTTCTTTAGAAAGAACGTTGAATTCATTCAACATTAGACCCAGTGCTTTATCGTGAAGGAATCCGTCTTCTTTACTCGTGCTCCAGGAAAAGCCTAAGAGAGGTGGAGACAAGTCAGTTGACTGCGTTCACAGTCCTAGTTTGCCTGCAGGCCAACAGTGGCCTTTTTCAGAGAGCTGTCAGCATAAAACCAAAGTAGTCTATAGGGTGCTAGTGTTTTGTATTCATGAAGCCTAAGAAAAAAGCTCCCAAGTAAACTTGCAATAGTGATCTGGCATCATCAATCAGGCAGTTTTTTCTTGAGTTTCCACTAAGTAGTTATGCTCTGTTGAATACACAAGTTTTCCTTCCTAGCTTTGTGAAGTTTGTTTCTACTTACTTGTCAAATGTAGTATTATGCATTTGAAAGATCTTTACACACATGGAAATGAGAAATCAGAATATAAGATCAGCATGCTTGTTGGCCCTATATTTCCTCTCTACCTATATCCATGTATTCTTTGGGGCATAGACACTGAAAAGGTGGTCAAGTTTACAGCCACTGGATTCATGGGCTGAGAATAAGCAGTCACTAGCTCCTACATAAATCAGTAGTTTCTACCTTACTTAATATTATATTGATAGCTTCCTCATGTGTTACTGCAGTTTAAATTACAGGGATTTTGTGTGATTTCTTTTTTCTTTCTAATTGCTTGATGTTAACTTCAAAATATTATTTGTTTCCTTGTTAATTTCCTCTCTACTTTCCTTATTTATAATATAAACTTTTTTTGGAATAGAGACTTTGTCTTGTTCAATACTATATCTCTGGTGCTTAGTACAGAGGCTAGCTAGTTATAGGTGGGCAGTCAATATTTGTTGAATGAATAAATGAATGTTATGTAGATCCTTGGCCCTTTAATCCACATTGCTAATGCATTCCTTGGCCATTAATATGCAAATATATGCAGATTTCCACAGATATCTGTAAGTTAACTTCATACAATATGTATTTCTATAAAATATTAATGTAAGTTTGAAAGCATGTAGATTAGATTTGTCTACATGTGGGCAGGTAGTTTAAATTTTGTGGTTCCTGTAATTTCTAGAGATAAGATATTTGTGTATGAGTGTCTGACAATATGTGAAAATTGTAAACATAATGTATTTTTTATCTAGGAAAGTCTGTTTTTGTGGTGTAAAAGAACCAGTTGGAGTTGGTGTAGATTTTAAATTAATTAAGTGGGCTCCTCCTTTCGCACCTGGGGGTAGATCAGCACAAGAGAAAAACAGACTTATTTTAAAGCCTCTTCCTCTTGCAAATCCCAAAGGTCATGTTGCCATGCCTTTTGGAAAGAAAGGGAGATTACAGCTAGTATACAGTTTTTAAGTGTTACTTTCTGCTGACTGTGTGCATGCTTACACACAGTTGTGCAAACACATACATGACCTGAGAGAAGAATCCTTCAAAATGATGCTTTTGTTAACAACTCTAACTCTAGAGTTTCATAATATTGTGGAATATTATGAAAATAAAGAAGACAGTAACATACTGTAAGTCACTCATAGTCCCATCACACAAATAACAGCCATTCTTAACATTTTCTCAAATTTTCTTCCATTCTTTTTTAAAGAGTTTTTATGTAATTTAGTAGCACGTTATCATAAGCATCTTCCCAAGCTATTTAAATTTCTGTGTAGACATCAGTTTTAATAACCACATGATATTTCTCTTTTAGATATACCACACTGCTTAATCATTCTCTTAAATTTGAGATTTAGGCTATTTTTAGTTTTTTTCTTTCTTGAGTTTTTTGATAACACAAGTAACATTTTTGAGATTAATATCTTTGCTTATAAATTTTTGTTCACCTTTATTATTGTTTCCTGAAATTAGATTCCTAGAAGTATTATTACTGAATCAGAGAATGGCCATTTTTATAAGGTTCTTAAACACATATTGCAAAATCACATTCCAGAGAAGTTACACCAATTTACATTTTTACCATCGGAGTGTGTGAAAGGAGCTTTTCCTCCTAGTGAAAGGAGACAAAAATGTATTTGTTGCAATAGTAAAAAATTACACAGAACTTTAAATAAGTTCCTTTTTCTTTTTTTAGATAGTATATTCTTTTAACATTATGTCAATGTAGTTTCTGTATCCGTGTATTAAATTTTGGTATGGCCTAGACAGTTGTCTGAAAGAAAATAGAATGGCTTTTCATATTAGTAGTTAACATTTTCATGATAGAATTTTTCTCTTTTTACAAGAAATTCTCTATTAATAGCAGTATGTTGGATGGGAAAAGAGACAAGTCCATTACCTTCCTAAAGAAGAGTTAGTTTCTTATAACCTTTCTTTAGGTTTTAATCACCCCAGAGTTTTTTTCTCTCTCACAGTGGGTTGGCTCACATATCCTACGAGTAAATGCAAATAATTCCTTCATTTGAAAGCAAAAGCAATATACTTTTTATGTATAAAGTGAGTTAAAACAAGAAAGAAAGGAATAATATAAAAACTGAAGGAAGGTAGTAAGTAAAGCATTTAGCTTTCCGAAACAATTCAAATGGGGATAGGAAGTTGGTTTTAAATGGCTTAAAGGGGATTAGGGTTTTAAAGTTGGATAAGGAGTTTGGTGCTTTGGTTTAGGCATGGCATTGCTTTTAAAAGATTACTTCCATATTTGACAACAATTCTAACTGGAGATTATAAAGCGAATAGTCAATTTTAAAACACTACAGAAAACAAGAAGGTTTCTTTTTTGTTGTTGTTTGTTTATACAAAATGATCTCTTAGAGTTAACATGCTGAGTCTTGAAGCTCTCATTTCATAATACTACGGAGGATCTATCACCAGGGAGAATCCAGCAGAGGTTGTTTAATGCACTTAATTGAGATTATCTGAGCTTTTGGTTTAAATTACTTTAGGAAAATCTAGGTGCAAATGGCTTCTTAGAAAGGTAAACATACTTAACCTCTAAGAGAAAAGGTTCAATTTAAGTTCTGTAAAATTCTTCAGTTAGTAGCATCAACCTTTATTAACTAAATTTCAGTATGATCTGTATAATGTATAAAGATTAAATCTCTACCTCAGTGCAAGTGTTAATATATTAAGTGTTTTCATTATTTTACCATTATTTGGAAATGCAATCAAGTATTTTATTAGAAAAGCAACTCCTGACAATTTTAGTAATTTCAAAAGTAAAAAGATAGTATAAAGTTATAAAATATAGTTAATGAAGTTTGATTAAGTTTATTCTCTTTGTCTAAGAAGCAGGTCATATTAAAATGGATCAAGAATGTCATATACTTTATGTATTAGCTGCAGGTAAATAGTCAAAAATTGCTTTAACATTTTCCCCATCTTCTTCAGCTCCTTGACTTGTTTATGGTTTGGGATTGGTCTACTTATCTAGCTGATTATGGACAGCCAGCTTCTAAGTACCTCCGGGTGAATCCAAATACAGCCCTTACTCTTTTGGAGAAGTGAGTATATTTTGAAAACTTTTTTGTATAAGATTTTAGCATTTTGTGATTAGGTGATCATTGAAGAACTAGTGATTTTTCATCAAAAGAGAAAGGTCTAAAGGGAGCTTAAAAGCTCAGTTAATTTTAATGACCAAAACATAAGCTGCTTTCTTGCCCTTCAGTATTGGTGTAGTTTCATGAGATTGCTGCTTATGTTGATATGAACAAAACATTTTCCTGTTGTATACTTAGTAGCAGGCTTAATTGGTCTTAGAAATAGGTTTACTGGAGACAAGTGAGAAGTGGAATTATTTTTGAAAAAATACTATAAACATAGGAAAGAAGGTATTTTGTAAAATGTGGCTAGGAATTGGAATGTTTGCCACCAGTGAGTGCTATCAAAATCCTACCGTTATGGACTTGGATTCTTTGGACGTAGAGAAGTATGTGATTTGAAAAATATTACAGTAAAAACTGAAGTAATAGGACATTTATTGGTACATCTTGTCCAATTGAAAATAACACAAGTCTAGGTGTTACTTTTCCTTCAGATTATGAGGCAGATTTTCTTTTTACGTAATCATACTTCATTTTAAGTATCATTATTAAATTTTTCAATTTTTGAATTATAAGTGTACATCATTTTCCCACATTTCAAAATATCTGTGGTATATTTGAGAAGAAAAAAGCAACCATTTAAAATAAATTTATTTTACAATACTATGAAACACTGAGGCCAAAAAATTGCTGCTTTAAATTTTCTAATGTCATTTTTCCTTTCACCTTGTCTTGCTATGAATGTGATTTGCAGAGTTCATAGAGGGTATGTATTTTAGCATACTTTATGGAATGATACTAGAAAATAGTATAATATTAGAAAACATACTTTAGATTTACATACTAATGCAAAAACACCACTTCATATAGAATGTAAAGCCGCTATTTTTTTATGTGGTTGCTATTTCCATAATTTTATTAGTACCTGTTTCCTTTGAAATATATTTTTCAAGCATAGGGTTTAGTGTGATATAATTCAGAGCATGCCAAGATATTTTACTTGTGATGGCGTAGCTATTGATTTCGTTTTACTAAGCTCTTCATTCACATATGTTTCTAGGATGAAGGATACTAGCAAAAAGAACAACATATTTGCTCAGTTCAGGAAGAATGATCGAGACAAACAGAAGTTGATAGAGACTGTCATGAAACAGCTGAGAAGTTTGGTGAATGGTATGTCCCATCACACATAGACTTCACATCGCTTGCACTCAGTGACATCAAGTTTATGACTCAACGTTGATTTCTAACAGACTCTGGTTATAACAGTAATTTGTTTGTAAAATTAAAAAATACAGTGGAAAAGAGAAACTGATGGGAGCTTAAACAAGAATATCATTTGTATGAATTTTTAAATACTATTTTATATATGGAAAATGTGATATTAATTTTTCACTTTTAAAAATATATAAAATCAAGTCAAAAATTGTATATGAAACTGATTGTAAATATGTTAGAAAAACTTATGCCTCTCTACATAAGTATTTTATTTAAATCAGACTTGAATTTTTCTTTTTTCAGTATCTGGTTTTGGAATGCAATCATGTCTGATATGGAAGTATTTTACTGTCATTTTCTCATTTTTAGCTTTTACTTTCACCTTAATGTGGTTTAAGTGACAAAAATTTTGTAATTCTGCTGATTCTGAGGGGGAAATAGACAAAGGTCAAAATTTTTAAAGGTCCCTGAACTCAAACTTGATTTAACTCAGTAAGAATAAATTATTTGTTCTCCTTGGGTGGTTTCACTTAATCGTTCTGAATATGAAGACAGGTGTTTGGATTATCTAAAGATTTAATATTATTTCTGTTCAGCAGGGTTATATTTCTGTCTATATTGTTTGTAGCTGAACCCATTCTAGAATGTATTTGGTTTGGTTTGGTTCAAGTTAAAAGAGAAGACAGGAACAAAGTGGAGCTAACCACTTCAGGTGCAGCTTGTGTGAGGGTAGATAAATTCCTACACACACAAGTTACCACAGGGGTCAGGTTACTTCCTCCAAATAGCAGATCTCAGTACCATATCTTCACTGTGGAAACCAGCCAAAACAAATGAACTCTGGAAAACCTAAAATGAATGTACTTTTTCCTTCATGTAGACTACTGTGGTCCAAATGGTAACTGCAGTCTGATCCTTACTTTCTCTTCATTGTATTTATGCTGAATATTCCTTTTGCATTTTCGGGATTCATGCCTGTTAGAAAATTATCCTTGACTTTGTAAAATAAGTGTAAAGAATTGTATGTACATTTCTTGATTTGTGATGAAAAATTAAAAAGGTTGAGCAAGTCGTTGAAAATGAGTTGCTGTTGTATCTATTCAAAGTTTCCCGATTTAAAACTACTTCCTTCAGAAAGGGTATTATTCCCTAGTTATTGGAATGGGGGTTGTCACCAACACAAAGGAAATATTTATCCTCTTGACCATCTTTTATCCTAAGGTATTTCACACTTTAAAAACTATTACATGGAAAACATGGTAATTCTTACAAGTTCCAAGAGGAGCGGTGAACAGTTAGCTCTCTTTGAAGGCTAGAACGTGACCGCGCCTCTCCCGTGTCTTTCCCAGCCCACCAGGGCATTCGGGACTTCGTTGTTCACCACCACCCCCACCTCCCCCAACCCCCCTCGCACGCTTTCCCCAGACTTCCCGGATTCGGAGAGACACCGCCTTTGCATTGTTTTGGAGCAAACCACTATGGGTCCTCTGATGGTCTTTACTCTTCTCAGTAATACAAGGACCCTGCACTTTACCTCCCCATCCCTCTGGTTGCGCTGTAGGAACAGTGACGCGCGAGTCCTGGAGCATTTGGAGCCCTTAGAGGCGACCCAGAAAGCCCGACAAGCAACCTTGTAAACGAGTGAATTCGGTCCTTGAGACCCAAAATGTGCCTGGGGATATCTGCTCCTCGTGGGCTTTGGGCAGCGATGACACTACCATTTTGAAGGATTCCTGAAGTGGTAAATCAGAAACCGAGAAGGGGTGGGGGATGTCGGAGCATCTCGACCCTGGCTCGCATTGTAGGCGCTTGCGATGATGCAGAGGCAGGCATCGAAGACCACAATTTCCCCTAAAAAGACACAAATGGCAGAAACCCCAGCCCTTGGGCGTGGAGCTCTGGGAGGGGAAGGGGTATCTAGAAACTCCCGGGTGGGGACCCCAGAGAGAATGCGCTTTAGCTCGGTGCTCACGGTTTGCCCACCGCCGAGCTCCTGCGTTGAACTGGGAAGTTCTGGCGAGATCCCACAGGCCCCGCCCTGGAGTCAGCATGGAGAGCAACCAGTAACACCGGGCGGCTGCCACGCCCTGCCCCTATCCCCTTGGTGAATGCACCGCACCGCTGCCCACCGCCTCCTGTCCTTAGTCTGTGGAGCGCTTTAAATATGCATGGGCGCGTCTCGTGTGAATCGGGATTAGTCCGTAGGGAGGGAGCCAGTATCTATATAAATGTGTCTGTGATGGGCGGAGAAGGGTTAACAGACTGGAGGAGAGAAAGAGGAGTGGGGTGAGGGTCTACAGCCCCTGTGATTGCAGCCCAGGTTGGCAACACCGGTGAGTTTCTCCTCTTTGCCCGCCTTCGCTGCTTCAATCAAAGGAGTGCTGGCCTCGGGAGGAGGTGGGAGGTGACCGCGAATGTTCGGCGGCGTGAGCGGTCCCGAGGCCACAGGCATCCCCGCTAGGGAATGTCCTGTGAGCGCCAGCCTTGAGTCAGGCACGTTCCCTAAGGGCGCGTGGTCACTGCCGCCTCCCACTGCCTGCTTTAAGAGCGAAGTCCTTCTCCGAGGTTATAACTCTCAATTTTGGCTCCCAAGCCCCAGGACCATTCCGGACAGAACAGGTGAGCACGGCGTTCTGCTCGCACCCGAGCTTTTGCTCCCCCTGCGCTCTGAGCGGCCTGGCCCCCACAGACTCACTATGTTCCCCTGCGGGCTGAGCTGCCTGTCGGTGCTGGGGGCGGCGGGCACTGCTCTTCTGTGCGCTGGTCTGCTGCTCAGCCTGGCCCAGCACCTCTGGACCCTCCGCTGGACGCTAAGCCGAGACCGAGCCTCCGCCTTGCCTCTGCCCAAGGGCTCCATGGGCTGGCCCTTCTTCGGGGAAACGCTGCATTGGTTGGTTCAGGTGAGCAGTCCGTCGTTCTCGCACCTCAATATGCCCCTTTCTTCCCTGGCTCCCACTGGACTCTCCCCTCTCTCAATGCTCCCAGGATTCGTAGCCAGTCTTTCTGCGCCTAGGACCCTGGGGAGTATATACTGCCCTCTCCTTTGCCCAGCTGCTCCCTCGAAAGGACCGGCTGTCACCGGAGTTCTCCCCAGCGTGATTTAAACACGTCCCAGCGCAACATGGGGGTGAACACAGGGGGTCCAGGAAGTAATCTGAGGAGCATATCACCTTGTATCCTGCAAGCATAGAACCTGGAGGCAGGGGTGCGTCTCAGCCGTGAGCCCTTGGGCGCTCGCATCCCCATCCTGAGCCCCAGTTTCTTTACCTCACCAATGGGAACAGGGGCATCTACATTCCCATAGGGTAGTCGCAAGGCTCATTCAAGACTTTTGTAGAATAATGCGCCAGCCTGGAGCAGAGAGTGGTTATCCAGGGGCAGTTGGGTGGACAGATCCCCACGGCCCCAGCCCGCGTCGCTGCTCCTTGCTCGTAGGGCTCCCGCTTCCACAGCTCCCGCCGCGAGCGCTACGGAACGGTGTTCAAGACGCACCTGCTGGGCAGGCCGGTGATCCGCGTGAGCGGCGCGGAGAACGTGCGTACAATCCTGCTGGGCGAGCACCGCCTCGTGCGCAGCCAGTGGCCGCAGAGCGCTCACATCCTACTGGGCTCTCACACACTGCTCGGTGCGGTTGGCGAGCCACACCGGCAGCGGCGCAAGGTGAGCGAAAACCAGAGAAGGGGCTGTCGGGACGTCAGATCCGCGGTTCGCGGGCACCTGCTGTGAGTCAGGCCGGAGTTAGGTGTTAGAGTTACACTGTGAACCTTACCAGGACGCCCTGGCTAAGGAGCAGATGGCCTTGGACCAGTCCCTTACCTTCTCCGGCTTCGGTTTATACAGCCAGGACTGGGACTTAAATGTCTTTTCATCTCTGATCATTTGTAACTGATACCAGAAGCGCTGAAAACTTGAAGAGGGAGGCAGCTAGAACCTGGCTGGATGGGAGGGGCTGTGTACATCAGAGAAGAACTAGAGGGAATGTCTAGTGCAAAAGCCAACACGTTTAGGTCCCGGCCACTTAGAAGAGGAGGAAGGGCCCAAAATTGACCTTCTGGCTCCTCTGGAATCGCCAAGCGAGCAGAGGAGGATGGACTCGCGACCAGGGCTGACCCCTCATGCTCTCCACAGATTCTGGCACAAGTGTTTAGCCGAACGGCGCTGGAGTGTTATGTGCCTCGCCTGCAGGGGGCGCTGCGGCAGGAGGTGCGCTCCTGGTGCACCGCCCGCGGGCCTGTCGCAGTCTACGAGGCCGCCAAAGCCCTCACCTTCCGCATGGCCGCGCGCATCCTGCTAGGGTTACGGCTGGACGAGGCGCAGTGCGCGGAGCTGGCCCGGACTTTCCAGCAGTTCGTGGAGAATCTCTTCTCGCTGCCCCTGGACGTGCCCTTCAGCGGCCTGCGCAAGGTACTGCCGCCCCAGCCCCAGACGTAACGCTTGGGGCTCCCCAGCGTGAGCGGGTCTCTCAGACCAAGATGAAGCTACCTCGGGAATCCGCATGAGTCACCTCTGCTAGGGGATAGAGGCACGGCCCCGGGAGGGGAGGCAGCGTAATGTGGCGGTGGGCGCGGGGGCTGGCCTCTGGCCTCACTCGCTGTGCAACCCGAGGCGGACCACATATCTTTTCTGGGCCGCGTCTGATGCGACATGCCCCGGCCCCAGCAGCCGCGGGCCTCCTGACTTTGGGTCTCGGTGGCAGGCGTTCGATCAGTCTGCCCAGCCCCTCCCCAGAGCAGAGCCTTCTGGCCGGCCTCTAACGCCCCTTTGGAAGCCCGAATGGCTGCGGAACAGATGGGAGCATTAGGGCTGCAGACACCTCTTTGGCCCGTGCCGGCGCCAGCCCGCGTTGGAGAGGGGTGGGTGCGGACTCCCCGCCCGTGGCCCCTGGCCGGCTGGTTTCCGGACCAGAGAATCACAGCCTCTCCAGACTGCAGAGCGATGGGCGGGGCCCAGAGAGCAGCTAGGAAACCTCATTCTTCCTTTCCTTTCCACCTGAGCTGGGGCTTCTCACTGTGCCCATGCTCTGGTTTTCAGTTACCTGAATAAAAATAATATTTATAAAGGAGCATTATATGAGCTGATCACCTTGGATACGTTTCCTGATTTAATCCTCTCAGCCTGCAAGGTAGTATTCTCATTTTGTCGATGAAGAAATTGAAGCTCAGAGAAGTTAAATGACTTACCCAAGATCATGCAGCTAGTAGGGGCAGGATTTGAACCCCATCTCTTCTGGCTATGAAAGCTCAAGTGCTCAGATGCTTTTGCTGTGCTTGCTTGATTCCTGAACTGTGGAGGGGCATCCCGGGCCTCTTGCCTACTCCCTTACAGAGGTTAATGCTTGAAACATCCGATTGTGTCCTCTAAGCCAGAACTTTTCTGGGTACATCAAGGTGTCTCTTGTTCTCTGTACTGGTGCCCACTGTTCCTGCCTGAGCCCAGTACAGGGGAAGGGCCATGGGCTGAATCTACCCCCATGACTTTGTGCCTGGCATAGGCACTGATAGCTGTGTGACTCTGGGCAATCCCTTGACCCCTCTGAGCCTCAGCATCCTCCCCTCAAGATGACAGCAATTGTTTGCCTGCCTCAAAGGGGGCTTGTGATAATCAGGAGAGAATGGTGTGCAGAAAGAGTGAACAAATTCCTGAGCATTTATTGAGCCCCTACTATGTATCAGGCATGGAGCTAAGCTGAGAAACTGTTAACATCAGGAATTCAGCAGAGCCAGAGCAGCCCTGAGAAGATTTGGGGGTAGGTACCTAGGCCTGGCCTGCTCAGGCTTCCTGCCCCACCTCCCCTCTCTCCCCATGCATCAGGGCATTCGGGCTCGCAACCAACTGCATCGGCACCTAGAGGAGGCCATTGCAGAGAAGCTTCATGAAGACAAGGCTGGAGAGCCAGGTGATGCCCTGGCCATGATTATCCACAGCACTAGAGAGCTGGGCCATGAGCTCTCAGTGCAGGAGCTGAAGGTAGGTGGCAGGAGGTTTCTCCTTCTCCCCTCTTTCGCATTCCTGGCAGGTCTCTACACACATACTACATCCTAGGATCAGTGTCCTATTTGGCCCCACTTTAAGCAACAGGCATTCCTGAGGGTGAGGGGGAAAGAGGAGATCTGGGTTCTCGTCAAGGCTCAGCCACATTCACTAGCTCTGTGGCCTTGGGCCAGCTGCCATCCTTCTCAGTAGGAACATTAAAGGCACAGATCCTTGACCCTTCCTTATAGGTTCTGGGCACAAACAGTACTGCTTCTCCTCTCCATCTCTGTCACTTCATACCTTTGCCTCTGCTGTCCCCCTGCCTATGAGGTCCTTTTCACTTCTTTTCTCTAAAAACCCTAAAGGCTCAGAGTCAAACTCCACATCCTCCTGGAAGCTCCCCTTTTCTTTCCAGAAACCAGTACTCTCCTCCCATGAGGCACCTTGGCACCTGGCACCTCTGCGTGTCTGGACACTGCCAAATCTCCCCAAGAGTTGAAACCCCTCCCCATGTACGCATAGAGCATGTGCAGTGGAGGTAGAAGTAAGCTTTGGAATGGAGGAAACTTCGGAATGGCCCCAGGACTTGCTTGAGAACCCAAAAAAGCGTGGAGAGGTTGTGGGGCAGAAGAAAGTCAGAAATGGGAACACCTCGGCCCCCCCCTTTTTTTTCAATTAGAGTTGACATTCAATACAATTTCACATTAGCTTCAGGTGTACAGCACAGTGGTCAGACATCCACACAACTCACAAAATGATTCCCCCGATGAGTCCAGCACCCCTCAGCCCTTCCGAAAGCAAACTCCTATCCTTTCTCTGGGCCTCAGTTTCCCCTTTCCATCTGCCTCTGAGGGTGGGGCTAATAACCTCTACCCTGATTCCTGGGTGGTTGTAAAGTCTAGGAAATTCAAGGGGGTTAGAAGTAGATGAGCAATGGACTCAGGAGTCCTGGGAGAGCCCATGGGTAGAAACAGTTCTGGGTGGTGAAGGGAAGTGGTATGGAACAGAGTGGATGATCCCTCGGCCTTGAAAGGGTTAGGGAGGGCGGTCCCAGGTTCTCAGGAAAAGACCTGTTGCCTGGGAATCTTCAGTTCTGGTCTGGCATTCAGGGCAGGCCAGGCAGGGTAGGCCTAGGGAGGATGTTGGGGCTTTAAGGTCTCTGTCCTGGCTCCCCATCTTGTTCAGAGCAGGCAGTTAACCTTGGATCAAATCATTCATTCCACAAATATTATGTACCTAGTCGGTATCTGGCTCTGTGCTGGGACTGGGGACTTAGATGTGATCAAAACACAGCCCCTGCCCTTGAGGTGCAGGAAGGAAGGCGTACATCTTCATCCTGTGATCACACAGATCAGTGTATAAACACAAACTGAATGCTGCCAAGAAGGAAGACAGGGGGCTTGGGAAAGCAGAGGCAGGCAATGGGGCCTAGGGCCTGGAGGACGGATCCTAGGCCCCTCCTTTGTCCTTCCAGGAAAAGGTTTAGTCACTCACTGGGACCACTCCACTAAGTAGGAGGAAGAAGCCCTGATGCCTGCTTTGGTGTGAGGCTGGAGGTGCTGCTGCAGGTGCCTCCCTCGGTTCCACTGCAGTCATGGTCAGGATGCCCAGCTGGGGTTACAGATACCACCAGGCGGTTAAGAGCACTGGGCTCTGAGCTGGACTGCTAGGACTAATGGCTGTTGGGACCCTGAGCACCCTCTGGAGCCTCGTTTCCAACCCTGTCAAAGGAGGGCAATAATAATGCTTCACGGGGCTGGGGTAAGAATCCAATGAGTTCATACACTTAAAGTACTAAGAATAGCATAAAGAATAAGCTTCTAGTATTATCTCTGGGAGCCTTCCTCAGGCAAACGGCTAGATCCTAGTTTTGCCCGTTGTTGAAAGTGGCATTCCCAAATGGCAGACTTGGGATTCAATCCACTCCAGGGCATGCGCACGTAGTCATCACAGTGGCACATCCTGGCTCTCTAGCCTTTGCACAGCGGTCAGTTTGGGCCCTTTACGTCTCATCCCTGGGGCCAGGAGGCCAGGGCCCCGCTGATGGAGACTCAGCGCCGCCGGGGCTATCTTGCAGGAGTCAGCTGTGGAGCTCCTCTTCGCCGCCTTCTTCACCACCGCCAGTGCCAGCACATCCCTCGTCCTGCTGCTGCTGCAGCACCCTACGACCATCAGCAAAATCCAGCAGGAGCTGGTGGAGCAGGGGCTCGGGCACGCGTGCAGCTGCGGGCCCGGGGCTGTGGGGGGCGGTGCAGGGCCCTGGTCAGACTGCAGCTGCCAGCCGGACCTCAACCTCGCGGCGCTGGGCCGTTTGCGCTATGTCGACTGCGTGGTCAAGGAGGTGCTGCGCCTCCTGCCGCCGGTGTCCGGGGGCTACCGCACGGCGCTGCGTACCTTCGAGCTCGACGTAAGTGCGCTGCGCCCACCTCGCCCCCGCCCCACACCGGCCTCCTGCGGTCCGCCGCCCCTCCCCCCATGCCGGCCCTCTGTTGCTGGGCCAGGGCCGGCGAAGGGTGGGGGGATTAAAACGGCGGGTCTCCTCTTACATTCTCAGAGCCTCCACTTTCCCACCTGTAAAAGGGGCTGAGCCCTGTTTCATTTCCCCAGAAACACGATTGAAAGGCGTAAGCCTGGCTGGCTAGTCGACAAGGTTAGGGACCCCACATTCTCTGCTTTTGGCAGCGGTGCAGGTTGGCCTACTCAATTAGAGATGAGTTTTAGAATAAAAACATACTTTTCTCCGCGCGGCACCCACCTCTTAGCCAGTGAGTCTGGGTTGAGAACAGAGAGCTCCCCACACACTGTCCTGCATCCCAGTCCTCACGAGATCAAGGAACCGATCTGTCATTGGCTAAGGCCCGATTTCAGAAAAAGGGACAGTGAAAATATGGATTGTAATCTCCTAATGGTCTGATCAGGCTGGTTTGGGCCGGGCAAGGAGGTTATGGTGTAGACCTAGCTCCATCTCTTTAAGACCTTGGGCAATTCTCACCTCACTCTGGGCCTCCATTTTCCCTCTGGAAGAAAGCTGTCTTGGTCCCTTCCAGCTCTGACTCTTCAGGTGGAGACAGAGCTATTCCTCACAGTGGCAGCATCTGGTATTGGAGCTCTAGTGTAGTCAAGCTGATAGTGTTTGCCTCATCTGCTGCGGCTGCAGCCCCTCTCCCTCCAGCTCAGTCGCTGGGAGGCCCTAGGCAGAGCCAGCACCTCTTCCCTTTAAACAGGGAAAACTCCATGGTGTGTTACACACCAGGGTTCCAGGGCAGCGTGGGGATGGGGTTCCGCCCCAGAGGACCTCATCGAAGAGAGAAAGGGGGCTAGGGCTGACAGCTTCATCTCAACTGTTGTGTGAGGAAGAGTGATCTCTAGTGCTGAATAAAACTAAAACATTTGGGGGGTTGGCATTTGAGCTGGAGCGGCAAAGCCTTAGGATGGGAATTGCCTCCACAAAGGTGGGTGGATTAGTGAGGTGTTTGAAGTGTTTTGGATGCTGCAGCTTGGAATTCAGACTTCATTCTGCAGGCACCTGGTGCCCTACAAGACCTTAGGGAAACTGAGAGGAGCATGGGTGTACCAGGGTGAGCAGAGGGCAAGAGTTTTAGCTATCCTCCAGTTTACAGATGGGAAAACAGAAGCCCAGTGAGGAGAGAAAGAGAGCTCCTGGGTGATCGATTCATAGATTTCTCCACCCGTTGAGAGCCTCTGAATAGGTTCCCTGGAGCCTGTTCAGGTGAAGGAAGCAGGATAGTGGGGGTTAGAAGAGATCTCAAAAAGTGAAATAGTTATAAGTCGGAAGTGGGTGGAGGGAACATGAAAGCTGCCTTCCGACGTTCTAAGGATTCCTCAGTTTAATTCTCATGTGCGCCTTCTTAAAGCGTAGCTACCAAACCTGAACATTATTATTGTACAGCTGATGGATGGGGAGGACAGAGAGGCACTTTTCAGTTCAGTGTAGAGCTTTATAATTGAGCTGATCAGAGAGGAATAGGGGTCCCTATCATTTGTGTTGTTCCGGCCCAGGCAGCTGGTAGGTGCAGGACTAGAATTTAGGTCTCCTGATCTAATGTTAGAAGAAAAAAAGATAAGAACAAAACATTGAAACAACAATAGATCGCATTTATAGACCACTAATATATATGCCAGACCCGTTATTCTATCCTCGCAACAAAATGCGCATTTTTCTTATTCTACAATTAAGAAACTGAGGCTCAGAGAGTTTGAGTATCTAGCCCAAGGTCACACAGCTCACTGCAGAAGGAGCTGAGATTGGAACGCAGCTCTGTCTCCTAGTTTCCGGGTTACATGCATGTCCCTGCCTGCTTTCAGAAGCCTGTTGGATGCACCCGGGGTGGAGGGTCGGTTCAGGTCGGATTTCCAGGTGCCTCGTGGTCAGGCGGGTCTCCTCACTTCCCCGCAGGGCTACCAGATCCCAAAGGGCTGGAGCGTGATGTATAGCATCCGGGACACGCACGAGACAGCCGCGGTGTACCGCAGCCCGCCCGAGGGCTTCGACCCTGAGCGCTTCGGCTCAGCGGGCGAAGAGGATGCACAGGGTGCCTTCGGCCGCTTCCATTACATCCCGTTCGGCGGTGGTGCGCGCAGTTGTCTTGGCCAGGAGCTGGCGCAGGCTGTGCTCCAGCTGCTCGCGGTGGAGCTGGTGCGCACGGCGCGCTGGGAGCTGGCCACGCCTGCCTTCCCCGCCATGCAGACAGTGCCCATCGTGCATCCGGTGGACGGGCTGAGGCTCTTTTTCCACAGGCTTGCACCTTCGGCAGCGCGAGATGGGCTACGCCTCTGACCCGCAGCGCTGCGGGACATGACTGGGCTAGTGGCATTGCTACACTCGCAGTGCCACCTATATGTGGTTCCCCCGTGCCAGGTCAGGCGCTTGCTCACTCGTTCAACGAACGGGAACCGAATGAGTCTCTGTGCCGGACTCAGAGGGAGAGGGATTACGAGCCACTGTCACGGCACACTAGAAGCGCCCTGGCCGGTGAGAAGGTGCCTCCTGTGCGCTCGGCGCCTTGAGGAAAGAAAGGTCGTAGGCGAAGCCCCTTAAGCCCTTCCCAGGAGCCCGAAGCAGGGATAGAAGGAACGGATCTACCTTAGAAGCTACGCGGCCTTGCCTTTCCACGCCAAACCTCGGAGGGTGCGTGGATCGTGGGACCGAGAGGAGGATTGCGCCTCGTGAACGGTGTCAGAGACCCAGAGTATACACGGCCGATCTGCAACCCTTGCGAGGAAGCGGGGCCGCCCAGAGCGCATCCCTTGCCTGGCTTTCGGCCATAGAAAGACATGCTGAGAAGGCGCCCAACGGAAGGCCTTCTGGCAGCTGGCCTCTGCTTCGAGCGCTGTGGCCACTCTGCCGGTCTTGGCGGAAACTCAGAACTAAAACTCTTCCAGGGTTCTAAGCGGCTCAGCATCGCCGGATTCTGCTGGCGAGTTCTTAAAAGAAAAATTCCTTCTTCAAGAACTTGCTTAATCTTCCCATTTGTACAGGCGAGAATAGGGACACCAAGATTTTTCTAAGGCTGGATTATTTTCATGGGAGGTTGAGACATAATCAGAGAGGTTTGAGATATTAGTTTTTGGTAAAACAGGAAGGCCAAGAAATAAAGTTTCCTGGCAGCAGTTGAGCAAGGAGGCTAGGGCTTAGCTGATCAGCTGCTCCCTGGTGGAAAGGCATGGGAACATCCAGGAAAGACCCCCAGAAGGACCTACCCCAGAATATACCCAAAGAGAGTCTGGGAGCTGGGGCAGCCTGTGATCCAGGCTGCAAAGACTTCTCTCCTGGGCATAGAATAGCCCTGGGAACGGGGCGGCAAATTATCTGGTAGCTGGCTGCAGGGACCTTCTGGGGCACTATCTCCACCTCTTCTATTACAGAGGAGAAACTGAGGCCAAAGACGCTCCTGGACTACTAGGCCAGTGCTTTCCAACACTCTATCACTTATGTCCCTTCTCCCAGCCTCGGCCTGTGGCCACCATGTAGGACTCAGCCCTTTCTCCTTTCATAGTGATCCCTAGTTTGGCTTAAGGACTCTCTGGACCTTTTCAACACAGAGGTTCCCACCAGTGTTTAAATCAAAGCCAAGAGCTTCCAGTGTCTTCATTCTCAACAGCCTCAACCTGCCACCCATCTTCAGACAGGCCGGGGCAGCTGGATGCGATGGGTGAGCCAGGAAAGTTGCCGCCCAGGCCCCAGCTGACCCCTTAGTGAACCAGAAGGAAGCTGGTGCCCTCCTGACCTTATGCTTAAGGTGGATCCCGGGGCCAGAAGGAAAGGAGAAAGCAGCAGGCACAGTCAGGGGTGATAGCTCAAGAGCGCCGCACGCCCTTCGGAGCCGGCTGACACCGCCATAACCCCATCCGGGGCAATTCATCACCCACTGCTGACCACAGACCCTGCGCCAAGCCATGGGCTCAGCAGGCTCCAGAGCCTGCAAAGGTGGCAGGACTGGGGCCTGCCCTCAGGGTGCTCTGAGGCTGCAGAGCCAACAGCCAGCCCTGAGAAGCTCCACCAAGGTGAGGCGGCAGGAGGACCAGTTTTGTGGGTTGACTTTAATTTGGGGAAGAGAAGAGAAATATGGGGATGGGGCTCTCAGGAGCCCTGCCAATGTAGCTGGTTCCGAGAGACCTGGTTTACCTGCTCTGGAGTCTGTACTAACTATAAACCCCTGTAGGGGGCAGCTCCAGTTTTACTCTACTTCCCCATTAATCCATCCTTTTCAGTAATATCACTCAATACCTGAGCTCCTGTGTTAGTAGCTCCAGATCCTCTGAAGGTGGACAGTAAAAAAAAGTAGCAAACAAAAGAGCAAGAATGTAGCAGATGGTAATAAGTGCTGACCATAAAATCAAGCATGCCTGTAATGCTGCGTGCCTGGGGGCTAAACTCCACCCACGCGGGCAAGGAAGGCTTATCTGAGGAGATATTTGACTTTGGAAGGAACTAGCCCCAGTAACCTGGGTGAGGGGCGCCCCAAACAGAGGAAACAGCAGGTATAGAACCCTGAGACAGGACTGAGAGCTCAAGAGATGGAAAGAAGAGGTTGAAGGGAGAAAAGGGGAGAATGGGTGCTTTAGCTGCCCTAGCTCACCTGACTCCTCCCCCAAGAAAAACTACTTCCCACCCCCACCTCAACCCTTAGCCACAGGGAGACTGCTTTATAAACAACTTGGCGACATTTTGTTTTCCAGTGGACCCCCTCGCCCCGACCCTCCATCCAAGAAAGCTTGGCAAAGTTTTCTAGATCGAAGTTCTTATTGGGCTGGTAATTTATTGACCCCTTCCCCCTTTCAAGATGTTCTTTAATGATCTCCACTCTCTCATTTAATCTTTTCCTGCTGGACGCCCCCGCCAGACGTCCCTGAGGGTCTCGATGGGCAGATAGATTAAAACATTTTTCCCCCGTGGCAATTTCCAGCCCGCAGGCCCCACTCATCTTGTGACCCGGCGCGCGCTGAACTTGGCGAGGTGGCCCAGCAGAGTTCACTCGGATGTCACGGTCCGGCCTGCATGGGTCACAGGCGGGTCAGGCCAGAGGATTGGGACTGGGCCCCAGGTCACGCCCCCGCTCGCTAGCTTTGCTCACGGGCTGGAGGCACTGTCCAGAAAGGGGCGGGCCCGGGATTTCTGAGAATTACCTCTAGCGCGTCTGGCTCGGGTTCCTGCCGGAGCCCAGAAGTTGGCCGGCTCTTTTTACGGTCGCCAGATCGTTAGAAGAAATGACAGTGGGAGAGACCCTTTCCTAGAGCCTCTGAAACACTAAGTAGGTTATGGGAAACGCTGACTCTCCCAAATACTCCCTGTGGCGACGCGGGCTTGGAGCATTGCAGGGTTTGTGTGGTCCCTAGGACTCCGCAGACACTTCCCAATCCCACCGGTTTTGAGGACCACTGCGGAGGGGCCATGTATTTAACAGCTCTCAAGATCAAAGAGTTTTCCATCTCCAGGGCGTGCAGCAGGCTCCTGCGGGAGCCGGTGTTCGGTTTTAAACAATCGTACACTGTTCTGTTTCGTTTTCGGTGCGGCTGGTGCGCTGCGCGCTCAAACCGAGGGAACGTGTGGCCCTGCCTGGTCTGAGGCGGTATGGCTCCGCCAGGTGGGAAGCCGGGATCGCACGTGCGCTTCCCGCAATGTCCGAGCTCCAGGCATTGGCTACTGTAGCAGCCAACTGTAGTTGGGCAAAAGCCAGCAAACCCGCTTCCCAGTACGGATTCCAACACTTACATTAGCCGCCCGCAGAAGCCTGGGTTTAGGACCGATCGCCCCTCTCACACCGGTGGCTTTACGCGGGGTAGAAGCCGGGAGAGCGGAGGACGGCTCCAGTGCCTGAGTCCAGGTCACTCAGGTAACGTAGCCTAGCCTACCTGGAGCTGGGAAGAGTTTTTGCAACCAAAACCCCTTTTGGAAACACAACTACCCCCGAGGTGTAGATAGGTCGGGAATGATCGCCTCCAAATTAAGGAAGAGGAAACTGGCGCGAGGATGTGTAGTGACTTGCCCAAGGTGACGTAAGTAGAGATGGAGCCAGGACTGGGAGCCGTGACCCTCGGGCTTTTCTTCTCTTCGGTCTCCTTATCCTGCAGGGCTAAGGACCACTCCCCCCTCTGCCCAGCTAAGGCTGCACGCCCCGGGGCCTCGGAATCTGGCGGTCTGTGGCCAGATCGTAGAGCGCTGATTGCGGAGCCGCCAAGGAATTGCCCCTGCGGTCTCGCACTAGGGCGTCAGGGTTGGGGCTGACTTGTGCAGGTTTTCATCTGGAGCCTCGAGGGACCTGGAGGCTCTCTTGTACCCTTAAATATGACCTTCGAAGAATTCGTGAGTGCTGGCACCCTGAGGGGGGTGGGGAACTGGAATCTGTGATCCTCCGGTCGTGCCCGACTCCCCGAAGCTCTCGCTAGGGTTCAGTTCCCTGGCTCTTCTGCTGGATCATCGGAAGAGTCGGGAGGCCTGTGTTTTGCTCTGCGTTCTGGGCCTCAGTTTCTCACCTGTAGAACAAGGCAACTGGACGATCCCTGAACGCACTTCCCTTTGCTTCTCCAGCAGGTGGAAGGGAGTCCACGCGGCGCCTGTAAATGGAAAACCAGGGGAGGCGGCTCTGGGCTGGGACTGCCCGTCGGACGCGCGAGAGGGATTCCAAAGAGACCGCCAGGAAGCCCAGGGCTTGGTGTTCTCGCTCCCCGGAGCCCGGGTTGGCCCCTGCTGCCATCTCGGAGCTCCGCACACCTTGGATAGGTGAAGCAGGCTGCTTCTAGCTTCGCACCCCAGGAGGCGCGCTCTGAGGGAAGCCGCCACCGTGCCGCCTCTGCCTTGGCGCGGAACAAACGGTTAAAGATTTTGGGCAGCGCCTCGCGAGGGGAGGAGCCAGGGGCCCAATCCGCAATTAAAGATGAACTTTGGGTGAACTAATTTGTCTGACCAAGGTAAAGGGGGCAGCAACCTGGGCCGCCTATAAAGCGGACGCGCGGCGGGGTTCGGAGCGCTGGCGGCGGCAGCAGGTGGAGCGGGAGGTCGCGGCGCGCCATGGGGCTCCTGGCGCTGCTAGCCAGTGCTCTCTGCACTTTCGTGCTACCGCTGCTGCTCTTCCTGGCTGCGATCAAGCTCTGGGACCTGTACTGTGTGAGCAGCCGCGACCGTAGCTGCGCTCTCCCTTTGCCCCCCGGGACTATGGGCTTCCCCTTCTTTGGGGAGACATTGCAGATGGTGCTACAGGTAAGGGAGCTTGGAGCGGGACACTACGATTCTCCCTACTCGGCTCCCGGCTTCCACTGAAGCCGGAGTAGGCGCCCCCAGGAGGGAGGTGGCTACGGCTAGGATCAGGGGTAACCCGAGGCGCGGCGCTCCCCGGCGCCCCCTCACGCCCGACTCTCTCCTCCGTTTTCCTCTCGCAGCGAAGGAAGTTCCTGCAGATGAAGCGCAGGAAATACGGCTTCATCTACAAGACGCATCTGTTCGGGCGGCCCACGGTGCGGGTAATGGGCGCCGACAACGTGCGGCGAATCCTGCTCGGGGAACACCGCCTGGTCTCGGTCCACTGGCCCGCGTCGGTGCGCACCATCCTGGGCTCTGGCTGCCTTTCCAACCTGCACGACTCCTCGCACAAGCAGCGCAAGAAGGTGAGGGCAGAGGCGGAGGCGCCTGTATCTGAAGGGGAACCCCATTCACCGGAGGGGTTGAGGCAGAGAGATGCTGGGTGAGCGCTAGTTTCAGGAGACCTCAGCTAGGACCCTCTCCATCCCAGCTTAGCTTTCCCAGCAGGCAAGAGCCTTGGGTTTGGCGGGGTTGGGGTATCTGGAAGGGGACTGCGGAAGGCGAGAGAGGCCCGGTTTTTAACATTCTTCCCTCCTCGGGGCTCAGGTAATTATGCGGGCCTTCAGCCGCGAGGCGCTCCAGTGCTATGTGCCAGTGATCGCCGAGGAAATAGGCAATTGCTTGGAGCAGTGGCTGAGCTGCGGCGAGCGCGGCCTCCTGGTCTACCCCCAGGTGAAGCGCCTCATGTTCCGCATCGCCATGCGCATCCTGCTGGGCTGCGAGCCCCGGCTGGCGAGCGGCGGGGACGCAGAGCAGCAACTGGTGGAGGCCTTCGAGGAAATGACCCGCAATCTCTTCTCATTGCCCATCGACGTGCCCTTCAGCGGGTTGTACCGGGTAAGGGCGGCATGCAGAGTGTGGAGTTAGGGGCCGAGGGGCGCGGGTGCCGGGCTTCTGCTAACCGCCGTGCGCTCTCCGCGCTCAGGGCATGAAGGCGCGGAACCTCATCCACGCGCGCATCGAAGAGAACATTCGCGCCAAAATCTGCGGACTGCGGACGGCCGAGGCGGGCGGGGGCTACAAAGATGCTCTGCAGCTGTTGATCGAGCACTCGTGGGAGAGGGGAGAGAGGCTGGACATGCAGGTGAGTGACAGCTTCAAGAGGGGGCACTGCAGAGTTCGGTCTCCTGGCTTTCCAAGGGTGGTTTCTGGAGTCCCCAAGAAGCTGGCCCGAGTCCCTTCTTCTCAGAGGGGGCAGTCTGCACCGGGCCCAGGGGTGGGACCCCGAAGGTTGAGACACTGGCTCCAGAGAGCTCTGCAAGAGGCTGCAGCGGAACAGGGAGAGTCCCCTAACCCTTCCAGATTTTAAAGGGACAGTTGGAATTTGCAAAATGTAAATAAAGAATCTGGGGCGATTTTAATACAATTAAGGCTTTAATTCAAGAGTTCCCGGTAGAGTGGGATTTTACTGGCCTTCCTGCTTCAGCTGAACTAATGGGACTTTGTGCATTTTGTTTAAAAATGTTGCTTTCCTTGACTGTCAGCAAAACTTAGCCCTTCTTGTCTCCCCTCCAGAGCCCTCAACTGGGTTCTGAGTAATCCCTCTGTAAAATTGCACGCAGACTTGTAAAAAAGTTCATCTTATTCCATTTTCAGGCACTCAAACAATCTTCAACCGAACTCCTCTTTGGAGGACATGAAACCACGGCTAGCGCAGCCACATCTCTGATCACTTACCTGGGGCTCTACCCACATGTTCTCCAGAAAGTGCGAGAGGAGCTGAAGAGTAAGGTAGGAGACTTTGGGGGTTCCCTATTAGCTTAAATTCTGCTGCTCCCTAGCCAACTTCTCAATAAATAAGTGTGCTGCCTTTGCTGAGTATTTTAAAGTGTAGGGCCCAGGGATGGGGGGACCTGTGGGGAAAGAAAATTCGCTTTATGAATAAAAAGAGAGGAATCTTGAGCTGTGATCCCACTGGGCAGGGTTTGACCTAGTAATCCTACCCTTTCTTCACCTTTTGCAGAACCTTGGAAATTTTCAGCTAGGTTCCATTTTCTTGGATTTGCGTGTTGAAGGGCATGAATAGGGGACTTCTAGGTGGGTGGCAGAGGCGGGTGGGGGTCGGGGTGGGGGAGAAGCTTAGTGGTTCTAACTGATGGGCAGCATTCTCTTGGAATTGTAAATAGATGATGGAGATGGGCCAAAGGTTGGAGGCGACAGGCCACTAGTTACCCAGTTTCCCCTCACACTCTTCCATCCTGGGGCCCTTTGGGTCTAGTCGCCACTTAAGCCTTATTTACATCTTCCGGGCTGATTTTATTGGAGCACAAAATAATCATTCACCTCTGTATGACTGTTTTGATAGGGTTTACTTTGCAAGAGCAATCAAGACAACAAGCTGGACATGGAAATTTTGGAACAGCTTAAATACATTGGGTGTGTTATTAAAGAGACCCTTCGACTGAATCCCCCAGTTCCTGGAGGGTTTCGGGTTGCCCTTAAGACTTTTGAATTAAATGTAAGTTAAAAGTTCTGCCCCCACGTTGTGTTGTGGTTTTAAAGCTCCTTTTGCTTCTCTACGCGTTGGCTTAAATTCTTTAATGCTTTTGATAAGTGTCCTGCCCCATGGATACACATGTCTGTCTGTCTCTCTCCCACCCTTTCATTAACTGAACCCCTCCAAAGATATCAGTGATAGCTTTCTGTTGTTGAAAGTTAGATTCCATTTCATCAGCCCTCAGGACTTCATAATCTTTTGCAGGGATACCAGATTCCCAAGGGCTGGAACGTTATCTACAGTATCTGTGATACTCACGATGTGGCAGACATCTTCACCAACAAGGAGGAATTTAATCCTGACCGATTTATGCTGCCGCACCCCGAGGATGCATCCAGGTTTAGCTTCATTCCATTTGGAGGAGGCCTTAGGAGCTGTGTAGGGAAAGAGTTTGCAAAAATTCTTCTCAAAATATTTACAGTGGAGCTGGCCAGGCATTGTGACTGGCGGCTTCTCAATGGACCTCCTACCATGAAAACTAGTCCCACCGTGTACCCTGTGGATGATCTCCCAGCAAGGTTCACTCATTTCCAAGGGGAAATCTGACTGCACAAATGCCTAGACCTTGGACTAATTGGAAATGTACATATGAGTTTTTACATAGTGTCGTGTTGATTTTATTATATTTAATTCTAAATGTATATTATATTTATGTGTCTCTACTACAGCCCCACAGTCTTTAAATATTAAAGTAATGAACTTTGTATAGTTTCCAAATAAAGTAAAATTTGAAGGTGCTTGTCTTGCATTTAAGGTTCCTGTGGGGGAAAACTCACCGCTTTAATATTTATACTTAGTATATTTCACCAAATTTCTAAATGTCTACATACATGGCTGTATTTGTCATCTGTGCAGATGTACTTTCTGTGAGGAAGACACTTTAGTTGTTTTTTTCCCTCAATAGTTATTAGAAAATAT
Organism: Pteropus medius; assembly: GCF_902729225.1. Classification (NCBI taxonomy): domain Eukaryota; kingdom Metazoa; phylum Chordata; class Mammalia; order Chiroptera; family Pteropodidae; genus Pteropus; species Pteropus medius. Next base: position 25,636,234 of record NW_024344378.1, on the reverse strand, counting down.
ATATTATATGTGAATGTGCTATTGGTCCAAAGGTAGCTTTGTAAATTTTTCTATGGTAACCTAGATTCCCTATTTGGAAAATCTATCAAAGTTAATTTTCGATCTTAAGGGGTTTGCTTTACTTTAGGGAAAGATGACTTGAAAAGTAACATGTTGAGAACTATCATATTCTAACACCTTCAACCATTTATTACGTTTAATAAACATAACCCATGTTGTGGCATGCCACCAGAACTGTTTTCTGAAGTCAAAGTTTTAGGTAAGACAAAGCCAGTTGCTCCAGTTAGGGACAGTTATTGACTAAAACTGAGACCCCAAAATCATTGGTTTACTTCCTTTACTCAGAAGTTGCAATGAAAACAGGATTGGGAGAGGCCAGTCTCTGGTTTAGATAAGTGAGTCCAGGTTTTCTTTATTGAAAATAAGGCCAGGAGGAGTAGAGTTAGCAAACTGACAGATAGTTTTTATCTATGCTAGGCAATAGGGTGTGAGCCTGACATGACTGATAAAATGGCCCAGTCATGACCCTGTGAACCTTGGCTAACCTCCGTGAAAGCGCAGTTTTGTCACATTTCTGACCCTGGCATAGCCATGTTCTGAGCTGAAGGCCAGACTCAATCCAGAAAGGTTAGCCTCAGTGACTTGCTTATGCAAGCACATTTTCGGTTTTGAAATGGCACAATATGCTTACTGAACCTCTGATGGCTTGTAGGTTTTGGACTTTAAAAATTTCATTACAATTTTAGAATTTGGCAATACTGCAGAAACTGGGTGGTCTAAATAGGTGTTTGAAAAGGGTCTTGTCTACAATTAGAGTTTACGTGTTCTACCTGGCTTTAGTTTTTTAGGTAGAATTTAGATACTACTTACTGTTGGAATCTTTTGATTTTTAAGGGGTGTTTAGATAACAACTTGTAACGCCTATAATAATCTTACAATGCCTTTTTCAAAAATGAGAAATTACAGCTTAATTAATTTCAGCCCAAGCTTTAGTGTACTGTGGAGTGCAGAGATTACCCTTCCCCCAATAACGTTCACTCTTGATTATTCCACTAGGAGTTCTCGACCCTGAGGACATTATTTCAGATAATTTATATAAAGCCATTTTTTAAGGGTTTCAGTACTTTTCATTTTTCTGGAAGACTGTTTCAAAGAGTCACATGGTGACTCTGTGACCATGTGTCTTTACGACCCTAGAGCAGAAAGAAATCTGAGCCATTTTAGCATATAATTCAATTTTTAAAATCCAACTTTATTTTTTATCTGGAGAGCTTTGAGGTAAGTGCTTCTGGCTTGCAGTTCCCAGGGCTGCACGTAAGCCCAATTATATTCATTGATTATAGGGTAGTGCAGAATTTACCTCAAAAATATACTAAACGTACAATATTTGTAATGCTCTTAGTGCTGAATACAGGCAGTTTAGAAGTGTGTGAATGTGATGCTCGTGGGCTCCGTATTGTACATTAAGTGGGCCTGGGTCACATCTATTGGGGGCGAGTGTGTTTAATGGCATAGGCACCTCCGCACAGCATAGAAGTGTTTCAAGAGGAGGTCATGGTATGAAAGTTAGCTGCAGAAGAAGAGGAGACCCCTGCGGTAAATGGCTCTTTGGGACTCCCAGGTGCATGGCACAGTGATGGAAGGGCACATCCCAGCGATGGGTGGATCTGCCAAGCTGGTGAGTTCGTGCCCTCTGCTTCCCCTTCCACACATGCCCCTGGCCCTGGCTACCTGCCAACCCCTCTTCTCTTCAATCAGGGGTGTGGTACCACCAATGACAACCACTGTCAGGACTGGCATGTGAAAATCTCTAGCTGGGTCTATAATTTGCATTCAGAGGGCTTGTAGCTTTACCTAGCTTAGCTCTTGGAGGCCCAGAAAGGGACTATGATTTGCCTGGGGCCACCCAGGGATTGACAGAACCAAGAAAGACCTCTTGCTGTTTTTTTCCCCCCTTTTTTTCAACAGCTAATAACACCTGCCTAATTTCTCTCCAAATTTCCGTTGTTGAACAACTAGACCCAGGTGTCTCTACTTCCTAACTTCCCTTCATGTCCCCTGCCACCACTCCCCTGCCCTGTGACAGTTGAGATCAATTCTTTTGTAGGCCACCAGAAGCAACTAGTGAAATGAGAGCAGTGACAGGGAGTGTCTGCTCTCCCAGATCTCTAATCTAAGAGGTTTCAGGGTGCTTTTTGTACCCTGCCACCCACTAGAGGTCCACAAGGGGGCGGGCTTCTCCCTTCTATGCCAAGCTCCCGGCCCAGTGATTTTTCCCACCAGTGTCCATGAAATCCAGCATCCACAGACTCTGGCCTAGAGCCTGTTTTTACCCCAGAGAGTGAGAGGCTACAGACTCCTTAGGACTTTGCAAGTACTCAGCCTCAGGCCTGGTCAAGACCGCCTGGCCTCTCTGGAAGGGTCACCTGGGCTGGGTTGATCTGGATCATCATTTAGATCCTGAAGTAGCCACCACCATCCCACTGTGGTCTCTGAGGTCAGCTCGCTCAGGTTACCAGCACTGCTCACATACTGCCCACGATCTGACTTATGTTGCTCTCATTGTCATTGGAAAATGGCTCTCAGTTTTGGGGGAGCAGGGAACATGTTTTTCAAAGGACATGGGCATACTAGTCAGTGTTCAGGTGACCTTAACCGGGTCCAGGAGCCATTCCTCTAAAGCACTGTGTGAGGAATTGGGGATGTTTAGAGAGGTCGTGGTGGCCTTGCCTTCAAATAAGTTAAAGGGCTGTTGCAGAAAATACAAGTTCAGACCTGTTCTGAAGGACAAAGCATGCATTTAGAGGGGTAAGTGAGGAGGGAGGAGATGTTAACACCATATAAGGAATATGTTTTGAGACAGCTGGAGCCCTTTGGTGAAGACACAGGCTACCTCGTGAGAGAGCAAGCTCCCTGTCAATGGAGGCATCCAAACAGAAGCTGCCTAACTAAGCCGTTGTAGGGATTCTGACATGGAGGGAGAGATTGGGTTAAATGTCCCTTATGTTCCCTTCCAAAACTAGAGTGATTCTCTGAGATTTGATTCTGTATTAATTCAGTTCCTCAGATATCTACTTTACTCTGAAATATTTAATTAACTCCAATCTAGGGAGACAAGACATCCCCATATCCTCTCTAGTAGCGTTCAGTAGTCCTTAGTGGTCATTCTGCAAAACCTCCTAGCTAGATGTGGAGGTGAGAGCCCAGGGGGCCTGACACATGACCTCAGAGAGACAGAGTCCCCTGTATTGATTGCCAGGGAAGCTGTCTCCTGCCCTGTGACCTGGTGCTTCCAGCTTCAATTCATGCATCTGCTCCAGCTCCCCTCTAGGTCTCTCTCACCTGTGCCACGCTGACCAGCCACTTGACCTGGCTTCTGGGGTAATACCCTGCAACTTTCCCAGTACTCCCTGGCCTCTAGAAAGGCATTCACTGACACTGGGTTTATCTCAACTGTCCTTTCTCTCTGTCTCCTGAAAAGATTAGAAGGCAGGAACTATGTTTCATCATTGGAATCCTGTAAACTTAGACTATTCTCACGCACCGCCCTGACCTCTCCCAGAACAGACTCACACATAGTAGGTGTTCTTTGAGAGAGAAAGCTTCCTGGGGCCAAGCCACACCATTCACCTTATGTGTCTTCAGCTTCATGGTGCTATGGTTTTCTCTGAAAAGTGAAACTTTCATCCTTGGAAAATCTCAGTGGCCGCAAGCTTACAAGGCTGTGGTTTAACAGCATGTCACATTCCTGAAACCGACGCTCCACGGGTATTTGGCCAAACAAGCTTTTCTTCGTTTGAAGTAGAGTCAACTTGAGTTAGAACCCTGGGACAGGGTGGAAACTTAGCTCTGGATTACGTGGTGGGTTTTCTGGGTGAGAGTTATCGTGTTGCAATATTCATAACCACACACCCACAACACAGAAGCTGACCCACACTGCACAATTTCTCACCACTGCCCACCCCCTCCCTGGTCCAATGAGAGCTTAAAGATCTACTCACTCATTTCTGACCACAGATGCTTCAAAATTTTCATCTGAAGTCGCTAATGGGTTCACTTAACTCAAATGCATTGTGAAAAGAGAACAAGGTGTTTTGCTTATAATAGATATTTGACAAAACACATTGATTGATTCATTAAGTACAGTCATACCATCCAGTGTAACAGTGAATTATTGAATGATAGAGGAGAGGATTTGATATTCTGAAATGGAAAGTTTGTTTATTGTCAATTAATTGCGAACTTTTCGAGCTGGAAGGGAGATCATGGACAGATCATCCAAGCACCTCAGTTTAGACCTAAGAAATCTGAGGCTCAAAGAAATTTAGGGTCTCAACACAGACTCAGGACTGGCTGTCTAGTGTCCAATACATTATAGAATTAGCCCTCCATTAAAAAAACGACAAAACACTATATTGTTTATTTATATATTTGCTAGGAAAAAAGGACAGGTGAGCAGGTTATTTGAAACCAAATTGCCTCCAGGTTCTTGCTCCCCGCTGTGCCTCTAAGAGCCTGTGAGAACTTGGAGTTGTGTGTCCAACAACAATTTGATACAAAGCCTGACAGAAGGTACAGACTGCTGGCATCTTTAGTGGGGCTGGGTCTGGGTCTGCATGTTAGTAGAGTTGGACTCTCAGACATTTTGAGCTTCTTCTACTGAATATCAGAAAATAATTTATGCTATGGGTTAAATCGTATCCCTCTCCAAAAAAAAACGTTGAAGTCCTAACTTCTAGTACATCAGAATGTGACCTTATTCTGAAATAAGGTCTTTACAGAGGCAATCAAATTAAAATGAGGTTTTAGGGTGGGCCCTAATCCAATATGACTGGAGTCCTTATAAAAGAAAATTTAGATGGAGGGGCAGACATGCACAGAGGGGAGATGATGTGAAGACACACAGGCAGGACACTGCGTGAAGATGAAGGACTGAAATGATGTATTTACAATCCAGGGAGTGCCAAGATTCCCCACAAACCACCAGAAGCCAGGACGAGTCAAGGAAGGATTCCCCTGGAGGTCGTAGAGGGAGTCAACACCTTGATTTTAGACTTCTGGCCTCCAGAACCATGAGACAATAAATTTCTGTTGTTCTAAGATGCCCAGTTTGTGGTACTTTTCTATGGCAGCCCTAGGAGACTAATACAGTTCCCAAAGGCAAGAAGCTTTATTTGTGAGAAACGGTGGTTCTCAAACTTCAGCGCGCATTAAAATCCCCTGGAAGACTTGCTGAAATACAGATTACTGGGTCCCACTCTAGAGTTTAAGATAGACCCGAGAACTTACATTTCTAGCAAGTTCCCAGGTAATGGTGATGTGAACGCCGCTGGGCCTGTGTAAGAGAACCCTGGGGAAAAGATTTCTGATCTCTAATCCAGGATCACAGACTCAGGTGGGCCAGCAGGTAATGTTAATAAGGGACATATGCCAGGGAGAGAAACAAATGGAGGTGGTGGGCTGGCTGATGCAGGACGTGCCAGTCCCCTTGTGAGGGGCGGATGCTGCTCAGCCCCAGCCTAATCTTGACCTGTGGGAATGAAAGCCCTTCCAATTTTTCAGAAGGTGCTGGGAATCCAGATATACATGGAAGTATCCTGTTTTTTAGATGTTGGTAACGAATTCAGATTTTAAAAAATTGGGCAGCAACATAAAACTTGTTCTGTGCAATGTCTTGGGTCTTTGATCACTGGGGAGTTTTCAGATTGAGAGTGGCTTAGCCGAGTGGTTCCTTCTCAGAGTCTCTCATTAGGTTGCAGTCAAGAAGGTGGTGAGGCTGCATCATCTGAAGGCTTGACCGAAGCTGGATGATCCACTTCCAAGATGACTCCTTCACATGGTTGTTGGCGGGAGGTCTCAGGACCTGGATGTACAAATCTCTCATAAGACTGCTTTGGTATCCTCATAACATGGAACTGGCTTCCCCCAGAGCAAGTGATTTAACAAACCAGTAAGACAGAGACCTTGATTTCTTTTATGACCTGGCCTTGGAAGTCACAATCCATCGTTTCCAGTGCCCTGTTGATGACACAGGTTAGCCCTATCCAGTGCAGGAGAGAACCACACAAGGATGTGAACACCAGGAGGTGAGAATTGTTGGGGGTCATCTTGGAGGGCTGGCTGCCACACACGTGTTTGAGTGCATGGTAGACTCTTTTTCTGCCCTCTCTTTAAAGCATTTTCATCTCTTTTCTGGGCAGTCTAATATTTTCTAATATTACCTAATAAATATTTCTAACGATATTCAAATTATCTAATAAATCTAATAATATGATCTAATTATATGATAATTATAATAGTATAAATAGAAATATTATAAACATTGCAAATATTTATAAATATAATAATTAATGTTTTAGTATAACATAATTAGATAATATTATCCAATATATCTAATATTTTCTAATAGCTTTCTAATATTTTCATCGTGACCTATCACTGATGAGCACTTAACAGCTGCCATCAGAAAAATCTATTACAGAATTTCTCAGCTGGATGGAGTCTAAGAGGTTATCTGGACCAAGGCTGTAACTTGGAGACTTTTGGGGAGAGCGGAGCTAGTGGGCGTTCAAGCTCTTCTGTTTGCCAAAGGCCCCAACCAACCCACTTCATTCATGTATATTACTTTTCAAGTCTCTGAGTTATCTGGCCTGGATCTAGTCCAACCTTCCTGGTTTCCTGGGACTTGGGAGTTTCAGTGCAAAAACTGGGGCAGTCCTGAGCAAATCTCACATGATTGGTCACCCGAATTAACCACATTATTTGACAAATGAGGCAAATTCAGTTCACGCAGCAGATGTGAATTGATCATATCCTTACAAGTCGAAGTGTGGTTCATGGACCAGCATCACCATCACCTGTTAGAGATATAACATCTCAGACCTGCTGAATCAATCTGCAGCTTAACAAGAGTCCCGGGTGAATCTCACACACATTGTGGTTTGAGTTTCTCCGGATCAGAGGAAAACCTGAACTTGGGCTTGCTGAGGATTCAGATTTGCCATGCACATGGGTAAAACAGACCTAACGATGACTCATTTATGATGTGGTAATCTGACCCTGACATACACATCTTATTTTTCCTTCCTGCCTCCCCCGATTCCCCAAAATAAAAGCCATCTAAAATTTCACTGTTGGAAGGAACCTAAAATTCCCAATCCTCACCTGGATTTGAGAAGTGGTTTACAAAAAACACTTACTACTCCCCAAACAAAATGCCATAAACACAGATCAGGGGAGACTGATGGGCATTTAGGTTATTTCCAGTTTCAGGTACTCCAAGCGATGTGCACTAAGTATCGCTGTACGCGTAGCCTTACATACAAATGAGTGCTCTATTTCCGCAGGATTGATTCTCAGAAATGAGGTTGCTGGGTCACTGAAGATGTGCATTTAAAATTGTAATGAATATCCAAAAAGCTGTCTGCCCAAAGAGGAGTGTTTGAAAAAAAATAGTGGTGACTTTATATTATGGAAAATGATAGTCGTAATAGTGTAAGTTCGATTGACATTCACTGACCTTGAGAAATGGCTATGATACTGTTAAGTAGAGAGAACAAGTTGCAGAGGGACTTAGCTAATTGGTGAGAAGAATTGAGGGGGATATTTTGCAAGGAGATTCATCATACTTTCTGAGTACATTTATGGATGCTTCTTCAGGGTGTAAAAATATATATGTATTGATTTCATAATTAAGAATTTTAGGACAGAAAAAATAGAGGTGCTGTGGTTCAATTGAATGGAACCCCATAGGTCAACTGTCAGTCTCCCCTATTGTAAGACCTTCCCACCTCCATCCTTCCCCCATCTCTGCTTTCAGAAACAGTGGCCCAGTTGCCAGTTGTGAGCATCTGATTAGCTGAGCCTGGGTCATGTGCCCATGCTCTGGCTGCCAACTGTGGGGAGAGGGTAAGTCGACCTTCTGTCTAAGGGGTCTTTCATTTCATCTTTCTGGGAATGCCCCCTGCCCCCGCCAAATAGGAGGTGTATTGTAATGCAACTTGGCTCATAATCAACACCTAAAGTGGGAGATCTTACAGCACTAGCCTTTTAAAGCCTCCTTGTGGCTGCAGAAGCCATTCTGAGCTAACTATATTTTTGTAGAGTGTGAGGAAAAATAACAGCTAAAATTCTCTGAGCATTTTACATTATGTGCTAAGTATTTCACATTGCCTCATTTCCTACAACATTTCTCTGATGCAGGTACAATTTTTAGTGCCCCTCTTACAAATGGAGACATTGAGGCACAGAGTTGTTATATAACTTGCTCAGAGTCACACAGCTAGGAAGCAGTGGAGTCAGGATTTGAACTTAAGCTGTCTGAGTAAAAGCTTGTGATCATTACGTTATACTATATGTGAGTTTTTAGTTCCTGGAACTGGCACTGATTTGACCTGGAATAATAATGATACCTATTATCACTGACCACTTACTATATGACAGATACTGTCTTAACTTCTATACTGGAATTAGTTTTTAATTCTCACAGCAACTCTACATAAGAAAATTGAAAGTCAGAGGTATTGGCAACTCACTCAGGGTCCCTCAGCTGGTAAGGGGCATAGTCAGGATTCTAGCCCAGAGGATCTGTCTCCAGAGCCCACACAGTCAACTTTAGACAGCTGTCCCTTTTGCTTATCAACACACCAATATGCTTTTTCTTTTGTATTGATCTGAAAGTTGGGGCATATAGAATTTTGGGGACATTTTGATACTGAAGATCTGGTCCCAAGCTGATGTCAGCTAAAATAATTTAAATTAAATCTGACCACTGTCATTTGTGAGAAATTGTTGGGAAAAAAATTCTGAAAAGACAAAGGAGTGGTGTGTGTGTGTGTGTGTGTGTGTGTGTGTGTGCGCGCCAAGGTGCTGCAGGGCGATTGTGCAGTAAAGTTCTAAATTTGCATTATTTAGAGGTTGATGGGAAAGAATAAGAAAAAGAAAAGAGATCAATAGCATTTTCTAGTTAAATTGTTGCACATATAAAGTATAAAGATACGGCTCTTTTGCAGGGGATTTATTCAAAGGAGAATTTTTGTTGCTAAAGGAAATATGTTTTTCTAAGTGAAAATACAGTTTATCCTCAATTTGAATTGCAAATCCTCCCAAAAGCAGAGTGGGAAGGAAGGATAATGTCTAACGGGAATGAGTTCTTTCTACTTTGTTTTATAAAAACTTCCTGAGACAAGCTTTAAGAAATCATAATTACTTTAAAAAATTCAGGTATCCTCCTGATCTGCATATTTTTGATAAATCAAAATAACCAGATAATTTTATACAATATCAACTTGATTTAAGATGAATAAAAAAAGACACTCAATACTCCTGCAGCTGGCTGACTGGAAGCAGAAAATTGCAGGGTGTGTTTGACAAACTATGACTCTAGAAATCAGATTTGTTTCTAGAGGATGAAGCACATGATGGAGAACAGGGCTGGAGAAGTGGGGGGATGAGAGCTGAATTAACAATTGTTTGGCCCATGCTGAGCACTTCGCTAGGTGACTTATTTTTATATATGTTACCACAGTTCATCCTCCCACAGTCCCCTGCAGTGAGCATTGGTATACCCACTCTGCAGAGAGAATAACTAAAGCTCGGAGTAAAGTGACTCGTCCCAAGTTCCCCAGCTGGTAATTAGTTGTGAGGTTATTGGAGAGGTGCAGATGAGAGGAAATGAGGGCATGACCGGGTGTGTCAAGGAGAGGACAGAAGCCAGAGACGTCTGGGAGGTGGATGTGCTAGCGCTGGATGGTGCTCTAGACCAGGGAGTGGTGAGCAGGAGGGGCCCCAGCTTGGGATCCACTGTGTCTGGCACAGGAGAGGTGCTTGAGAGGGAAGGGGACCAGGAGCGGGCACTGGTTTGAGGAAAGGATGGTTGGGTAATGGAGTGGAGACCTATGGGACACCAGGTGGAGGTGTCCCCAGGCTGGCACCAAGCCTGTTTCTCAGGAGAGTTTGGCTTCTGGAGACAGAATGATGTCAGTTGGGCACTGAGGATAGGAAGGGAGGGATTTACTAAGGGCTTGGGAGGGGGATGGACTGGCCAGAGAGGTGGGAGAAAGCTGGGGGGAGGTGGGGAATGCTCGTGTGTGTGTGTTTTAAGACTCTTCAGGAGGAAGCTCCAGAGGGCACAGAGCATGATGTAGATCTAAGAGAGAAAACTATAAAGGGAAGCTGAGACTTTTTTTCAAAAGACATAAAAATTGGATTTTGAGGAACTAAGCTTTCATTATTAAAACAAATAAGATGAAAATCTGCTTTGTTATCTGTCTTCCATCTTAATGAACATGGTGGTCTTCCTGCATGAATGAAAACACAATGGAATTTTGTGAGCTTCAGGGGTGACAGGCCCAGTAGAAATGAAGGAAGAGAAGAGAGGGGAGAGGAGCCTCTGCATAAATCCTGGGTGATTGCAGCCTGGCTGGAGGAGTGGCCTGGGTCATCCAGTCCCTAACACTCCATGGGGGCCTCTCTGGCACTTTCCACACATCCCAGAAGGAAAGCCTGGAGGGAACAAGCCACTCAGCCCTGGGCTGTCCGTTGGTCAAGCACGGTTTCCTCTGCCCACTGAGAAAGCAGCAGGAATGCACCAGAGGCGGCTGGATGGACACTCAGAGGGTGTCCAGATGGACACTGGCATGAATTCTGTCAGCTCCTGGGTCCTGGTAGTGAGGTGACCAAGGGCCGAGGGCAGGTTGGGTTTGGGGGCTTCCCAAAGAAACTTCCCACTCATACTCCTTGGGATGCTGGTGGCTGCTGGCCTCTTAAGTACGTGTGTGTGTTCAGAAGGCTTTTAGGAGGTGCTGCCGGGCCACTGTCGTCATATAAGAGGCCCCTCTGCCCTATTTTGAGGAAGAGTGATGGCTTAGTCAACTTGGGCTTCTATAACAAAATACCACAGACCGGGTGGTTTAAACAACAGGAATTTACTTTCTCACAGTTCTAGAAGTAAGGAAGTCCATGATCAAGATACCTGCTGACTCAGTTCCTGGCGAGAGCCCTCTTCTCGGCTCACAGATGACTACCTTCTTGTTGTGTCTTCACATGGTGGACAGAGAGCTCTGCTGTCTGTTTCTTTTCTATCTCTTTTTCAATGTGGAAGAGAAATACTGTTATTTTATTATTTTATTTTTTTCAAGTACAGTCGATTATTTTATTAGACATTTATATAATTTAAGAAGTGATCCCTCAGATTTTTTTTTCCCTTTTGTTATAAAGACGCTAGCCCTGTAGGATTAGGGCCCGAACCTTATGATCTCATTTAACCTTTATCACCTCCTCACAGGCCTTATCTCCAAATATAGTTGCATTGGGGTTAGGGCTTTAAGGGATGAATCTGAGGCAAGGTGGGGGATACAAACGTTCAGTTCATAACGGGTGGGAAATTTACACTTGCCTTCCAACTTCCCACCAGATTACTTTGTCTTCAGGGACCACAGGCTGTAGAACTGGAAGAGGCCCTTTTTTTCTAAATGGGGGAAACTGAGGTCTGAGGGGGAAGTGCTTGTCTAAGTCCGCCCTGTCTCACTGGCACAGCTTCTCCAGGATGGCACCGCGGACTTGAGAACATGTCCTCTCCTGAGCTAAGATGGGGAGTCTTAGAACACCAAGGCCGCGCATACTATCAGCTTATATTTGGTTTCGCAGATCGAGCCATAGAAAGAGCTTACACATTTTTTGGAATTCATAGCTTGTGGAATTCATAGCTTTCTCACTTTCCTGAGCACGTGGCGGGACATGGCTACACAGGAGCTTCTGAGTGGAGGGACTGCTCCTTCCACCCACTCGCCCAGACGGATCAGTTGTCTCTCTGCCGAAATCCAGAGTCCTGGGCGAGAGCTTCATTGGTCCAGCTGGGGTCAGGTGTCCCCTGTGGGCCTGGTAGCGGGGGGGCTTACGGGGTTTCCAGAAGAGTGATGTGAGTCTTGAGTTGGGGAGATGCTGCTATGTTACTTTAGAATGACGTGAGAGAGGATTTGATTTTTCTTGTTTGCCTGTTTATATTATCTAGAAGAATTCTATCACTTTTTACACATTTTTCACTTTAGCTGGAATTGAACTGGCATATTATGTGATTGAAAAAATGTGTGGCCAAGGCAACTTTTAATTGGCATTCCCATGGATTTTGTTTTTCCCTCGTATATTTTAACCCAAAGACTGAGCTAAAAATATGGGTATAGAATTCTTTTGTCTTGGGGGAGCTACCTGGAAGGAATATAGTATTTTTATTCCCTCCATCTTTCTGTTTTTAAGCAGAAATGAAACTCTCATGGAATAAAGAACTAACAGAGTAAGCGAGCCCCTACGCCTTCCTTTCACATTCTCAGGTATAAACCTATTAAAATGTCAGACCATTTAACAGTGATTATTGGTGCTCTTTGAAGTTCTGAGCAAGTCCAGGAACTGCTGGTGCTGACAGGTTTTTCCTGGGACCTCTCTGGGGAGTGAGCACCCCCGGAGCTCAGGACCCACCTGCAGCTGCTATTCCCAGCACCCTGGCAGCTGCAGTCCCGTTCCTTCCTTCACAGTCCTGGGCCACCTAAGCGGGAAGACCCACAGCCCCTGATTAACTTTCTAACACATGGGGTTTTCTCTGGTTCTTAGATGCACTGTGTGGTTCCTCTCCTCAGGGCCTTTGCACATGCTGTCTCTGCTGACTGACTGAAATACTCTTCTCCCCACCAAACTTTGTGTGATTGGATCTTTGCTAGGTTTACTGGAATTGTCATCTCCTTAGGAGACCTTCCCAGATGATTTTTTTTTTTAAATGTCAATGCTATTCTTTAGGGCACTTACTACAACCCATAATTATTTTATTTCTTATTTATATGATTGTTTGACCTTCTTCTCCACTAAGAAGCAGGCTCCTGATTATCTTGTTTACTGCTCTGCATTCAAGGTGCCTGCTACACAGTAGGAGCTCAATTAGGATTTCATAAGTGGAAAAACACACAAGGGCTTGGGGAAAGGGCAAACACCATCTGCCCAAAGGATAGGCTGCCAAAGGGCTTTATTGGCTTGCTGGCCAGCTGGGTTCTTGATCCCCCTGCTTCTTCTATCTGCTGATCTATTAGCTGCAGTCTCAACTTCCTGAGGCCCTGGTAACCACGTCGCCTTGCCTCCTTCTTGCCTTATGCTTTCACAGACCCTCCGCTGGCCCGAGTCCCAGACACTCAATTCACTCACTGAAGAAATGTTTGTCGAGGACCAATATTCGTGATCTGAGGCCTCTTGGGCTTGACCTGATGATGTTCCTGGCCCAGCGAGGCAGCCCACCCCTACCTACCCCACAATATGTTCTCCACAGAGTGGCCAGAATTCTCCCTTAAAAATGCAAGCAGGGTCATGGCGCTCCTCCCCTCAAAACCTTGCGGGGGTTCCCATTTCGGTCTGAGTAAAAGCCGTAGAGAGGCATGACAATGACAATGGCTGACGAGGCCCACTGATCTGCAGCCCCTGCCCTCCTCATCTCTCTGTCCCCATCTCTTATTTCTTTCCTTCTTGCTCCATCTTTGTGCGGCTCGCTTGCTGTTCTGCAAACCCACAAGCCACACCACTGCCTCAGAGCTGTCGCACTTGCGACTATGCAAATACCTACCGGACCCACTTAAAAAAAAAGTACCTTTAAGTCTTAATTTAATTCACATGTCACCTTCTTGGGGGGCAGCTTTCTCACCTACTCTATTTGAAATTGCTTCCTTCCTCTCTGGGCCTTCCCTTCTCCCTTGTCTGGCTTTGTTTTTCTCCAGAGCACTGTATGTCAGATAATTTACCTGTTTGTCTTGTTTGCAGTCTATCTTCCTCACTGAATATAAGGTTCTAGAGGGTTTTTTTTTTTTCATTCTACGCCTTGCATCTAGAACAAAGTGCCTGGCCCATGATAGGTCTTAAACATCGAAAACCATTGATAAATGAATGAGTACACATTTCAGCCAAAAGTCATCTCAGAAAGAAGTGGAGGTCCTATGCCTGAAGATTCTCGTATGCTTAAGGTAAAATGGAGTGGAGTTTTCACCAGCTGCAGGCAAGATGGCCATCTGCCTCCTCTTCCAGTGGAGGGAATTGTCCTGAGTTATACACTGCAGAAACCGAAATGGTCACTGCCAGCCTGTGAAGGACTAAGAATTCAATTCAAGCTGAAAGGCAACTGGCCATGGAGATGGCCTTCTCCTCTCCCCCCTGAGAAGGGCACAGCTCATGTCCAACTCTCTGGGCCCATGCGATACTCAAGAGGAATATGGTCACGGATTAGGGTGATTTTAGGGGCCAGAAGGAGGAGACTCATGATAAATGGACTCAGCTCAGTGGGGGGCATAGCAGTGGCGGCTTCCTGGATAGAAACTCTGATGGCTGTGGTTAATGTATGCAGCTTTCCCAGGACGCATCTCTGAGCAGGTTGAGTGGGTCTCTGTGAGAGGATGCTCCTCAGAGGAGGTGTAAACATCAATGAGGTGAGAGAGGAAAGAGAAGGGGAAATGAGATTTGGGATGGATGTCTGTTGCCCCAATGAGAAAGTACAGCCTTTTCGTCTTTACTGCTGTCTGGATTATTATTACTTATCCTTGCTCCAAGCTTCAGAGAAAGATCACACATTCAACTTCTATATAAGCTTATCTGGTCTCAGACACTGGAGAGAAAGGGTAGCTATCACAGTTCTTGCTTCTTAAAGAGTGAAGTGAGCCTGGAATCTGTCAAAGATTTCTAGGGCATATCCCAAAGTGAGTGCCCACTTAAGCCACTCTCCTCCTTTCCATCTGCACAGGTGACCACTTTATTCATTATGTATTTATTCATTTAACATTTATTCTCTGGCCACTATTGTAGACAGAATTTTAAGATGGCCCCCAGGATGCCTACTCTTGGTGTACATGTCTTATATGGTCCCCTCTCCTGAAATGTCACAGGAACTTGTGACTATGATAGGCCATCACTTTTGTGATAAGATTGCCCTATATGGCAGAAGGGATTTTTGTAGATATAATTAAGGTCCCTAAGCAGTTGATTTCGAGTTAATCAAAATGTAGATTATTTCAGGTGGGCTTGGCCTTAAAAGATACTGGACCCTTCTTGAAGGAAGAGATTTGAAGGGTGAGATGTGAGAGGGCATATGGGGTGGTGTGTGGCAAGGACTTGAGGGCAGCCTTTAGAGGCTGAGAAAGTTCTCTGGGTGACAGTAAGAAAATAGGATCTCAGTCATACTACAACAAGGAATTGAGTTCTGTCAATAGTTTGAGTGATCCCGGAAGAGAATCTTGAGCTCCAGCTGGGCACATAGTCCAGCTGATACTTTGCTTTAAGCCTTGTGAGGTGCTGAGCAGAGACCCCTGTGATGCTATGCCTGGACTTCTGACCTAGAGAACTGTAAGATAACACATGGGTGCTGTTTCAAGCCACCACGATTTTGGTAATTTGTTATGTAGCGATACACAACTAATACAGTCACAAATCTTTGCTGTGTACTGTGGTGTTGGGCTCGGAGCTGGGGACAAAGTGAGGAAGAGTGCAGACACGCCTCTTCCCTTAGGAAGCTGGTTTCCTGATCACAGACGAGTGCACACAGCCCAGTGTGGAGAAGTGCGGGCCATCTAGACGTGAGTCAGATTGTCCTAGGTTCAAATTCTGGCTCTGCCTTTTGCCTTCAGTCCCATGTTGGGTAGATCATTTAAACTTCCTGTGCCTCCGTTTTCTTGTCTGTCAAACAAGGGCAAAAATAGCACTACAAATTAGACTACAAAGATTTGGGGAGACTAGATGGAATAACATCAGCCAAGTGCTTAGTTTGTGCCTGGCGTCTAGTAGGAACATAATAAATGTTACATGGTGTTCATTAATGTCCTCTTCTGGGACATAGGGGGTTGGAGCAGTGGAAACTTCAGGCCATTATTCCACCTCCAGCATTAGCAGGTGATGGAAATGCAGCTTGGTGTGTCTTGCTAGTGTTTATAAGAATGCCAGGGCCAGGATGAGAACCTGTGAGTCCTGATACCCTGGTCTCTGGCTTCCCCCTGCTCCAAGCTGCCACCAATGGATTCAACAGCTAAGGGACTCAGAGACATTCCACACACTGTTCCCTCTTGATCATTGACAGTGACTGCTCAGTGGCAATGGTTAAAACAAGGCATTTCTGAGAAATTTAGAATTACCGAGCTGATTCAATCAGTCAGAAGTTGGTACTGTGCCCTCCGCCCCAGGCTCCTTTCTGTCCAGTGTCTAGCTCCAGCTCATCTGCTATTGGGAGATGGAATTTCCACTGGAAAAGGTTGGGCTACCCTGAGCCTCTAATTAATCCAAATTTTATTATTCATGTGGCAGAACTTGAGCTGCCTCTAATCACTTGGATGAAGAATGTTTTGTAGTCTGGTGTGAATGAGGTTGTAGAAAGTACAATTTGGTCCATTATTTTTGGAGGACAATCTTGGCAACATATATAAAAAGACTTAAAATTATACACATGCTTTGACTCTAGGATTTTAATTTTACTTTCTGAGCAAACATTTAACTATACAGATGCCTGTTGGAGAATGAATTATAGAAAACATTGAAAACAACCTAATGTCCACTGATAAGGAGTTAGAGAAATTATGGTACTTCTGAAGAGTGGAGTACTATGTAGTCATTAAAAATGACACTGAAGGCTAAAAATCCAGAAGGATAGTTACAGGATATTTAGTCAGTTTCAAAGCAGCAAGAATGAGTAGAGCTGGTTCTGGAATCGGGTCTCCTGGTCTGGAATCTCAGCCCCACCGATTCATTGCTGGATGACATTGGACAAGCCCCTTAACTTCTTTAAGCCTCAATTCCTCTATAAATGGGGATAATAATTACATCATCACTCAGTTATTGTGAAAACGAAATAAGATAATCTGCATGAAGTGTTTAGCATAGCTTAGTACATAGTAAGCACTTGCTAGATAAACATTACTATTATTATTATTATGATTCTACTTTTGCCTTTAAAAACGTATTGAAGGGGACCAGAGTTTTGCCACCTGGTAGCTGCCTTTTGGGATGTTGATTTTAAGCTCTTCATTAAAAAACAAAAGGCTCAGGAGGAACTTTGACCTTCCCCACTTTCCTGCCTAAGAGATTCAGATGGAAAGGCCTTTTCTAGGAAGGGAACCACCGTGTTCTCTTTAGCTTAATTTAAATTAAGTATGGTAAATAGAAGGGCTTCAGGCAGGCACCTGTTAACTAGATACCATGTCTCATTGTTTCTGAGTTGCTTGTCATGTGTGTTTTGCTCTTCCTCTGACTACCTGTAAATCACCCATTCTCACTTTTGAAATCCATTCCCACATTTTCTCCTTTGTCCAAAATTCATATATTTCCAATATTGCCTCACTGTCTTTGGAATTTTCATGCTTATTTATTAAAATTTGGTTTTCTTCTGTTAACATGTCTCTGTTAATCTTATTAGCCCAGCTAGAAGAACTTAGAAAGTGGGAGAAAAAGTATTATTATTATTTAGCTCCCGCAATTAGCATTAGAAAGATAAAGAAGAAATAAAAGCAATGTGAAAATAGTTATCTCTGGATGGTGAGATCACATGTGTTTTAATTTTCTTCCATTTTCTCATTTTCAGAAGGCTCTACAATACATGGGAAGTACTCTTATAGAAAAGAAAAATGTCATCAAGAACAAAGGAAGGAGGAGAGAGTTGCCTTGGATTGTCGAAGGTAACTGTTCAGCTTCTCCTCTGACTTGGCTGGGGAGTACATGGGTTGGGCATAGTGGGGAGAATGGGCAGGTGCTGGCCTCTGCCAGCCATCCAGTCCCACCCACTGGCCACACTTGCAGTGTCCACATATCCTCCCCTGCCTTGCCTCAGTCTAGGAGGGCCCCAGAAGCGCATAGACTTGGGAGCTTAGCTGCTCAGGGAGAAGAACTGAGCTAAGTGCAGGAGACAGGAGAGGCCACAGTCATCTGTCTGCCTCTTATCAGCCTGGCAGCCAGGAAGAATTCATTAGCGGCTACCTCGACCCCTCTGCCCTTGAGTCTGCTCCTCAGCCTCGCTATTCATTAGCATGTGTGACAAACTCCTCATTGCAAACAGAAGCTTTAAGCTTAACCAAACTGTTTCGATCTTTTTGGAATGACAGCAGGGGACTTCCCCAGAAGGGACTGACAGAGGCTTGGGTCTTTGAGAGATCAGGGAGGGTCCTAGAGGTGCTGTCTCAGGTAGAAAGGTGAGAGAAGAGCCTGGAGCAGGAGCAGGAGTGTCACCACTGCAAACACCCCAGCTGTTGCTTAGGAATAGCTAATAAGCAGGGGAGGACAGGTGGAACCGCACACCGAGAAGGGCAGTATGGCAGGGCAGCAGTGGGGGGTCGGGATCTTCTCTTTCTTTCTAGTGGATCTGCTGGCAGGCTGTGGGGGAGGAAGCTGAAAAGGCACTGGGCCTGTCCTGGGCCAAATGAGAGCTGTGGGGATGAGGAGGAGCCCGGTTACCTGCTGACCACAGCCGCTCCAGCCCCTAGTGCAGTTTCACTGCAGAAGGGAGGGGAAGTGACCAGGAAAACAGCTGCTGTAAGAAATTCCGAAGGAAAATGCCGATTCTGGGCAGATTTTAAAAATTTATTATGTGAGTCCTTATTATTTTGACAGCTTTATTTAAGAATAATTCACATACGATAAAGAACACATATTTAAATTATAAAATTTTGACATTTGTGTGCACCCATGAAACCATCACCATGGTCAAGGGCGGGAACGTACTTATCACACAGGGACCTTTCCTCGTACCCCTTTGCAGTCTCTCCTGTTCCTCCGTGGTCCTCGAATCCGCAGGAAATCACCAGGCTGTCAGTGCAGATTAGTTTGTATTGTCTAGAATTTTCCATAAACGGAATCATACAGTATACTGGTTTTGTTGTTGTTGTTGTTGGCTTCTTTCAGTCTATGATTGAGATCATTCATGTTATTATGTGTATAACAACTTGTTCCCTTTTATTGCTGAGCAGTGCTCCGTTATATGGATATACCACAATTCGTTTACCTAGTCACCCATTGATGAATATTTAGGTTTCAGTTTTGGGCCATTACAAATAAAATGGCTATAAACATTCATGTACAAGTCTTTGTATGAATATTTGCTTTCATTTATCTTGGGTAACTTCTGTGAGTGCTAAAAAATAATACTTTTCCTCCCGCCTTCCAAGTCCTCCTAGCTGGGCTAATAATCAAACCAACAGATAGGTTAATAGAAGAAAATCAAAATTTTAATACCTGTGCATGGAGAATTCACATAAGCATGAAAACTCCAAAGGTAGTGAGGCAACATTAGGTATACCCCCTGTGTCCCATTGTTTCTGAGTTGCGTGATAAGAATTTGCCTGCCATGTGTACTCCCTCGTTTAGTAAATCGTTTATTCTCTCTTCTGGAATCTAACACCCCATTTCCCCTACCCTTTTCTCCTTTATGCAAAATGTCATATGTACCCAATGTTGCCTTGGTGTCTTTGGAATTTTCATGCTGTGTGAACTCCCCAGGCACATATATTAAAATTCTGATTTTCTCCTGTTAATCTGTCTGTTGATTTGATTATTCGTCCAGCTAGAAGTACTTAGAAGGTGGGAGGAAAAGTATTTTTTTTAGCCCTCACAATTTCTAAGAACATGGGATATTTCTCCATTTTAGTTTCTTTTAAGAATGTTTTATAATTTTCAGCATATAGACCTTACATTTGTCAGGTTTATCCCTAAATATTTCATGGTTTTGATGGTATTGTATGATATTGTTTTAATGTAATGTCTGATTATTTGTTGCAGGCATATAGAAATAGAATCAATATTTTGTATATTGATCTTATTTCCTGCAACATAAATGATTATCTCATCTCTGAATAAAGAGATGTCTTCCATTCCATTTGGGATGCCTTTTATTTCTTTTTCTTGGATTATTAAACCTCCAGTACAATGTTGATTAGAAGTGGGGAGAATGGACATCTTTACCTTGTTCTTTATCTTAGTGGGAAAGCATTGAGTCTTTCACTATTAAATATGTTGCCTGAAGGTTTTTCATAAATGTTCTTTATCAAATTGAGAAAGTTCCTTTCTATTCCTAGTTTGATGAGTGTCATTTTTTTTTTTAAATCAAGAATGGATGTTAGATTTTTATCAAATGTCTTTTCTGCATATATGAAGATGTTCATATGATTTATCTTTTTTGGTCTGTCAATATGGTGAATTACATTGACTGATGTTAAACTAACCTTGCATTCCTGGGATAATGTTGGGGTAATGCTTACTTGGTCTTGGCCTTTAATTATATTTTCAGATTTGATTTGATAAAAATTTTGTTAGAATTTTGCATATATGTTCTTGAGAATATTGGTTTGTAAGCGTCTGCGTGTGTGTGTGTGTGTGTGTGTGTGTATTATGTGTGTTTTTTGTTATTGTCTTTGTATGGTTTTGGTACTAAGGCAGACATCATAGAATCAGTTGGGAAATAGTCCATCCTCTTCACTTTTCTAGAAAGATTTATGTGGAAGTAGTATTATTTTGTTTTAAAAAATTTGGTGGAGTTCACCTATGAGGCTATCTGGGCCCAAGAATTTCTTTGTGGGAGTTAAACCATAGTATCTCATGATCAACTGGATGTGAGGAATGAGAATGAGGGAGATATTGGGGACAACTAGAGGCAGAAGTAACGTTCACTAGGATAGAGAGGTGGATCACGATCAGTGTCAGAAGAACAGGCAAGATGAAGGGTTCAAGATGAAACATGTTGATTATGGGGGTGTCTTATGGAAAGTTTGGATGGAGATGCCCAAGAGACAGCTGCAAATATGGTCTGGTGTTCAGGGCAGATTTGGATTCATCAGTGGATGGTGGTGAGGAAGTGCATGGCAGCTGTGATTGTAAATGAAACTGACCAAGCTGAACATGTAGTCAGAATAACAGGCCAGAAGGAAGGCTTGGAAGGGGACTAAAGGGAAACTGTCCGAGAAGACAGCGGCTCACCAAAATACTTGCTTAGAAGGCATGTTACTGATTTTATTCACTTGTTATATATTCCAGTCGTCTTTCTGCTTAACCTGAGAGGACATTTCATGTTAATTGAACATGTGGGGTTTTTATTCCTTGTTAACGTACCGGTATCTGCTTCTCAAAGCCCAGGGGGATGAGTCATATTACCGAGCCCAATGCCTCAGAACCCCTGCCACTGCACATGACAAGGAAGGATAAGGCACCCACTGCTGGCTTTCTTTCCCCACTGAATATCATCTTGGTGGGGATAGCCTCAATGAAGGTGAAAACAGCCACTCTTTACTGAG
This sequence comes from Pteropus medius, assembly GCF_902729225.1. Lineage (NCBI taxonomy): Eukaryota > Metazoa > Chordata > Mammalia > Chiroptera > Pteropodidae > Pteropus > Pteropus medius. The sequence goes on along the minus strand of NW_024344378.1, from coordinate 25,614,959 downwards.
GACCTACTATGTGCTAAGAACTGACATTATTTGTCCTTCAAACCTCAACAGGGAAGTGTTAGAAAGTTATTAGCTCATTTTATAGGTAAAAAATCCAAAAGCCCAGAATTCCGGAATGTGCTTGTGGCTTAAATTCTTTACCATATTAACCATGCCTGCCCCCACGCCCTTTTTAGTATATCCACCCTTTTCTTTCTCCCATTTAAACAAAAAATCTGCCCTGTGCTTCTGAGTTCAAAGTAGATTTGAGACAGAACTTCCTGTTTTTTTGTTTCCAAAAGCTTAAAAACTTTAGGAACAGTATTTGGGGAGGGAAAGACTTTATTCATACTGAAACAACCCACAAAAAACCCCAACAAAACCAACCAACCAAACAACAAAACCCACAAAGAAACAAAACTTCTCAGGGCTAGAGGTAGGAGGTAAAGAGAACAGAGAGCCCTCTCCCCCACCAGAGCTGCAAGGGAAAGGCTTTGCTTTGAGTCTCAAGTTTAGGAGCAAGGACAGCCTCACAGAGGGTCCCTGCTCCAAGAGTGGCATAGAAACGGGAAGGGAGAGGCATTTTGCAGATATCTTGCAGACAAGAACATGGGTTATCAGGGTGACTTGAGCAGGGCCATGGCTGAGACTGATAAGACCGACTTCATTCCCAAATCTGTTCTCTACCCCTTCCCTTCCCACCCCAGGCTCTGAGGAGGGAAAAAGAAAAGAAAGAGAAAAAAGAAAATACAAACAACAACAAAAAACAAAAAATGAAGAAGAAAGAAAGAAGTCCTGATTTGCAGCACCTGCCGGTTCTGTGGTGTAACTGCTCCCACCCTGGCTGCTTTCAAGCTATGATGTGAGGTCACTAAATGCTGAGTTGGGAAGTGCTGTGCACACCGTGGTTGTATGAGCTGGTGTGAGCTGGTGCAAGCTGGCTGTGGTGCACCCCTGAAACTCCCTGGAAAACCCCCTTGGGAAAGACTAGAAGTGGTGTCTCAAAAAGCATACTAATTTATCTTCCTTGCCCACCTGATTAATGGACAGAGATGGTATCTGTTAACTTAATCTAAATACCAAGAAAGTGTCCGGCCTGGGATTTGAATCCAGGGTTACCTGACTCTAAACTCTGCCAGCCTTCGGATGGACTCTATTCTCTAGGCTGAGGCCCCGCGTGGGGGTGGGGAGTGCTTGGCCTGTGCTGCTGTCCGAGATTCTGTCCCCCATTCGCCACTCTTGCCTCTACCATGGTCCTGTGAGAACATCCTCGACTGGGGGTTGCGCAGCAGTCAGGGGCATCCTTTTAAACTATCCCTTTCCTTGCTCTAATCAACATTTCCCTGGAAATCACTGGGCCAGGGCGACTAACTTTTACTTTCAGATCCTGGACACAACAACTGGATCATAAACATCAGGGGAGGGATTGTTGGCTAGGCGGGAAGGGAAAGGGTTCTGCGGGTCATCGTCTTGGCTCTGCAGCTCACTTTGCTCGCCCGGCTGTCCGTGCTTTTGGACGTTGGGCAGCAGCGCTCACTTCTTATGTCCATAGTGCGGGTAATTTAGTTACGAGGGAAAGGGCAAATACGTGGCATTCGTGCCACCATTTCTCTTTTCTAGGCTTATGGCCGACATCACCAATTTATCACCAGATTTTTTTCTTCTGAGCACAGACTAGGTCTCATAAACCTCGATGTTACTCTCTCCGAAGCAATTACTTAACAGACTGAAGGTGGTGGGGCCAGGTAATAAGCCCAACTACAGGTCCCTCACCTCCAGTCTCACCCTTCTCTACCCGCTTTGCGATGCTGGGGATGGTTCGCTGCCCACCAGGGGGAGCCAGAGGGAGGCTGCCAGCCTGATGGACAAGGAAGGGACTTGCTCCTTCCTGTCTGCTTGGGTCCCTGTGCTCATCCCAGGAAGCACTACTTCACTCTGGCAGCAGCAGTTTCTTCCTGCAGCAACAGCTGGATCCAGTTTGTAGTTTTTCCAACACACTTGTGACATCAGCCTCCTTGTGTCCCCTTTGAGACTCTGGCATCAGCCTGCCAGCCCCCTTCTCCGAGGTCTGAGTCTTGCCCCTGTGGGCCCCTTGTCCAAGCTTCCATGTTGTAATAATTCCCTTCGGGCCCTGGCTGTAGGAGTGGTTGCTGCTTCCTGAAATTGTTACTTCCAGGATACCCTAGAGGTCTTTTTTTCACCCTTTCAGTTACCTAGTTAGCAATTCTTTATATTAAATTCTGTCTATTAAAATAATTGGATGATTTCTGTCCCTTAACTAGATCTTGACTAATATAATGCAAACATAAATATAAAACTTATTTGCCATCCCTGGACAGGGCCATTATGGGTAGTCTCAGTGACAAGAGATCATACTGCATAAAACTTGAGGCTTTTCTACAGTTCCAAAATAGCGCAGATCTAGCTTGACAGCACAGTGAGACAAGATAAAGTATGAAGGTCCCTGAATAACTTCGCCCTTTCAGGCCAGGGTGTCTGAGTGGCAGGCCACCCCCTTCCCCAGTGCACTGATTAAAACTCAAACTTCATAACTGGGGTAAAGGACACTTGAGAAATAAGCCTCCTCATCTTAGAAGATGAGCCCGAGGTACAGAAAGAAGAGACTTGACTCAGATCTCATGGCAGGTGAATGAGAGTGTGGGATTGGACTCCAGGTCTCCTGTACCACTGGGCCTCCGTGGGTTACCAGCTGGTTTGTCACTCTCCCCATTTATAAATATGCGGCCTTAAGATGGAGGTTGTGCCAACTTGTTTCTCTACTCCATCCAATAAAATAAAGAACATTTATGTTCTAAAATGCATTAAAATGGTTAAAACACTTGTTCTTTTTGCTTAAAATGACCGGATTACTAAATGTTAATGCATCATCCCCAATTCAAAATTTTTTTAATTTAAGTAAGAGGTGGCAATGTAATATAATGGAGTATATACACACCTAGGTGCAGCTAGTTGTGGGATTGTGGGTGAGTTTCTTGACCTTGGTTTCCTGCAAAATGACAGTTCTAATCATATTTACCTCTCAAGGTCAATATTCCCTTAATAGATGGGAGCTGTTGTTGATGAATGACTTTAATGCTTGTTTCAAATGCAGAATATCCACTTCTTTTTCCTCTTTGGTCTTTTTGGTTCTTAAATAAAAATTTTTTTTTTTCAGTAGCTCTATTCTTGGCATAAAGCCTGATGAGCTCCTGGCATAAAGCCTAATGAGCTCAGTAAACACTGAAGATTATTAAGTTGTCGGTATCAGCAGGTGGTATTTTTCTAAGAGCTCTGTTAAGTAAAAAATCCCACCCAGAGAGACAGTTGAGGCCATTTCTTTGGGAGAATTGAGGACTCTTCTCTCGTCACCTCTTCCTAACCCTGCAAAAGGTCCCTTCTGGTGACTGAGCAGGCCAGCTGGTCTCGCACTCCTGATGACCCATCCCTGGGGTCACTGAGTGTGAGGCCTGCTGGGCTTGGCTTCCAGGAGAAAGGGTCCTTGAAGGCCATCACCCAGCCCAGCTGGGTTCACACCCAGTGATTTACCGAGCATCAGGGCCACTGACACCTTTTATGTCCCCTCCTCTAGGCCAAAGGGACATGGCAAGGGGAGAGGTGGCTGGGAACCCATCCTAGGTCACCTCCACAGAACTCTCCCATCATTGATGGTGTCCCTTTGCCCTGGAAAACAAAACCTAGGCCCCTTGACTTTGGGTTACCAACACTTTGGCACCACCTTTGAAGCCATGATCTGAATTTACGACACGAGTGTGAAAGACCGGTTCAGGCTCTGCCCTCTTTCCCGGCTGCTGAACTTCATGTGGTCCAGAGTAAATCACCCTAATGGCCGCTGGGCCGGCATTGTTGCGGGATGTTTTATACCCGTGCTGGCAGTTGTTTAGGGTGGCCAAGTTGAATTGCCAAGTGTCGAGTTACAGTTGTAGCTTTTAATTGCTTTGTGCATAATTATGAAGAGACATAACCGTCGAAGGTAGGTTCGACACAGGACCTTTCAACAACTAGGTTCAACAAAAAGAGGAGGGAACAAAACAACAGGACATCTTGTCTTCTAGCCCATGAAGGGGTCGCCTTTCTCCAGCACTGTGGACAAGTAAGCCACTTTCTCCTGGGAGGAGAGGGGGCACAGACCACCAGGTGGTCCCTAGACTTGCTGCCTGATGAAAGGATCATGTTTTCCAGGCCCCTCTAGTGGCTGGGAAATGGCCCTACTTGGCTTTAGGTCCTCAGTGTGCAGAGGTGGGGACAGGGAGATATGCTCCAAAGTCACTAGCCAACTGAAGCTGTCGTCAGGAAAAAAAACCTTAATCTCTTCTCCACTTGCGTTTGTACCCAGTGATCGTTTTTATGATGGGCTGATTGTACGCATGGGGGTAGCTGTTTGCACACCTGCAGCATTGTACGGCCCATGCAGGCACATACTGCCCTCTTCATTCACAGAACCCAGCCGCTGGAACAGCCAGTCCCCAATGCACATTAGTAATGGGTGTCTGAGCTTTCTCTCTTGCCCCTTAGGACAGTATCTGTAACCCCTGGATCAGGTAGATTCGGTGGACAGTCCCATTTCTCCCTGTCTTTTATTGCTGGTTTCAGGGTGTGGGATGTCCCTGCTTATTCATCCAATGATGGAGGATGCAGAAGGGCAAGAAGGATGGGAAGCAGATGGTGCTAAAACGTGCCTCAGCAAGCTTTTCCTTGTCCAGGTGGCTCTATTCCCTTTATACCCTGGCTTTCTGATCTCGAAGCTCATGTTATTTAGTAACTACTTTATTATTACAATGTAACTGGAAAAAAAGCTAATACATTCGGGTAGTAAAACTCGACAGAGGGCGTTTGGTGAAAAGAGGTCCCCTTCCCTCCTCAGACCTTCAGGCCCCTCTCCTTGCTCCTCAGAAGAAGCCATCGTTACTCTTTTCTTGTTTGAGATGTCCATATATATATATTTTTAACATTTACTTTTACTTGTATGAAAATGTCAGGGATGGAGGGGAGGGAGGAATTGTGATTTGCCCCGGCCCTTGGCTGTCTAAGGGCAAAAATAAGGCTGATGGAATCAACAGTCAGCGCTATGTCTAAAAGCAGAAGGGATGCTGGTGTGAAGGCCTTGGGAAGCTGGGGCAGATTGTTCAAGAGCAGAGGGTGGAGGGAAGGGAAGCCATGTAAGAAGCACCTTATTATTTCAGACACCGTAAGAGATCTGGTCTTCTAGAGTTGAAGAAAGGTAGGGACTGCCCTCAATCAAGTCTACTAGGGGAGATGCACAGAGAATTCAAATGCAGGGCAATAATGACCTACGGGTGCAGTGATCATACAGTACAATGAGAGAAGAGCAGGGAGGGAAGAATAACTTAGATGGGACAGCACAGCGAGGAAAGACTTCCTAAAAGTGGTAATGTCTGGGCTGGGCTTTGAAGGATCAATCGGAGTTGACCGGACTGATAGGAGGACTCTAGGGGATACCATGTGTACAAAGGTTTGGTACTTGGGAAACTGTAGTCAGGCTGGCATTGTTGAGGCTACATTGTATGTTTGCATGTGTGTGATATGTATGAGCATGCACATGTCACACACACACGCAAGTGCATTCTGGTGTGTGTGCATGTAAGGATGAGACTGGAGATGAGACTTGAGAGGCACACAAGGGTTAGATTATGAAGGGAACTGCCCTGACTGATGGTTAGGGGCAAAATGTGTTTCCTTCACTTATTCTTCGTTCTACAAATATTCATTGAGTATCGGCATGTGACAGGCAGAGTGCTAGATGTCTGGAAGATGATGGAAAATAGGGCAATAGGGCTCCTGTTCTCACGGACTGACATCCGAAGCATGTGTGTGTGTTGGGGGGGCGGGCAGCAGACAAAAAATAACCCTAATGCTTGCTCCTTGTCAGTGTCGTGAGAAAGAGAATAATGGAGGCTTCGGGAGAATCCTCTGTGAGGAGGTGATGTTGGAGCAGAGACTTGAAATGTCTATGCATGGGAAGACACTTCCAGGTCGGGGGACAGCGGGCAGGTCGGCTGTTTGAATGGGAAGTGGAGGTGGGAACTATAACATTCTCAGGTGAGAAGAGATGACCAAACCAAAGATGAGAAATCTCAGTAGGTTTGTAGGATGGAAGGAACCAGGTTAGGATGGTATTTGGTGAAGGAGAATGTGGCTGCCAATGGAGAACACATGGGAGTCGTGGAGATGACATATAGGAAGACAGGCTGGGAGGCTCTGTAGGGTCCAGGAGCAAGTGGTCAGGGCCTGGGGGCGAGTAATGGCTTCCCTGCTCCCCTATCCAGTCCATCACTGTGTCTGGCTCACTGTTCCCTCTAAACATCTCACATATCCATTCGTTCTTTCTCATCCCCAGTTCCCACTGACATCCTGAATCAGGCCACCATCCCACTGGATTCTAGGGCCTCCTAACTGGTCTCCATGGCTCTATTCTTAACTTCCTGCATTCCAATCTGCACTCAGCAGCCAGAGTGATGTTTTAAAATGGGAAAATGATCACATCGCTATGCTGCTCAAAATCCTTCAAGTGTTCCCTGTTGCCCCAAAGCGCCTTAAAATGATCTGGCTTTACTGAGTTCAATTACCTCTCAGAACTCTTTGACGCTCTCCCACCTTCCCCAGTTTTTCCAGTCAGAAGAAGCTGTTTTGACTGCTCTGAGCTGGTCTTGCCTTTTCTCTTGTCTCCAGGCCTGTGTTCTTCCCACTTCCTGTAATTCTCCTCTTCACCTCTCGTCCCCTATCTCCTCCTCCAGCCCCACGCCCAGCTGTCTCATTTCTGCTCATCTTCTAGGTCTTCTTGTTCAGGAAAACTTGTCTGGTTTGCCATGGCTGGGTCAGGTGGCCCCCATGGCGGCCCACACACCTACCCCCATCCTAGCTTTTACCATGCTGTGTTGTAATTGCATGGCTTCTTGTCTGTTTCCTTGAGTCTAAGAAAAAGGGCAAACTTGTGCTCTCAACTCTTAGCACATTGCCTGGCATGGAGCTGGTGCTTGGTAGGTCTCTACTGTTGAATGAGTGAGATCTGAGAGGTGAGAAAGAAGAGCTGGTAGGGGCGAGAGCAGGGCTGAGGAAGGAGTTGAAGGTGATGTCAGCAGGAAAGGATGATGGCCACAGATAGCAGTAACAATGACAGTGAATACTCCCTGGTCCTTACTGTGTGCGAGGCACAATTCTGAGTGCTTTATGTGTGTTAGCTCATTAATCTTCCTGAAAACAATACGAGGAAGATACCACAAGTATCCCTGTTTTACAGACAAGAAAACTGACACACAGTAAAGTTAAGTAACTTACCCAGAGTCATACAACTAGGAAGTGAAAGGGCTGGCATTCAAAGCAGGCAGTTTGGTTCCTACACTCTCTGTACACTGTGAAGACATTTAATTTGGGCATTTCAAACTTTAAGTGGCAGTAAATCAATCCTCTCAAGAGCTGGCACTCACTTCATGGGGCTGTGAACAGCCCAGCTGGTCCAAATCGAACCAGCTAAAATATCCCACTATAATTGAAATCCCAGGGATGACCTCTAGGCCAGTATGAGAGTTCTAAGCCAGTACTGAACTCCACCCCAGTGAAGCAACAGTAAAGCTATTGCTTCATGCCAATGGCGCTCTTCTAAGGGACTTTCTGAACCGGGCAGTTCAGGGTATAACAGTGGATTTTGTTGACAAAGTTGACTATGCCCGTCAAGAAAGTCCATCCTCCTTGGTAATAGAAGTGGCTATATTGTAAGTCACTATTAAAAATTTGCATCTGTTTATGGACTCTAAAGAACTCTTGTAAATTTGAGGGGCAGGTGTGGTATAGGAAGCTCTTCGAAGGACAAAGAAGTATCATTTAGTCATTCAACAACATTTATGTAGTGCCTGCTGTGTGCCAGGCAGAGGGCCAGGGGCTAAGCTCACAGTGATGAACAAGACAAGATGGTCCCTCATAGAGCTTACATTACAGTGGGGGAGACAGATGAGAAACACGTGATCAGAAAGTTACTACTTGTGATTAGTGTTATGGAGGCAGCACATGAGGTAGCTCAGTTAGCTAATAATGGGGTGGTGTTGGTCGTTTACAGGGCGCCGTTAAGAAGGCAGGCCAGTTTCAGTGCTGGTGTCTTTGGGATTTCACTCAAAAGATAATAGAGAAATTCAATGTCAGGCCATAGGCGTTGTTTGAAGCACGATGCCTCTTTAACATACCAGAGCGTCTCTTGAAGGAAGCAAGCCTCAGGAAGCAGTGTCAACCCCTCTCGAATGCTCTGATAGGTAGCCCTTTACAACCTCTACTCAAGCCAAAGAGGTTATTTCACCAGGACCCCGAGACTAAAAATGGACCTCTTTGGTCTCTCAGACTTTGCTGACGGGTTTGTAAAGTGGTACTTCTCTGCAAAAGTTTTGCAAAGCTACCAAGAGTCTTAAGAAGGGTATAACTTTCTGAACCAGCAAACGCCCTCTGGATTTTAATCCTCCCAAAATACTTAGAGTTGACAACAAAAGATTTCCGATGAAATTGTTCATTTCAGGGTTGTTTTAATTGTATAAAATTGCAAACAATAGAGACTATATAAATAATTATGGTACATTTTCATGATGGATTATGGTACGTTTTCGATGAATATCCTGGGAAATATTCAGTATGTAAGTTAAGTGACAAAAGCAAAACATTAAAATATAATAAAAACATTGAAAAATGGTAGGAGTCACAACATGATTTCAGTGTCCACACTGGCACTGTTTTAGGTAGTATTAGGGCCAAATTATACTATTCGAACTGTCACAACTAGAAGAGAAAGAATAGAGATGTATTTAATATGGAAATGGGTAGAGGCCAAGGGATATCACAAAACATTGTATGAAGAAAATTCCTCCCCTCCCCCAATTTTTGTTCAACCAGAAAACTGGTGGGTGTGCAGAATTATCACATAGCCCATGGGTTGTAGGCATGTCAAATACAGAAGAACTCTGTCAAGAAAAAAATCCAAGAAAGGTCTCCTGTAAGTCATACAGGGATGAGCATTGCCCAGAGATGATCTTTTTGGTTTCAGGATCCATTCACACTCTGAAAAATTATTGAGGACCCCAAAGAGCTTTTGTTTGTGTGGGTTAAATATGTTGACCGCAAGCAAAGAGTCAAGCCAGACAGTTATTTCCAGCAAAAATGTGTTTCTTTGGGAACAACAAGGAATTGCAATCTGGTACATGCAAGCCACATGCAAGTCTGCTAAAACAAAGGGAAGGAAATTTTTTTATACAGAGGGGAAGAAGTTGGGAGGGCTATGACAAGGAGTTCTTCCTTTTGTGTTTCGAGATAGACACAGGGCATGAGAGCTCCCTTTTATGGCCTCCCTACTTCACTTTAAATAAGTTTTCTATTTATTAATTTTTACATCTCTATCAATATTTATGTGTTAAAAATTAAAACTGAGAAGTGTGTTTACTGCTTTATTTTAAGTGACAATAATAAACCCATTGTATCATAATCTAGCTAACATTTTCAATGAAAATATATTCATATGTTGAAGTTCTAACTCCCAAAGTGACTATATTTGGAGATAAGGCCTAAAAGGAAGTAATTAAGATTTACTGAGATCTTAGGGGTGGGACCCTGATACCATGGGGTTAGTGTCCTCGTAAGAAGAGACAGGAGAGACTGCCATGTGATAAGCCAAGAAGAGGGTCTGCACCAGACCCTGACCTTGCTGGCACTCTGATCTCAGACTTTCAGACTTCCAACCTTCAAGACTGTAAGAAAATAAAATTCTATTGTTTAAGCCAAAAAAAAAAAAAAAGTGGCAAGAGTCTATTTTTAACAAACATAGAGATATATGCCAGTGGAAAAGCTTGCCAATGTTATTGGTGGTTATCTCTGGGAGGAGGGGGTTTCAGGTGATTTCTATCTGCTCTGAACTTTTCTGTGTGTTTTCTCAAATTATCCTCAATAATCATGCCTCACTTGTTATCAGGATAAAGATTTTTAAAAATGTACCTTGACTTTAGGTTAAAAAAAAACAAAACGTGTGTTCAAAGGTTAAACTGCTCCTGCTAGTTCTTGACCTGAAAGAGTTGTTGAGGCTTGAAAATAGGAAGGAGGAAAATTTTATCTCCCTCAGGAAAAGTCCCTTGGGCTCCTTAACCTTGCCGCTTCTCTAGTGTTCGGTTAACACATCCTCTGGCAGTAGTGAGAGTCTGATATAAAGAGTCAAGGACTATTCCCCCAGGATTGCAGCAAGACATGAAGGGACTAGCACAAGCCTAACATTGAGTGCTTACTGTATGCCAGCCACAATGTTAAGTCTGTCTCTCACCTGAATTTATTAATGCATTTAATCTTCACAGTGACCTTAAGAAATCGGTACTGTCACTACTTCCAATTTAAAGATGGGGACACCGAGGCCCAGAGGATAGTGCACCCCACGTTCCATACCTAGTAAGTGGTACAGGCAGAATTTAAATCCAGGTCTGACGGTGCTATGTTAGGGAGCGGGAAAAGCAAGAACTGGGGAGGCGAGAAAAGAGAGAAAGACAGTAGAGGGGAGAAACCTAAGGTGGGTAGGAGGCCAGTAACTGCCCTCTCCACTTTACACTAAAAAGAGCCCCAGACGGAGGCGCCAAGAAGCAATTCGAAGTAGGGGAAAGATCGCTACTTTCGCATATGTGGGCTTCCAGGATTCCAGCGTGAGCCTGGATGAGCGTTTCTTCTCTCCAAGAGCAGCAAAAAAAAAAAAAAAAAAAAAAAAATGCTTGTGACTGATCATGAGTGTTGGTATTTGAGAAAGTTTTTCTTAAAGGTTAAGAGAGAGGCACAAGTTTCTGGAGTGATTTCGAATACAACTTCTGGGCACCTCCAAAACTTCCTAGGTTGATAGTAAGGCTTTTTATTCCAATTTCACTTTTGAACAGATGGTTTTTCTGTTCTGTGCTACAGTTAGGAGAGCCCCTAGAGCTACCCTTATGCTCATCAGCCTCTATTGAGGTTGATTTTGGCATCCAGATGGAACACAGATGGAGAGTGTTGGGGAGGTAAGAGGAAGAGTTTTCAGAGGTTTCTGAGCAAAAGAAGGGAAAGAAAAGAGGTTTTATGTGAAAGAAAATGCCTCTTGCTAGTAATAGAAGGGGAAATAGTCACAAGAAAAAAGGGGAGAATGCAGCCTGACGGGGAAGAGGAAAGGCCCAGTTCTTCATACCTGTCACCAGGTGGCAGCACTGAGGCAATACAGCTTGGTTGTGTCTAATTTTATCCCAAGGAAGTCCTGTGTGATTGTGGGGTGGGGGTGAATGGGAAACAGCAGTTGCGGGGGTAGGAGGATGGTAGAGAAGGAGAATACAGCCCCCATCTGAAGAATATAAAGAATACCAGCACTGTTTGCTCGTATTGCCCTGTAGTATTCTTCATTGGCCCCATTTTTCAGCAATATAAAAAATGAAGGGAATTAATAGTTATTGCACACTTACTGTATATTATGTATTGTGCTGAGTTCTCTCACTTACTTATTTAGCTCTGTAACTTCTTTTGAGTCAGTGTTATATTCACTTTACACACAAGGAAAAAGAAGCTTAGAAATGTTAGTTACTTGTTCAAAGGCTTAAAGATAGAAAGAGGCAGAGCCAAGAAGCAACCCGTCATCTGCCTGCCAACAAAGCCCATTCTAATTTACTTTCCACGTTGACTCCAAAGATCAGATGGAAGCACTGCCTAATCATCCTTACTCTTAAAGTCCTAACTTAACTAAGTCAGTGTTTTTTAAACTCTTGTGACCATAAGGATTCCCAGGATGTTTGTTAAAATATATCAATTCCTGAACTCCACAGCTACTGATTAGAATCTCAATGGGAGAAGCCTGAGAATCTATTTTTAACATGCTTCAAAATGTGATCTGATGTGCTCAGGCAAGTTTGGTCATTATTGACATAGGCAGGTTTTCATATTCATGGATATAAACTCATTTGGCTGTAAACTGTTTATTTTCACAAGGCTTTATGTGATTCAGGAAGTAAAGTCTCTCGGGGTATATTGATGTACTTTCCCCCTAATATCTGTCAAATACTACTCAGATTTTTTACATAATGACATTATTTAAAATAATCAATGGAGATTATATTTACATTTGGTGGTATGACTAAAATATAGCAATATTTCACTCCCTATGGTGTCATTCCTCATTTGACTTTGTATGTTAGAGCTGAAATATTTATTTGCCTGAATTGAATTGAAAGGGATTCTCTGGTTAAGTGGCAAGAGTTTGAATTTTGGTTAACATCGAGCAATAAAAGACCAAGGTACATGTTTAATTTCTTAATCTTCCCTTTGGTGGCCCCTGGTACTCTTCCCATCCCTGTCCACCTTTGAAAGGGTTTAAGAGGAGGTTGTTTAATTTACATCCATAAAATCAAAGAGGAATAGAGATTTTAAGGGGAATTATAAAGATAAGTAGGCCAAATAATTTTGGTCTGAATTACTCAAATATCAATTCTAATACTTTTTGGGAGTATAGCCCTACATGAAACTTTCACAGTATAGAGGGTCATCTGAGATCCAGTATTCTAATCCCCAAAATTGGCAGGTTGCACAGGGAAGAATTCCCTAATAACTAACAATTTATAAAACTAACGCCCCTTTGAATACCTCTGTCCCCCCTCCATCTAACCTAACATCAGCATCTATCCTAGCTAAAATCATTTTTAAAAATCTTGCAAAAATGCAGGATTTCGTGAAGCATTCTGAAGGGTGATATTGGAGAATTCCTATGGTTTCAGACAAAACTTTTAACAAATGTAGATCTGGCAGAATCAGTTCACTTATCCAATGAAGGAGAGAAAATTGACAGGATGCCTCAAAAGAAAATGATTTGAATATGAGATATTAAGAAATTCTTTAGAAAATGGATGACTACTTTTGTGAGAATGACTTTTTAATGACTGTGCTGCAAAATAAGTTGTGAAATGAAGAATATTACTATTATGCTATCATGTAATGTTGCCAGAAAAATGTGCCAAAACTCCTGAAACTTAGTTATTTGTTGTTCTATGAATTAAAGCACATTTGCTATTATTTTCCAAATATGGTTTAATATAAAATAAAATAACCTTATTTTTATATAGTTTCATTTTTAAAAGTTTAATTTCCATCAGTGTCTGCCACTTTTTATAATGTCACTATTTACTATAAACTTTAATCTTGTTAAAGAGGATTCACTTTAAGTATGAGGACTAAAAGAGTTTTTACATATAAAACATATATAACAGTACTAGATATCTATTAAGTACTCTGCAATTTAAGTTATTATTGTTATTAAAATGTAATATTTTAGCACTTATACTTGGATAACATGTTTAACATTTGGTATTTTATTTATTTTTTATTTTTTTATTTTTTAGGCAACGCAACCCTTGGTTGACCTCACAGATTGCAAGGAACTTGTCAACTTATGATCCCTTATTTTTAAAATTTTTTTATTTTATTTTTTACGCCTACAGCACCTGATCTTCCTAGGTGGTCTCCCATCCAAGTACTAACCAGGCCCGACCTTGCTCAGCTTCCGAGATCAGATGGGATCAGGCTTGTTCAGGATAGCATGGGCATAGACACATTTGGTTTTAATAACAGTTACCAGTTTTACATACTATTTATTAGACACAATTTACATATATGATTTCATTTGATTCTTATCACCCATACTAGGAGACAAGTGCTATTTTTAGTCCCATCACAGTTAAGGAAACTGACAATAAGTAGGAATTGATAAGTAGGAACCTTGAGTCTCAGCTGGTATGTGGAAGAGTGAAAATTTAAATCCAAGTTTGTATGCAAAGGCTAGGATCTTCCTTTATTTCCTTTCTCTTTCTTTTCCTCCCTTCTAAATTATTATTTAAAAATCTCAAACATACGCGAATATAGCAAAATAGTCCCATGAAGCTCAGAAAGGCTTTTTCAGCTTCAAAAAAACGATCATGAGGCCAATCTTCTTTCATATCTACCTCGCTTTCCCCTTCTCCCCTACAGGTTACTTCTATAAGATTTCTGATGCTATATCATCTCAGCTATAAATATTTCAGTGTGTATTTTTAAGTGATAGAAACTCAGAGAAACACAACTAAAAAAGATTATAATGATATTAACCAACATCCATACAGTCTTTGAAATTTTTCTGATTATCTCATAATTTTAACATTCACTTGGTTTGAATCAGATCTGCACATTGCATGTGGTTCATATATGCCTCAGATCTCTCTTAATCTGTGGATTCCTCCTCCATTTTTTTCCTTGAGATTTATTTGTTAAAGAAACTGATATTTGTTCTGTAGAATTTCCTGCAATCTGGATTTTGATTATTTCTCCCACACGACTGTTTACCATCTGTAAATTGGTTATTTACTTTTTTGAAAACAACTTTTTGAGAGCTCCTACTGTGTTTAAGGTGCCGGGTTCCCATCCACCTACTTCTCTCACACAGGGACTTTCGAATCTAGTGAGGGACACAGACACTAAACAAGCAAAGAAACAGAAAATTTTATTTATATTGTACTTACATAATGTATAAATATATATCGCTTATGACATAAATACAACTCTATTTGGTCTCCATAACACTGTGAGGTAAAGAGTTTTTTATTATACCAAGGAAACCATTGTGAGGTCAAAGAGAACCAGACAGCGTTCAGGTTTTCTCTCTCCTATCAACTACGTGTGGCCGGGTGTCAGGGGGTCAGAGGGAAGGGGTGGGGGATAGAGAGAGGGAGGGTTGGGGGTTATCCTTTACTATCTCTGGACTCTGGTATCATCATTTTTAAAATGATAGGTTTTTACCAAATAAGTGTTTTTTCAGTCTTCTTAGAGCGATGGAATCCTTTTTCTAAGCCCCTGCCCCGCCCATGAACTCTCATGCTGAATCCTAATGTATATAAAACAGGTGACAGTGGCTGCTCTGGGTGAAGCAGGGGACAGCTGCTGAGCCTGGCCCCATCTCATGCTCTCTCCCTAACTTTCATGCCCCCACCACGTCGCCCCCTATCACAGCCACTGAGATTCACTCTTAGAACCCAGGTCTCCTTGGAGCAGTTAGGAAACCACTGGATTAGGTTCGATGTTTTTCTAAGCACTACCAGTGTATGAAAGATCTGGGTAATGCCTTGGTTTACTTGGTGTTGGAACTCTATGTAATTCTGTGTGTGTGTGTGCGTGCACGTGCACGCACGCACGCGTGCATGTGTGAATTTATTTCTCAATGGAAGCCTGGTGTGCCAGCACTGAGATGTTCTTATCTAACCCCTCCTTTTTAGTCAACTCTCTTTTAGTTACAAGTGACAGAACCCAAGTCAAATTAGCTTGTGCAAACAGAGGTTATTGGCACATTTAACTAGGAAGTCCCTGCGTATACCTGGCTTCAGGCCATGGCTCAAGCAGTACTAACAGGCGGCCGGTTCTTTCCACCTCTCAGTTCTATTGTCTGCACAGCTTCCTTGTCTGGCACTCGTTCCTAATGTAGTGGCTGCTAACAATTCTAGGCTTAAATCCTACCAGCCCAGCAACCTCTCTGGAAAGAGAGGGTCTCTTCTTTGATAGTTTCTATAAGAGTCCTGCATGTCCACCTTCACTGGCCAGATGTGGACCACATGCTTAGCTTTGAACCAATCACTATGGCCAGGAGAGTGCAGAATGTTAATTGGCCACCTTGGGCTACCTAAATCATATGGGGCGTGAAGATTCCTCAGAAACATTGAAGTGCTGCTACCAAAAGAATGGGAAATATCCTCCAAAGATGAACACTGTACTTAAGTGACCATATAACTTATCATCCAGATTGGAAGGATTTAGAGAGTAAAAGGGGGAACCATTAGTAGTTACAATGGAACAATAAATATAAATAGGCACTGTTCTGGGCAAACTGGAAATATGGTCCCCCTAACTATACCTCTCAGAGAAGTTAAATGACTTTGCCAAAGTTCTCAAACTAGCGAGTGAGAGAACTTGGTGTAGAACCCATTCCAGTATTTTCCACCAAAATGTCATCTGAGGTCAACAATCTGAAACTTGTCCATGGTAAAGCTGTCTCTACAGAATAGGGTTTAGTAGAGTAGGTATGACTGAAAAATAGAACCTCTGAGGAAATTAGACCAAGTGAGAAATCCTTTGTAGTGTCATGTCAATGACTATTAGCAATAATTTCATAGCTTTGACATGTTCATATATCTTGCAGTAAATGTTTTGGGTGCACGTATACACCCTAGGATGGTCTGGCATAGTCAGTAAAGAGTGTGGGTCTGGAATCAGCTGGATTTGAACCCAATTCTACCAATTATAAGCTAGGTGACTTTGGTCAAATTACTTATTCTTTCTGAGTCTGTTACTTCATCTCTAAAAATTGGCTAAGAACAGCATCTACCTCAAAAGCTTATTATGAGGATAAAATGAGACATTGTTCATCAAGTGCTATGCTGGAGCATAATCAATGCTCAATAAATTTGAGTTATTTTTATTAATTTTATTACTGGCGTGCCTATAGAAGCTCATGTAGTCCCTGGCTTGTTCTCATACCAAACATTGTTAAAATCTGTACTTTGGATGCTCTGTGGTGATAGAGGATCACTGGGCAATGTGACCAGCATAATGACCTTCTCTGTTTCCAGGCGCACACCTGTCCAGGTGTTTTTTCTCTGTGGCCTGCCCTCCTGTGACCCAATCAGGTAGTTGCAGCCCCAGCCTCACACCCAATCAACTGGAGAGCAATCAGTTTCTGTGTTTGGCATCGACACGACATTGAAAAGTGTTGGTCAATAAACTGTGAGGATTTTATAGTATCTCTAGGGGTGTTAAATTGCAGGGAAGAAAGACTGTGTAAAGGACAGTCAAACATGCCGTAAAAAATGAAGTTATCACCAAGTCTCCGCAGTTCATGGTGTGAAATTCCAAGCTAAAAAGAAAAATATGAGCCAAATATTTTAGCAAATGTCTTTGGACTCAGACACCTGGTTTGGAAGCACACCACCACCTGTGCTGCATTAAACCTGCAAAAACCCAGGAAGGAAATACAGTGTATGAGGCCAGAAAAGGGTGGGCTCCGGGATCCCTTAGGTCAAACAACAGGCTGTAAATGACTCTTTTCAAAACAGACGTATTACTTCCCAAGATTGCGGCCTGCCACAAAGGAAGGTACACACAGCGGTCGTTCCCAGCAAGAGTTATACTATATGGCTATTAGGGGGAATAGAAGCAGCTTGATTCTCGCCAATGACAGGAAATAAGGTCAAGTAAAGATAACAGGTCTTTGAATTAAAGAGGCTCTCAATGTATATCCTGGCCTCATGGCCTTAGTAGTGAGTAAGAATTATGGAATGGAGCCATGGGTTTTCGTACTGCCTTTAAGCTGGACACCTGAAACACACCCTTTCCTTGACTGACGCGAAGGAGGCCTGTGTGGGGAAGCCACCAGCTTCTTCATACCTTCGGCTCTTCATGCTCTCTCTAAATAGACCTCACTGTCTTGTTGCTAGTGAGATCTGGGCTGAGATCATTTCAAGAGTTAAAAATCACAAGCAGCGTGTTTGATAGTCTTGGTGGTAAATACCTTCAGATTTAGAGGTCAAGACTGCATTAATTTTGTCTAGGTAATGGGGAAGGGAGCTCATGGACCCCAGGAGGAGCGTACCAAGTGTATTTCTGTGTTGTCGTTTTTCAAGGACAAGATATTCAAACAGGCATGACTTAATTCACAAAGACAGAGCATCAACTCAGGGAGAAAAATACTGAATCCAAATCCTATATGAAAAGATTGTCACATGGAGAAACACCTGGTTGTTAGGCTGGGTTTCCTGGCCTATTGTTCAGACTGAATTTATTATATAACCGCTTTGATTTTCTTTCTCCCTGGGTTGGGGGAAGGGTGCAGGAGTGGGAATAGGGGGCAGCTGAAATCAAGCGAAAAATTACAACATTAAAAAATGCAATTCAGTTAAATCAGTGAGCCAACTGGTTATTCTACAAATAACCAGCTGGTTGACCAAACTCAACCTTTTTTGGATGCTTGCTGGCATTGGTTCTGGTGCGTGTGACTATAGATGTGGGTTAGCCCTGCCCCCCATAACTACTGAATGAAGTACACATTTTCTCTGTGCTTTTACTGAGTGTCTTTTCTGATAATTTAGGTTTTAGAAAGACCTTGATTTTGACAGCTAAGCCAGGATTTTGCCCTAATATGGGCAAGAGACACTACTTGTTGGAGCCAGCTGTCCAGAGGGTGAGGCACTCAGAAAAGTCAAATGAAAGGATTTGCACATATGCAGGGACTGGGGTCAAGGTTGTCTGTGCTAGCTATAGGTCCTTAGGCAAGTCAGTTTTGGTCTCCAAGCTTCAGTTTTCTCATCTGAAAACTGGGAATCATGATTGATAGTATCTACTTTAGGGTCATTAAAAGATTAAATGAGATAATCCAGTGCTCGACCTGATGCCTGATACAGAGTAAGTAAGAGTTCTGGAGATATTCACTGTTCATTTGTGTTATCATTGTGATCTTTGTAGCTCATGCATACTCTCATTGGTTTCACAGAGAGTCTATAAATCTCTACATTTCAAAAATTTTACTTATAGAGAGTGATTCGAAGCCTTGCTGAATTTCCTTGCAGTAGTTTGGTTTTAAATAGATCTTTGATTCCTTGGTTTTTGCATGAATTAAAAGCACAATTCTAGGTTCTGGAGTGTTTAAAGACTTTTAATATGTATAGAATAAATTTTTTTTTTGCTATTTTACAAGAGCAATTCATGCTTATTGTTAAGAAAAAGTAAATGAATATTAGTGAAAAAGAAGAAAATCAGTAATTCTACCAGAGATTACTACTGCCCACATTTTGGTGAATTATTATTGCACATGTACTGTAACTTTTTGCTTAATTATATAACAAATGTTTCTCACATCATTAACTAGTCTTCAATGTCATGTTTAACGGTAACAGAGAGTTCTATCCATGAGGCACCTCATTTATTTTTGCAATCCTATTTTTCCACTATCGAATAACATTCTTTTTAAACTCCAAATCATCAAGTTTCCAGGTGTGATTTCCAGCTTTGGGCTTTCATGCCACCTCCACCTAAACCTATAGGTTTTTCTGAAAGTTAGAAATCCCCTACATCCCAAACTAGCACCAAGGATGTTCCTTCAAAATGTCGGGAAGTTAAATTCCTCTCTTACTCCCCAGCGAAAAGAGGCAAAATTGGGGTCATTTTCATCACAGCTATTATTGCGTGTGAGGTGCTCCAAAGGGGTTTTCCCATCCTTTACCTTTTCCCCTAATCCTGGGTAATTTCCTCACTGCAGCAGCAACCTCACCTTTTATGGGGATGTCAAAATGCATCATCCAAATAGAAGGACCTTAAGACAAGGGAAACTTCACACGCATGTGTTCTGTGCAATGCTCTAGCGCCTTTAAACAATATCTGACCTTCTATTCTGGGACAGAATTGACCGGGTAAGGCCTTTTCCTGTTTAACTGGGATCTGAACTCATTTGAAGGATATATACATGACTTCCTTTGCAGTTGAAAACAGGTTGTTTAATCCAGGAGTGGGGATTTCAAAGGGATTTGGACGTGTGAGGTGAACTGCTCAATAAACGAAATGGCTCGGGAGAGCCCTGGAGGGTTCGTGGGAAATTAGGGTTGGCTTCTCAGCCCTGGTTAAGACCTAGGCTATTCCTGGGCAAAAGTGTCGAGTAAGAGAGGTTATCTTCTGGGCCATGCCTTGCCTTTCACGGCCACCGAGCATTTAGCAGGGTCGTGGACTTCATGGGGCCCTCTGGCTCTCCCAGAGTCAGCTGCTCAGGTTACCTTCTAGGGAAGCCCTTCATTGCAGGCTGGAAGGAGCTGGATCCTTGTCTTGGAGAAAACGAATGCTTTTCTTCCTGCTGGCAGACAGAGGTCTAGATGGATGCTAAGGTTACTGTAAGGATAAAACATTTTCCTATGAGCAAAGCTGGTATTTGGGGGTCCTTAGGATGAGGAGTATGTAGAACGGTCATCAGCAGAGTCACCAGTTAAATACAGGACTCTCAGTTAAATGTGAATTTTAAAAAAATGACAAGTAATTTTTTTCATGTAAGTGCGTACCTTGACTACACAGTCTCTTATATTTATTTCTCCCATCTTTTGAGTTGTGTTTCTTATTTGAAAGCTTTTTCATCTTGAGGACTCTTTCCAAAAAAGAAAAAAAAAAGCTCTGAAAGCTTTTTCATCTTGAGGACTCTTTCCAAAGCATTGAAATTAGTTTCAAATAAACAGTAATTATCTCTTAATATTCCCATTTTTTTGCTGTATTTAGTAGTTAATTAGCACACACACACCATAACAAGGATAGTTGACCCTTGAACCAAATGTGTTTGAAGTGTACTGGTCCATTTACATACTAATTTTTTTTTTTTTTCATAAATGCAATCCACCTTTCCTATTGGCGAGATTCAAAACTGCGGATTCAATTAACCGCGGATCTAAAACAGTATTTTCGCAGTCCCAACCATGGATTCCCAACCACAGATGGAAAATCACTGTTTTCCATCCCAGGTTGGTTGAATTTACTGATAGGATGGGAAGGGCCGACTGTAGAGTCACACATTATAGGCAGATTTTCAACTACATCCGGTGTCAGTGGCCTTAACCTCTGTGTTGTTCTAGAGTCCACGGTAAAGTGGGCATCAGCAGGCTTGGGACAAGCGCACCTTATTTTTAAAGAGCACATTGCTCATTGTAGGAACAGTATGGAGGAGTTACTGGAGAGAGGCAACTAGGCCAGATATTCAGCTCACCACAGGCAGGATGTTTGACAGAAGGATGGTCCATGGTCAATCAGAGTTTGTTAACTGGAGACAAGCAAGAGAGAGCCTGTCCTGCCAAGCTCTGGGTGCCAGACACACTGTAAGTGTTCAATGAATGTTACTATTATTATTATTATTAACTTACTTATTGTTAGAGACTTGTTCATAGTTTATTGATTTTATAAATAATGTGATGAATACTCTTGTAGTTTAATCTTTGTACAAATCCTTAGCTGTTCCCTTAGAATAGTTCCTAAAACTTTATAGATGAGAAAAATGAGATCTAGAGTAGCAGTGTTGTGCTAGGGCTGTTGGCTTGTGAGAGTGGATTGTTAAATTTTCAGGAATTTTGTACCTGGTTGTTAAACATAGGCATTATTAAAAATAAAATTACATAAACATAACTAAGTTATAATTAAAGCGTATGTATTAATTAAACAAAGAGCATATATATACTCAAAACTCATCACTTCCTAATTATTCTACTATATTTTACTATTATTGAAGCTCTTGAAGTTATCTGTGTCTATTGTATTTGTGTGGTAGAAATACTAGAAAATGATGGTTTACATCATTTTCTTCCTACCAGCTCTGTTTACAGTGATGTCAACACAGATGTTGATGACAAAGCAATGTCATGTTACCTAGAAATCGGCCACACTGGAGTATTTACACTATAGAAACTGGCAAGTTATACAAATTAGGGCCATGTTTTACCATTGTTAAATATTTATACCACTGCATTTATACAATTGTAGAGAAATGAAATAGTTAATTAGCTAACAACAGAACTAAAGGTAGAATCCATTTCTCCCAGCTCCATCCACGCTTTTTGGATCATGTTTTCAGAAGTTGTTTTTTAATCCTTACTTTACTGGCATACTCCAACACCTATTAAACATCTCTAAACAATCTTTACCCAAAAGTGTGAAAGTGTTTTCAGGCTATTGAGAAAGTTATAGAACTTCATTCAACAAACATTTATTGAGCAATTGCTGTGTGCTAAATACAAAGAAGACAAAGATAAATAAGACATAAAACGTCCTCAAATAATAATGTCTCAGACTTTAGGTTACAGAGTTAATGAAAGTCCTTAAGCTATTACCTTGTATTAAATTAAATAATATAAATTAAATAATATATACACATATAACATAATATAAATAATATATTTTATTAATATATTATATAAAACATACATATGGTACTATAAATTAAATATATATAGTTGTGTGTATATGCATATATACACAGATGCTTTACTATCATATAGTGGTCTACACTTAAAAAAATGTGTAGATAGGGTCCTATAGTAGAAAGAGGTAAGTGAAGCAAAAAAGTGTAATGATTGAGAACATGAGCTTTGAAGTCAGACTAACTTGGATTCAAGTCCTGACTTGATCCCCTGCTAGCTCCATGACCTTGGGCAAATTAACTTCTCTAAGCTTTGGTTTCCTGTAAGAATAAAAATAGTAATCTCCTTGTAAAGTTTATTTGAGGATTAAATAATAATCTATGTAAAGTACTCTATGACTGGTAGAGCCAGCACTCAGTAAAAATATAGCTTAAAACAAACCTCGAAGAAGTAAGTCTTAAAAGATAAGAATATTAATTCTTTGGAATTACAATTTATGTACTTCTGAAGTTTGAATTTCTGAGTAAATCCTGGTTTACTCTGGGTATGATCGCCTCCCAACTTAGAGTGGGGTCTCATATGAGCTCTTCGCAGACACACAAAGCGCCCTTAGACCTCCGTGCTTGTCCTTGTGCCCCTTCTGTGTCCTCTGGTGAACCCACCCCACATCTGACATCTCACTCATTACTCACTTTTCCCTCGTTCCTCACTGACATTTCACTTCCAACCTCGCCAGCCACCGAAAGTGCTTTTACTCAGATCATCATAGATTACCCCGCTGATTTTTTTTATGGAGTTTGATGCTCTAGTGATCACTTCCTCCATCTTTAGGTAAGTTTTGTCCAGTTTTGCTTTTAAATTTATGTCCCCAAAGGTGGAGAAAGCGGAGGAAGGGAGGCTTGAGGGATAAGAATATTAGTTAAAGCTGTGTTTTCACCTTGATTTCTTTTAAGAATGAATATTATTCAGAGAAATTTTATAGTGGCGCTTCGTGACATTTTTTAAGAGGGGAAATGCTTCTCGTTAACATTGTTGCTGTTGATTTACACAGTCAGAATTATTTAGAGTCATTCATATGTGTACCATGTGCTTCATCTCCCTTCTTGCATCTCAGACATTCCCCTGGGTTAATTTTCCTTTATGAGGGACATCCTTTAAGAAGCACTTTTAATGTGGGTCTGTTGGTAAATTTTCTCAATTTTTATCTAAAAATATCTTTAGTCTCATTCCTGAAAGATAGTTTCTCTAAGTACATAATTTTAGATTGAAAGTTATTTTCTCTCAGCACATTGAAGATATTATTCAACTGTCAATTGACTTCTATCGTTGTAAAGTCTTCTGTCAGATTAATTTTCATTCCTTTGAAGGATTCCATCTTTGCTTTCTGACTTCTTTTAACATCTTTTCTTTGTCTAGAATTTATCCTGCTTCAAATTCATTGGAATTCCTGAATAAAGGATTGGAATTATATCAATTTGGGAAAATTCTCCGCATTCTCTTTTACTTCCTTCTGGATTATCCATTAGATGTCTAGGGGACCCTTTCACGATCTTTTTGTTTACCTACCCTCTCTTTCTTATTTTTTGGTCTTCTTTCTTTAAGCGGAGGAAGGGAGGCTTGAGGGATAAGAATATTAGTTAAAGCTGAATATTAATTAAAGTTTGTTTAATTTCTCCAGATCTATTTGGTTTCTTTAGTTGTGAATTTTCCCCCTGTGGTTTAACACGTCCATTGAATTTTAAATTTTATGTCTTAATTTCTGGAAGTTATGGTTGGTTCATTTTCAGATCTGTTTTTTATTCGTGTTTTTGATTCTTTTTTTCTTAAAAACATTTTGTTTTATTGATTGATTGATTGATTGATTCATTCATTCATTCATTCATTCATTTATTAGGCGAGGCAACCCTTGGTTGACCTCACAGATTGCAAGGAACTTGTCAGCTTACAATTCCTTTTTAAAAAAATTTTAAACACCTACCGCACCTGGTCTTCCTAGGTGGTCTCCCATCCAAGTACTAACCAGCCCAACTCTGCCTAGCTTCCGAGATCAGATGGGATTGGGCTTGTTCAGGGTAGCATGGCCGTAGATGCTTAAGAACATTTTAGACAGTCTAATTTTATGTTTTGTATCTAGTAATTCTAATACTTGAAGTCTTATGAATCAGGTTTGGTTATTGGTTGTTTCTGGTGTCTTTCACACTTTAGGGCTTGTTTCTTTTTATGTAATTTTTGGTTGTGAACTCATTTGCTGAAACTTTTTATTTTAAATAAAATTTTCCTCATCCTTTTTTTGGACAATGTATGTAATACAATTGGTGGCTCCAAACCTCTGTGTGTGGCCAAATTTGTGGTTACAAAGTCTCAGGGCAATTTTTTTTGTTATTTCTGTTACTGTTAGCTCTACCCAGAGCCAGGGCAAAGATGACCATTTTTTTGTTGTCTGCCGTGGTTGGGTGGGTTTTCTTCTAGATTACTTTATTCTCGGGGCATAGCCTATCTGAGTCCTGGCTTTATGCAAGGTGGTCTGGTTCTTCAGCCTATATGGAGTACCTGAAGACCCAGATGACCCTAGCATAGGCAGTGGTGGCAGTTGTCACTTAGCTCTGGTCTCCTGCTTTAATTTTGGCCTCGGGGAGGTGAAGTACTCCTATTTTCTTGGAAACTTATCACTTTATTTTAAAGAAGGTTTTCTATATTTTGTCTAGCATTGTAAACATTCTTTATAGCCATGGTGTTTCAAGATATCTGAGCTACTGTTCTGCTGGAAATGGAAATCTGTGTGTGTTCTTTGATTGCTGACATTCTAAGTGTGCTTTTATTATATCTTACAGCTGTGATTTCTTGCTAGCCCAAGTGAAATTAATTTCTGATGACGGAAACCAGGAGAAAAATGGAATTCACATAATGGAAACTCCTTTTCTAGGAAATTTGACTCTTGGCTTACTCTGCAATCAGCTATAACTAGCTTACATGGCAGTCATTGAATATATAGTTACTGAGCACCAAGGACTCCTAACGAATGGCAGAGCTTCCTAGCAAACATAGGGCAGCATTTCTGTTGATAAGAAATTCACAAACTAGCATTGTAGATTCTCAGGATACTTGGATAGGAAGGGTCAAAAAGATCCCTTAGACTAACTTCTCATTTGCAGCTGAATGGGTTGGTGGGCAGAGAAAGTATTTTATTCAGGGTCATAGAGCTGGTTAGCAGTGCCTGGGGTTTCCTCCAAAGAAATTAATGCAGAAACTCTTATTTTTTGAAATTTGCTTATGAATTGATTCAGACATTTGTTCACTGAACATTAATTGAATACTTTCTCTGTGCCAGGTCCTAGTATGCCCTTCAGTTAGTAGGTACGCAGTAAATGAGGAATACATACACATGTTTGCTTGTATATAGACAGATCCTCGACTGCTTATAAATCTCTCTCTTCCTCCTCCCCTTACCCTCTACCCTGACACTGAGCTACGTACTTCCACATATAGGTGAGAGGGTCTGTGGCTGGTGGGGAGAATCATAAAACAGGAAAACTACAGAGCCCATGGGACGTGGATAAGATTTGCTGAGTTGGAAACGCTCAGCCTTTACTCTTGGGACCATGACCCAGGGAGGGAAAGAAATCAATGAGAACCGGCCATTGGCATGTATTTGAGTTCTGACACTGCCACATGCTAGCTATTAGACTACCTCAGAGCCTCAGTTTCCTCTTCTCATAGAATGAGAGTT
This sequence comes from Pteropus medius, assembly GCF_902729225.1. Classification (NCBI taxonomy): domain Eukaryota; kingdom Metazoa; phylum Chordata; class Mammalia; order Chiroptera; family Pteropodidae; genus Pteropus; species Pteropus medius. The sequence goes on along the minus strand of NW_024344378.1, from coordinate 25,589,312 downwards.
AGCACTACTGAGCCCTAAGCACTCAAATGACACTGTCCTTGCCTTTAAAAACACATATGAAAAAAAGTCAGAAAAGGGATTTCCACAATGTTCTAAGTAACAAGAAAAAAATCCTTAATTCATAATGCCAAGAAGTCCACGTGGATCTATTGAGCCAGGATGGATATATCTACAGCCCGGCTTACACTGGCAAAGAGGGGCAGTCATTCCTGTGAGTCCATCACTGTTCCTCCTTAGAGAAGGAATCTTGCCAAGTCTGGCTTTAGCTCTTGTTCCTCAAATGGAGGCTATAGTATCATGTAGATTACCCAGCCACTAGGGGGCCAGAGTCATTCATAAAAGGCTGCACTTAGCAATGAAATCATAAAAATCTCAAATACCTTTAATTTGGGGAACCTGCTTTTGCAAAACCAAATTCTGTTTGAGTGTAGAAGCCAACAAAAATAAACAACCGGAACAACAAACAATACAAACATCTTGGCATCCCACGAGAAAGCTATAACTCATTGTTTGATGAATGAATGGATTCAACTCTTCCCAAAGACAACTCTGCTCATTCAAACACTGTCAAGGATAATTTTTCATGACTTCAAAGTTAGGTTTTAAACTACCTTCCAGTTCTCACCATGAAAGCAGGGTTCCCGGATGGGTCCGTTTGAAACAACCTGTGTATAAGCTGAGTAGCTGGTACTGTGTGGGGAGTTGGCAGGTTGAGTGTGTGTGTGTGATGGTGGGGTTTGGACACCCATAGGCTACAGGAAATATGGGTGGGCTTGGGTGAAGGGCTCTGCAATAAGAACCTCTTACACATCTGCATGGAGGATGGCATCCCAAATGGACTCTGCTGGGTCCGAGCCTGTGAAACGGGTTCAGTCTGACATCTGCCTCACTCTGAGGGTAAAAAGAAAGTTTGCTAACTGAGGAGAGTGAATCAGATACAGATGCTGCAGGCCGTGGGCTTGCCCTGGCTTGCCCGTCTTCCTGGCAAGACAAGCAGTTATTAGAGGCTGGTGACGACTCCCTGTGTCTGGGGACGAGCTGTCTGCATTTCTAGGAGCCGGCTCCTTCCCAAGGGGAAAGAAAGGTGCCAGGCTGTGGAAGGGTCCAATTATTGGCGGCTCTGTTTCGCAGAATGATTGTCTTTGAGTGAAGTATGTGTTATAGAATCAAACTTGGCATTTTCACTTAACATAAAAGACTCTTGGTTCTTACATGCCGTGTACACATATAAAAAAAGGAGGAATTCTTTGTACTCTTCTCAGGAACTGGCTTCAGAGCGGCTTTGCTGCTATGAGAGTCTTCCTGGACAATTACCTCCCAAGAACAATTGCAAACACTGATTTTATAAATGGGGTTTTCTAATTAATTTGTCTTTTGAATGATACGTTTATTCAACTTTCTTAAGAGATAAAAAATTCTTAATATAACTATCAAAGGTAGCCATTTTTGCTAACATCGTTGTAATCAGATCTGAGGGGCTGAATGGGCCATGGGCATCTTTCCAGGATCAAATATCTACGACGGAAGAATTTTCCAGGAGCTTTTGGGATATGTGTAGTCTAGCATTACAAGCTGGAAAACTGAAAATCACATTTTGGGGTCTCTGAGTGGGTCTACATTTGGTGGCTAATGGTTCAGAGGACCATTCTGACATTCACCTTTGAGCAAACCAGTAAGCTAGTGTCATTGACCTAGTACTGTGACTTCAACAAGTGACTCTGGATTTTAGAATCTCACATGACTTGTAATCGTACTTCTGCTATATACAAGCTTGGTGACCTTGTACAATCTAGTTAACCTCTCTGAGCCTTGTAAAATGGGGGAATAACCCCCTCCTTATAGGGATGTCGGGGAGGAAAAGAAAATGAGATAATGTACGTAAAGTGTCAAATTCAAAACTTGTCAAAGGGACAGTCAATAACTGATGTGTTCCAACTACGTTCATTCCTCGAAGTCCACCTCACTTTGAAAAAAAAGGCACAATCAGAAAGGCAGCAGCTTTTGTCTTTTTTTTCTTTCATTTTTTTTTTTTTTTTTTTTTTTTTTTTTTGCTTTAGGCACAAAGAATAATTTGATCCTCTTGAAGTAGATGACTCCCAAATTTACATTCCAGCCTTGATATTTCTCCTAGGCTTCAGGGTTACTTGGAATATTTACAAATGGTGGTTCTAGTCTGTTAAACTTAAAGTGTCCAAACATAAAACGCATCTCTGCTTCTGTCACCCTTCCTTCCCCTAAGAAACACACAGACCCCAATCAGCAAACCTGGCTTTCTTTTCTTATTTTTCTTTCTTTTTTCTGTTAATGACAATACCATGTTCAAGATCCAGACTTCAATTTTGAGTGAGTCAGTTATCTCTGTCTTCTCTTTGATTTTCATCCACATCCGGTCAGCCTCCAAATCCAACTAAAGCTCCCTTCCTTCTCCCTCCCTCCCTCCCTGCTCTCCTCCCACCCTCGCTTCCTTCGACTCATGCCATTCTCAGTGCCAGCAGCTCAGATGTGATGGAATGCGTCTGGAGGCTGTTTGGGTCTTCTTACCCCATCCCAGATTATAAATTCGGAGCCTTCTCTGACTCTGGCATTGGCCTGTCTCATCCACTCTGTCATTGTGTGCCTTCAGGCCCTTATCCTTCCCTAATTCAATGCCTCCTCAGTTTCCTTTATGCTGTTTTTCTGCTCAGGATCCTTCAAAGGCTCTACGTGGTCAATGAGAAAGATTCCTTGCTTCAGTCTGCCCTACCTTCTCTTTCTGACTCAAAGTCTCATTTTCTCTGCTCCAGCCATATACTACCCACTTACTAGAACTGTCATTTCCTTCTCCAGCCAGGCTCTTCCATCTACCCATATACCCACCTCATCCTGTAGTTCCCACCTAGTCTAGGAGGCTTTATAGATTTTTAAAAATTAATTAATTGGCTGGAACTACAATCTTTTCTGATATTTGAATAGTTCCTTCAATGTGCATTTCTTCATTCCATTCTTGGGACTATCACTTTAGAGTCAAATAAGATATGACTGTGAGATACCCCCAATAACCACTGTGACACCTTGGGAGATAATAAAGCTTAGCGGTTAAAAATTTGCTGCTCTAGTGTCAGATGAATCTAGGTCCAAATCCCAGCTCTTTCATTTAATAATTACATGACCTAGGGCAAATTCTTTAGCCCCTCTCACTCTCTGTTCCCGCATCTGTAAAGCTGAGTAATAGTAGTGGCTACTTCACATTGTATGCTAAGGGATAATGCATAGTAAAGCACTTAGCACAGTGGCTAGCACCCAGTAAAGTATTCAATAAATGTTGTTATCTTTTAATTCTTGCTTGTTTTAACTTTCCTTGGCTAGTTTATCAGTAATGAAGATTGACTACGATATCACATTTTTTGTTCTAGGGCTGTGTAAGTTTCAAGATCGTCAGAAGAGGCAAATGGAAGTCAGAGAAATGGAAGTGATAGTTTACTGCATTGTAAAATTTTCAAGGGCGGGGATAATGCTACTTTTATCTTTGTATCTCCAGTCCTAGTGTGGAAATGTAACAAGCATTCAAAAATATAGGTTTAAGTCAACTAAATGTTGAGTTGGAAAACTTTATTGCAGTCATCTATGGTCGATCTTCATTTCTGTCTGTTTATTTCTTATGTCAAAGTGAACTTCCAGAATGCTGGGATTCAGTCACTCTCTGCCCTTAAAAGAGTGTGTGTGTGTGGTTGTATATGTATGTGTGAATACAATGCATATATATATGTGTATTAAATTCTCACTGTTCTAGTCTAGCTTCATTGGGTTTAGTGCATGTTATTCTCTCTTTTCCCACCCTAGACGTTTTGGGTTTGGGTCTGTTTCTAGGTTTTACCATAGGTTTCTCCTTAGATTATAACCAAGCCAGAAGAGCCTTCCTGGAAAGAAAGCTACTTGCACCTGACTTACCTGAGTTTGACCCTGGTGTTAAATCCTCAGAGATCCTGCTTTTACAGTGAGCTGCAAGAGAGGCCCATTAGGCCTACGGATTACTGATGAGCTTTGTCATTTTATTGAAAATATACTACCTTTATTTCTGGGCCGTTACACTGGACTTGTCACAATGTGGTTCACGCACTATGTAAGTTCCTAGTGCAGTTGTATAGATGGGCATTCAGAGTGCTTACTTAGTTCGCACTCTTTAAGTTCTGGGAGCTTTAAACATAGATGTTTAGTGTGTAAATTTTAATTCAATTTGACACATTCATTTAATTTTTATTATGTGTCAGGCACTATGTTGAGTCCATTTTCTGGAAGGACTGAGCCACTTAACACTTAAGCAATTACTAGGGTGATGAATGAAAGGTAGGTTGAATTGTTCTTCTGCCTTCATCTCCTTCTTTCCAGTCCCTTCCCACCCTTTCCAGTATGGAAAAGGGGACTTTGTGAGGAAGGTAATGAATCAGTTATGGCTCCTATTACCAAGATAAGCAGTTGTCTGTAGTTTTACAGAGAATGAAAGGTCTAGTGCCCCCTAGGGGTTGGAAGACCTTAAGGATCTGCTCTACCCCTCCAAAATGGGATTAATACCCTGAGGGAGGAGCAGGGCAGTAGACAAGACCCAGGTGTTCATGAGGGTGGAGGGAAAATAGAGACTAGGAAGGAAACAAGGGAATCCAGAGAAGGACCTTAGAGTCTTCCTTCCATCATCATCGTTGGAGGGCTGGCCTCTTCCAGGGTTTGGGAAGGGGGCAGTTGGAGAAGCATTTTCTAGGTCTTGTGACAGCAGTGGGAATGGGACACACTCCTACTGTTCAACTTCAGACATCACTTTACTAAGGTCTGATCATGTCATTCTCTCCTGAGCCTTTGATTCTCCAAAGCTGCCATTTTACTCCAGCTTTAGGGTAATGTCACTTTAGTTCTGTGGCTTTGGCTGAGCTGACATGGCTGGGGCCTGTGAAGCTCTTTGAACTTCCATGTTTGAATTTGGGGTCTGCAGGTTAGCTGCTGACCTGGGCGGAGGGTTCCTGAAATTCAGCTCCTCACTGTTCCTAGCCCTGCTGATGGCCTCTTTCCCACAGAGTGGGTAAGGGGACTGCTATGGGCCCACAGCATCTCCTGGCCTCCTTAAGGAGAGCAGAATAATCTTTCTTGAGGCATTTCTCGTGGAGAAGACACAAGAAATGGTGTCTTCTTTGGTTGTCAGCTTTGCAGTTAGGCTGCCCTGGGCCTGGGCCCTTGTTCAGGCTCTGCCAGCTATTGGCTTTAGAGCTTAAAACCTCTGGCTTAGAGAAAAATAAGTGTCTCAGGACTGAACTTGGGAATGGAACAGGCAAGGGGGCATCCACTCAGGAGTGGAAGAGGAAAAGGAAGCAGCAAATGAGACTGAAACAATAACCGGAACTTGAATTTACTAACTAATAAAAACGAGAAGAGGAGTTAGAGTGCTTTATTGTTGCATAAGACAAGGACGAGGAGCACTGCAGGGGTGTGAATCTTCTAATTGCCCCATGGTGCCAAGTGGTCCAGAGGAAGGGGGCCTGTGAGACCATCAGAGACCATTGACATTGACAGGTATGGCACAGGGAAGAAAAGCACACATTATCACTCATTGGGGTGAGCGGATAAGAAGGCCTTTCCCAGGAAAACACAAATGAAAAATTTAGCTCTTACACTAAGATTCATGTCTCTGAATTTACCAACAATGTTTGAAGCTCATTTACAAGCCCATGCCGTTAAATTCCACATCTGTTAAGGAGAGAGTCTAGAGTGTATAGAACAACAACTCAGTTCTGAGCTATCATGCGTTTAAATTCTGGCTCTGCCACTTGTTAGTTGTGCGACTTTTCCCTCTCTAAGCTAATTTTCTGATCAAAAAATGGATAGAATCATTGTACTCGCTTACTGTTATTGAGAGAATTGACAGATTAGACTCTATAAACTGCTTGGCATGGGAAACGCCCCCCAAATGATAGATATTATTATATTCAGAACACTAAAGTTTTAATATCATCATGCACTTATCATCAAACATGATTGATTTAGTCATTATGTATTAATAATTCCTAATCAGACCAGACTATCTTGCCCTGGTCGTAGAGTGAAAGCTGCATCCTGGTTGTGCATGGGTAGGTGAGGGCGGGAGGTACGTGCTGTGCTGTGGAGTGAGGCAGGGCTTCTTTGTCTCCTGTCAGCACAGACCTAGACCTCTAGGGAGACCTCAGAATTGTAATAAGCCTGTGGCTATTTCCCCAGGGAATAGGGAATTTGAGACTGAGATAGAGATAATCATTTCTGTGTGCTCTGGGCACTAGTGTCTCTTATCATAGAATGTTTTTCTTTCATGGACCAGTTAGGAACACAGAACTAGAGGCCCAACCTCATCTTATTTATTTGGACCCGGAGAAGAGACTTGAACTTGGCTCACAATTTAAGTCTGGATGTATTAAGTTCTGTCCAATGGCCTGGGGAGAGAAGTCCCCAAAGGGAGTCAGGCTTGAGGGAGGACCATCGAGTCTCTAGAGAGAAAGTCATCTGGCATGAAAAAGTTTGCCAGAGATAGTCAGATTAAACATTGGGGCTACGAGGGATCAGGGGTCTTCAGGTATGCATTGTCTCCATCCCTATGCCCACTTCCTTCCCAACACTCTCCCCAAAGGGTGCCCTAGAAAAAGGCTGGCTGCTAAGGTAAGAACTAGCACTCAAGCCCAACACCTCTGCTGTGGGAACCCCAGAGAAGTGAAAATCCTTGGAGGTAGATGGTCAGGAGGAGCATGGTGACAGCGTAGGCAGCGCCCTGGAGGAGTCAGGACAATAACAAGCACAGCAATCACAGGGCAGAGAGGCAGTGCAGCCCCGAGTGAGAGCGTAGACTCATGGAATATGAGTTCCACCTCTCCATAAAGTATCCTAGATTGTAGAGAGCCTAGAACAGTGCCTGACACATGGTAGGTGCTCAGTAAATGTTAGCCATTATTGTTGGAGAGCAGTCTTCTAGATGGAACTCCTGGAAGGAATAGTTGGGAGCGAAATGCCGAGGAAAGACTTGACAGTTTGGATATGGCTATAAATGTGACCCATTGGGCTCACTGGAGGTTTTAATAGCGGGCATCTGAGTAATGCGCTCATAGGACTTGCTTCTCTGTCAGCTCTGCCACCAGCTCTTTGGTTCCTGTGGCCTCTGATCCTGAGGCTGAGCCCAGAGAAGACGCTGATTTGTATAAAACTCATAATTGAGTCCTCTACATCAAATTGATGGCTCTGCTCCACACTTGTTCAAACAGCCTGTTCTAGGGCGATGGGAACAGTATTTCTAAAAAAGTCCTGACTAGTCCCTGCACTTTGCATTTGGTGCAGGAGTATGTTAGGAGAGACCTTGCTCGGTTTCCTTCACACTGTTCCAGCAGCGGGGGTGTTATTCTCCACTTTTCCACTACAGCAGCTCTTCTCCCTCCATCTGCGGCAGTCCCCTTCCTGCGGAGAGCCTACTCATTTTTCAAGGCCTAGCTCAGGTTGGGATAAATCATTCCTTGCTCCAAGAATTCTTTATTTATACATTATACTTGCTCGTTATCCCATTCATTCTGTAATAATTCATGTTCCTCTACTTCCCCCATTGCGTTGTAAGTTCTTTGAGAGAGCGCACATGCACCTGGGTGGGTCTTATTCATCATTTTATCCCCCATGAGGTTATGTAATGTTTTCTAAATATAATATGAAGTCCCATGAAGTGGGCAATATCATTATCCCAATTGTGCAGATGAGGAAACTGAGGCTTAGAGAATGTAAGTACCTTGTTCAAGGCCACCCAGCTGGTGGGCGAAGGAGTCAAGATCCAGGCAATCCAGGGTCTTAGTCTTGCCCACTACACTGTAGTGACTTTTATGGGAGGAACCTAAATATCCCATGAATTGAATATGATCAGCTTCATAGATCTTGCTCTGAAGATGATCTACAGTACTTACTACTGCTATTTGGGGGTGACAGACTGTTTCCTCTTCTGAAAAGATTGTGTCCAAAAAATTGCTAAGACCAGAATCTTCTTGAATTGCTTGTCGTTGCTAAAAAGAAAGAAAGAAACAAACAAAAAACTTCCATAAGATTCACATATTGACAATGCTGCTTCATCCTTAGCACAGACAGGCCTCTCTAGGACAGCTAGCTATCCATGAATATGATCTTACATGATAAGACTTCCAGTTTGAAAGATTTTGAATATGGCTGCTTTTGATCAGCTAACATTGTAGTTTCCCTAGCTGAGTAATTTATCCTGGAGAATTAATATATCGGGTCTATTCATGTCTTAGGAAAATGTTCTAGTAACTCATTTCTCTTTTCCATTAAAGCCATTGAATTGAATCAGCCTCTCAATGAAACTCTTTTAAAATTCATTAATGAAAATGTTAGTACATTAACAGAGTATTGTGATATCCATTTAGATTTAAATACTTATTGGGCAAACAGAAGAGAACCAATCAAAATTGCCCCTTAAGCCTTGTCTTGAAAATAGTGTCACATACCAGCCACACTTGCCCTCTCATCTGCTTTTTTTGGCACTAAATTCAGTCAGCTGAGACCAAGCTACCATGTAAGGAACAGATTAAACTAACATCCATCAAGGTGAAAGATAATTATTGCTTGTGTCAGACAACACCTGTTTTTGCCGCATTCCTCAACTTAGTTAAACTGGAGACAGGCTAAACTTTCCACTGAATTTTCCATTTGACAGTTGCTCCAGGCAGTGTGTCTGCAGAACCCCCTTGCTATGTTTACATTTTGAGGCAGATTAAAAATGTCATCTGTGAAATATAACCTGAAAATCTCAAACTGTAATATATTAACATATATAAATAGAGGGGCCGAATGGGAGTCATACTGAAGGAGAAGGCAAACCCTTAGCTGCTTCTTGAGCAGAAATCTTTCATCATGTCTCTTTTATGATGTTAAACGTGCAGATTACCCACAGATATTCTTCATACTTCAAGTCGTGGTGGTGTTGATCACTCTTCACTTTACGGTTTTAGGACTATAAATCATTTCTCAACAGCTCGTGCTACTTTCTTACCAATGGAGAGCCAGAAGTCAGGTGCCATTTGGAATATGCGAGCTCTGGGTCTCCTTTTCCTAGTCCTATTTCCATGCCTATAATGACATTTTTTTACTTGAGAAAGGAATCTCTGACCTGGGGCAAAAATCTGAAATGAAGTTTCTTTTAATTGAAAAGTGACCCCAGTGTGGTGACTGCAGCAGGGCTAATGTCATTGCCAAGTACGCTGCTTGGGTTGCTCGTTGATGGAAAACAGGAGAAAGAAAGGAAAGGAAAGGCCCTGGTGTACTTCCAGTTATTTAAGCTGGAACACGTGTTTGTACATGTCCGGGAGACAAAGGAGGGAAAAGGGAGTACCTGTTGGCACCCTACTCTGGGAGAAGCTTATGGAGCTTGCAGTGTTTCTGGGTTTTAATCTTTTACCATCTGTGTTGACTTCAACCATCCTTTCCTTTGACTCACTCTAAACACAGGCTGCAGCCCAGCTGAAGGTGGAGGGGAAAGAGACTTGAGGCGTCCCTTTAATACAGGTGTAGACATTAAAAGGCATTTAAAATACTTAATTCTTGGGATTACAATAATGAGTACTGTTTTAAAACTCCTGTAGTCATCTCTCGCTTCTCATCCACCACATGCACTCAGATTCCAAGCTCTCTGATGGTACCTGAATCTAGTCACTCCTCTGTCTCCCCACCCCCAAGCCACCCCTTTTGCTTTCATTCAGACCTCCGCAATTCCTCACCTTCTGTGGTCGCCTTCTATCCTTCTGCAATCCACTCTCTCCCCAATCCCGTCTATCTTCTGTGCACCAACAGTTATTTATCCCAAACACAAGTTTGAAGGTCACTCTGTTAACATGTATAATTTCTCCAAAATAGGTGGCTGCATTTCTCATCCCTTACTGTGGCCTTCAAGGCTCTTTGTAATCTGACCTCAACCTTTTAAATCAGCCCTACCAGTTGGGATGCTTTTGGCTGCACGCAGCAGAAACTGCTAATCGAGCAATATAAAAATGTATTATATTGAGACAGAGGAAGTCCACTAGTAGGGCTGACTTCAGGTTGTTTCTTTTGAGGACTCAGTGATATTGGTAAAGAGCCAGATTCCTTCCACCTCTCAGGCATCACAGCCAGACCTAACGATGTACAGATCCAGAGAGGAGGAAACGTTCCTCAGAGCCCGCCTTCCTGGCAGGCTTCCCTGCATCTCTTGTTGGCCAGAACTGGGCTCATACCCATTCCGTAATCGGCCACTGGTAAGAGGCTGGCATCACTCTCAGGCCAACCAGTCCCCGCACCCCTACTCCCAAGTGGCGAGTGGTACCAGTTTTCCTTGAGGCATGTGCCTTCAGAGGGTAAGAGAGGGGACCCGATCAAAATTGTAATTTCATGAAGAAGGAATTAGGAGGAACTGATGCTGGACAGGCAGCATGCAGTGTCCACCACCGGGTTTTCTGGCACATGGAGGAATTTACTGTTTCCTTAACCAACCATGTTCTGCCACGCCTACCATGGCCCTTGTATTTGTTCTCAAAAATGTCTGGCTTCCTCACTTTTTTCTGGAAAACTCATCTTCATCCTTTGTGACTGCATTAGTTTCTTAATGCTTCTGTAACAAATTACCATAGAGTTTGTGGCTTAAAACAACACAAAATTTATTATTTTACAGTTCTAGAGTTCAGAAGTCTAATAAAGGCATTGGCAGAGCTGCGTTCCTTCTAGAGGTTGCCCACATTCCTTTGGCTCATGGCCACGTCATTTTGACCTCTGCTTCCTTCATCACTTCTCTCTTTCTGAACCTCTTGCCTCTCTTAAAAGGGCCCTTGTGATTACATTGGGTTCACCCAAATAATCCAGGATAATCTCCCATCTCAAGTTCCTTAACTAAATCACATGTGCAAAGTTCCTTGAAAGATAATATAGGTACCGGTTCTGGGTATAAGGACATGGACGTCTTGGCAGGAGTGAGACATTATTTTGCCTACCACAAATTAGGGAAGACCTAGCACAAATGCCACCTCCTCTGCAATGTCTTCTCTAACTACATTCCAGAAAGGTCACTGTGGTAGCAACATAAAGAAGAGATTGAAAGGAGGCAGGACATTTGCCAACATGGAGCCCTGGTCTTGGTGCCACCTCTTCTGGCTGTCCAGGGAAGGCTAGATGGTGATATCCTCTGGCCATTGTTTCTCTCGGACCTGCTGACTGGGCATGTGCTCTCAGCTCTCTTTCCCTGCTCTTTGACCTGATGTTGAACTCTCTTCAGGTCTGAGTCAGAGACTTTATACCAAACCATTGTGGTTTGTGGAGGTGTTCACTAAAGGAAACAAAGAGGAAATTCTACCCACAGGACAAAGTACTGGTGTCATCCGCCTCCAGGTTATAATGATTTTTCTAGAGTGAGCTTTCTTTTCTGATCGTGGACTGTCCTACCCAGGTCTGGGGTTCTTGTCTATGGGCAAAAGTGGTTCAGGTCATGCCAGAATGTCTCTCTCCTCTCTCTCTCTCTCTCTCCTTCCCATGCTCCCTCCCTCCCCTGTGAATAGCATGGTAGGCACCATTGCTGTGAGGTGCACAGTTCTCCAGAAACAAACCCTGAGACATGGAAGATTCTTGTCAAGTGATTTGCTCACTAGTGTTCTCAGGAAAAAAATGGAGTGGAGCATGGGGCAGGGAGGGGAGGAAGCTAACCAAGGGTACTCTATCAAGCAAAGTCCCACAGAAGGTACCTGTAGATCAATCCCCCAGAGGCTCTCTGATACTTGTAGGTCACTACTGGATTGTCCTGATCAGGAGCAATTGTCATTGGTTAAGAGCTGCCTCTAGGGAGACATAAATTCCCAGGTACTTCTGTTTCTCCAGGGCACATAGGGAAAGCAATTCTGACAGTCTGAGGGGAGACCTCCATCAAAAGAGGCACAGGTGCTATTGGGAATGTAAGCCCATTGGGAGCCAGTATGCCTGGAGATAGCATTCTCTGACATCCTCTGCTACACTGGGGAGAGCACTGTGTGCAGGCATTTCCTCTTCTTATCCTATCACTTTTAGCCCCACTCCCAGTCAGGGCTTCGGGACATCCTGGCCTCTGGAGAAAGACATCCTGTGTAGTCTTCAGGTCATTCCATGCTTTTTCTTGGGTTGCCTACGCCTCAGAATCCTAAAGGAAGAAGTCCATTTCTTTTTTAGAACCCTAAAGTTTCTTGTGCCAACTTTCTAGTCACCTCAGGAAAAGCTTATTTCCATCAAAAACAACTTCACCGCCTGAGGATGGTGGATGTATCTGTCTCCGAGAGAGGCCAAGGTTCTACCCTCTTTCTATTGCTGTGAGTTGGCAGTTGGACCAGCCTCCTGAGCACCCAGGCAGTGAAGGAGGCCATTTTGTCCCTGTCTGATCACCCTGTCTCCCTCGAGGTTCTCCCCTTGCTTTCCTTTCCTTGTAGCTTGACCTCACTCTTGGTCCTGCTCACTTGGTTTAGACTTCCCTACCACTCAGCATAGGCTAGTTCTGCATTTGAGGTAGACAGTTTTACCCACAGCTTCTAACTCCTTTTCCTTGAGGCTCTTCGGTCATTAGGTGCCACAATCACTTCCTTGAGTATTGACAAATGATGCTGTCCGCTCAGGTAACGCAAGTGGAGAACTTTCCCAAAACATGTCATTGTTTTTTAAAAATGCAATGGCTACTTTAGTGTAAACTGATTTATAAGTAATAATAATAATAACAGCTAATATTTGCCATATACTTTACATTCATCATTGCATTTTATTCTTGAACCCCCAACACTTCTACAAGATGAGAACTGTCATTATCACCATTTTATTGGTGGAGAAACTGAGGCTAAGAGAGATTAAGTAATGCAACTGAGACTTGAATCCAGGTCTCTCTGAGTCCATAAAATCCATGCTCTGAATTATCACCCGATATTGCCCCCTATCTCATAGTGAGGAAGGAATCTCCTACTTAGAGTTGAGGACATTGAATAGGAATGGATGGCTTTGGCAAATAAGAGTGTTTCTTCAGAACTTTGGATTCCAATGGTACTTAGTCACCCCATTTATTAGATTCTCTACCCAAGAATTAAGTAGAAAAATAGGTTCTTTATCCCAAATCCCTTTCAGATGTGTTGGCCACCAAAGCAGCCTCCACTATCCCAAAGTGAGTCACTATGTAGACCAGTTTTATTTCAATTGTGCTTTTCTGGAAAAGGGGCTTAGACCCTCCACATTAGCTTTTTATAAAAGAACTTTCCTGGAAGTTCCACCCAGCAACTGCTGCTTTTATCTGTTTAACCAGACTGTGTCAAATGACTACTCACTCTTAGCTGCAAGTCAGGCTGAAAAATAAGGTTGGTGTTTTAGTTGTTTTTTAAGCTTGGCCCCCCCAATTAGGAAGAAAGGAATAATGGATACTGGGTAAATAACTCACAACACATGTTATACCCCACTTCTATTTTTACTTCCTTTTCCGGTTGGGAGTTCATGGTTTATTATTTCAAACAAACTATTCTGGCATCTACCCTTTCAACACATTTGGATATGCCAAAGATGACTAAACTCAATGTGTCCCCCAAGGAATACACCATCTTCCCAAACATATTTCAATTCATCTGAGCGAGTGGCACTATGGTCAACCTAGTTATTCAAACCAGAAATATAGATGTCATCCTTGTTTAATTCTTTAGTCCTCATATCCAGTCAGTCACCAAGCCTGTGTTTTTAATTCCTAATTCTCTGATCTCTACTTCTCTATTCTTTCCTTCCTTTATCCAGCAGTGTATGAAAATCATAATATATCATGATCAAGTAAGGTTTATGACAGGGTTACAAGAATGTTTCAATTTTAGGAAATCTACCAATGTAATTCACTATGTTACCAAATTAAAGGAAAAACCATAATATCTTAGATGGAGAAAAGCATTTAATAAAATTTCTGTAATTAAAAGCTGTTTCCAGTAGTTAAAAACAAATAAGAACAAAACACGTAGAAATTAATTTAGCCAAGGAGATGCAAGACTTGTACACTGAAAACTATAAACATTGCTGAAAGAAATTAAAGAGGACCTAAATAATTGGAAAGACATCCCGTGTTCATAGATTGGAAAGTTTAATATTATTAAGATGGCAATACTACCAAAAGAGATCTACAGAATCAATGTAATCATTATTGAAATTCCAATATCCTTTTTTTTTATGCAGAAATGGGAAAGCTGATTCTCAGATTCATATGAAATTGCAAAGAACTTTGAATAGTCAAAATAATTTTGAAAAAGAACAGCAAAATTTGAGGGCTTACACTTTTCGATTTCAGAATTTCCCAATTTCCAAGCTACAGTAATAAAAACAGTGTTGTTCTAGCACAAAGATAAAAATATAGATCAATGGGATAAAATTCAGAGTCTGGAAATAAACCCAACCTCTATGATCAATTTACTTTTTAAAATGGTGCCAAGATTATTCAGGGGGAAAATAGTCTCTTCAATGAATTGTGCCAGGATAACTAGATATCCACAAAGTAAAGAAAGTTGATCCTTACCTCACACCACATACAAAAATTAACTTAAAATGGATAAAACACTTAATTTAACAGCTAAAACCATAAAATTCTTAGAAGAAAACATAGGAGTAAATCTTCATGATATTGGATCTGGCAATGGTTTCTTGGATATAACACTAAAAGCACAAGCGACAAAAGAAAAAATAGATAAATTGTACTTTGTCAAAATTAAAAACTTTTGTACACCAAAGGATACTATCAAAAAAGTAAAAAGACAATCTGCAGAATGGGAGAAAATATTTGCGAATCATATATCTGACAAGGATCTAGTATCCAGAATATATAAATAACTCTTGCAAGTGAATAACAAAAAGGCAAACAACTCCATTAAAAAATGGGCAAATGATTTGAATAAACATTTCTCCGAAGAAATACAAATGGCTAACAAGTATATGAAAAGACACTCAACATTGTTAGTCATTAGGAAAATACAAATCAAAACCCCAGGGAAATACCACTTCACATTCACTAGGATAGTTATAATAATAAAAAAGGAAAATAAGTGGTGGTGAGAATGTGGAGAAATTGGAACTCTTATGCACTGCTAGTGGGAATGTAAAATGGTACAAACACTGTGGAAAAAATTTTGGCAGTTCTTCAGTAAATTAAACATAGACTTACCACATGACCCAATCCATTTCTGGGTGTATATTCAAAAGAACTCAAAACAGGTGTTAAAATAAAAACTTCTATATGAATGTTCATAGCAGCACTAATCACAATAGCTAAAATATAGAGCAACCCAAATGTCCACCAACTGACATGGATAAACAAAATGGATAAATAAAATATTATTTGAATAAAGAAGTATTGATACATGCTACAACATAGGTGAACCTTAATATTATGCAACTTGAAAGAAGCCAAACATAAAAGGCCATATTGTATGATTCATATGTATAAAAAGGAATATATTGCTTTTCATTTACATTAAAAGGAATATGATTCCATATATATGAAATATACAGGGTATGCAATTCTATAGAGAATAAAGCAGATTAATGGTTGCCGGGGGAAATGGGGAGCAGCTGCTTACTGGACATGGGTTTCCTTTTGGACTGATAAAAATGTTTTGGAACTAAATGATGATGATGGTTGCACAACATCGTAAATGTACTAAATGTCACAAATAGTAAATTTTATGTGTACTTTACCATAAAAAAAGCAAAAAGTCCCAAAGCAAACAAAGAAACATCAAACTTTCAGTAAAATAGTAACAGAAACTGACTTCCTCAAACTGATAAAGGGTATCTACTAGAAATTTGTACTAATAATACTAAATGATAAAATGTCAGAAATCTTCCCACTATAATTAGGGATAGCAAGGATACCCATATTATCCCTGCTATGAGTATTGGACTAGAAATCCTAGACAATGCAATATGACAAGAAATAGAAAGAAAGTCCTTTTGGATCTTTAAAATCATAAAGGTTTCCAGTGTCCTTTGTGTGAAGGTGAAAATTAAAGCCTTCAGCATAGGTGAGTCCCCAATGAGATACTGAAGTGAAAGATTAACAAGAAGTTAAACTTTAACTTTGAAAAATTCTCATGTGTGTGTTGGGGATGGGGTAGAAAATAAAGAAAAAGATTTGGGAAAGGACAGAATAAAAATAAAAGTAGCATAATATGTTACCATAGAAGTGAAGGTTGGCAGGGTAGAAAGAGTTTCAGGAAGATTATAAATTCTATGGAGAGGCTCAAGAGAACAAAAGCCAAAAATACCCTTTCCTTTGTCTAATGGAGTCTACTGGTGACCTTTGGGAAAATAGCCTTAGTGGAAGGAATAGATGGCTTGAAAGAGAGCTAGGGGAAAGAGAAGCAGTGGTAGAGACCATTCTTTTGAAAAGCTGGGCGGTGATTGATAAACAGTGATGGTGCCTGACTGACAGAGCTTGTGTGGCAGGGAATAGATGGGTGCTTTAGCTTACCCATCAGCTCTATCAACCTTCATAAAACTATGTCAAATAAACAATTTTAGCAAAAACAGTGCTTGCTCTTCCAAAAAGCCTCCAGCTTATCCTTCTAATCTCTTTTTTGGTAAAGAAATATTATGCCTCCTCTTGTATTTTATACAGTAAGTTTCAATTCTAATTATTCTAAGCATATGTCTGGTATGGAATTCTGTAATGGATTCTGTAAATGAAATAGCCCCAATCTCATTTCTCTTCAGGAAACGCTAAGTGATATATGCATATTTACCTTGTTGACTTCAGTAACAGGGGCTCAAAAGAGGCTTTTAAGCAAGAGAATGATGTGAGACTTGTTTTTTAAAAAGCTAAGTCTAGAATCCTAACTTAAACTATGGACTTTGGGTGATAATGATATGTCAATGTAGGTTCATCAGTAGCAATGAATGTACCACTCTGGTGGGGATGTTGATAGTGTGGGCAACTATGCATGTGTGGGGACAATGGACATATGGGAAATCTATGTACCTTCCTCTCAATTTTTCTGTGAACCTAAAATTGCTCTAAAGAATAAAGTCTATTAAGAAAAAAAGAGATAACTTCAGCAGTAGTGAGCTTTTAATGGGTGGCCTTTGTAAGGTCATTTCCTTTATGTGTTCCAAAAGTAGGAAGGGCTAAACTTTTTATTGGGCATGATCACTGTCAATTGTCACTGTCCTACAAATCACACTGGGTCTAGGCATGGTCCTCTGACCAGAAACCAGAAGTAAAAAGAAAGAAGACCTTAGCGGAATGTCAGAAGTTTGAGCCTAGAAAAATACATCTCATGTTTTTCAGTGGGAAGTATTAAACAAGACAAGCAGAGGGCCTGAAGGACAAGGCTGTGTCTAGAAGCCATCTGGCCAAGAGACAACAGAGAATGAGAAGAGACGAGAACAAAGGCAAGAGTATCTGTGAAATTGGGAGGTTCCTCAAGTGGCCAGAAACAGTTTTTTTTTTAGGATTACAGATGTGGGTGTTTAATGAGTCTCTTTCTTGCTTCTAAGGGAATTTTTGAAAAAAACAGCATGGTGTGGGCTTTAGAAACAAATAATCTTCATTTTTAACACTTTCTCCTCCATATCTAGCTGTGTTCCTTGGATGTGTTTCTTAATTTCTCTAATCTTCAATCTCCTAATCTGCAAAATGAGGATAATGGCACCTTACACAATGACACATGATTATTTAATATATGTTCGAACGTTTAGTAAAATGCCTGGAAATGATAAAGGAATCACTATTTTTCTTAGCTTGCATTTAAAAATTTCAATTTTCCCAAGGGAGGAAGATGTATTGAAGTCACTTGTCTTTAGAGAATTGGCATGTTATTTGCTTAGGAAAAGCTATATCTTTGCCAATCTATTTCCTAGAGCGGGTGGGTCACAGTTCTCATGCTACAGCTTGTCTGTAGAAGATACTGCTGGTCTCTCTGCTCCCCACTTGGACTGCCCTGAAGGAGGAGGCCTCCACATGGTGTGGCTGTGTGAGGCCTGGCCTTTGGTTTTGTGTGTGCCCAGCATCAGCTGAGGCTGCTTCTGTTTGTGGCTTGGCCTCTCTGCTTCATACTCCGCCTATGAGGAGCCACACAGTCTGTTCTAGGAGCCAAGCCTGTCTGCTACTGCTAGTTCCTGGGAATTAGCCACTTCCCTGTCCTGGGGAAGCACATCGTCATAGCTGGATGATTGCCACTGGGAAATTCATCCCTGCCTGAAATAAGGAAATTTTAAAGCAGCAACATGGAAAACCAAATTATGAGCTGAATGTACTCTGGTATGTCTACCGAATGTGTCTTCCCAGCTCAGCCATCGTAGATGCTCATAGGTGGGCAGAGAGAGTGAGAGGACCTCAGCTCACCATGAAGTTCTCCAAAGAGCCAGCTTATGGCCAGGGATAGTACCCACCCTGTAGATTTGTTATAGTAATGCAATGGTTTCTAGACTTATAAATTTCATTAATCATTAAAATTTTAAAATAATTTTGGGGTCTGGTACTAGATTGACATTATTTTTTGTCACATAAGACATTAAAAACAGAACACACCAAAACAAAACTTTCGTCCCCTCTGATCACCACTTCATAATAGAAAAAAGATTCTAATGCAAAAGGAAATCTAGGAAGAGAACAATATCAATGTAAATATTTTTAAAATTTTTTGCAAACCTTACAATGTCAGTAATTATAGACTAGATAATTTGGATAATTCTCCTGCTGAGAATAACTAGATAAGCTAAACAAAATACATTAAAAATAATTTTAAGGCATCAAACATACAAAGAGATAGTAAATAAACTACTGATCCAATATACAAGAGAAGAAGGAAATCCAGAAAGGTGATCCTGGCATTTAGGTTGTTCATGGAATGAGGTGGTTGAGGTTGACCAGCACTTTTAACAGTCTCATGTGGCTAAGAGGACGAAAGTTGGAATCTAAGACCTATAAAAGTGGTTGGCTGACCCTTCCCACTACTGCCACCTTTGGGTTGAAATCTTAAAACTCTGTACTTTAAGAATAAGAGTTACCTTTGGACTTTCTCAGCCTAGCTTTGAATCTTATCAGTCCTTGAAACTGGATCAAGGTAAGCCTGGATTGCTAGTTCCCCTTTGCACTCATAAGAGCAAATATAAATCCTCTCTAGAGGAAGATAATAACCTAGGTCTCAGAAAAATCCTCAAATAATTTTCCAAACACATGTGGCACACAATAAAAAATGACCAACACAAATGGAAACAAGACAACATGAACTAAACCAGAAGAAACAGCAGATAATAGAATAGACCTATTTGGTCTCTAGATAATGGAATTCTCAACACAGATTTAAAAATAATTATGCTTAATATTCAAAGGATAAAAGGACAGGATTGAGAATTTTGGCAGAGATCTAGGAACTATAGTAAAGTACATAGTAGATTTGAAAAAGAATCAAATATAAAATCTGGAACTGAAAAGTACAATAACACAAATCAAGAATACAGGCTATAGTTTTTATAGAACATTAGACATGGTTGAAGAGAGAATTAGTAAAATAGAAGATAAGTTCATAGAACAGATCCAGGATGAAGCGTAGAAGGACAAAAAGAATAAAAATACAGAAAAGAGGGTAAGGGACATAAAGGGTGAGAAGATCTAACATACATGTATTTGGAATCCAGAAATAGAGATGAGAAAAGGTGGAATACAGGTAATATTTGAAGATATAAAGGATAAGAGTTTTCCTAAAATGATAATATTATCAGATCACAGATTCAAACCTAAACAGGTTAAATATAAAGAAACACACACCTGGATACATCATAGTAACACTGCTGTAAACCAAAGATAAAATCTTAAAAATAGCCAGAGGAAAAAATGGATTACCTACAAAAGGGCAACAATTAGATATTTAACTTCTCAAACAAAACAAAACAAAACAAAATAAAAAACAAAACAAACAAACAAAAAAAACACAATAAATAACTTCTCAACAGAAACAGGGAAACGAGAAAACAATGAAATGACATTTGTGATTTGCAACCTACTATTCTAAACCCAGGAACATATAGTTTAAGAATGACAATCAAAAGTTAAGAAGACTGAAAAAGGAAACATAAAGGGTATTCTTCAGGCAGAGAAAAAATAATACCAGATGGAAGTTCAGAGATGCAGAAAGACATAAAAGCCACAACAAAGGCAAATATTTGATAAATCTAAATTAATATGAATTGTACAAAACAAAATATAGAGAGTTAAAATACATAGTCTTGGCATACCCATTGTGGAGGAGTTAATAAGGAAGAGGTAAATGTATCAAATAACACTAGAACTTGATAAATCAAGGATGCATGTTATAATTTCTAGGGTAGCCCTTAAAACACTATCTAAGTTTATGTGTTTTCAGGCAAATGAGTAGAATAAGGAAAGAATATTTGATTAATCCAAAAGCAGAAACAAAAGGAAGCAAAAGGAACATATAACAGGTAGGACAATTTAGAAAGTAAATTATAAAATGGTAGATTTAAACCCATATAAATCGGTAATTACATTACATTAAATGTTAATGGACGAAGTGTCCAATTAAAAGTCAAAATTATAAAATTAAAAAACAAAATCTAACTATATGTTGTTTAGAAGAAGCATATATAAAATATAAGAATGGAGCCTGTTGGACCCCATGTGGCTGGGTGTGTATGTGGGGTAAGGGGCATGTCTTTATTTTCAAAGGAGAAATAATAAAAATGCCATCATAGGTAATTTTGTAAATGTTTACTAAAGGACTAGACTAAGTATTCTGTGTAGTTTATCTTAATTATTAGTGTCTAGCAGACTTTCTTTGTCAGTTTTCTGAGGGGTAGTCACACCAAAGGGCAATGGTGGGCACACAGTGACAACAAGAGTTGACACCACACTGCAGGAGAGATTTCTGGGCACATTTACACCTAAATCCAGGAGGTGATGTTTTTGGTTTTAAAATAAAAATTCTGCAGGAAAAATTTGATATTTAGTCAAGCAAAACAAATCTTCCTTCTTACCCCCAGCCTGCCAAACTCAAACTCAATCAAAATTTGAAATGTGGAAGCCATGAAATCTGAAAGACATCACACTGACTTTGCAGTCAAGAGGTAGAAGAAGAAGAAGGTTTAGAGTTAGGGATTTTATCCTAACTCTGCTCTTGCCAGCTGTGTGACCTTGGGCAGTTCAGTTAACTCACTTAAATGAAATTTCTTCAGTAAAGTGGGGTAATCCTGCCTGCCTCATAGATTGTTAGGGTTAAATTAAATCTTGTGAATGAAAGCTCTTCTGTCTTGTACATGGAACTATCTCTCTCCAGTTGTGCCACATGCAGAAGCCAGCATCTAAAACTTCAAATTTGAGATCACTTTGTCTAACATTTTGTTTTGCAGTTGTGAAAACGGAGGCACAGAGAGGCCAAATGCTAGCTGTGTGATCTTGAACAAATTGCTTAATCTCTCTGGTCCCAGTTTCCTCATCTAGAAAATAGAGATGGTAATAGCAGTCTCATTGAGTTTTTGTGAAGATTGAATGAAAAAAAAAAAGTGTATGCAAAGAATCTGGCACTTGGTAGCCATTTGACACATTGCAGTAGCTACTGTTTTTTAAATGAGTGTTATTATCATTTTGTTTCGCATTAGAGAAGGCATTCCACTCTGAAGTATTTAGAGCTGGCAGGCTGTAGCCATTCAGTATCAAACCCTGGAGTTGGTGAGTTATCCTGGAGAGACCTTCCTCACGGGGTCAGGTAGAGTTCAGCGAACTCACAGGAAAGCGTGATTTTAGACGCTCCAAGGTACATCCACTCATCTCCTCTCCACTCCCTGTGCCTGTTATTAAACTGGTAGTTTTTACAACATCAATAAAGAACTTTCCTACCCAATTACCCCAGACAATAGGCTGAAAAGCAGTTTCGACTATGAAAACTTCGTGTTGGGTTCATTTAGATTGTTTTGCTGTGTCAAATCCTCACTGGAGTTCAAAAGTTCAGCTGAACCATGAACTTTGTAATTTCACAGCAGGCAGTTCCACAAATATAGTGGAAAGCGAAAAAACATACAATATTTAAGGTGGGCTTGTCGTGTTGTCTATAATCCGGTTAGGAATGGGTGTATGTAAAATAGCCCTTAATTTACAGCGCACAGTAACACATTGAAAAGAAAGGGAAACAAAATTAAACCAAACTGTTCCTCGAGTTACCTGACCTCCAAGGCTTCTGAGGGAACACACATTTGTGACGAATCATTAGTGGACAAACTAAAGCCAGCTAATCTTCTTAATAAATTGTGAAGTCTTGTATACCTCTTGGTTTTAGTGGTGGCTTTTCTGCCTGTCTGGTACAGGCAGCATATCAAAACAAAAGGGTCATGACTTTATGTATTTGTTAAAGTTAGAATTCATGTTCTCATATAACTCAGGCTTGATTTGACCTGGTTACACAAGTGTAGGTGGAGCGAAAGTTTCATAGGAGTGAGAATAATGCTATGCTTTCACTTGTCTATTAATAAACACACACACACACACACACACATTACACACACACACACACACAATACACACGCACACAGAGTTCAAGAACCCTCACTTGTAAGCCTGGTGTTTGTGCAGCTTACATTCAGGAGTAAGGCAAACAAGTTCGTTAACTCACTTGGGTGTAGGTGTCTTTCAGCTTGTTCCCAGTGAGTCCTCAGTCTTATGGAACTTGATTTCATGTCAGATCGACATTTTCTTCATTTGTTATGAAATGTGTTTCTTGTTTTTTTTTTATTTTTTACGGTGCAGTATGTTAAAATAGAGGGATAGAGGGATAACTTGGAGCAGGCAGTTTGATGCACGGGAGTCGGTTGGAGCAAGGTGTGTTTTAATGACAGCTGTTTATTCCCCTTTTATTTACCAAAGGGGTCATGAGAGAAAAGCTATGCTTGGTCATTTGTGGAAGCAGAGAGGAAGAGAAGGGGTGAGAAGGTCAAGTCCTGTGACTGACGGCTCCTCATGAGTTAAATGGGACTGGCTTTTTGAAAATAGGTTCCCTTTTTCCTGACTTTTATTGCGAAGTTGCCAGGATTTTAGCTCTCGCCAGCTCAAGACAGTTTTTAGAAAAATCCCCCAGCGGAGACAAAAATCCCCCAATGCTGTCCTACTGTCCTTACTCGTGTGCTTTTCCATGGCAGGAAGGTCTTGTCCACTTCAGTCAAGAAACCAGTGAAACTTTCTGTTTTTTTTTTTTTTTCCAGACATAAATCATCACAATAAATTTAGTGCCTCCAACTGAGAACCACGATAATGAAGGGGGAGAGAGTGGAGTGAAAGACTGTGAGTTTGATTGACCTAGTTAAAGGTGGTCTGTCTTCCTGGGGTTGTAAGGCTGGAAGGAAAAACAAGGGTCACCGCCTTTATGGCCGAATGAACTGGGCTGCTCAGATTTTACAGCCCTGCTTCTGGTTGACCTGCCCTCCAGAGTGGGGCTGGGTGGCTCCTGACGAGGCCATGGTGGCACTCTTTTAAAGAGCTCATAACATAGTGAATAGTGACGGAAGTTTTTGTTCATTCAGAAAGCATTCATGGAGAATGCAGTTCAAGGGAATGATGGGGATCGGTCAGGCAGAGGTCGGGGAGGAGGAGAGAGACTTCTGTGGGGAGATGCTAGGAGGTGAAAGCAGGGAATGGGAGCTGCGCTCAGGCCTGCACTCTTGGTCATGTCTGTAGAATGGTGACATGGGGGTTTGAGTTTTCAAGGAACAAAAGTGCACACGGCAATGACTCCAGAATAAAAAGGAGATGTATGGCAGGAGGAGATGGCATTGCTCACTGTGGATCCCTGCTCTGTTCCTGTGACTTACCTGCCTATATGGATCTAACTTTGCCTTAGTTTTTAGGACTCCTAATAGCTAGCTGTCCAGAGGTCACCGTAAGTAGCAAGTACTTGTCATCTTCTCTATATCAATATCTTTACATATATTATCTCTAATCCTTAAACATGGCACGTTTTAGGATCTGTAGCTTATGACTGAGCAAACTGAGGCCCAGGGTTTAAATGACTCAACTGGGTACAGCCAGCTAGAAAGTTGCAGGGGTGCCCTGATGTTAAGCCTGAAGGGGACAGGGACCTCACTTGAATCCTTGGGTGGTGGGGACAGAAATGGCTGCCTTTGTGGATGGCCATGGACCACCAGGAGGGCTGCTTGGGTCTACACTTCTGTGCTCTGGGATGCATTTGAAAAGTCCCAGCCTATCCCGGGTGACATTCTTGGCCAGGTGGGTCCCAGTGTCCCTCCTGTAGTCATAGCATGGCAAGGTTTTAAACCTGGATTCCTGTCCAATAGGACTTGGTTAAAAAGAACAAAGCTCTTTTTCAGTGGATTCACTAAGTTCAGGATAGTTTGTGAGACCTGTCAGTGATGAGAAAAACAAAAGTGAAAAACAGGCTCTATTCGCTATACACTCTTCAACTTCTATTTCGTTCTCAGGGTCATTAGCCTGTCACGATGGTGCTCAAGGCAGTGGCCCAGATACCATGTTTGGATTGTGTGATCCGTCCTCCACACCAGGGCTGACTGGATGTGAGGGCTGCCAAGCTCTGAACCTGGCTGAAAAAAATAAGCTGTGCCTTTTAGGAGGATTTGACATTGAGAAACTCAGTGAGTATATAGGGGAAATTGAAGCAGAAAAAGGCAGGATTTGGAGGAATTGAGAGAATAGGGAAGTTGTTCTGGATAATGAGGACAGCATGATCAAATTAATGAATGTGACAGGGCCTCTCCATCATGTTTGGGGGACAGTCAGTTGACCACTTTGTCCAGAGTGGAAGGTTGATGCAGAGCAGGGGTAGGAGATGGAGAGGAGGGTGTGGCCCACATCGGAAAGTTGGGGGAGACCCTCAGAAGCCAGGCTAAGAACTTTGGTCTGTAGATTATGTGAAGCTATTGAAAATTAAGTAGGGGGGAGGAAGGAAGGAAGTGTATTAACCTCATAGCAGTGTGCAGAGTAGATGGAAGGGCATGAATCTGGTAGCTAATTAATGTCTGACAATAATCAAATGTCATAATCACAGTTTGGGCAGCCTCTTAAACTAACACAAAGATGATCATTATATGAATAACTTGTGTCTCTGCTGCCTCCTGTACTCTCAAACCGATTGCTGGTTTCTATTCATTCACCACATGTTATTTAGCACTTTTTCTATTCTAGTAGTGTGCCTGTCCCTCTGTTTAGCACTAAAAACCTTCTGCTTCATATAGTTATTTATATGTCTGTCTCCACCACTATAGCACCTCCCTGAGGAATCCAAATTTTCAATTTGAGTCTGTTTCCTAGAGCATGCCTGGACTAAGATTACTGGAGCCAAGGAGATCTCTATCAAAGAAATAGCAACCCTGCCTCCTAGTTCCTGAACTTGGCTTCCAGGGTGGAATCTATTATTAAATAAATAAGGCATTAACCAAATCAAACAACTTTTAATGACCCAGAAAAAATAATTCAATACACAATACACACACACACACACACACACACACACACACACACGGAGTAAAGAGAAGAGCAGACGTCTCGGCAGCACAGCTCACAGTGAAGCCCGAGAATGCTGGCAGCAATGTGATTTCAGTAAATCTTGCAACTCCTATGCATTTTCCTGGAGAAGACAGACTCCTGCCCTCCAGACTCGGTTTACATGTGCTCATGGACGGGAAAGAAAACTAGAGGTCATCATTCCCTCCTTCATTCAGTATGAATTGAGCCTCACTGAGTCCTGGGCACTGTGCTAGGCTCTGAGGATGAAAAGACCAGGTTGATCTCTCTCAGCCCTTGGGGTGTGGGAAGGCAGAAGTGCCAACTAATCCACTGTGAATAATCCAGGGTCTGGCAGAGGCCAGTTCACAAGAATATTAAGAAAGAACTGCCAGTTCTGCTGGTGGTAGAGTGCTGGGGTCTGCAAGCCTTCCGAGGGGAGATCGGTTTTGAACTCGGCCTTTGAAGATGAGAAAGTCAAGTGGAATGGATTGAGGGGAAGAGCATTTTAGGCAGGGGATACTGTAGGAACAAAGACATAGAGGGGCTCAGGTTTTTTAAAGTAAGGCTGCTATTGGCATTTTGGCCAGGACTGTTATAAAACGTTGCCTACTCCCCAATTACACTGCACAGTTTACATTTTCTTCCTACCTAGCACCCCACAGTCACAACCAAAGCTTTCCAAACATTTCCAAAGGCCCAGGGGGTAAAGGGAGTGTGTGTGGTGGGTTCAGGGCCGTCCTGCGTGAGAACCACTGGAGGGAGTGCTTGAGACTTGAGTGAGAGGAGGCGCCATATTGTATAAGCCCATTTTGGGGGAAAGTTGGTCCTTTTCCTTAGAGTGTGGGGAAGCAATGCAAATTCTGCATGAGGGAAAGACCTGGTCAGAGGGATCTATGTTTATAAAAGTCACTCTGACTTCAGGGTGAGGGGTAGATTGGAACAGGCAGTGGCCGAGAAATCCAAAGTAGATTCCTTCCTTCCTTCTTTCCTTCCTAATCTCCTTCCTTCCTTCCTTCTTCCTTCCTTCCTTCCTTCCTTCCTTCCTTCCTTCCTTCCTTCCTTCCTTCCTTCCTTCCTTCCTTCCTTCCTTCCTTCCTTTCCTTCCTTCCATTTTTTTCTTCAGGATCTATTTTTATCAACACATAATTAGTAAGTTAATTGTTCTCTACTTTTCCTTGGCCATTTGCTTGAGAATTTCAAAGAATGGAGCTTCTTTCCCATGAACTGCTTCCTTAAAAACCACTTTTCTGAAGTGGTTGTAAATGATCTCAGGTCTTGTCTAATCCTTACATTATGAGGCAGGGACAATTGTACCTATTATATGGATAAAGAAATGGAAGTTCGGAGGTCTGAATCCAAATCCTAGGCTTTTAACCACCCTACTTTAGTGACTGGGGAGTTTCGTTGCCATTTTACTATTAATTTTTTTTAACATTAGCGATGCAGTACCCGAGGAAATATCTCTAAAAGACGGGGAGCTTGTTCTTTTGCCTTAGTTTTTTCTTTTCCACCAGCTTTTTTTGGGGTACTGCAAATTGCTCCTTTAAGCCTCAACACTGGGCCACCATGCTTTATTTAGGGGCTTTGCTGGACACGCCTCAATTTCCCCTTTGGGGAAAAATTATTTTACTAAATATCACTCACTGCCTCCCACATCTTTAGCCAAGATGTTCTCATTTTCTCAGAGCCAGAATAAGCTGGCAAGGTGCTAGAGTCAACGCCGGCTGGGACCCACATGTGCTTCCGCTGGCTGAGGAGTGATAGACCAGGCAGCAGCATCCTTCAACTCAGACTTTCTCCCGGCCTGATTTATTGCTCCCGTCTCTTGCTCTGGCTTTTAGCTAAGATTGCCTTCCAAAGTCTTCACTGCTGATCCAATATTGTCCATGTGCATTTTCGCTTTGCCACTGTTGACGGAGAGCTTTGGGCACATGCCCTGACACCACCCACTCCTGCCCGATCTGCAGGAACCATCTTTAATCTGTCAAAACCCAGATCTGTTCACATGCCGCAAAGGTGGCTCCTGTCCAAAGCCACTTCCGCCCCTTCCCCTGCTCTGGTCACGTGGCAGCTGAGCAACCAGCTTCAGAGGCTGGAGGACTCGGCCCAGCCTCTTTGAATCCTGACCCAGGTCTCCTAGTACGCTGTCTGGTCAATTGCATCAGAGATCTCTGTAGTGAAAAAATGCAATAATGTTTTCTCAAGAGAACCAGAGTAGCCATTTATTTTGGCTTCACCATATCGATTCAAGGAAATCTTTTCCCTCTTCTTTAAATTGTTCCTGGAGTCAGCAGGGTTTTTGTGCTCAACCATTTGCCCAGGGCAAAACCCCTTCAATCCAAGCCCACTGGATCATGTTTGCCAATGTGGGAAAACACTCAAGCAAAATATCTTCCCCAGAATTAGTGAAAGACTCCTTTTAAGGATTGTTAATAAAAATCAGGCATGTCTTTTGGTGTAATTTTTCATTTCGGAGGCCAAAGTATAGCCTGGCTTTTAAGACCTGCAAGCACACAAGGCCTTCTCTGGGTGAGTTGGAGTCTCCTTCCGGACGCCTGGAGCTCCGGAGTTCCCACTTTGAGGAGAGTGTGTCTGTGTGCATGTCTGACTCTCCCTCTCTCACATAGTTCGCATTTTCCTGTCATTGCAGTGTCACTCCGGCTGCATTGTATGAAACTAGTATTTTTATTTTTGACCTTTGGAAATTTTTTCCTCCTAGCACCTAGAGACAATAAAGCTGGATTATGAGTCTTCATGAAAAAAATTTCTCTTGTGTTTCCCCAAATTGCAGAGCATTTAAGACTGGTCTTAGGATCTGCTTGTATCAGCAGCTGCCACTCAATCCCTTTTCTTTAGGGTGGTAGGGTGGGCAGGTATGTGTGGTTTGAAAGAATTCTCAAGATGATTCTGATAAATTCCATCCCGCTCCCATTGAGACTCTCCGGTCTAAATAGAGGCACAGCTATTTGGCCCCTTTGACCAAACTCGTGGGAATCTTGGTCAAGGTTTCCACACTGAAACCTCAGTCAAACCATTTAATACTTTCGATATGGTCAAAATAGTTGAACAGGTTATGTATGGATGTCTGAATATTGCTAAATTTCAAGTTTTTCAGCCTTTCTGGGAATACTCTAAACTTTTCCACCGTTCCTACAATTTCTGCCCCACTGGACTTAAATTCCTTGGGATAACTTTGGCAAATTGTTAACCATTTGGAGTGTCAAGTTCCTCATCTGTAAAATGGAAGGGATATGTACCTTGTACTGTTTTGAGAATTAGAGGAAGGGTACGTATGTTGCCTAGCACAGTGCCAGAAATACAGTAGGCACTCCATAAACGACTGCTATAACCAAGATAATGATACTGATATTTACAGTCGCGAGCAACACAGCTTGATTTTTCTTCAGTACATTCTGATCTTTATTGGCAAGGTAACCCGAGATTCCCAAGACAAGAGTGACATTCCACGATATGCTGAGCTTCTCCTATGTGCCATTGTCAAGGTTTGTGATTGTAAGCAGTAGATTGATTTAAGCAGAAACAAATTTATGGAAATGATATCAGGGAGCCCAGAGAATAACCAGGAAAATTAGGGGACAGGCTTAGAAAACAGGGCAGAAACAGGCTTAGAGCAAAAACCTTAGGCACTCCAGCCGAGTCCATATTACGGAATGGTTTCACCAACACCACTGGCCTGGACCAGCCCTTGATGTGGCTGCCACTGCTGCCACCGCAGAAGGATTTCTCTGCTCATTTTGCTTCATGAGTCATCAGCTTCCAATTCCAAGTTTGGGGTGGCCATCACATGCCCCTGCCCTACTGCAAGAGAGGCTGGGAAAAGAAGTATCTGGCTTTGGGGGAAGAGAAGACACTGTTCAAAGGTGGGAAATTCTCCAAATGTAGAGAGAGAATCAGACACTAGGGTAACACAAAAGCCAGTAAATATCTACCACATTTGGGATTTGTTGTTAAATTTGGACACATTCCTTACCATGACTTTCCATGGAGCGTGTGAATTCCTATTTGCCTTCACCAAATCGTATATTTCACTATTGCCAGACCTTTCCCTCAACAGGTATTTATTTGGTTCATATAAATATTGGTACTTATAATAGACAAAGTACGTATTTTGTATTTAGTGCCAAAAAAAAAAAAAAAAAGAAGCGCCCATCCTGGTGTACAAATACATGAGAGGGGCTGGATCTCTGAGAGCACAGTATTTGATTCAAGGGGTCATGGGATACTTGGATGGAAAGCATTCCTAAGCTTGTCTAACCCATCTCTTCTCTTCTATAAGAAAAAAGTACATGTAAGACATCATCAACTGTCACAGACAAATTATATTACCCAGTAGCCTCACCCTACCCTAGAATCTCAGCTCATAGAACAGTCCGAGGGGAGGAAGCAAACTTTCTTCCAAAATAAAGTCAGGTCAACAAGTAGAGCAAAAGTTGGTACAATCCTTCTGGAGGACAATTGGACAGTTTGCAACAAGAACTTCAAAAATGTCTGCTTCTTTAATTCACTACTTCCTCCTTTAGAAACCAAGCCTGAGGAAATGTAGACAGAGGTGGAAAGAAAGTTTATGTTCCAGAAAGTTCATTTATAACAGGGTAATATATGCTAGAAAAATATTGTTTCTGATTTTTTAAAATACACACCTACGACCACATAGCCATATTAAAAAATCCAATAAGAAATGTACCAAAATGTCAACTGCAAGGTTCTCTATGGATGGAGGGGTTGTAGTTGATTTGTAAACGGTAGTTTTTATATTTATACTTTGAGACTTCCAGAACTTTCTACAATAAACGTATTTCTTTTCAATTAGAAAAATAGTATGCATTTCTCTAGAAAAAAAAAAATCCATCAGATAATACCATCTTCAAAGAAACCAAAAAGAAAAAGGCTAAACCAGTTTTCAGGGGGAAGGGCTGTCCCATGCATCCCGAGGGGCTGTCTAGGTGGAGGGCAAAGTAAAACCTGAAAGTTTAAAGCCAATCAGTTTGTCTTCACGGGCCCTAGATGGGGAAAACTTCAGTCATTTCCCTTGCCTGGCACTCTTGTGGTCAGAGGATGAAATCCAATCATGGGGTCAGTTGGGTTTATACATTCCATGGCAAACCAATTTGGCCATTTCTCTGCATTTCCCAAAAGTTCTCTGACTTCCTAGACAGGAATTGTGAGCACAGGGAGACCTTTATGCTGGTTCCTGTAGCACATCTGGTTTACAGTGTGTGCCAGACGGGCTCCCTTTCATCCTGAAGGAGGTGCAGGAGGGGACACATGAGCCTCTGTAGGTCCAAGGAACTTCCCCAGTGGAGGCTCTAGTTTTTGGTGAACTGTTTTAAGTTAAGATGTAAGTCTATCATGTTGAAGTCACAATGTCGTTTATATTTAAGAGAATATGCCTTTTATTACAGTCTGCCCATCTGACCTGTAGGTTCATTGCTCAGCCTAAAGACATTTGGACAAGCTATTGGTCAGTTTCTGACACCACCATGCCTTACATCAATATTTATCGAGTATCTATTATTGCCTGCACTGTGGTCTGCACTAGCATATAGTAATGAATAAGACAGATGTGGTCCCTCTGCTCAGGGAACTCACTGCCAGCAGTAAGAGGACACATTACTCTGGTGCGTCCTCTTACATTTGAGGACAGACAGCTGACTTTCGACCGTTACTTGCCCTAGTCTAATTTTTAGTCTATACACAGCCTCTGGTGGTACCAACCATTCCATCACCTTTTAGACATGCTGGGTGGAAAATAAAACCCTGGAAAATACTCAAGTCTACAAGTTCAATGATAGTGAAGGGAAGATATTGCTGGAGGAGGGCGAGTGACTAGATTCATCTGCTGAGAAGAAAAGGTTGAGATGGTTGAGTGGCCAATACTGACAAGGGGAGAGGAATAAAAGAAGAGAGGAGCCGAAATGTAAATGCCACTGCAGCCACGTTAGGCCCCGTGAGTCCACATCACGGACCACATTCAAGCTCCTTCCAGGAACTTCTAGCCACACCCTTGCCACTATACTATACTGTTCGTAAAGATTCTCCTTTCATTCTTCATTCCTTGCTGGAACTCTTAGGGAAAGGAAGCCAGACTCAATCTCCTTTACCTAGTTACCACCAAATTCCTCCTTTCTCTTACCCTAAAGGCCCAAATATTCCTGCTGAGATTCTTTCCTAGACAACCAGCCCAGTGCGGTCTAACCAATCCTCATGTCACATCACAGGACATCACTCTTTATCCAGAAACCAACCAGAAGCCTAACCACTGAAATGTTCACAGTTCTCTACAAGAGTAAACACTACTTACAACAACTCCAAAACTTCTCAAGATCTTAAAGTGCCTTTTCATTTATTAAAGATAGATGAAATTATGCTTTGAAAAGTTGTTGGCATTCATGTTTGGTGCCATTCTTCAATTTTTTTTTTTAAAAGTCTAATCTATATATTCTTTAGGTACAGGCCCTCTCAGGGTCCAGGAAGGAAACAGAATTAACCCCGCATGGTTCAAAATAGGAGACTTTTGGGAAATGACCACTTATAGAGGGGTAATCAGGGTTGAGGGAACCCACAGGGAAATTGATGCACTAGAGACCAGCAACAGTGGGGATTTATTACCCTCCACTGTGCTAGGAGGGGCACAAGGAGGAACCAGGGTTACCAGTGGGCAGGGAGAACCAGCCTTAGAGGAGGGTGCTGGTGTGAGCCAGAGTCTATGAGAGATGCAACATCTACTTGAATCAGAGGCAGAAGCAGAATGGGAGCAGGAAAGGGAAGCAGAACCGGACCTCTTCCTCTTCCCACCTGCTATTCACCATTGGCCACACCCAACCAGAAGCCAGGTGGCGAAGGGAGAGAGGTCAAGATAGGCTGATGATGTAGATGGGGTCTACCTCCCAGGGCACAGAAAGGGGCAGATAAAGGTAAAGAATGGGTTGAGTGGGGCAGAGACTAACCAGCACAGGTACTCTCATACCCAGAATATGGAGTTACTCAGAGCATTATTTTCCATTACTCTTGCTAAATGTCATTTTATTGGTCAAACCTCCCAAGAGTTGTGGGTTGGCATTTTTATTTTTCCCTCCCACAAATGCTTTCTAAAGGTCATGGCTAGTTATCCCTGTGACATCATCATTTTATTTATTCAAAAATATTTATTGGGTACTTAGTATGTACCAGACACTATTGGAAAAGGTCCCATCATTCCCATTCATGGGGATAATTTCACCTCCCATTTTTCAATGAAATTCTAAATAATTCTTACCATTTGGACCAGTATTTATATAAACACATCTGCTTTACTTTTTGATAAATCTCAATTGTGTTTGACTTGTTAGTCTCTTCTGGACAACTAAACCCCAAAGCCTCTCAGAAGCTAACAGAAGTTTATAGTTATTTTCTAAACTAGAACTCCAGTTATTGGTGACTACACACACACACGCTCACACTCACACTCACACTCACACACATATATGTATATATATCTTCCAAAATAAAACTTGTTCTTGTTAAATATAGATAATATTTTAACAAGAAAACTGTCCTTTTTAAGAGTCTGCCTATGTCAGTGACTTTCAGGTTTTTCTACTGTAGTCTGCAGTAAAAGATACATTTGGTATCTCAACCCAGTTCCATGAAACAAATACTTACCATTACCTTCTTTGATGCATTCTGTTCTGTTCTGTTCTGTTCTGTTCTGTTCTGTTCTGTTCTGTTCTATTCTATTCTATTCTATTCTATTCTATTCTATTCTATTCTATTCTATTCTATTCTATTCTTCTATTCTAATTTCTTTTTTAAAATGCTGATAGTAATGCACTAAATTGATTTTATACTATATTAATGCATTGCACTCTGCAATTTGGAAAACATTGGCCTACATAATACCTTGAAATTATTTTTAAAATAGACCCAACACTGGGATCTATATTTAAAGGGTGGTTAAGATGTGCTAAATGTTTGTTTTTCAGTCATCATCAAAAGTGCCAATCTCACCATTTTTCTTTCATTTTAAAAAAGCCAAACTGGTTTGACCAGCAGCAATCCCCTGTGTTCCCCTTAACCCCAGTTTGGAGGAGGGCCCTGCATTTACTGCCAGTTTGGCTTGTGGCTGGAACAGATTGGTAGCCAAGATGGGCAGCTGTGGCTTACCAAACCGTCTTCATAGACCCAACCAGTGTTTTTTGTTTATTTGTTTTAACCTGAAAAAAATCTGCCTATGTTTGATTTACAGTTGTTGGGGGAAAGGTTTTACTGCCAAGACAGTGCAGGTGGTCCTGGGTGGGCACCTGACTAATTGCTGAGGGGTTGGGGGAGTTTATATGGGAGTGGAGTCCTCTCCCACCCCCGAGACTATGTGGGAGAGGACGAGGGGAAGGGAAAGCTCTGCTACTATTCATTAGGCACTTACCATGTATTAAGGGCATTCTACACATTAGCTCATTTAATTGTTACAACGATCCAGTGAGTAGGCATTATTATCTTCATTTTAGGGCAGAGGGGAGTATTGCCATTCAGACAGGAGGAAAAAAGTTCCCAAAGCTCCAGCAGGCAGTGTGTAGCAGAACTAGAAATCAATTTTATCTCTCACTCATGATACTATAATGCTTCCTCTTTTGTCTCTGATCTGGAAAGAGGGGCAGGTAGGAGTTATTTTTTTGTTTTCTTTTGTTTATTTTGCTAGTGGGCATTATATGTGGGGTGTGAGGGGATGGAGGTTATTTTCTAGTTTCTGGGGTTGCCTTGGGAAATGCCATCCCTGTGTTCATATTTCTTGGTTAAAATTTAGAATTCCAGGTGTAACACAAATAAATGATTGGAAACTAGAAGGCAACTAATATTATCATTGATAATAAAAACAACAGACTTCTAAGAACCATTCAGTCTGTATTTGCTTTATAATGTCTTTATGAGAAAAAAAAGCAATTTCCAAATAACATACGTTTGAATTACATTTAATTTGTGATCTGGTGAATGTGTGTATTTAATATATGCAAAATATGATTTCATGTCTGGTTGTTTTCCACCACCACCCCCTCCCCGCCCCCACCCGCCATCAAAAATGATAATGAGTTACATATTTACATGGTTAGAGGAAGAGAATTGAAAACTATGGAAATAAAGCAACATCGTAGTCTTGTACTATAAAAGTTAGAGCAGATACAGAAATAAAAGGAGTTGAGAGAGGGTGCTTCAGGACCTTCCAGGAAAGACCGATGTTGAAACTTTCAGGAAGAAGGAAGTTAACAGAGACTTGCCACTCTGAGAAGCAAGAAAGATCAGTACGAACAGGAAAGACTTCGTGACTTTGACTTTTAGCCACCTTACAAGCTAAAGCGACTCCATATGCTAACATCTTGCAGGCTAAATAGTGTGTTAACATGCTTTGTAAAGACCGTCTCCTTTGAAACTTGGCTGAAAGGAGCCAGAACAACAGGGTTATAGTCAAGATAAGAGAACAAGTATACCTTTTTGGTATTAGACTTTTTGGTTTTCTTCATGTGATGTTGTAGCAGTTAGGTTTGATAAGTGAATTACTTAGCTACATTAAGGTCTAATGGATATTTGTCTGTCCTATATAAACATTACTAAAGTATCTCTCCGGGTTTTAGCTTTCCAGGACTTAAATTGTCCATGAAATAACTGTTTTGCTCATTACGTTCATCGGAAAGAAACCAAGGAGGATCAGTTGATAGTTATAACTTGAGGTGCGAGGGGAGTGGGACTCTTTTTGAGATATGTTCCGCTGCCCCAATTAAACATGGATAATAAAATTACAAAAAAAAAAAAATAAAAAGAAAGAAAAAAAAGAAGGGAGACAAGGATAAATCATATAAAGTTATAAAATGCTTACGTTACATAAGTAATACAAATTCCAAAGTTGTGGACCCGCAGAATCAAATGCTTGTCATACCTAGGAAGTAATATGTATCCTCAAAAATCCAATGGCTCTGGAGACTTCTTTAATGTTGCTACTCAGATGCCCAAAAGATCTGTGATCCAAGCAGTTGAGGTCATAGTTCTATGCAAATGCTGCCTCTGAATATTTTCATAATGACTTTCTGCTTGTTTTTTTTTGGGGGGGGGCTTTGAAAAATAAAGATGCTTCCATTAGAGTTGACCCACGGAAGAGATGATCAGCATCCTACATAATATCCTTCCAGTGTCCAGCCCAGACTTTCTGTCTTGGGGAGTGAACTATCATGGCTCACTCTCTGTAAGCTGTTTGGAAGTCAGAGGCCAAGATACCAATATTTATGTTCTCCTTGAAGTTAATATTAAGGATCAGGTACTGATTTCTTGGGCAAGTCACACACACCACCTGAAAAGTGAACTCTGGATTCCAAGCAAGTTCCATTTTCTTCCCTATTCGTGGTCTCGGTGCATGCGTAAGGAAAAGGACAGAAAACTAGATTTGGGGCCAAAGTGAAGAAATGCTACGTAGATACAAATGTAGGGGTGATTAGAAGAGCCGACTCTCATTAAACAGGATTTGCTCTTTTCCAACTGGACATGCACAGGAGTTGGTTTTAAAAAAGTATTAACTTATTTTTTTTCCCCTTCAAGCTTAGCCAGAGACCTCATGGAGGTCTAAACCCAAGCCAAGCTTGATCTGTTTTAATTCAACCACTGTTGATTTATGGCTTAGCAAAAAATGTCTGAGAATTTTTTTAAGTTGAAAAAATTTTTTTTACCTTAACTTGACTCTCTCACATCTCAAATACAACTGAAGGGATATTTCTCAGACTTTCAAAAGACAAAGCCATCTTTGGAAAGGAAGCTCTGAAAGCTTCAAATCCCAGTGAGAAATCGTGTGATAGTTTATATACAGGTAAAAACAAACATATTGAAAGGCCATATGACACTGTATATATGTTCATTTGATTCCTCTTGAATAGAGACTAGAATAGAATCAACCCAGGGCCAAAGGGGATGCATGAGGTGGGTTGGGGACATTTTCAGGGTTAGCGCTGGAAAAAGAGACACAAAAGTTTCTCTCTTCTTTCTTTTATTTCCCCTATCTTCCTCTTTTTACCACCCCCTGTCCCCGCAATTCCAAAAAGAAAACAAAAAATGCCCCCAAACCTCCAAACCCCTCTCAATGTCCAGAAGAAAACAATTGCATGAGTTGCCTTTTCTACCTGGCTCTGGAATGTATGTCATTTCACAATACAAGAAGGAATTGGACTAATAAGCAATTACCAACCGCAAGAAGAAAACCGATACCAAGTCGCTCATCCCTTCCAGCTCTAACATTTTATGGGTCTAACCTGTTCACAATGAGCAATTCTTTTCCTGCCCTTCTGTCATTTAACCATTCACTAGCTGTGGGTGAATAGTTTGCACTTTCTGTTTTTTCCTGTGTAATCATTCCCATATAATTAGAAGCTCAGTGAGAGCTGGAAGTGATGATATATTTTGTCTCATTTCTCACAGCTGTGATCTCTAACCTCTCTCCCAAGCTTTCACACATTAGCCCAGTGACTGTGAGTCCCAGGCCTCAAAAGAGCATGCAGAAGGAAAAAGGCAAAGGTGTCTTTCTTCCTGATGCTGAGGAAGAACCCACCATATAATTCCTGAAAATTGCATTGCACTCTTTTTTCTGAAAAAGAGTCCCCTTCTTCGAGAAGCAAGGAAGGGGACCTTCTCTGCCATCATATGTTTGTGCACTCTGTGTTTCTCTACTAAGTGCATCTCTTTATGAAAGCAGTATACTGCTTATACTGCTTATATAATAGCTCTGCTCGTGAATATTAATATACTTCCATTACTTAGACTGTCTTGGCCAAGACCTAGAATTACTGATTTTACTTTTAATGCTTTAAATTCCTTTCATGGTTTTAGTTTTTCAATTTCATGACTACAATGAACTCCTTGGAGACCAAGGCTACATCCGTGCTGTTCATTAACTTTCTTGCCTCAGACATTATCCTGGGTGCATATCAAGTAATGGACCAATGGGCAAGAAATAGATCTGATTATGAAAATGAATGAAATAAAGGGCCAGAATCATGTTTAAGTACAAAAATTACCAGTCTGATTTTGGCATATTCACTTTTTACCAAAACATGACATCAATGTTTATAAGTGAATTTGTAAGAACAAAATAGTGGACATTTATTGAGCATTTACATTATTCTGTGTACTGTGCAAAGCACTTCATAAATATTATCTCATTTAACCTGTAATAAGGTTAAATGAGATAATTGTTAACACAATTCTAGTGTCATTACTACTCACAATTAGGTGCTATTGCTGTTGATACTGTACCTTCAATATTCAATATAATTCATTTGGTCCTTACATGAGTTTATCAGGTTGTATGTGTTTATCTTGTACTATGTGAAGATTTCATAGTGTTTATTATATTTCTCATCTATGTTTGTTATATTAATTGCTCTAAGAAAAAGGTTCCTAAGACTAGCTGCTTAAAGAACCAAAGCATTTACCTCTCTCTCATGGAAAAGTCCAGGAGGCAGATTTCAGGTTGGCTGGTGGCTGTGCTCCACATGGTCGTTCAGGGACCTTGGTTCCTTCCATATTTTTTCCCCACCATCTGCTAGGTATATCAAGGCATCAGGCCAGAAATGGCATGTATAATTTCTACTTACTTTGGAGAAAACTTCATTGCATGGCCACACCTAATTTCAAAGGATGCTGAGAAATGTAGCAGCCAGCTGTCCAGCTACAGTTCTGTCACTGTAGGGATGAATGGAATTCAATGAGTAGTTCACTATGTTCATCACAGTCTTCAATAAATAAATTGTAAACAAGTGGAGAGCTAGGTCTATGTCTTATTCCCATTTGTCCCTATTATAGGGACAGAAAAAAAAAAATACTTGATTCATGTGCCAGCACTCCCTATTCTGGTGTTTATGGAAGACATCACTAATAATCTAGATATGTTCTCAGAAGCCTTTGCAACACGGTGTTCCTGGAAGCCACTAGCAATAAATGGAAATTAACTGGATTTGAATCCTATTAGCCCTACCTGACTGTAGACATTCAAATATTGAATGAATAGAAGAAAGAATCATAGTATTTTCTTCCCCATAGAAACAGATATGTTGGTTGGTGTGATTTAAAAATATGTCTGAAAATTCTTTGATGCGACTTTCTTCATAAGGTAGTGTTTAATTCCCCTCCCCTTGAATGTGGGCCATTGGTGACTCACTTTAACAAATAGAATATGACAGAAGTAATGCTAAGTAACTTCTGAGGTTGTCGTAAAAGAGATATAGCTTCCATCTAGCATGCTCTCATCTTTGAAATGCTCACTCTGGGGGAAGCCAACTACCGTGTCACAAGGGCACTTAAGCATCCCTGTAGAGACATTCACATAGAGAAGAACTAAGGCCTCCAGCCAATAACAAGCATCAGCTTGCCAACCACACGAGTGAGCTTCCTAGGAACTGGATCTTCCAGCCCCAGTCAGGCCTTCAGGTGATGCAGCCCCTTACTCTGGCTCTAAGTATTGTCTTTTCCTCCTATGTACACATTCTATTTCTGCAACCTATTTCCACTTCCTTTCAGAGTGAGCACCTTCCTCACCCATATATGAGCAGAGGATTTAAGAGTCATCCTCACTTTCCAATGGAATCCTTCTGGGGCTCACTGTCGGTCTCCACATATCCAGTCTCATCATCCTTCCATAAAGCACCATGGTCTCTCATGCCCATAGAACTCCAGTGTGCCTGCTTCACCAGCCCCTGGATATGACTGAGAGAAATCAAGAAAGAATATTATATGCATGTTATTTATAAAAATGAAGTAAAATAAGAGAATAGCTGAAGAGACAGAAAATAGTTGCCTCTGAGATCAAGAATTGGGAATGGGGAAAGATGGAGCTAATTTTTAAATTATAAACCTAGTAGTGCTAATTGACTTCTAGATTCACATGCAGTCCCAATTTTATTATATACATAACAATGCATATTATATACTTAGTACATTGTTTACCTGCATCTATGGAAAAATTACTGGCATTAAACATTAAGATATGTAGAAGATAACATACGAAAGTCAACTATCCTATCGCTTGAGATGGTGAAGTTTACGGTTGTAGGTAAGTTTTAGCTTTAGTTGTTACCTCTGTTTCACAAACTCATTGGAAGGAAGGTGCATTGGTTTATCATTATAATTTTTTTGAGGGAGAGAAAGAGAGAACGGATAGGGAAGGACACCTTTCAGGGGACCAAAAGAGTTGGTTCAGCCTCAGCTGTACCACTAATTCACTGTGATCTTGAGCAGACTGCCACCTGTTGATCCCACTATAAAAGCATGATTGAACTAAGCTCTAAATAATATCAACGCTAGTAGCTACCATTTATCTATGACTTACTACGTAGCCGACTCTCTGCTATATGCTTTACTTACACCATTGGTTCTCAAATGCTCATCAGACTCACCTTTTCAGAACACAGATTACTGGGTCCACCCCAGAGTTTCTGGTTCAGGGGTGGAGCTGAGGCCTGAAAATCTGCATTTCTAACAAATTGCCAGGTAATGCTGACACTTCTGATCTAGGGACCACGCTTTGAGAAATATTGACTTATATTAACTCATTTAAGACTTACAAAAACACTGTATGATATTATATTCTTCAGTCGTTTAGATGGAGAAACTGAGACTCAGAGAGGTCACCCAGAACCCAAGAATCTTTGGACCAGAACTCTTGCTATAACCACTGAGCGCAGGGCCTTCTTCTGAGGTCCCCATCGCAGCTTCAACTCTTTATGTTTCCAGTTTACAAACAACAAAACCCAGACATCCAAGAAAAAGCCACAGCTCTTCAGAAAATCCCAAGAAAATCCTGAGCATGTGCAGCTTCTCCCTGTGGTGGGTGAATGGGCGCCAAACCCCAGAGTGGTCATGGGAGGGAGAGCGATGGACTACAGAGCCGCCTGGCCTGAGCAAGGCTCACCAAGGAGTTGCAGGCTCATTAAGGCACCCCCCCAACTGCCTTGAACTTTTCTTTCCCTTCTCCTACAGTTTATTTGGCATTCTCCGAGTCTCTTAATCCACAGTCATTTGGGTGGCAAAAAAAAAAGTGGAAATGAGCTTTCTTCAATGTTGACTTTTCTTTCAAATTCATGACGATGTGGTGTCCCCAGGAATGGTTATTTTCTTCCCTTTCTCCCTAGCGTGAATTCTCAAGTAAGTAGCAAATGATTTCAAATGCATGCCGACTACAGTGGACAGCTGCCAGGAGAGAAGTGAAAATAAACTGGTGACAGGAAGTGTCACAGTTCACAGAAAGGGCAGCGAGGATATAGTAGAGCAAGCCCATGACACTTCTGGGTCCACATGCTGAAAGAGTTACCCAGACGGACTGAGTAGCCACAAATCTCCAAGTAATTCATTAAGTAAGGGGAAACACTCCCAGAAACCTTTCTCTCTTCTCCTAACACCCTTTGTCTTTTAATTTCCAAACTCTGGGTTCATTCCTATGTCAGGCAAGCTTGGGTGAGTCTCTCTAAACAACTTCTTCATTCGTGATGGAACACACTGCAGCAAACTAACGCTTTGACTCTAAGTGTTTTAGCAGGCTGAGAAAGTTTCCAAGCTTTAGGATCACAAGATGGATATATAATCAGAGTGAACTACAAAATAGCATCAAAAACAGCATGAAGGGTGGTGGAAACAAAAGCGAATCATATGGAATTTTGCCCAGTAAAGGGATTACACAGCTAGAAGGAAAGCTATAGAGATAAAAATTACATTAAAAGTTAGTCACGAGTTAAAATAAGATGACAGAGTTGAGGTCAAGCATATCAATCAATGTAAATGGGCTTAATTTACTTATGTAAAAAATGATTTTCAATTTAGCTAACAAAGCAAAATCCAACATTCTGCTCTAAACAAGAGATACACATAGAATAAGAGATCCCAAAGGTTAAAAATAAAAGGATAAACAAAGGTATTAAGGCACATGCAAATTAAAACTTAAAAGCAGGGTTGCAATCTTGATATTTGACAGGCTGAAATTCAACCCAAAAAAGTATTAAAGGAGCCAAAGAAGGAGAAGATAAGATCCTAAGGGCGACAATTCATAATAAAGGTATATTGATTATTAATGTTTACATACCTAACAATATGAGATACAGGGGAAATAGAAACCTACTAATATGTCTCTCTCATCCAAGACAGATCAAGTGGATAGTAAGGATACAGGAGATCAAAAGACTTAACCAATAAGGTAGCTCTTTAGGTAGAAATCTGAATCCCAATATTAGAGAAACAGCTTCTTCTCAAGTGACCATACCTTGGGCTACAAGAAAATCATCGATAAATACCAAAGAACAGAAAGAATACTCTCTGATCACAATATGATAAAACTAATCATTATTAACAAATAAAAAACCCCAAAAGACCACTCCACTTAAAAATAAAAAAAACATGTTAATGAGCAGCTGTTGGTCAGTGGTAGAAGTGCAACATTCACTTCTTGAAAATAATGATAATGGAAACATAAATAATCAAGTCTATGGATTCAGCTAAAGCAGTTAATAGTGGGAAAAGTTTAGCATTAAATACCTATATCAATAAAAATGAAAATAAACGAATCATTCTCTCTACTCAAAAAGCTGGAAAAAAAAAACAATAAAGTAAGCCAAAAGAATCTAGAAGAAAAGAATCAATAAAGATGAAAATTAATGAATTAGAAATATAAAAAGAATAAGACTAATAAATAAACCCAGGGCTAAAACAATCAGCAATACAAACCACCAGGTAAACTAATTAAGAAAATAAATGGTAGAAAGCATAGACATTAAATTAGAAATAGTAGCAGCGGATGGGTGGGGAAAACCATCAAAGCAGAGGAAATTTAAAATGAAAACATAAGAGACTATTTTTTCAACTTTATGCAAAAATATTTTAAAACCTAGATGAAATGGATAATTTTCTAGAAAAATACAACTTACCTAAATTGATCCCTTTAGAGACAGAAAGTATTAACATATCGATTACCATAGAAGAAACAGAAAGTAATTAAAGGGCTCCCCTACAAAACAGCACCAGGCCCAGATGGTTTCACAGAGGAACTCTACCAAACCTTTTTTTTTTTTTTTTTTTTGGACAGATCCTGCCTCGGGTTTATTTGTACAAATAGCACAGTAGGACACCAGCCCATTGCAGACAGCAGCCCAGGGTCACACCAAGTCCTTCCATCCACATATTGGAAGGACAGAGGCCTCTACTCTGGAGTCTCTGTGGGGGTTCTGGACAGTTTTGGGAGCAGAAGCTTGAGTCGGAGGCAGAAATACAGCTGCAGTCTGGGCGTTGGTTTGGGCTTTGGCCTTGGACTTCGGCCAGCAGAGCCTGAGACCTCAGTGATACGGGCACGAGCGTATTTCCCAAGTTTAGGCTGAGTAATATAGGCAAGTTGATTAAGTTTGTGGCTGCTGCCCTTTGGGATCTTGGGCTTGACCTTGGGCTTTACAAGGGCCTTGATAGTCTCAACATGTGCACTCATGTCCTTGGTGTCATTGGCCTGCATCTTCTTCAGGCCCTTCTTGTGCTTCTTGGCAAAACACATGTTCCTCAGGAACTTGGGGTCCATGCCCTTAATTGATTCGTATCTGTGTGATTGGGTTTTCTTGATGCCATTTCTGTGCCACTTTTGGGACTGGTTGTGTGTGGTGTGGTTCTTGGCCTTGGCCATATCTGCATCGAACCTTGCAGCTCCCTCTACCAAACCTTTAAAGATCAGATATCTCAATCTTACTTAAGAACAAAGAAAAAGAAAAACTTCAGATAATTTGAGCATTAATAAGAAAAACTGCAGTGGACAGAAACGTAAAATATGTTCATTTCCATGAATAGATACCAACTGGTAATAATACTGAGAACAAAACAACAACAACAATAAAACTTTTCACTTTTGGAAAATATCAGAGACCTTTATTTTGAAAGCTGGCTAAGAAAGGGGAAAAAAATCAAGTATCTATCTTTCTTTTCCTATCTGGACTGTATATCATGATGAATGTAAGTTTCTCTTTATAGAAACATTTCAGATAAAAAATGAAGCCTACTGATACTTTTAGAATATCACTATTTTGTAACCTCTAACAAAATTCATGGATCTGGGCTATGATCACTAAAGGCTGCTCACTTCTCAAAGGACTGATCAAGAGACACTACATGTCTTTTGATGAAAGTCTACTGCACCATCCATAATGCATTCTTGGCACAAAATCAAATCTGAATCTGACCAAGCCTCTAGAACTACTAATTTATAAAAAACATATGGTCTAGAAGAACATGTGAAGTAATATCACAGGGATGCAATCTGGAAAACCCAAACTATGGGGACTCTATAGCAGGGGTCCCCAACCCATGGGCTACAGACCAGGTCTGTTAGGAACTGGGCTGCACAGCAGGAGGTGAGCAGTGGGTGAGTGACCAAAGCTTCATCTGTGTTTGCAGCCTCTCCCCAGCACTAGCATCACTGCCTCAGTTCTACTCAGATCATCAGGCATTAGATTCTCATAGGAGCACCAGTCTCTGGTGACAAAAAGTTTGGGAACCGCTGCTCTATAGAACAGATGATTCAATTTCCTAAGCAAATAAATTGCAAGGGGTAAGAAGGGATGGTGGAGAAATGTATAGATTAAAAGAAATTGAAGAAACATTAACCAATCCAACACATGGATGCAATTTGTATGAATTCTTTGTATATTTTGGATATTAGGCCCTTATCAGAGGTGTTGCTTGCAAATATATTTTCCCATTCGGATGGTTCTCTCTTTACCTTGTTAATGGTTTCTTTTGCTGTGCAGAAGCTTTTTAGTGTGACGTAGTCCCATTCGTTTACTTTAGCTTTTACTTCCATTGCCTTTGAGGTCAAAGTCATAAAATTCTCTTTTAGTCCAAGGTCCTTGAGTTTCATTCCTATGTTTTCTTCTATACATTTTATTGTTTCGGGTCTTCTATTCAGGTCCTTAATCCATTTTGAGTTAATTTTGGTGTGTGCTGATAGACAACAGTCTAGTTTCATTCTTTTACAGGTGGCTTTCCAGTTTTCCCAGCACCATTTATTGAAGAGGCTTTCCTTTCTCCACTGCATGTTTTTGGCTTTTTTGTCGAAAATTATTTGCCCATGTAAACATGGGTTTACTTCTGGACTCTCAGTTCTGTTCCACTGGTCTGTGTGCTGTTTTCTTTGCCAATACAATGCCGTTTTGATTATTGTCGATTTGTAGTATAATTTGAAGTTGGGCAGAAGGATGCCTCCGGCCTCGTTCTTTCTTCTCAGGATGGCTTTGGCAATTTGAGGTCTTTTGTGCTATAGATGCAATTTGGATCCTGATTCAAACAAACTACGTATATGA
This sequence comes from Pteropus medius, assembly GCF_902729225.1. NCBI lineage: Eukaryota > Metazoa > Chordata > Mammalia > Chiroptera > Pteropodidae > Pteropus > Pteropus medius. Next base: position 25,544,465 of record NW_024344378.1, on the reverse strand, counting down.
CAATTTAGGGAAATTTAGACACTGACTGATAATATGATACTAAACATTCATTGTTCATTTTTTGAGGTGTGATATTGGTATTATAACTTTAAAATAGAGAGGAAATCCATGTATTTCAGAGATACAATTTGAAATACTTAAAGACAAAATTATATGATGTCTGGAGTTTTCTCCAAGAGAGTGAAGGTGGGAGGGGAGAGAATTAGATGAAGCTGTAAATAAATAAGATTGGCCCGGAGTTGATATCAGATGATAGAAACTGGATGATAGAAAATGGAGGTTTACTATACTATCCTTTTTACTTTTGTGTATGTTTGAAATTTCCCAAAGTAAAAAGGTTTTTTGTTGTTGCTTTTAATTAGTCACCATTCTAGGTGATTATTTTCCTCTTATGCTTTTACATCTTTCCCAGATTTTCCACAAATTGCTAATTTAGTTTAAATAATGGGATGATGTCCATCTCCTGGAGGTTTACTAACATTTTGTGCACCTGGGAGAGGTAGGGATGAGGGGGCCAACCAGAAGCCCAGCTTGACCGTGGGATGCTTGAGTCAGAGGGTGAGAAATTTAGGTCATGGCCAAGAATCCATGTGACCTGAACCACAATGGAGAAAGGAACAAAAAGGAGGAGGGGAGTTCGGAGATAGGGGTGGTGGGTGAAGTGTGGACAAAAAAGGACAGTTACACCCCTGAACAATCTGCAGTAGGAGCCCTATGGGCTAGAGCAGACATTTCAGCACACATACTAGTTAAATAGATTGGAGTCTCCCAAAGTGGATTCTGTGGAATACTAGTTCTTTCGGATATCAAATAGTTATTACATGATGAAAGCATTCCAAAGCAAAATAAATCTGGGAAGCAATGTTAAACTGTATTTTATTTCCAACAGCAAAATTTTAGAACCTTTAATATACTAACGTGGACTGTGTATCTTCAGGAAGAGTGAATAATAATCAGTATTCATCAACTTGATTGGGCCACAGAAACTTTTTTCTCAGAAGCATCTTGCAGGATGCATTTTGAGAAATGTTGAACTGGGCAATGGATCAGCCCATTGGGAAGAAAACCATAGAGTTGCTGGATGCAATCCATAATAGTCTTGGAACATTCCTAATTTACATTATTACTATTCTATGTTCCTCTTTTCCTAGATTATCCCTCTTGTCAGTATATTGGATTTCCTTGTTTGGTGAAACATTTCTTGATATTTATACCCTTTCTTGGGAATGACTGATAAAATCCTCAACACTGATTACACAATTATTAGCAAAATCATTTTACATGATGCCACAGGCCTAGGACTATCTTTGGACCTATATCCCACCTCTGCCAATCCCCACAGGTGGTCCTTTACAAAGTGTTTGTGACTGAAGTAGAGATTGAAGTGATGCTGCCACAAACCAAGGATGTCAAGAATTGCTGGCAGCCACTAGAAGCTAGGGGAGGCAAAGCAGGATCCTCTATAGAACCTTCAGAGAGAGCATGGTGCTGCCGACACCTGGATTTGGGACTTTATTGCTTCTAGAACTGTGAAAGAATAATTTTTTGTTGTAAGCCACTCAGTTTGTGGTACTTTATTAGGGCACCCCTAGGAAATATACCCCAGAAGCTCTCCCAGAATTCCCTAGGTACCTGAGAAAGCCTTCAGGCAGAGAAACAGAGATGTAGATACTGGAGATGTGATGCTGTCAGTGGTCTGAAACCATCCCAGTTCAGGGGTAAGACAACTCAGGGGTAGGACATGGAGCAGGATGTGAGTAGTATCGGCTACTGTAATTATTCTCATTCAGGAAGAGGCATTATGTCATGGCTAAGTGCATGAGTGTAGAAGTCAGGTTCAAATCTCTGCTTTATCACAAGTTTTAAGACAATGGGCAAGTTACACAACCTCTCTGAAACTCAATTTTCTTTACTTCTACAATAGGCATGAGATCATACTTCATAGAAACATTGTAAGCATCAATGAGTTCACTACTATAAAGCATCCAGCATGGTGCCAGGTACATGGCAACATTCAATAAACATCACCTATCATTATTAAGTATTATTAGTAGAGAGAGTGCAGGCTTTGGAGTCAAACAGACTTGAGTTTAAATTTCAGCTTTGTAGCTACATAACTTTGAGCAAGCTGCTTGAGTTTCAATTTTTCCATGAAGACAGCACTATGTGTGAAGACACTGCTAGTTTTAACTTTTCTCCACTGCTCTAGGAAGCATAAAAGGATCATCCTGGAGGTGTCTTTCAAAGCTTTCCCTCACACAGTGCTGTTAAGTTCCAGGAGGTATTTCTTAATTTCAAAGACTCTCTCTGTCTCCATTGGTAGAGTACAAAGCCTGAAGTGGATGTGTCCTCTCAACTTTGCTTTTTGATGCTAATGTTTCACCTGCTCTCTCTGGTATTTTGTCTCTACTACCTCCTCACTCCACACCTGCCATCACCCTTTATCTGACTTGTGCAAATGAAGCCCCAATCCCCGACACAACACGTAGAGTCTGGATGGCAGCCCTGGCTTGCCGCCTGGCGGGCATTCCTTTGAGTAAGGAAAGGAAGCTCAGATGCTTGCCCGTGCCTTTGTGTCTGAGCTGGAAATGTGGCCTCTGTCTGTGGAAACGTTGGCAGCAGCTCGGTGGAAAGAGGCTGGAGTCTGTCCGTGGGCAAGGTGGGTCAGTTCTTTCTCTGGCTTCTTGGCACTCAGACAGCAAGATGGTGGGGCAGGTGCTGACGGGATGACCTTGGCTGTGACACCTTTATACTCCCCATCTCACTCTCAGCTAGCAGTTTTTCCAGTGCTCTTGGGGGCAGTGTGAGCAGAAGGGCGATACCCCCTCAGTCGTCTCCCTTACACACTCCCATGTCCCCACTGTCCAGCTGTCCAATATGGTAGCCATGAGCTGCATGCTGCTATGGAACACTCGAAATGTAGCTAGTGCTACTGATCACCAAAATCTTACTTTTTATTTAATTTTAATTTAAAAACAGATGCTCCATTCAGTTTATGGAAAAAATTTTAAAATATGTTTGGAACAGCTTAGGTATGTGGATCATACCTTTCATTTTTACAACTGTAAATTTTTTATGAAATCTAAAAACAGATTAAATTTTCCAATGAAAATTTAGCATCCGAATGGAGATGTGCTGCAAATGTAAAATACATACCAGATTTTGAAGACCTAGTATGAGAAAAGAATGTAAAATAAATCATTATAATTATTTAAACATGACTACTTGATGAGATGCTAATATCTTGGATATAGTAGGTTAAATAAAATATATTAAAACTATTTTCACCTATTTCTTTTGACTTTTTTAATATGGCAACTAAAAAATTTTAAATTATGTGTGTAGATTGCATTAAGTTTCTATTAGTGCTGCTGTAGGTGCATAAAAGCATGAAACATGAGAGCTAGAAGGGGCCACAGGCATCATCTGGAACATTCTCTCATTTTAGAGGTGAGGAATATGACACATGAGGAGTTTAAATGGCCTTCCCATGAACTAGAACCCAGGCCTCTTTTCTCCTGGCCAAGGTTGCACACAATCTGGGGCATCACACATAAGCCAAGTTGCATAAAATGAGATAGTGAATTGAAAGTTCATGACTATAATAACATGATGACAACATCATAAGGTGTTTGAAATGCGACTTGGTATTTGCTTTACTTTGGCTCTTCTCTGAGGGGCATAATGGAACCAAGAAGCATCCCCTGAGATTACTCAGAGGGACAGATTTTTTTCCCCAGACATCTGTTTCTTTCTGGAACCTGAATACCTAAGGCTTCTTCCATGAGTAAGTTGCCTGCCTTGTGAGGAATGTTCTCTCCATGGGAGCCATGTAGGAAGCAGGCTCAGGGCCAAGAGGCCGTCCTATTGCTTTGGGCTGAGTATCTCCTCTGCTTCTTTCCTTGTCACTCTTCCCTTCTTCTTTTCCCAGCCCCCTACTTTTTGGGAGAAGGGCAAAGACATCTTTATTGGAAGGCAGGGACCTCTGTCACATAGACCCTAGCTCTCTATGACATGCTGACACAGTGGAGCTGGAGGCTTGTGTAGCCCTGGCCACTGCATGTAGGTGTTAAATTGACCAAAGCAGAGACAATCAGTGTGATTCCAGGTGGGAAGAGGGGGTGGTTGTGAACGAGGTTACAGAGAGGAATGGCGGTGTTGGTTGTCTGGTTGCTCGTACATTGGGCATGGTTGGAACCTTGGGAGTGTGGTTGTGTGTCTGAGATTGTGAGAGCTGAGTGTGGCAGGGCCATGGCAGGAGGCTGTAAAGGTGGAGGTGCTCCATCTGAGTGTCTGAGTGAGTGGGGAGTGGAGAGATGATTCTGAACATTTTTGGAGACCTGCAGGGAATTCTGGAGATTGAGACTATAGTGTGAGGTTGAACGTCTGCCCAGGTAGATGTGATTATGGATAGTCGTGGGTGTGGCTGTGTGCCCGAAGGTTGTGTGAGTCCCTAGAGTATGGTATTCTGTGGCCTTTTTGTATCAGAATTTGTATCAGAACTCAGAACATTTCCTATTGGTACCAAAGCACTGTGAAAAATTGCATTAAGATTAGTATCTAGTACCCGCCTTCCCCATTCCCTCTCCCCACTTCTGTCCTCTTCTTTTCTTCTCTGTATTTCATTTCAAACTTACAGAGCTCTTGCTTTGTGCCAGGCACTACAATGGGATGATTTGTCACTTGTCTTTTCTCCCCATAAACTAAACCCTCAAAGTACCATGACAACTGACCTCCTTTCCAGCAACTTCTTTATGAAAACCTTCTTCCCAGCGGTGACTGGGTCTTGCTCCACTCTGTAACTCATAGTGGCTGGCACTTGGTTCCTGTCTTTGTTGATGATAATATGCTGTGCACCCCCTTTCCAAGAAAAAGGGGAGTGTGGGAAAGGGCTGGGGAGCTGTGACTGAGTGGCTCGTTTTGGGTGGGAACAGGGTAGTTGAACAGGCAGGGGATGTGAGCCTGATGGCCTATGTCTCTGCTGTTCGTTCTCCTGCAGGCCCATTGCAGACTTTCCAAGTTTCAAAGCCAAGTCTGTAGCGTCTGTCATGGTCAGAGTCATGTGTTGCCTGGGCTGGCCCCAAGTCCCTGGGCATAGCTTGGTTGTCTCCATCACCAGCCTTTCTTTCTGGCACAGGCCTGGGCAGCCTGGCTGCCTGCAGGCACTTGCGTGGATCTCAGCACCTACCTATGGGCCTTTGTCCCAGAAGGGATCACAGGATCTGGCAGAGGCCCCTTGTCCTTCCTTAGGGCCAGCGGCCATGGGATCACGTCTCCTCCTTCAGGCTGCTGGCTGTGGTTTAGCACATTGTCACCCTGGTACTGGTTTCCTAGAAGGGGCTTTTCCAGGTGCACCTGGGTCTCAGGGCTTATGGTTACTGCCACCTGACACACTGAACCTTGGCTGTCACCAGCCAGGTTCATCGTCTACATCTAGGACCACTGTGGCACAGCTGCCAAGTTGCTCACAAATGGCTTTGAAAAGCCAAAGGAATTGCCGTCTTAAAAAAAAATCCTTTTGTAAACCTGGAGCCTGGCCCCCATTTGCTTCATTTTTTTGCTCAACTCCATTTTCATACAGCAAACTGGAGAGAGATAGGAAACGTCATGGAATTTGAAATGTCAAGAGACACATGGCACTATGGAGGGCCTTGGGAGATCTGCAACGCCACCCTGACCCCAGCATGAACTCCTTTGTGAACTGTTTCTGAATCTCTCTGGGCCTCAGGTTTTCAAATCTTCCAAAAGAGAGCATCTCAATCATTGTATAGGGTTGTTATTTAGGTGAAGTGAACTAGGCAATGTGAAAGTAGTTTGCAAAAGAAGAGGGAAGGGGACAACCGTGACACTTACTGTACAGCAGGAACTTCATAGACTGCGTCTTTGTCTGGAGTCAGGCTCTGGAGACCGACAGGCTCCCTGACCTCCACCAACCTCCTTTGCCCAGACTCTGTGTCTTATTTTTCCTCCTCCATGGGTTTGATCTCAGCGATCCTCAAGGGGGTACCCTAACGATCCAATGAACATTTGTGCTAAAGTATCAATAGCTTGTAGACAATTCCTGGGAGTCAGGCATCCTGGGCTCCAGTTCTAGCCCCGCCACTCCTTGTGTGATTTGGGCAGGATACCCCAACCCTCTGGCTTTCTGGTCACAAGCACGTCTCTGACTTTGCGTGCCCCACAGACACCTGCCAAGGGTTCCCAAGGCCTAAATATGAAACCTGGAGCCTTAACCCGGCATTATCATCTCTATATTCTTGCCTTTCCTTTCTTAAATCTCATCTCCTCCCTGCCCTGGACTCCCCTTGTGCTTCCCAAGCCCTGGCCTTTTCCCCTCCACACTCTCTCCAGGCCTTCTGTGAATACCATGCACCCAGGATGCTCAGAGCACTGGCTGCTGCAGACTCCGCTCTGTACTGTAGTGTCGCTTTGATCATTTCCGCCCAGAGTGCCCACTTGGCACATCCACACAGTATCTATCACCCATGCAGTTCTCTAGGCAAAAATATTAAACCAGACTCTAACAATCAAACACATCTAGACTGTGGGTCTCTGGACAAGACAATGGGCCTGGATTCTTCAAAGATGTCAATGGCTGGGCAGACAATAAAAAAAAAGATGGAGAAGACTGTTCTAGATCTATGAAGACACTCTAGACTAGTCAAGACTAGATTGACAACCAAATGCAACATATATCCTTGAGTGGTCCCTGAATTGAAAAAAAAAATTGTAAAGAATACTATTGGCACAATTACAAAAATTTGGTTATATATGTGTATTAGTCTGCCAAGGCTGCCATAATGAAATACCACAGACTGAGTGGCTTAAACAACAGAAATTTATTTTTTCATAATTCTGGAAACTAGAAGTCTGGTATCAAGGTGAGAGTAGATTTGGTTTCTTCTGAGGCTTCTCTCCTTGGCTTTTGCTATGTCCTCACGTGGTCTTTCTGTCATATGCACACATTTGTGTCCTGACCTCCTCTTCTTATAAGATCACCAGTCATTTGACCTTGTTTTACTTTAACTCTTTAAATTTGACCTTATCTCCACAGACAGGCATACTCTGAGGTACTAGGGGTTAAGACTTCAGCATACAAATTTGGGGGGAGATACAATTCAGCCCATAACAGTCTGACTATTGATACTATTGGTCTTTAACTTAATGTGTGGCAAAGACACTGTGGTGATGTACCATGTCCTTGTTCTTAGGATATAGATGCTGGAATGTTCTGGGGTGAAGAGTTGTGATATCTGCAACTTGCTCTCAAATAGCACAGGAAAAAAAGGGTATGTAGAGAGAGGTAAATGTGATAAAACATCAACAATGGATGAATCTAGAGGAAGGGTATAAGGTATTTCTTGTAACATTCTTGCACCTTTTCTATAGGTTTGAAATTTTCAGAACAAAATCTGAGGAGGAAGGAACGCTTCTCATCCATCCCCTAGATTCTGGACCCCCAAATATGATGCCAGTTTCCCCTATTATATGCTCAGAGAGTGGGCATTCTTTTCCATCTTAGGACTTATCTTCATTTTTTATTTTGTTTTTGTATTTTGTTTATTTGGCCTCTGTCTGTCTGTCTGTCTGAGCTCCATAAGGGCAGGCATCGACCTGCATGGCTCATGTCTTCACCCCAGCACCTGGCACAGTCCTGGCACTCAGTAGTATTGACAAACTGAATGAATGAATGAATGAATGAATGAACATAGATGGGGCCAATTAGAGACAGTTGAGAAATATGGAGGCAGAGAGGGGAAGGAATCTAGATCCTAGAGAATGTCTTGCAAGTTAATGAATGTGAGCCCATCCCTGCTCTCCAGTCTTCTCTCCCTATCTTCCCACTTTCTTTTCCTTCTGTCTTTGGCTATTGATTCCTGGGTTCCCCTCCCACTCTCCCTCTCAAGCCTGTCTGGGCTGTCAGTGAGATCCCAGGGCTCCTTGGGAATTCCAGGTCTTTGGAAGGGGAATTAGAGGAGAGCCAGCATGGGTGGAGAGGGATGGGAGGTGTCGGCACAGTTCCGTCAGTCGTGGGGCTTGGGGGCAAGTCACCAGGGGACATCTCAGAGCCTGTCCTAAGCTTTACTTTTCTGGGAAGGAAATCTCTTCTTCAAAGGGCTTTTAATTCCTCTCCCGCAGAAAACACAAATTCTCCTCCTGGAGGTATTGGAGTATTCCTTCCAAGCACAGATGAAATTCCTCTCGTCCAATAATGCTTCTGATCAGGCAGAAGCTCGAGGACACCCAGATGGGCTGGGTGGCCGCCTGCTCCTGGGAAGCCTGGGATTGTGATGCATGTCTGCCACTCCATGCACCTGAGGCTGCTGACGGGGTCCCTGGAGCTTGCAGAGGGGGAACAACCTGGTTTCAGCATTGCCCTGCCACTCCACAGCCCTGGCCTTAGGCAAGTCGTGGTCCCTCTCTGGAGCCTGAAATGAGTGACATCTGACTTAATGAAGAAACCATCCATAAAACAGCCAGCAACTTATACCTTATATAGTCTGGCTCAAGAAAGTGAGCCAGACCAGTCATGTTCCTCCCTTGAGAATTTAAATTAAGAGCCTCCAAGAGAAGTTGCCAGGCGACAGTGGTGGTGGAACTGCCATTGGAAAGCCAAGCAGAACTGAGACAGGGGAGGCCATTATAGCCCAGGTGCCAGGTAAGGTTTGGGGAGAGAGCGAATTGAAACCGCACAGAGAAAGCCAAAGGAAAGGAGGGAGGAGGAGATGTACTGACAGAAGCTGAGGTCATTAGAGGATTAGAGGTGGGGGCGGGGACAGAGAGAGGATGAGCTTCTCAGAGACAAGCTGCTGTTCCTGATGGCTCTGGGGTTTCCCATTCTTGTCCCAGTGAGATCTGGCTGTGTTGGGCTCTGGTCCACAGATTTTATGCTTTCTTTTTGGATTCTCATAAGTAAGACCCCTTTTCTCTTTCTTTCCTTTCTTTTCTTTCCTTTCTTTTCTTCTTTCTTTTCTTTCTTTTCTTTCCTTCCTTCCTTCCTTCCTTCCTTCCTTCCTTCCTTCCTTCCTTCCTTCCTTTCCTTCCTTCCTTCCCTTCCTTCCTTCCTTCCTTCCTTCCTTCCTTCCTTCCTTCCTTCCTCTCTCTGTCTCTCCCTCCTTCCCTCCCTCCCTTCTTTCCTTCCTTCCTTCCTTTTACAATTCTATAATATGTCATATGTGTATTGCATTGTACGTTCACCACTGAAAGTTAAATTTCCTTCCATTACCAATAATTTGACCCCCTTTATCCCTGTCTACCTCCTCCATTGCTCCCTTCCCTCTGCTAACCACTAATCCACTGTCCATGTCCCTGAGTCTCTGTTTGTTTGTCATGTTTGTTTGTTGCTTTTAGGTTTATATCCCACATATGAGTGAAATCATATGGTTTTCAACTTTTTCTGACTTATGTCGCTTAGCATGATAATCTCAAGATCCATCTATGCTGTCACAAATGGCAGTATTTCATCTTTTCCTATGGCTGAGTAACAATCCAGTGTATATATGTACCACAGCTCCTTTATCCAATCATCTATTGAAGGACACTTTTGTTGTCTCCACGTCTTGGCCACTGTGAATAATGCTGCTATGAACATTGGGGTGCATATACCTTTGCAGATAAATGTTTTCGGGTTTTTTGGATGAATGCTCAGAAGAGGGATCACTGGATCATATGATAATTCTATTCTTAGTTTTTTGAGGATTCTCCATACTGTTTTTCGTAGTGGCTGTACCAATTTACAAGGCCCCTTTTCTTGAGCACATTCCAGTGGGTCTCTGTTCTTTGACATCAAAAGGATTCTGAGTAGAATCCCCCAAACTCTGAGGACAAGTGTCTACTGCCCCTTTCCTGACATAAGGCAACTGGATTCAATGGAAGACTCAAGCTGGGAGTGATAGTAATGGAGAGACTGCCATCCTCTGAAAGGATGTTAAATGGTGTGTGGTTGGAGAGCATGTGTAGCTCTCACAGGACTTTCCAAGAGGTCTCTACCCACCATCACCACCCTGCCCCTCCTGCTTCCTAGCACTGTCACTCTCTGAGTCAGGGAAATCTCTGTTGTTTCAGCTGTTAAGGTAGGGCCTTTTTCGCATAGAGGACAGAGCTGTGACATACCACCTGGAAGGCTGTGCACTGCACAAAGCACCCACCCCAGAGGGAACCAGGGCTTAAATTCAGATCATCCTCACTGGCCAAACCATCAGCCCTGGTATAGATCTGCATTTGCCCAAAGTAAAGGGTACCTTTTAAAGAAGTGAACAAAAACTCTGCCTGGGTCTGCAGTTTCCTTAGGAGTCACCAATACAAAACTGCTATGGCTTGATGGCCCTGATCCTTTCAAGGCAAGATGGAGAAAGTCTTCTTGAGCCCCATTGAAGGTGGTTACAGACTTATTCTAGCTGGAAAGAACTGCAGAAATACTCTAGGAGCCCCAATTACATTAGAAATCTATTCACTCCTCTCCAGCCACCCTCATACTTGCCTGGACCAGAGCTGCAGCCACATTGGGGTCTCCCTGATTCACCCTCATTCTCCCACAGCATCCAGGGGATGCTTTTAAACCCACAAATTAGCCCACATCACACTGCTCCCACGTAAAACCCTTCCATGCACTTTAAATAAAACCCTTCCTCCCTTCATGGCACTTAAATAAAATCCACATTGCTTTTTCTCATCACTCAAATCTCAGCTCAAAAGTCACCTCCTCAGAGAGGCCTTCCTGGACCATTCCACCTAATTAGCACCCCATGCCCTCTTCTCCATCAAATTGTTATCTCAACAATTTGAATTATATATTTCTCTGCTCTCTGGGTTCTTGTTTGGCTCCCCCACTAGACTGTAAACCACATGAGGGTAGAGCCTTTGTGAGTCTAGTTCATGCCTTAACTCCTGTGACCAGCAGGGATGTGGGAGGTATTCAATAAACTTTTCTGACTGAATGAAGCAACAAATAGATATCGTCCTATGCCCTTTCCCTGCCTCATCTGTTTCAGAGCTGAGCAACCTGAAGCCAAGGGTGAAGCGTGAGGTGTGTAGAATGAACTGTTTGAGTTCACCCCACACTGCCAACCTGGTGGTAGCAGAGCCACTGCCTCTCAGCCTGTGGCTGCCCTACCAGAGAAACCTCAGGCTCACAAGGATGCCTGATGCTCTCAGGGTGCCCTGAGCTGTGAGTGACTTTTGGATGTCCCCGTTACCACAAGGGGACATGGTGTGATGTCACATTCCAGATCCCTGACTTCCCTTTGAACTTGAACCTTTTAGAGAAATGATGTAGGAGAAAAAAACCACTGGACATCAACATCTAACTTCTTTCCAAACGCCACATTGAATTCAGTTCTGATCTATTTACTCTAACAGATTTAAGAAAATCCTAAAGTTACTAAAATCTTTTCAAATCAACTGTTTATCAAAATAATAATTGAACACAGTTTTAAAAGTCAAGTAACGCTAACAAGCTTATAACTTAAAAAAAAAAAAGAAAAAGAAAAAAGAAAAAACTAACACAGTTAATCTCGTTTAATGCCGAGCCAAGTGGTGTACTATTATGACATTTTTTTTCTCGTATAACTTTTTTAGTTTCCTGGGACTAATTATTGCCTATTTTTTTCTTTGTTTAGATTTCTTTGAACCTTTGGCTAAGTCTTCCTACATCCTTTAATAGACCAAAAGTGTTTCTCGGTACAATTTTTCCCATTAGTAAAGCCGTCGGCTAGTCTCGCAGTTTCAATATTTTCCCAGAGATGGTGCTTCTGGAGCTTTCCTTTCTCTTACTCTTCTCCAGGACCTGTGGCTTCCTAGGCCTCTGGGCCATGGTCAAGGAAACCAGGGAAGCTTAGAAGATAGTGACAGCCACATCTTTACCTTGGGTCTTTACCCCACTTCCATGTTCAGCCACCTTCCCTTATTTGTCTCCTTAAACGAACGATGCCAACATCTCACTGTCTATCCAAAAGCAAGTGTTGGGAGGAGGGAGGAGTTGTGAAACTACATTTTGCTTGTGCTCTACCGATGCTTCGATTTCACATCATGATTGGATGGAATATCATAGGCAGAATTGTGTGAGATTTTGGCCTGGTAGTTGCTGAAGTAAATTTCATGGCATCCCTAAATTTATTCTGGCCCTCAAATTTTATGGAAACTCAAAAGACTAAATTAGTTAGGAGGAAACAGACCCTTCCAAGCATCCCCCAATCTTGTTATTCCATTCAGAGCCAGACTGACAAGTGGTCAGCGTCATGATGTGAAGGGCGTCCTGAAGAGCCCCCTGCCCTTGAATATCAACTCTATTTGGAAAGTGCTGACTGAACTTCCACCATTATTGCTCTAAGCTCTGCTTCCTTAGGATCTGTTGTTGAAATGCACACGTCTCTTGAGGGGATCACACTTTAAATTATATCTGGGTTTTTGAGTGAATATGTAATAAATAATTTCAAGAGAGTTGGTTGGGTAGAGGGGCAGTGAAGAGAGCTCTTCCACAGGACTACAGCCCAGTGCTTCCTGAAAGTCGATAATGGGCCCTCCACTAGCTGGCTTGTCAGTGACAAGCAGGCCCAAGGAGGGTGGGGGAAGGCACAGCTGCAGGATCTGTGCACCCTCAGCTCTCCTTTATCCCTCACCAGGATTTCTCACTCCCAAGTCAGGCATGGAATTTCCTGGCTTCCGTTGGGCCATGAAAGCATAAAATAGACATGCAAAGGACGGGCTCAGCTCTTTTTCATCCTCTCTGCCAATAACATGACCCACAAAAGTGAAGAGCTCTATCTGAGCTGACTCGCACCCAGAAAACTAGGGAAGAAGTCTTACAAGGACGCCAGCACCACCCTGTGGCACCCTGATAACACAGGCATCTGCCCTGCCACCCACCACTGCTGCTCAGTTGTGTCTGGCCATGGCTGGACCAAAGGCTTAGCTGATGTCTGCGATTATGGAGCACCAGAGCTTGCTGGGGTTCTCTCAGCTGCCTAATTAGCCCAGACAGGAGGGCCAATCCTCCCATTCAAAGTCACCCCTTCAGTAAAGAGGGAGATTCTGTGAAGAGTCATCCAAGACTGATGCAGTTTGGGTTTTGCAGGACGCTGCACAGCCCCCATCTTATGTAGAAGCCATTCTCTCCATCTCTGTTTTTGTATTTTATTTTTTCCCCACTCTCTTTCTCCTCTGGCTTCCCCTGCCCCCTTTCCGTTTCTTGCTTGTCTACTTGTTTCTCTCTCTCTAGTGTTCTCCATTCACAGCTTTCCTTTCCCCAATCAAAGAAGCTTTGAAACCATGAGAGGAACCTCAGCGCCGAAAGGTCTGAGCTGGAGAACTGGACTTGCATTAGCTCTGCAGATGCCAATAGTTTCATGCCACGTGGAAGAATAAGGGTCCTGGTCCATTTTGCTAGCAGTATGTGGACCTGACTGCCCCCGTCCGCAACAAAAGCCTGAGTTTGCCCTGAATTAGCAACATGGCTTTTTGCCCTACAAGTACTGTCTGTGACTATAATCTTGAATTTGTTCTCAATATTTATTAAGAGCTTAGTTGAACCTAACTGTAGATCAAGTTGATAATAACTGCACAGAGGAAAACAAAGAACCCAATCCAAGGAACTTCTGAACACACTGCTCTTACTGCACACCCTTGGTGGGATGTAGGCCAAATATTACCGAACTGCAAAAATTTCCCCCTTGAGTGTTTTGGGGTCTGTTGTGATGGTGGTGAGGTAATTTCTAAACCAGTTTGAGTATATGGTAGTAAATGAGTAAATAGATTGGTATTTGGGGAAACTAGGATCTTTCTGTAGGACAAGGAAGATATGGATATGGAGTGAGAGAAGGAGAAGAAGACCTTTTGGTATTGAAGTAAAATTAGAAGTATCAGTACAAATGTGCACTTTAAAAATAGACCTGTATTTCCTAGTTCTCTCCCCTCCAAAGGCCTAGAAGCACTGACACTCCAGTAGTAATGAGCTTTAAAGGGTATCAGAGCTCCTGGGAGAAATGGCTAATCCCAGGACTAGGAAAGGGAAAGTACTAGCTGGGTCTGGAATGACTCATGCCAAAAAGTACTCAAAATAAGGAAGTGTTCAAAGCTTGAGGAAATATCAAAAAGACAAAGAGCCATCTTGAAAGAGTTTACATTGGCTCAATTTGAGTCAATTAGAGCATCAAAAAGGAATAGTGAAAGTTACAAATAAATCAAATCAAATAGAAAAAGATCAACGAGTTGACTGAGATACTTAAATGATAATAAAAATAAAGAGTCGAATGAGATAGGAAAGCTCTTTTTTATAGAATAATGCCACCAAATAAATGTAAAAGGAATGACAGAATTAGGATATCATCATTTTTCCAACCACTGTTTAATAACTGAGGCAAGTAAAAGTTAGGCGGATGCTTAACCACTGGATAAAATCATTAGGGTATAGGATAGTCACAGCCTCAAAATCTCTTCCTGCAGATAGATTTCCATACTTTAGGAAATAAAGGTACTTTTGTAACAAATGGTCAAACTTAACATAACCTAAAATGAGACAAACCGAACACACTGCCTTCTGATTCGAGGCCCTGGAGAAGACAAAATGTCACCTCGGAAGGATTCCTGCCAAAACGTTTAACTTGAACCTAATCATGAAGAAACACTCAGACAAACCTAAATTTAAGGAACAGTCTACAAAATAACATGCCTGTATGCTTAAAAAAATCACCATCATAGAAGACAGAAAAATATGGAGGATCTTATATTAGATAATAGTACCATAGTGATATTAAATTTCCTGAGTCTGATGGTTACATTGTGTTTATGTAGCACAATGTCCTTGTTCTCCAGAAATAAATACAGATGTACTTAGCTATAAAGTGTTGTGAAATCCGCAACTTACTCCCAAATTATTTGGGAGGAGAGAAAATATTTATATGAAGAGAATGGAGGATGAAAGGAAACACCCGGGCACAAATACGGTAAAAAGTTAACTGGATTATCTAGATGTGCATTGTACTCTTGTATTCAGCTTTTCTGTAGGTTTGAGAATTTTTGAAATGAAATGTTTGGAAAAAAGCAAGCTTATGGCTAGAAATAAATATATGGAGGCTTGTTGAACACAAGCCATTGATCCAATTAAACCCATGATTTAGTCTTGGTCAGTGTTGAGAGCCTCTGACAGCCACATTTTCAGGTATTAGAAAAAGAAAAGGATTCCAACCTTCCAGGAGGTCAGGATCCGACCCCCAGTTGCCTCTGGTCGAGTCCTCTTGCTCTCTGGGACCTCATGCGGGGAGGACACTCACCCGGAGTGACTGAGCTCCAGCTCCTGCCCCACAGTGGGTATTTCTATCTCTACAATGAGTTCTTATGAATCAGATCCCTGTTGCACAGAGTGCCACATTCCCCCAGGAATATTCCAGAATTCTAAGGTAAGATCTACAGAAGTGTCACCTAAACTCAGCTGCTCACCAGAATCACCCACAGGGCTTGCAAAACCACATGGCTGGGTCCTACCCCTCCCCGCGCCCCCCCTCCCCCTGCCTGATTTCTGACCCAGTCAATCTGAAGGATGCTCCAGAATCCAGATTTTTGGAAAATGCCCAGGTACATCTAATTTGGAAAAGGGGATTGAAACTCAGGATAGGTAACCTTTAAGGAACTTTCCTATTCTAGGTGTATCTTTATTTAAAAATAGAGAATACAAATAAAAACACACTTAAGAAGAAAGTTTTCCTTGGTCGATCTCTTCTGATTCAAAGTCTGCAGTGTAAGTAATACTTACTGCATTGGAGTGGATTAAATAATTGAGCCATAGTTTGAGTCTTAAAGTTGGAAAGGTATGCTCAAATGTCGCAGACGCTGGGTGTTTGGAGCAGGAATGCGGTCTGGGTGCCTTCCAGTCAGAGCCTGCCTGTGCCAGGCTGGCAGGGCCCAGCCCCTGTCTCCCCTGGCTTCTGAGAGCTTTGTCTCTGTCTAGGTCTAGAAATACAGCAAAGTACTGAATGTACCGTGAAAGCTAGAAGTCTAGAATCAGGTTGTCTCGTTCCCCACTCTGACCATTTTAGAAGTGGGGGACCTAAGATCTAAGCTTTGTCCCATAGCTAGGAAGCATCAGAGATGGGTTTCTACCAAGGACTCAGAATCCAGGGGTGCTACAGTGTACCCCACAGTCTCTCCAGATTATTTCTGTTTGGTCTAAACAACTCTCATTTTTAGGTACATGTGAAAATAATAAAAGTGAAGCATTGGGTGAAGTGGAAATTGCTGAGAGAGTTAACTCAGAAAATTCAGGCCAAATTCTCTATGGCAAAAATATGCCTAATAAAATGTGGGAATTCCAACACCCTCCAGCCCCCTGCTTTATGTCGTCCTTGGATCTGTTCCCCAAAATTAATGCCCTCAGTGTCTGCTTGTGTTTAAAAGACAACAGTGTTTAGGACTTCATAGCAATGGGGTTGATTTCTCTTGCTATCAGGTTTTGCCTAATTGGGGTAAACGAAATATTTTTTTTTAAAAAAACCTCATATGGAAATTCTTTTAAAATTATTAGCTTGTAACTCCATTTAACTATGGATATTTAAATTTTATTAATGAAATATTTATGTGCTAGGTACTGGGGATACAGCAATGGACAAACATACTAAAAATCTGAAAGCCCTTCTGGAACTCTTGGAAATTATAATTTAGTGGATAAAATATTAAAGGTAAATCCAATTGGCAACTTATAGTGATTGTCTAAATAAATATAAATTTAAATGTTAACTATCACATGCACAATGTTATGTGAACACAATGTTATGTACAAGATTGTGTAATTATTATACCCTCGGTAAATTATTGTATATACCTGCATATCTGTGTTGTTTTTTAAAAACTCAAACAAAAGAATTGACCTGTTCAGGTTGCAATTTCCTAGAAATTTTACTTCTTTTATGAGGCTTCCAAGATTTAAAAAGAATTAGCAGTGTTTTCTTTGGGCCAGCTTCTGATGGGGCAGTAGACACTTGTCCTCAGAGTTTGGGGATTCCACTCAGAATCCTTCTGGTGTCAAAGAACAGAGACCCACTTGTGTATGCTCAAGAAAATGTGCCTTATCTATGAGAAACCTCCCCGCCCCGCCCTCCCCCCCTCAAAAAAAATCTGTGGGCCAGAGCCCAACACAGCCAGACCTCACATTTGGGATTACATGGGAAACATCACAGGGGCTTGGCTCTGGAGAAGTACATTCTTTTCTCTGTCCCCACCCCCACCTCTAATGACTTCTCAGCTACTGTCCCTGTGTCTCCTCCTCCTCCCTCTTTTCCTTGGCTTTCTCTGTGTGATTTCAATCTCCCCTCTCCCCAAACCTCACCTGGCACCTGGGCTGTAATGGCCTCCCTTGTCTCAGTTCTGCTTGGCTTTCCAGTGGCAGTTCCACCACCACTGTCGCCTGGCAACTTCTCTTGGAGGCTCTTAGTTTAAATTCTCAAGGGAGGAACATGACTGGTCTGGCTCAGTTTCTCATGCCATATGTAAGATAGATTGCTGGCCGGTTTATGGATAGTTTTCCTCACTGTGTCGGATGTCACTCCCAGTCCAACTGGCTGTGGCCAGAGTCAGAGTGTCCATAAACGACCCCTGAGGACAGCAGCCCCTGTAAATGAGGCAGATTCCTCCGAGAGGTGGAACGGACACTCTGAAACTGTTTCAGTATTATGGTGGTAGTTCTTCTCAGATCAGGATCTTTGGGGATACCCATGATTGCTTCTGAACCCTGTGTATATTTGTCCTGGGTGAAGTCAGGGGATGGGACTGTCCTGCAAGCAGCCAGAACTAAATCTAGAAACTCAACCACTAAACAAACAAACAAACAAAAAATACCCTAGATGTCTGTGAACATAAATTAAAACAAAATGAGGGGGGAAGAGCTGTCCGATTGGGATTCTCTGGCACCCCTGACTGCTCTTGAATCCACATATAAACCCAAATATCTGAGTTCAGAGTAAGCTTGGGCCAGGATGAACCATTGGTGGCTGTTAGAAGGAAAGGCACTCCATATATGTAATTTTCAGGCTGAGCTCACTGTGGAACATCAGTCTTGTTGGCTGTTTTGATATAAATTGTTTTCCTATGAGAACTGATTTCGATGGTGACAGCAGGGATGTGGAGGAGGAAGACACAGCCTATTCAGGGCTTAACGGAAACAATGTGAGTGAAAATAGATCGAGGGAACCAAGACCAAGTCCCCACTTTTTCTTAAGTCCGGCTTGGCCTAAAAGGTGCTCTATTAAATTCTCCACCCTCTCTCAAAAATTCATATTGGGAACTAGCTCTGAGAAGTCGCGCAGCCAAGAAAACGTCTTCATTTCAGTTAGCCCAGCATTCCCAATTTTATTGCCCACAGAACTCTTTTTCAGACATAGATCTCATCAGTCTCCTGAAGAACCAGGAAATTCTGCTCCACATCTAATCAAGGAAAGCTACATCCAACCCTAACTTCTCTGTTTTCTCACCTTGACTTATCTAGGTACACCAGAGAAGACAGAATTCGACAAATAAGGGAATTGTCTTCAAATGCATGGAGGATTGGCACTTTCGACAGTGCTATTTAGATTTGCTTTGTATAGCTCCAAAGGATAAAGGGTCAGTGTCTGGATTCTAGGAAAGCAGATTTCACCTTCTGAATGAGAGAGAATTTTTTTAAATTGACTTATTTTTTGAAGAGGCATTATAAGCATATGGTACAGAATGGCAAGAGATGTTAATACCAAATGAGGATGTGGATCAAAAGAAACCCTTACACAGTACTGGTGACATAACGAATTGGGAAAAGTGAACATTTACATACTCAAAGACTTAGCCACCCACCTGGAAAGATACACCCCAGAGAAATTCTTACACACGTGCACCAGAAGACATGTACAAGAATATTCTGGGGAAGACTGTAGAGCTTCAAAGTGGAAAAGACCAAATATCCACCAACAGGAGAATGGATAAACACATTATCAGATTTTCATACAGTGGAATAGTATATAGTCATGGCAGCAAAAAAAAAATTGCAGATGTATGCAACAACATGGAAAATTCTTAGAAACTTAATGTCGATATGAAAAAAGGAAGTTTAGAAGACTGCACATCACATGCTACAGTTTTTATAAATTCAAAATCAAGCCAGATGAAACAATGTATTCCTTAAAGATATATCAATATTATTTTTAAAAAGTAGTAAAAGACAGCATTATTAATAATAGCCAAAGTTGGAAACAACCCAACGGTCTTTCAACTGATAAATGGATAAATAAAATGTTGAATAACCATACAATAGAATATTATTTGGTAATAAAAAGAAACAAAGCACTTATATATGTAGCAACATGAATGAATTTTGAAAACATAAGGCTAAGTGAAAGAAGCCAGTCACAATGAGTTCAATTATATGAAATTCCAGAAAAAATAAATCCATAGAGACAGAAAGTAGATTACTGGTTGGTTGCCTAAGGGCTGGGGCGGGGGGCACTTGGATGGGGAGTGCGTACTAATGGGAATAGAGCTTCTTTTGCGGGTAATGAAAATGTTCTAAAATTGATTATGGTGAGAGTTGTACAAATCTATGAATATAGCAAAACCTATCAAATTGTACGCTTAAATGCGTGAATTGTATGGTGCGTGAATTATATTTCAATAACGCTGTTATAGAAAGTTACAAGAGAATAATAGATGTGAAATTCGGGATGGTGATACTGGGGGAGGGGAGATGCACACAAACAAGGTAGAAGAAGAGCCCATGGGAGCCTCTGTGGAACTTAAGGTGTTCCGGTGGCGAGGTGCACTCTCCGGTGGGGTTTGCTGGTACCTTTGATTTTTAAAAATTATACTACATAACTTGCATGTATATTGCACATAATCTTTTGTAGAAACAATCGGTAATAAAATTTTAATGCAAAACGTATGGAAAGGCATATAGTAGAAGTAGTCTCACTCCCCTTTCCCTGGTTTGAAGGCAGCCCCTGTTCTGTTTCTTCTGAGTCCTTCCAGAGTCTGTGTGTTTACGATCACGACACGCGTGTACATGCCCAGAAGCGACTGCATGCTCGTCACACTGTCTCACACATTGTTTCACAAACATAACATGCTTTGGAGAACTTTCCAAATCCATATGCAGAGTGGCCTTGGTTGTGTTAAAGGCTGAGAGGTTTTCAGTTCAATCTGAAAAGAATGCGTGTTCTGGAGTCAAACTGCCTGTGGTTAGCCCTGCAGCCAGCTCTTTTGCTGCACTCAGACCTGTGAAACAAAAAGGCCACCTTATCTAAAACTGCACTCCATCATCCTCTCTCTCCTACCCTGCATTATTTTTCTTCTTCACATCACTTGGCATGACATGTATCCATTTGTTTAGTGTTTATTGTTCATCTCCCCGCCTAGAAAGAAAGTTTTATGACAGCGAGAACTTTGGTTCTGTTGCCACGTAGGGTGTGTTACAGTAGGTATACGATAAATATTTGTAGAATGGTTGAATGAATGAATGAATGAATGAGTGAATGCCTGGTTTGAAATGCCAGCTCCATCATGTCCTAGCTGTAAGATCTTGGGCAAGTTACTAAATCTCTCTTTGTCTCAATTTCCTCTTCTGCACATAGTATAGTAATAGCCATGAGGATTAAATAAATTTCTACATTCAAGAGACTTAGAACAAGGCTTGACACATAGTTACATTCATCATATGTTGGCTCTTATTGTTAGAGTATACTATATTTAACTGGTCTTCTATTCAGGCTGCTTCTAAACAGAGCTGCAATGTAGAATTTTGCACATAATGTCATTTTTTTTTTTTTATGTGGGCAAGGCTATCAGATGAATTTCTAAAAGTAGAATTTCTGGGTCCAAGGGTACATGTGTTTTTTATTTTGAGAGATAATACCAACTTGAAGAGATAAATAATGATGAGTAGAACTGGACCACGCTGGGAGATGCTGTTCTCTGACACTAGACTTGCTTATTTAGTTACTAGGCTGTGTGACTAGCTCTCAGGAATGTGGTGGCCCCAGTTTCTTCTGTAGGTGGGAGGCTGGGCTGTATGACCTGCAAGGTCCCTGCAGATCTGGAACATAATAATATGTTCCATACCATTTCTGGCTAAGTGCTAGACATATCTGCAACATTAAAATGCAAGCCTAAATGTTTCATTTTATATCCAGTTGGTGGTAAAGAGGAGAAATACTCTTGTGACTTATTTTTGAACTGAGCCAATTTTTGATTCATATTGTAGTGGGGTTATTTTGGTTTGTTTATTGGGGGTGGCGTTTGTTATATTTTTGGACTTTTTTGAAGGTATTTCGTGTAAAAATTTAAAAACGTCCAGTGTACCATTTCAAAAATGTGTGGTCAATTATTTGAACTCTCTCTATACAAATTAAATTTTTATATAATAATTAGGGTAGGAGGTAGGTCAAGAAATATTGTATTTCTTTTTTTAACTTTATTGGCTTTTTTTTCCCCCTGTTGAGTCTAGTCAATAATCCACAGTCTACAGCCACTCGAATGTCAAAATGTTTCAAAAACATAAAAAAAAAATAAAGAAATGAATAGAAGCGTCCTTGTTCTTTAAATTATTTCTGCGTTACCCTGAACTGTAAGTGAACCCTCCTTGCTTATAAAAGAAGCAGCTGTTCATGCAATTGAAACCATGGTTCATTACAAGCTGACCTCAGATTCAGGAGTAAAACTTCCTCTATTTTACTACGACTATTCAGACAGGGACTGGAGATAAACAATAATCAAAATCAGGATGGAACTTGACTGGGAAACCCTCTATGTTCTTTGGCAGAATTATAGCAGCTCTCGAATTGCCAGGAGTGAGGCAATGTGAAATGACCCTCAAACATTCCCTCTGAAATGCAGTGGGTCCAGGCTGCCAACTCTGAGCAGACAAAGGCTGATTGTAATGACTTCTTAAGCATATACTTATTGAAACACTAATTATCACCAACCCTATTTTAAACATTTATAGAAAGTCGAGATGAAAGGGCCCTTTCATATCCATTTTTATATTCCCCTATGCGAGAAACTATGATTACAGCGTGTTTTTAAAAAATTTTTTTCTCCTTGAGATTCTTATTTCCTAGTCTTATTCTTAAAACACTAAGTTCGGTTTGAGGCTTATGTGCTCATCAAGTTAGATATGAGACGATAGCAGGGAAATGAAATGGATAAGTGGGTGCAATGATGGAGGGGACACACTGTAACGTAGGAAGTATGAGCACATGAAGCATGGAAATGACCCATTTTGGAAAAGTGGACATTCAGTTTGCTAAGGGGCTGATACAAGCCAATTCTAGATTGAATTGGCTAAACATTAGAGTTCATCAGAATCTTGCGGTAGGGCTGCTTTAACAATGAACATTATGGGGTCCCACCCCCAGAGAATTTAATTTAATGTGCTTCCACACTTTGAGAGGAAACTGGCTTGAAGGTTAATTATTCCCAGCCTGTCCCTCAAAGAACCTTCAGCCGTGTGTCTACTCAACCTATGTTTATATTTTCCCTTTTTGGACCCCAACCCTACTGTCTCCCTCCCAGCTCTCCTCCATGGCACACTGCACATGTGCTAAAGTTGATTCCAAAAATCTGAGGCAGGCCATGTGCAAGGGTGATCTTGGCTAAGGCCATCCAAGAAGAATGCTTTGACCTGTTGAAGTCAATCGTAATTCTTTATGGCGTCATAAAAATAAATAAATAAATAAATAAAAAGAGGAGAGAAAAAAAGAGATTCCAGGACAAACTATCACTGAGAGGGAATAGATGTCCTTGGCATGCAGGAGGCTGAACTGGGCATGGTGGGGTCATGCAGAAACTCTGGACTAGCCTGGTGTGTCCGGTGGTTCAATGGGCACAGCACAAATATAGGAGCTAATATAAAGAGCCAGGCTGTTTGTTTGGAGGATTCACGAGGCTGCACAAATTCCATTGAGCCTACAGAATGAGACTTAGCTCTGCTCCGGTTTCCCAGTGCCCACTCCCTCCCCTCTACTCTCCATCCCCTGTACTCCCATCACCTGGCCAAGGGAAAACACGTCTGTCAGTATTTCACCTTCTCATCTACTGCTCTGTGCATGTGAACATGAATAATTGGAAATAAGGTGTCAGGAGACCAGGAGTTTACCTTCCATTCAGTCCAATCTCTCTTCTATCCAATTTTGTGGAGTCTGGTAAGAGCCACTGGACTTAGGCCAGCATAGACGGTTGCTCCCACCGCCGCTCACCCCCGTCTCTAGCTTTCTGCTGATAATACAGGTGTTCCATCAGACAGGAGTCTGTGACATTCACTCTGAAACAAAGTTCTTCCCAAGATTGCCAAAGCCAAGGAGTCCCAATTTAGAGTTGACAGATGGGACTGTTATTTATTAGGCACCTACCACGTGCTTTGCATCTTTATCGCATTTACTCCCAACAATAACCCTGGTGGGTAGCAGCACTATCTTGGCTACAAGTGGGGAAACCGAAGCTGGGGATTCGATGGCTTATCCAAGGTTGTACATGGAGGACTAGAATGTGTGAGGTAGAGAGCAGGCTTCGTGCTCTCTATTTCCTGTTGCTTTAATGATTTGTCTAACTCTGAACCATTCGCTGTTAGCTGTGTTTTGTGCACATTTACGAGGCAGTATAGTGGAGAGGTCAAGAACTTGGCTCTGAAGATAGATTGCCTTGGGTTCTACTGCTCATTAGCTGTGTTCTACCTCTCATTTCTCTTGGGATAACAAGAATAATGATATAATACTTGCCTCTTAGAATTTTGAAAATAAATAATAAGAGACAATAAGGTGCTTAGCACAGGGCCTGGTACAGTGTAAGTGCCTCAACTAATATTAGCTAATTACTGTAATTACCACAACCACCTCCATCATCATCATCATCATTGCAAACTGCCTTAAAATGAAGGTATAAATGCATGACTAGAAAAAGGGACAACCAGTGGCTGAGTGAATGCATGAAGAATGCATATATGAACAAAAGACAGTGCTAATTGGATGGTGGGAGCGGGGTGGATCACAGAATGACTAAGGTACAGATATGCCCACCGACCTGCTGACCCATTTTGTGGCTGGGCTCCTGAGGACCTGCCCTCCCCTCGAGTGGCCCTGGCAGGTAGATCCAGGTTAGCGCAATTACGGTGGCTGCTAATTACCTCCCAGCTATGCTGTGGGCCACAGGGTGTGTGTAAGTGGGCTGTTTCCAAGAGATTAAAGAGCAGTTATTTCTGATTCTGCCCAGCCTGTCAGGTCCTTGATCAGCTTGGGTGTCCCAGCCCTGGCACCAGCCAGAGGAAAGGGCACCCTGGCCTGGGTACCTGGGGAGGGAAGTCAGGACCTGACTGAAGAGACAGGCTCTGAGTGGCTATGATTGGACTGGGTCAGAAAGGAAGAGGTGTGACCTGTGAGAGAAGTCGGGTGGGGGAGACAAAATGCATTCATGTTTGGTCCTCATTTTCCAGATGGCAAGTAGAGGATTAGAAAATTAAGTCAGCTACCGAGATGTGAACTCAGAAAGACTGAGTCTGGAGCAGGGCACTTAGAAGCTAGGTACTGCCTCCAAGAGAAGGGGAATCCTAATGCCTGCGTAGCTCACCTTGCATGGTGATGAAAGGTCTCAGAGTGATAACTTTGGACAAATAATTTGTACACTAAATCTCTCTGTCTTCATTCATGAATCCAATATTTATTAGGAGCCTGTGAGCATGGTAAATCATTATTACTATGTCCAAGATTCTCTGGGGGATACACATTTTTTCATCCACGTCCAAGAGTGATAACTATAATAAGAATAAAGGTACTAACTACCACTTGTTTAATATCTATTGTGTATCAGGCATTTTATGTTTATTATCTCACTGAGTTGTTACAACAATTGTAGTGAAGTGGCAATTACTAGCCTATTTTATAGATAAAAAAACTGAGGCTCACAGAGATTAAGTAGCTTGCTCTCCATCCAGGACATACAGCTGTGAGTCAGTGCCAAAGCCAAGGTTCATGCTGGGATTCCTTCTAACTCTGAAGTTCTTGCTCTTAATTGCTGGCCAAGGGGTGGGGGAGAAATATCACCCACTATCCGAAGGTGGTTTGGAGCCATCACATCAGCCAGGATGGTCAAAGAAGGCTTTGTGGAGGGGTTGGAATGCAGGAGGATTCCTCTGTCTGAGGGGAAGGGGCAGCATTTCAGGGGTTAGGGGTTAGTGAGGAAGGGCCAGGACAAGGTGGACAGTGAGGAAAGTCACAGATGCCACCACCTACCCTGCTCTTCCCCACAGCTCCATGAGGGAGGAGGGGCTGGCGTGACATTTCCATTTTGAAGCCAATGGATGCTCAAAGAGGTTATGCGACTTGCCCAAGGTCACCCAGCTACTAAGTGATAGAAACAGGTCCTCAGGCTCCTGGACTCCTTCTATTTTACAAGCAGTAGGAACCATGGAAGTTTTGTGCGTAGTGTATGGAAGATGAGGCACAGACCTTCTTGTATCCTTACATGTGTAATTTTCATTATTCATTAAGAGCAGCTTTCTTAATCTTGTCTTGTGCCACAGACTCTTTAGCAGTCTGGTGACTTCTGTGGATTCCTTTGCCAAATATCTTTTAAAAATTTTTATTATGGTAAATGCATTTGACATAAAATTTACCATCGTAACCTTTTTTAAGTGTACAGTACAGTGGCATTAAGTATGTTCACATTGTCATGCTACCATCCACAGAATTCTTTATATCTTGCAAAATTGAAACTCTGTGCCCATCAAACACGAATTCCTCATTCCCTCTCTGCCCAGCCCCTGGCAACCACTATTCTGCCCTCTGTTTCCATGAGTTTAACTACTCTAGGTAACTCATGAAAATGGAATCATGCAACACTTGCCCCTTTGTGACTGGCTTACTTTTCTTGGTATAATGTCCTCAAGGTTTATCCATGTCATAGCACCTGTCAGAGTTTTCTTATTTTCTAAGGCTAAATAATATATCATTGTATGTATAAACCACATTTCGTTTATCCATTCATCCATCAATAGATACTTGGGTTGTTTCTACCTCTTCGCTATTGCAGATAATGAGCCAAATAATGTTTTAAAATACATAAAATGTTATATGGGTGTATATATATGTATGATGCATATAAGTGCATTAATATATATATTAGATATAACATGATTACAAAGGAAAACAATTATATTGATATACAGTTATTAATATACATTTAAAAAATGAATTGTGACATAGAAATGTACCAGCTCTTTTACTAATGGAGGAAATAACTAGGAGCAGGCCTAACAACTGCCTTAATTTTGAAGCAATGATAAGTATAAATGATATTTTAGATATATGCAGTAACTAGAATATAATGTGAACATACGTGTGATTTCAGCAGCAAAGTCCCAGGTTCTGCCAACATTCCTAAAGTTCGTTGTCTACATTGATAATTGAAAGAAATGCTAAATTTCAGTTAGAGATTCATGAAAAGAAAGATGTAATTATTTTTCATACAAGTCTGGGATGCCTGGAATTCTCTTTGTGGGCCCCAGGAAATTACAGTAGCCTGGGAATGTGATAAGAGCACAGCTTTGGGGCTTGAGAAAAAGTTCTTTAACTATCCTGGCTCCAGCTTTCTAACTTTTTGGTTTGGAGTCATCTTTCCCTGGCTTGATCCATCTGTGTGAACTTGAACAGGGTGTGTAGTCTCTCTGAGCCTCAGTTTCCCTATCTATGGTTAGATGACAATATGTACCTTTCAGAGGTCGAAGCTTCTTATGACTCCCAAGGTTCCTTTGAAAAGTAGGATAAAACCAAGAGAGCATTTAGGCCTAGGTTTATCTAAATCTCAAAATCCCTTCCTCCATCCACAATGGATGGCAGGATGGCAGGCTTTTTACGCTCATGTTTTCCAGAACCTCATTTTCTTCTTGGCGTCCAGGGTAAACAACACAACTAAGCCAGACTCTGCCTTTTCCTACCATCCTAGCCTTTTGGGAACCAAGACTGGCATCCGTTTCCACAGACCTTAAGTTGTCTAAAACTTTTACATACCAGGGGGTGGTCTGGGATTCTATCAGCGGCCATAAAAGACCCTAGCCAGCCAAGATAGGGGATCAGCAGGGATATTCTTGAACAATTAGCTAGGGAAAGGAAGCCACAAAGGGAAGTTGATATGCAGGTGTCCAGGCATTCCAGCAATGTGCCTTAAGATAACCTCCTCCTCCCGGTGGGGATTCACTAAATCTGCTGCTTGCAGGATGGGCTTGGTTCGTTTTAATCGTGAACATCGCTTACTATTATACTTTTTAACCATCTACAAAATGGGATGATACTAGCTAGTTTGCAAGATTGCAGACTGATTGAGATCATGTTTGTGAAAGGTGCTGTCCAGGCTGAGCTGAAGCTGGGACGCGGCCAGGGGCTGGAAGGATTTGAGTGGCTCTCTTACCCCAGGACCTGTTTGCATGAGTTGATGCTCACAGTCATTTGTTCTTGGTTGAGGGTTTGATGATCTTCTTCTTCTTCTTCTTCTTCTTCTTCTTCTTCTTCTTCTTCTTCTTCTTCTTCTTCTTCTTCTTCTTCTTCTTCTTCTTCTTCTTCCTCCTCTCCTCCTCCTCCTCCTCTCCTCCTCCTCCTCCTCCTCTCCTCCTCCTCCTCCATCCTCCTCTCCTCCTCCTCTGTTTCCCAAGTATATAGTACATTGGTTAGACATTTATATCGTTTATAAAATGATTCCCCTGATTGGTCCTTCTCTCTCTGGTTTTCCACCTAGCCGATGTATAAATGCTAACTGCATTCCCCATGCTGTGCTCCCCATCCCCATGACCATCTATCAACTACTAATTTATACTTCTTTAACCCTTCACCCCATCCTCCCAGCCCCCCAACCCCCATCCCCTCTGTCCATTACAAAATTGTCCTCTATATTTGTGAGTCAGTTTTTGATTAGTTTGTTCTTTTTGTTCCTTGTTTGTTTTTAGGTTGTTATTTTTCTCCCCTGAAGAGTGCCTGGGAAGGGAGGAAGAATGGAGAAAGTGACTACTGTTTCTGTCTCCCTGTGGCAGACACTGGCCCTCTGTAGGGAGAAGGAGTTGTGCTTATAAGAAACTTTTTGAGACTGTGCCCAAGCATTGTTTATTCAGAACCCAAGGGACACAATGTCACACTGCATGGGGAGAGGGCTAGTCTCCCCCACACCCCATCCATTCTTTTCATACTGCAAAGCAGTACTGCCGGCCTGAGGAAGCCACAAGCAGTGGTGTGGTAGGGGCAGGGCATAGGGCCTAGCAGAGGCAGAAGACCATGAGGCGGCAGACTCAATGTTGAGTACATGGAGACCAGATTCCCCTGGGGATTCTGGAAAATAAGTGTTGGACGACCCCAGAGAGATGTGAAACAATACCTAATTTGATGAGCCAACGGAGCTAGGAGCTAGCAAGGGTCAACTATTAACTCAGCTTTACCTTGGTTGCACTACCCTGAGCCTGGGATGGAACAAGCAAAGCCTTGCCCTCATAAAAAATGGAATAATTCTTTTTGCTTTTCTGGGTCTGGGACACATAATTGCTTGCTAGTAATGCTGGGGTTGCTAAGGTATTATTCTTCTATCAACTGTGTAGGAGAAAGGTTAACAGGGTCAACTGGCTGCTTGTCAAAGGGCTGCTTATCAAATGCCATTCAGTCAGATCTCTGGTCTCAAAGCTCAGATGCTTCCCCTAGATAACTTTAACCCTAGATTCATCTTTAATAAAAAGAAAACATCTTCAATAAATAAAACAAAACTACCTTATGCCCCAGCAATTCCACTCCTAGGCATATACTCCAAAGACAGATAATCAAATGAATACTTGTACACGAATGTTCATAGCAGCACTATTCACAATAGCCAAAACGTGGAAACCACCCAAATACCCACAAACTGATGAATGAATGAACCAAAGGTGGTATATCCGTACAATGGAATATTATTCAGTCATAGAAAGTAATGAAGTACTGATACACACTCAACCATGGGTGAACCTTGGAAACATGATGCTAAATTAAAGATGCCAGTCACAGAAGACACATGTTGTAGTATTCCAAATATAGGTTATGTCCAAAATACACAAATCTATAGAGACAAAAAGCAGATTAGTGGTTGCCAGTGACTCGCAGATGGGGAACATGCAGAGTGACTACTAAGGGGTATAGGATGTTTTTAGGGGGTGATAAAAATGTTCTAGAATTCAATAGCATCAATGGTTGCCCAACATCATGAATGTACTAAATGCCATGGAAATTGCACACTTCAAAGTGGTTAAAGTGGTGAATTTTATGTTATGTTTACTTTACCATAATTAAAAAAAAAGAAAACAGGAAGGAGCAAATATTTAAACAGAAAACATTAAACATATTTCAGGTGTTTTCTTTCTCAGCAACCCATTTTCTCGATTTTTAGTACAATAATATCTCCCACATCTTGGAACTCTGTGGGCAACCCCACCTCCACAGAGCTCAGGTGAGAATGAGGAAGAAACCATGGCTCCAAAGACTTCCCTCAGTGCCTGTGAGAAGAAGGCACTGAGTGAGCCTGTGAGCTGAGCCTATCCGTGAATTACGACCTAGTACATGCCTGGATCACAACGATTCCTGAATTGTCAAGACAAGGGTGATTCCACTCTGGGTCTCTGGAACACAATATCAGGCCCCTTGATTTACTTTCTGCCTTGTCACTTAGCAAAGTATGTGTTCCTTGATTCGTTTATGAGACCTTTGAAGATTTTAAAGGAGTTTCCAGAACAGACTCCATTTTGTTCTATAAACTCATGTTCTCTGATTGCCTGATGAAGGTATAACTCTGAACCTCGGACCAAGTGTTGAAAGACCAGAGTTCCATCTAATAGCTACAACATCTCTAATGTGATGCTGGCCCTCAGATTTTTTTTGTGAGGCAGGGTGATTTCAACACAGGGCCATTATGAAAGCGTAATATAATAATGCATGTAAAAGCATTTTATGAATGATGAGATGCTATACGGATGTAAGCTGCTAATTATTGTGTTGCCAGCAAGAATTCCCACTGGAGCGCAATGCTAATAATCAATAGTAACATGTACTATGCATTTTGCGGAGCACTTAGGTTATTCCCAATTTGACTCTTCCAAGTGATGCTGCAGAACCTGTAGCCTTGCACTCCTGGGCAAGTGCATTCCTCAAGGGGAATTGCTGGGTCAAAAGCATTTTCATAAAAGCTCCATTTTAAAAACTCAAATATTAGAAAGTGCTCATGTGAAACCTTGGCTGATGACAGTTACCTCAGAGGCAAATACCTTACGCACCTTTTCCACAGACGTGTTATTTACCTGTTCTGATGCAATGTAAGGGTTCACAACTCTTGTAACCCACTTTTCGCCGAGATTGACATTGCAGTAAGCAGTAGGAATGTCCAGGAGTCTGTGTCAAGAGAAAGAGAAGACAAAGTCAAGAGCAGCAAGAAAAACAACATTGAAGAAACTGAACTAGAACAGAAAGCTTGTGGCTGAAAGGAAGGCATGATAAAGAAAGAGGGAAAATATAGCTAGTTTCTACCTGAAAAAGAGTCCTATAAAAGTTTTCCTTTGAAAAAACCCATAATACTAGTAAATAGCAAAGTTCTAGCTGGAAAAATAAGATTTCAAAGAAGGAAGAGATATTCAGGATTTATCCCCTTATTTTATAGATAAAGAAATGAGGGCAGGGGTTTAACTGATTTGCTCAAGGACACTGCCTATTAGTAGCATTGCAAGGACCATGGCCCCTGCTTCTCATTTGTGCTGTATCATGGCCTTTATTTTTCCTTCCATTTTTCTCCACTTATCCCTTTATAATTACTCTACTTAGGCAATATGGATTATTCATTCAGAGCTGGAACATTGTTTTCTCATTTCACTGAGTTTAAATAGAGATGACAGGGCCTATTCTTAATGTTTAACAATCAAAACCAATTATGACTCTTTCTTTCTCTCATGTAAAAAAAAAACACACTGTCCTTTTCAGAATGTGTTGTTTTCATTCTATGGCATAAATAGACCAACGAGAACAATAATATGGCAATAAAGCCTCTGGAGAAGACATATACTAAATATAATCAAGTAAGCCCAGTTATTCAGAGTTGGAGAAATAATGCTATGGATACAAAATAAAGAGAAAAATAGCTCAAAGGACATTGAACTCATGGGTATGAGTCAGGGCACATTCATGTGTAGTCAGTCCAGTGACATGAGCAGCTCCAACAAGCTCAGTTTCCTTCCATTTTGGAACCCAAATTCCCCAAACTGCCCAAGCTATACTTGGCTAGACCAGAAAATCTTCTTGCTTTGCCCCTGCACCAGAGACGAACTGATTCAAGAACTGTCCTAAGCGTTAGTTCAATTAGTTACCCATTCATCTATTCATCCATCCTTTCATTCATCTAGCAAACATTTGTTGAACTCCCACCATATTGGAATTCAATTAGTGAATTTGGAAACAGATTCCTGATTGGAAATAACAGCCAAGTCTTGATTTTTGGCTCTACAATATCCTTGCATGTTTGTTCCTTGTTTACAGAGAAGAACAGCCAATCCTCTGAGGCTTTGTCCCTCTGTGGAATTTAGATGGATGTGGTTGCTTTTTTCTTTGTCATCCTAATAGAGCTAGAGAAATGAAACAAGAAAAATAACTGAATATAGAAGGGATTCCTATTTTTCTTGGACAGCATCTCGAAAAAGCCTTTCTTTTGGAAACCCCAAGAGGAGTATTTGCCAGTGAGCCCTTCGACAAGGCCGAAAGAATTCCAGTGGCAGGGGCTGCCCTAGGAAGACAGTCCTTGTTTAAAAAAGAAATACTCTTGGAGGTCCTTTTCTCACATATAATCCGGGCTTAATTCAGCACTAGAGACATTTGACACCGGTGTCATTGAGAAACTGTGTCCTCAGGGTCCAGGGGACTCTGACCATGGCCCTGCCCTTGCTTTTCCTTGGCAAAATTGTCTGCGTTTCTGGTTTCAGGGACTAAGGGACCCAAACAGAACACTTGCCTAAAATCCTGGGATATGTTCATAAAATGTGACTATCTGAAATTGGAAGAAAGAGAAATGAACACAAAATGGATAAGATAAGCTACCTCCTTGACTGTATGAGGACCAGGGCTCTATTGATTATATTATATTTATTGCTTTATCTCTGGCGTCTAGCTAAATGATGTTCAGTGCTCAATAAATATTTGTTTGGTTAAAAAATATCACCATTGCAACCTTCCCTGGAAATTGTGGCACTGAAAACTGCTAAGTGTTAGAAAGTACCTCAGACATGGAAGAACAAAGCCTGAATTGATTTCTGGCATTTCTACTTACACGCTGTGGGAATCAGTTCTCACATCTTTAAAATGGGGTCAGTAGCATCAAGTTCACCAAGCTCTTGGGAGGATTAAATAGAATAACATATGCAAAAAGCCCGAGCACCATGCCTGGCACAGTGATATATGCTTAATAAACATGGAATCTGTTCCATAAAATTAGAGGACTGCATAAATCTTAACAAAAGGGACGGCTACAGTGAGTCTAAAAAGGGAGCACCAATTTAAAATGTAACTAGTGAAAGAGAAGCTAAAATCATGAAGATCCCAGCCTGTCCTAAGGAAGTGTTACAACGACAAAAACATTTGGTGATGAACACAAAGAATATTTATAAATGAGAATCAACAGGTAAAGTTTTGCTAGTGTTTCTTTGGCAATTGTCAGTGCTAACTTTATTTTCACATGAACAAAACAGCTTTCTTGAATGACCAAGTGATGTCTCATTAAAATTTGCATTCAAACTTCTTTTTAGAAAAATTATCCAAAATTTGGAAATAAGGCAAAGAAGTTATCGTATGCTCTTGTTTTAATGTCATATTAGAGAATTGTCTAATGAACTCACTTAAGGATCATCTGATACTCTTGTTTGACTTACTATTTATTATATATTATAGACTAAGTGTTTGTGTTCCCCCTCAAATTAATATATTGAAACTCTAACCTCCATTGTAGCTGTGTTTCTAGATGTGTCTCTAAGGAAGTGATTGAGGTTAAATAAGATCCGATAAGGTTAGTGTCCTTATAAGAAGAGACACTAAAGAGCTCTCTCTCCCCTTATCTCACTTCCTAGTTGCATTCACGAAGAAAAGGCCATGAGGGGACTTAGTAAGACGGTAGCCATCTACAAGCCAGGAAGAGCCTTTACCAGAAATGGAATCAGCCAGAACCTTGGTCTTGGACTTTTAGCCTCCAAAACTGTGAGAAAATAAATTTCTGTTGTTTAAGCCACATAGTCTATGGGATTTTATTGTGGCAGCCCAAACTGACTTAAATAAATATTGCTTAAAATCCAGACTCCATAATTTTGGATATTAACTTGTAGAAGATTAATAAGTTGTTTTTTCAGAGAGATGTGCATTATTTCTGTTTGTAGAAGTAAGGGCCTCAAAGGTTACAGTTTTTATTGACTTGTAGGACATTAACTATTTTTATCTAATGCAATCTGAGCCTCAATTTTCCTACTCTGTTAAATGTCGCTAATAATTTTTTCTTTATAGGGTTGCTGTAGTATTAAATATAAGGCATATAGTACTTGTGGGGCACTGCCTAACACATAGTAAGCTCTCAATTAAGTCAGACTCATTATGATTATTTAGATCAGAGGTCCACACATAGTAAGCTCTCAATTAAGTCAGACTCATTATGATTATTTAGATCAGAAGTCCAGACTCTTTATGATTATTTAGATCAGACTCATTATGATTATTTAGATCAGAGGTCCACAGCTACATTTTATTGGGTTTGTACAGTGTTTAAAAATATTAGTGGCCAATGGGTAAAAGTAAGGATATTTTCCACATTTTACATTTTGACTTCTCTTGAAAGATCAAAAAGTTAGGCAGGCAGAACAAGGCTTATTTTCGCATGTGGCAACCAACCAACCCAATGGCTCTAAGTGGGTGGCATCTTTCTTTTGGGATGGGCAGGTATTGTCCCACTTGCCAGAGGCACACCTAGGACCCTTTGTTCCCTTATATTACCTGGCTGGCCCTTGAGGCTTCAATCTTTAGTTTAGAGCATCATTCCCTTATTCCCCCAATCAAAATAACCTGCAGCACAATTTCCAGAGGCCCCAGGACCAAGGTTCCCAGTGACTAGAATCCCAATAGTACTTTAGGGGAGCCTATCAGAGGCTCATGGTTCAGCCTGATGGTATGGGAGGTTGTCCTGGAGCAATGCTCCCTTCTCTTCTCTTCCACAGCCTTGCAGAAAGGGCATGCTATTCTTAGGCTGAGTGCTAGGGTAGGACATCTTTCTGAGGGTCTCTGAGATTGTCACATCCTGCCTGGATGTTCTCCATGACTTGGCAGCTTGTAGCACTATAGTTAAGCACTGGACTAGATGATATTAATAGTTAACTTTAATACAGAGCACCTATCGATGCCAGCCACTTGATGGGAGTCATCTTATAGAATTTTCCAAACTATTTGAAGTAGGTATCACAAGTGCACAATATGAAATTTCAGAGCTCTAAAAACCAAAATTCTTCTTAACAGAACCTAAGGTTAGCAGGCTATCAAAGTCTAATCTCAAACAATATGAAGCTATATATAGTCATTATGTCCCCCACTTAGTGTAAATACCCTCAAATTTTGCTGCAGAAATACTACTGTGTTTGATTACTGGGTACGGCTCCAGACCCCACTGGAGACTGGTATTCATTCACACCAGACGTTTTAAGGTTTGACTCCCTGGCTCCAAGGGTTTTAGATAAGGTATTGAGAATATGTATTATTCTCATTTTATATGTGAGGAAAATGAATCCTTGAGAAATTTAAAAAAAAAAGAAAAGTCCAAATAAGTGCTTCACTGTAAGGACCATCCTTCCTGGACGACCTCGGGCAAATCAACTCTCTGGACCTCAGTGATTTCATTTGTAAAATGAAGGTAGCAGTGATAGCTGAGTGCCATGCACTTAATAGGCTTAGGTCATTTCATCTTCTCTAAACCGTCCTATAACATGGGCATTGTTAGTATCCCTATTTTGTTGATGAAGGCACTGAAATTCAAGAACATAAATAATTTGCCCAAGACCACCCAGCCAGTCCCTGGCATGTGAACCAGGTCATCTGACTTTGATGTCGCACACCCTTTCGTGGGGTCCATGGGTCCTCTCAGAGACATAAGGGTTCTCGCTCTTATATCCCTACCAGATTTCTTCACTGAAGAAAATGTTTGGCTCATTTTCTCTCTCAGTCTTCACATTCCAGCAGTCATCAGCTTGACAGAGAGGCCAGGCAAGCTTTGAAAATGGTGTTTACTGTTCTCTCCCTCTCACACCCTAGGGGAGAGTTCCAGCCATTCAAAAATGTCTACTTTCAGACTATTGCAGGCATTTTCTAGGACTCAGTGGTCTGTCTCTCCCTCTTCCTGCTGTAAAGATTTCTGCAAGTAGGTGCAACATTTCTCTAGGGGCTTTCAGACCCAATAGGTCAGAGCCCAACAGGCCTAGTTCCCCAGCTCCTGTTAATGAGGTCTGTCCCTCCTCCTTCCTTCCATCTTTCCTGGATGATTGCTCCTCCTCTCACTCAGGGGACACAGGAGGAATCATAGGCACTTCTCGGTTGCCTGGGTTTGGGGACTCTGGCCCCACTAAAAGGGAGTTGAGGGCCCAGCTAGAGGAGCTGTCATGTGCTAGCCAGTTCAAGCAACCAGGGAAGGGATGGTTCATTCCTATAATGTTATGTTTTTAAGCCCAGTTGCTGGAAGGAAATGTCTCTTGGCAAGAAATAGTTTGGGAAGTCAGTTGCCTGTAATAGTGGGCACCAGTGGATTCACCATCCACCAATAAAGAAATGCTACGTGGGCACCAGCTTCTGTTATCTTCCTCCTATTCTTTGCCCTCTGACTTTGGGCAGGACATTTGACCCCTAAACTGTTACCTTGTCTGGAAAATGGGGATAAAAACATCTAATTCTGCCTTTCTCAAAGGACTGAAGGGAGACTCACAGTAGTAATGGATGTGACAACATTTGCAAACAACACAAACAATTATCATGTAAGCCTGAGGGCAGTGTGTGAGTTATAGCTAAGAATGAGGAATAAAGGTCACAGGAAGTCAGCTCTACAAAGCGATGAAATCAAAAGTTCAGTAAACTGAACCCCAACAGACCTGGACAGATGATCCTGAGTTTACACATACATTTTCAACACTTATCCCTTTTCCTCACATCCAGATGATTGTGAATTACTGGGTTTAAGAATGATTGGGGAATTTTGTTTCTGTTTGTCATTTAAAGCATTTTTATCCCTTAAGATTGTGGTTAGCACAAGGAATGCAATAGGAGTACAAATCAAGAGAAACAACAGATAACAGAAACAAACCTGCACCTTTCAATAGTAAAATTATTATATATATATAATTTATTATATAAATTATGAACTTGAACATATTTGCAAGGAAAGACATACTGAAAAAAATCTAGCAGATATGAAAAAGAATGAAATGAAACTTCCAGAAACAGAGCATAGAAGAACTGAAATTAAATATATCACAGTTTTGTAGGCAAATTTGGGGACTACTCTAGCTGGGAGAACATGAGGGGCAGGGCCTCCCAGGGAAAGGAACGTTATGCTTGGTTTAAGGAGAGCTGTGGGTGGTGAGGGAAGGGAAATATAGAAGAGCTCTGGGAACTAGACTTCTCAGAACTTCAGAGATCTCAAAAGTGTTGACTTCTTTGACAATAGTCCATCGACATCAGGGCCGGATCCTTAGGCAGCTGAAGCCAGAACATCTTTGGGAAAAATAGAAGGATGAAAGAGGGAGCCATTAATCACCAGCTCTTTTCAAGTCCTTTAGAAGCGGAGCACTGTCTGTACATCATAAATTCCAACTATGATACAGAACAAGAAAGAATAATTAGCAAAGTCAGGCATTATTCTTGAAAATCAGCTCTAATTAAATGAAGGCCACTTGTGTTTTCTAATTGCATGATCTTAAAATTGAAGTCAGGAGTCCAGGTTCATGAAATCTTCTCAGGAGGTGAGACCATTTATCAAAATGCAAAGTCATATGAAATGAATGGAAATATACATCAAAGCCCAGAATCATAAAACTTGGCACAAAGAAGAAATCACAGAATTATTGCAGGGCAATTCCTTCACTTATAGAAGAGGGAACTAAGCCTTGTAAAGAGAACGAGTGGCAGACACAGATCACACAGGTGACCTCCTAACCCTGAGTGAGATTATAGAAATGAAATTCACCAAAGCAGCCTCCCTTGGCTCAGCTTTCCAAGAGAAGAAATGTGGTCCATCTAGTAAATGGTTGGCAAAAATCAATATATAAGGAAACGAGGGCTGGTCTCAGTAAGAGGGAGGTGAGCCTGCCAGGAAAAGGCTTGGAGATGAGCTTTGAAGCAGGCCCTAGACGGGAGGAAGGAAAAGGTGCTTTAAGCAAGGGAATGTTTTAAGCAAAGACCAGGAGGCGGGAGCGCATGCAGGTTGGCTGAACCGATCATTTACACAGCAGTGCATTTTCGCTCCTGGTGGCTTCCACTCGCTTGTCCTACTCTCTGGGCAACAGAGGACAGGACCCTTCAACTCACTCATGCCTTTTCCCTTCCTGCCCAGATGACTCTTCAGATGAAACCTGTCTTGGGTTTCGTGGGTCTTCTCTCCAGGGACAAGGGTCTACATCCCCTCCAGCTGTGGTCAGGCTTTGTGAAGCAGGATACCTGCCAGTGGTTTTTTTCTGGCTCCTCTGAGGCTCTCCACCCAGCTTTCTTTTTCTGATGGAGCTGGTGACAAGGGAATGGGCAGCAGAAACCCCTTGGAGTGGGGGTGGAGGGCACCTCTGGCTTGTCCTGTCCCATAGGAGGAGTGGGGAAGGGGGAATTAGGGTGGTACCCCCACCTCCACAGTTGGCCCACTGCCCCACCCAGGCTTTCTTCCTCTCGGCCCAGCCCAGCCCAGGAAGTAGGTAGAAATAATTAACACCTAAGTGAAAACTCTTTCACCAAAGATTGTGAACTCCTCCATGAATTTGCATTTTCAACCTTCTGTCGCTAATTGTGGAATGCAAGCCTTTATCTCCTCTGAAAGGAATGGCAGGCAATGGAAATTAGGCAGAGAGAGGAGGGGGTCCTCTTTGTTCAGGGCCTCCCAAACGTTCTACCTCCAGGCCTGGTGCAGATGAAAAACCTGAGTGGCGGGGAGTGTCACCCAGAACCGTTGGTTTCCTCCCCGACTCTCCACGAGGTTTCTGGAAATGAGCCCTGTAGCCCGGTCTGAGCTCTGTAGCCTGTCTGGGCCCTGGGGTGTCCCCCGTAAAGCGGGCGCGGCCCAGCCAGGTACCCTGCCCTCAGGTCAGCTAACATGTGCAATGGGGATTGGAAGCCCAGAAATAGGTCTGAACTTGCTAAAAGGGGCTGGGCACTCCAGAGATGAGTGACCAGCATGAGTTGGGAGAACTTTTTGATTATCGATTAATTTTTTGAATGGGTAGAACATTCACCAAAAAATCCCAAAGGTTCAGAAGTGAAAAGCAAGTGTCCCTCTTACCCTTAGCTTCCAAGTCCCTCTCACTCTCTTTACATCGGTATATCTGTATGTCTCTGTGCACATTTACATTTAATGGCAGTCTACAGAACACACTCGTTCGTCCTGCTTTTTTCACAAAGCAGTACTTTTCAGGCCTACTACTTGCTGTGAGACCTTTTAATATCATTAATTTCCTTGTGCTCAATCTCATCTGTAAAAGGGGAGACAATAAAAATATTTACCTCATTGGGCTATTGTAAGTTAATTCATGTAAAGTCATTAGACCAGTGCCCAGCACACAAAGAGCATTATATAAGTATTAGCCGTTACTATTATCGTAGGAGTTAAAAATCAGTGAAGAATTTTAAGTTGTGTAAGGGGTAAATAAAAGAGAGTGAGGGAGAGAGAGACAGAGAGAGAATGAGGATTTAATATTATAAGAAAAAAGTGACTGATTCTCAGATTCTGATTTTGGAAGCTGAGATATTAATATGGTGAAAATACAACAATAACAACAACAGCTACTATTTATTATCTATCTGCTACATCTCAGGTGCTATTCAGACCCCTGACTTACCTTATTTAAGGCCTGCAACGAAGCCTTGTGGGCAGGTATTATTATTCCCAATGTCGAGATGAGGAAACTGAGACTTAAATTATTTGTTACAGGAAAACAGACCAAGTCATAGAAGCTTGGTCTTTTGCGTTTCCTGGTCATGCCGACCATGGTCGTGTAACAGGAGATGTGTTTATGTGCTGATCAGCGCTGTACGTTGTATTTGCTTCTATGCTGTCCCCTGTGCGTGGCTCCAAGTGGCATGGTTTATGCTTAAATCAAACACAAATCAATAAATATGGGAATTACTGACTGAGCCTCACCAATACCTCATGTATTAAAATTCAATATTTATTCTTATAACTATACTTCCATTTCCTCCCATGTGTGGATTCATATTTTTCAAGTACTGCGACAGAAATGTTTCTCAACTTCAGTATATTATTCTATCCCTAACAATACTCTAGACTGAGAGATCACAGAATAAAAATGATCTAATAATAGTTCAAGTTTTTGGTTCTCTCCAAATGCCATTTAATAAGGCATTCGTTGAAGCTGATTCTTTCTAGGGTAAAGCATCATTTTGGTTTCTCAAATGGGCGACACACAGCCTCACCCCCTTAAACATAGGATGGATAGCCTCGTTTGGCCTTTCTATCTGGCTCTTGGGCATCACCTCAGTCGTGCCCTCTGCTTTTGGTGCCTTTGACCGGCCTTTCTGCCATCAGTCAGTTTACTCTGACATACCTCCTAATCTGCAGTTTTTAATATGCTGCACTTGGAGAAATCAGCAGTTGACCAGTCTTGATGTGACTGCGTGTATAGCCAGAACTGACAAAGGCCGAGGGAGAGTCAGTCCTGCAGGAGTAAAGAATGACAACTGTTTTAGAAGCATCTCTCACCTGTACTCTGGGTTCTCTGCTTTCTAGGTAGTTAGAGCTACAGGACGCTTAAACCATGGTGCATGTTCACAGTTGGTTCCTTGTCTGTGGTTATTATGGGATACATAATACTATGGGATATTATATGCATCATAATACGGGATATAAGAGCAGTGAGGAAGACATTCTCAGGAGGCAGCCCAAAGGGATGTTTGGTGACTCCAAATGCGGTGGGCTTTGTCCCTTTCCTCACGTGCAGGAGGGCAGCACGGCCCCTGACCAGTGGCCTCCTCCCTCTCCACCAAAGCGTGGAACCTCAGTTACCTGCAGAAGGGTTAGCACTGTTTTGGGGAACTGGCAGGCAGGGTTAGCGGTCCCTGTGCTATCCTAGCTCAGACTCTTCCCACTTGAAGAGCTAGTTCAGGGAGCAATAACAACCTTAAGCAAATACACGACTTAAGATTCCACTGGTGGGTTTTCTGATGAAGACGAGTCATAAGAAAGGTTGTTCAATGAGCTGGTGCCATTGTAAGTTCTACCAAATTGTTCTGGGTCTCTTGTTCTGTGAACTGCCTGTTCCCCTCCTTTGCCTACGCTACTGAGTTATACTTGCTGATCTTGCCAATTGGTGTGTGAGCTTTGTAAAACAGGAAACTAACCTTTTATCCGTCATTGACTGAAAATGATTTCTCTTCTTATCTTATTTTGTTCACAGCATTTATTTTTGCCATACACAAATTGTACATTTTTAGGCAGTCAAATGTGTCAATTGTTTCTTTTGGCTTTAGAGTTTCTTGGTTTGCTTAGAAAAAACTTCTCCACTCAGATTATACATTTTACATGTTTCCTTTGAGATGTTTTATGGTTTCCTTTTTAAAATTTAAATCTTTGATCCAACTAAAATTTATTTTGGTGTTAAAGATTGAGGTAGGGCTCTAACTTCATGATTCTTCCCCTATCTAATTAGCGACAGTCCCCAGATCATTTACTGAATGATCTCTTTCCTCACTAAATTGAAATGCCACTTTTATCATAAACTAAATCTCTACGTGTATTTTACTCTATTTACAGTCCCCTCATATTCTGGTACTCTGTCTATTTTTTTCTCCTCTTTAAACTGTTTTAATTATTGTGGTTTCATGATGTATTTTAATAACAAGTATGAGTAATGCTACTTGTTATTCTTCTTTGGACTTTTTCTAGCTATTTTCACATGTTTATTTTTTCAGATAAATTTTAATATCATTATATCACCATCCACAATCCTCTTGGTATTTTAATTGGAAGTCAATTGAGCATTTACATTAATTTAGAGAGACTAACATCCAAAAAAAAAAAAAATCATGTGTTTTCATTTATTCCAGATTTCTTTATGAAGCTCATTAGGGCTTTAAAGTTTTCTTCTTATGGATCCTATAGGTGCTTCATTAAATTTATCCCTATGGATTTTATCTTTTCAGCTGCTATAACAAATGAAATAGGTACTCCTCATATTTTCAACTGGCTGTGTGACTTTAGGCAGATTATACACCCTCTCTAGGCCTCTTCACTTAAAGCTAGCTGGCGATATCATGAAATAGTCCTTAACTATATGCAAGATACTGGTATTTTCAAGGGCGGCTTTGCCCTCATTGCATTTTCATGAGAAAGACCTGGGGTCAGCTCAGTTTCTCTGGTCCCAGCTGTGCAAACGAATACATGGGTCAACCCTAATTGAAGCCTCTGCGTGTCCTCTGCCCCCTCGAGTGATTCACCGAGAGTCAACTACACCCCTGCAGGCGCGATATCCCGGCGGGATGGGCAGTAGCTTTATCCACACCCAGCCACCTTTACTGGGCACCTACCACGTGCCAGGCCCCGTGCCAGCCTCTGGATGGGGCCATTGGCTGTTTATCTGAGCAGGGTGGATAACCACTTTGGATAATTCATGCCTTTAAGTGCAATTTGTGTTTCAGAGTTGATTCTGAGTTTATTTTGGCCTCAGTGTACGCTGAGCAGATGAACTAGTCAAGGGCCTTTTCTCCAGGGTGCCACGAAGACACAGCCAGGGCATGTGGCGAGATGCTCAGCATTATTTGGTAGTACTAGATGGAGAAGATGCTCAGAGAGAGAGAGAGCCCTTCTTAGAGAGACTCTGATTTTAAAACTAAGAATGTCAGGGCTGGCCAGCCTGGGAAAGCCAGTTCAACCTCCCTCTCGGTGGAATCTCTTCCACACTTTCCTGCTGCCCGCGCACCCCACTGTGTTGACCAGGGGGTGACAGACTCACACTCCTTGCTAATTCCAGGAGGGATGCATTGAGGCATTTCTCGCACTTATCAGCTAGCCTAATTGTTTCTTTAATTGAAAGTCAGCAGATAAGCGCAGGTTTCTTTCCCATGCAAAAGAGGCTTGAACTAGAAGAAATAAGCCAATGGCATAAAAAAACAAATGCTAGCTTTAGCTTGGCTTTGGGGAAGGAGGGCTTTGTGCTTGTGTCCTTGCATAATAATGTATTTGAGTTAATTTGACTGGTGGGGGTGCTAAGTTAGCCAAACACTTTAATAAGATTGAAACAGGATTGAGGCAGGCTACTTTCAGGCCTTGCATTGATAAGAAGGGACTGGCTAAGCCCTCTTTTCTTTAAGGAAACAGCCCCCACACTTGTGCAGGCCAAAATAATTAAGTAATTAGCAAAGGCATTTGTCAAAATGCCCAGTGGGGCTGACGAAAATGACAGCTTTGAGAAGGATGAAGAGTTTGCAAATAGCATTTTCTCCAAGCTCCAGGCTGGGGTCAGGCCTGGAGCCTGCGAGGAAAACGCATGCCTGGGACTCCAGGGTCCCAGCTCCACCTTTGGGGTTCAAGTTCACTTCCCTGTGGCAAAAGCCAAGCTCCTATTTCTAAGGAGCCTTTCTTGAAAGGCCTTTGGAACATCAAAGAGCTCTTAACATGCAGCAAGTAAGTGAAAAATAAGGGAGTCATTTTCCTTTTCAAAGGATTGAAACCGTTAAACAGCCAAGTCCGTGGTGGAAAAAGCATTTGAGGTTTATTAAAATTAAAAGACCGGGGAAATAGCTGGTGGTTATGAAGCCGTCATCATCGCCAACAGTGAACTAACTCTACCTACCGTGTGCAACGCAAACTCCCGGGGTTTTCTTAAGGCCATAAGAACCTCTACCCTTAAGAGGCTTACTTATAGTGTTTGCTGTTGTAGGGTGAGTTAAAGATTGTAAGTCAAGGGAAATTCTCTCAACATTAAGAGAAAAGCAACAGTGATAGTAACAACTACTAGGGGCACCGTCAATATGTCAGGCATGTGATATTTCATTCAATACCCACAACCCTACGATGTTGGCATTTATTTTTCTCCTTTAATAGATGGAGAAACTGAGGCTCAGAGAAGTCAGGAGGCTTAGAGCTGAGATGCAATGTAAAGAAGAGATTAAGGGCAAGGGAGTCATAATAATCTGGTGAGTCAGCAGAGTCTATCTGTATAGGTCAAAGGGGATAAGAACTGAGGACAATTCTAAATCTAGAATCTAGAGTGGTTGGGGACCAGAGAGTGGCCTTTCGATGGAGTGAAATGGGAGGGCAGACATCATGAGACCAGGGCGTCAAGAGGGAGTCTCCAAAAACAGCAAGGGGGAGAAACATCACTATTGGTCCAGTTCGGGAAGTCTCCCAAGCCAGGGGAGAAGCTTGAAGAGAGGGAGAGTTTGAAGATGCCAGAAGAGGAGGGAATATTTGCGAAAGACAG
Source organism: Pteropus medius (assembly GCF_902729225.1). Taxonomy (NCBI): domain Eukaryota; kingdom Metazoa; phylum Chordata; class Mammalia; order Chiroptera; family Pteropodidae; genus Pteropus; species Pteropus medius. The sequence continues at coordinate 25,500,784 of NW_024344378.1, read as the reverse complement.
GTTCTTTCTGGAGGAGGTGGCCCGGAGAGAGAGACACGCAGCTTAGAAAGGAGGTAGCCATGTGGTAGCAGGGATTGGGGAGAGGACAGTTGACTGTTTCTGGAAAGAAAGACAAAATGAAGGAGAGATTGTGTAAAGTTATTGTGAATTTGAAGTTAGAAAGGAGGGAGTTGATTCAGAGGTGCTTTTGGGGACACAAGAGGATAGCTGAGAGGACTCAGGTGGAGGAAAAGTGGACCGCATGTTACTGTCTATGGAGGAAGTCGAGTTAGGCCAAGAACCAGAGGGGCTGGGTGAGGGTGATAATGGGGTAGAGGTTGGAGATGGGGTTTTGGGGTCCAAGATCTGGGAGACAGAGTATTTCCACAGGTTTAAGTGATGTCGGGGCTGAGGGTGGGGGTGCCTGGAGTGGGGCCAAGATTGAAAGTCACAAGATCTTAGAAGAGCAAAGGTCGTGGAGTCAGCAGACCTCTCCATGAATATTGAATAAATGATGACAGACAAGGGTATGCCAGGTACCCGAGTCTTCCAGGAACAATGCCAAGGATGATAGAAGAGGATGGTGACAAAGATGAGGTGAGCACTACATAGATGGTCGTGAGGGCTTTCGATGGGAAGAGTTTAGGCAGAGGTGATGACCTGGAGGACAAAGAGTAAACCTTTTCCTCTTCTTTTAAAGACGGTATGGCGGTAAGAAATATTGAGGCTTTCAGGGTCAAGACTAACCCGGCTTCTAATCCTGGTTCTCAACTTACTAATTGTGTGACCTTGGAGAAGTCACCTGGAATATCTCTGAGTTTTAAAACTCATCTACATAATGGGGTTGCCACCCCACTTATAGAATGTGTGGGAAGATTAAACAAGGTAATGATTGTGACCCCACTCATAGAATGTGTGGGAAGATTAAACAAGGTAATGATTGTAAAGAATCTACAATAGCACCTGGCACACAGCCAGTGTTCAGTAAATGGCAGCTGTCAGAAACATCTGTACTGGAAGAGACTGCAGGTCATCTGGTCCAATAGATGAGGAAAAGGAGGCTCAGCGAAGCCACAAATTAGGGAAGATGATGGAGTGCAGGACTCTGATCGAAGCCACATGAGGGTGGGAGTGTGGGACAGGAGAGATTCTGGAATCTGCAAGGTCCCCAGCCAGGTGCTGGCTTTGGGGACAGACCAGGGTTGTGTATGTGTTGAGGGTGTGCGTGCCGGTCATAACTCTTTCCTAGGAGATGAGAGCACACAGGGTCGTAAAACTTGCCTCCTACGTATATGTGATATCTTCTAACCAGCCAAGCGAGCGTGTTGTCTGTAAGCTAAGACTCCTTGCCCATTTGCTCTTGATCTAAACCTCTTTAGTGAGAGGAATATTCCAGGTCTGTTCACATCTCAGGTCTCCAAATTCAGACCCATCATGGTGGCAAGTCCTCTGCTTGGAAATTAATTTGCAGTTGCCAGTACTTACCTTTGTATACGCCCAGTTTCTCACACATAAAGTGCTCTGTAAGTACTTACGGAATCAATGAATGAATAACTTCGTCTTCATTTTTGGTAGCAATGTTTTTCTATCCACTTCTGCAATTGGTTGGCTGTGTGGGGTGAAGGATTCAGGTTTAGGAGTTTGAGAAATGAGGGTTTGAATCCCACCTTTATCAGTTAATACTTGAGATTTTCTCCAAACGGCTTAACTTCACAAAGCCTCAAATTTCTCATCTATAAAGTAAGGACAATAATACTTAGTTTACCTTCTTTGATGATTCGGTGATCTGTGGCTGGAATGTCTTGGCATCGTGTCTGCCTGGCACTCTCAGTAATGGTGGCTATTTTTTATTGTCATCATATCACTGTGTTTGCAGCACACACAAATTTACCTTCTTTTTATTTACTTAAAGCTGAGGGCCTCTCTTGTCCCACATTCTAAAAGGTGCTTTGAGAGTGTTAAGGGACTGAAGACATCCCCGTTTCTCACCTCCAGGCCCCGCTTAATAATGCCACTTGGTTTGGCACTTTGGTCAAAGGAGAACCAAGAAAACAATCTCCTAATCGCAACCCTGAGACGCCTTTATCCTCAGGTGTGTCTGCCTTGGCGGGGCGGCCAGGTAAAGGCTTGCCTCAGGAGCCCTGGCATTTTGGGTGCTCACCTCCAGCAGGAGAAACACTCTGCATGGAAATTACTTTAATTTGCAGTTGACAAAAGGCAAATTTCTGGCTTTTTTTTTTTACCCCACCTCAGGAGCCTGGAATGTAACCTTGCACAGCTGCCCCAGACATTCCAGGTGACAGCTTCCATTAGCCCGGCCCAGATTTCTAGCTTAAAGCGGGGGAGGGGGTAAAAACTTGAGTGATTTCACAAGGGGCAAAACCCCCAAACATAATTTAATTCTACCAACTTCTATCACTTAGAATTCTCTCCCACTCTCGTCAGCATACAAAGCGGAGTCGGTGTGGATTTCCTACCGTGTCTGCCTTTTTCTTTGCTTAATCTGCAATCTTGTATTACCACAGTGCACGGGCCTGTGATTCTCAGTTGGCTAGGAGATTCCATCCCATGATCTATCAGTGTTCGATCTGTGTGCGACTGGTTGTGAGGTCATGAGGGCAGGGCCTCCTTTGCTTTATTCCTTTGCGGGATGCCTGGGATGCAGTAGGATCTCAGTACATATTTGTCGAAAAATGAACGAATGAATGGGTGATTTCCAATTTTTCCCAAGGCCAGAGTGTCTTTGTCTGTCTAGTCATAGACTTCTATAGCATTCCAGAAGAAAGGGCATCCTTTAGATGCGGTGCTGGTTGCCTTCCACTTAAAATATGTCCCCGAGATGCCTGTCTGGGGCGGTTCCGTGGAATGCAGGCTGAATGGAATGCCTTTTAGGCTGTGAGAACCTGAGGCTACTGCTGCCATCTTGTGGACAGTATTTGAAACACAAGAGATGTGAGGGCAAGCGGCATTTGGCTTTTTACACCTTTTCGTTTTCCCCAAAGAAATCTTAGCTGATTCTCTTTTGTAATGCGTTAGGCCATACTTCCAGGTCCATGCTTAATTCATTTATATTACTCCTTTGAAGTCATTATAATAACAACGGCTCACATTTATTGAATTCTAGGCACTGGGCTTTAAGTGCTATGCTTCATATTGAAAAACATTCTAATGCCTGTGCTATCGTTACCATCTCTACTGTGGAGAGGAAATCCAGGCTCAGAGTGGCTGCGTGACTTGTGCCTGGCTAGAAAACTGGAAGAGAGAACTAGGATTTGATTCCAGCCTTTCTGGCTCAGGGCCAACTCTTGGCCATCATGCCACACTCTTTCTTACTTTTTTTATTTTTGTTTTTAGTTCTTCTTCCCTTTCCAAGCCCTGTTGCTACAGTGCATCTGTACTTGTAGTCACACCAGGTCTTAGTAATTTGTTTATGTGTTTGCTTCCCCAACAAGACACTGAGCACCAAGAGAGCTGGTCAGAGCTATTGAGTACAAAGATTTATGTATCTCTGTGTACCAGCTATAAACCAGGACTATGCTAGAATGGGACAATATAAAGATCTGTTAAACTGGAGTCCAGGCATTCCTTATGTATAAGTGCCAGGGTTTGCAAAACCACAGGAAAGATGTGGAGTATGTTCCTGGATTATAATTTGTAATGAAGATTGACAAAGGTGGTGAGTGGAGGAATTAGAAATTTAGCTAGTTGTTTATAAACTTATTTTTATATAAACTGATTTCCCCAGCAATGCTCAGGTTAACCTTGACCATGATTAAATCCATTCATACATGCTTTTCTTTGCTCCTTACCCTGGATCACTTGACAAAGAGTTGCTCATGTGAGAAGCAGTTCCCTGGTAGCTGAGGAGGTAGAAGGGAGGGAGAGTAATAGCCTCTCTCTTTGAGGTTCTCCAGGATGGGAAGGGGTCCACAGTGAATATCGCATACTCTACGTAGCCTAAATTTTGAGTTGGACTACCCCAAACATGTCCTCTATGTTTGATGAAAATTTATAGGCAGTTTTCTTTTGATGCAGTACTAGATAAAGAGTAAAAAATCTGATTAAAATGAATAGATGTAAAATGAAATGCAGAAATTAGAATAAATTTATAAATTAAAGCTAAACTTTCAAAAGGCTTCAGACTTGCAGGTTAACCCCACAGGCCTTAAGTCCATTTCCCTGGGTATTAGGGTACTTTGGGATAAAAGTTCCCAAAGTGCACCTGTGTCATTCCTTCATACAAATGCAGTGCCACACAAAGCAACTGAACTCAGGATAGCTGTCCTTTCTATTCTATTCAAGGACTGAGTAAGAATCCTCATCACTGGCCAAGCACAAGGCTAAGTGCTTCAGAAATGTGAAGATAGTTAGAGAGGGCCTCTGCTCCTGTTGGGGCTGAGGGCTTTCTCAGCTCTAAGTACCAGCATCCTATGCAGTGACATCTGCAGGGGCTAAAGACAGAGAAACTGGAGATAAGAGAAGAAAAGAGAGCCTAAGGAAGAGCTACAAAAGGGAGAGGGGAGGAGAAGAGGAGCAAAGAGAAAAGAGAGACTCTAGAGAAGGTGGTATAGATGACCCCCAGACGCCTCGGAGACCCTCCCGAAATGTCTACCTTCAGGCCTTGAACCCAGCCCAAGCAAGCAAGTGCCCTCTCTGGGCCCTTCTAAAATGCCTGCCAGCAACCGTCTTTCACAGTTACTGCAAAGACACCTTACCTGCGTCCTGTGTGTCCCCAGCCCTGGCATCTTTGTTCTGAGGTCAGAGTTGCAAACCAAATATGATCACTATGATTAGTATTTTCATGCCACTGTGTTGTCTGAATGTGCCAGCCTCCTGGGCAGCAGGAGATGGGCACGTGACCGGGTTTAGAGTGAGAAGGCCGGTGCGAATGGTGGCAACCTCAAGTCCCTCCAAAACGAGTGAGACTGCGAGAGACTGACCGACGGGGCACGTGGCACTGGCTTGGACCTGCTACCGTGCGGAGATGGCCTGATTTCCGTCCAGGTGCAGCTCCTGGATGCTGTCTCATCTACCTGCGGGCCTCGCAAGGACTTCATGGCCCCAGTCAGCAAGAAACCCAGAGACCAGATGGATGTGGCTTTGATCTTTTCATCATCTAGTTTGTTATCAAAAGTCTGGTGGGAAAGAAATAAAGCCATACTCTTCATAATAGTTATGTATGTCTGCTATTACAATATACTTCTTCAAAGGATTGTGTTTTTGTATTTGTTGGCCTAAAAAAATAAATAAATAAGTCTTTTTTTTTTTTAACCAGGAAAAATGTGTTTATCCTGGAACAACAAAGAATTGCAATTTGGGGCACAGAAGCTGTGGCAAACCATAGGCAAGTCTAGAGAACAAAGAAGAAGAACGTTCTTTTATAGAGGCAAGGGGGGAGTTAAGAGGGGCCGTTACAAAGGGTCCATTGGAGGAAACTGGCAGTTCAGCCTTGTGGCTTTTCATTACGCACCCCACCCCATCCCCTGGGTTGTGACGGTCTCTCATTGGCTGTGCTGTTGCCGGGCAAGGAGAAAAATCTTCCTTCCTCCTGCTAGGGTAGTAAAGAAGTAAAACATCTTGTTGGAAATGAAGGGTACACCTTTTCCTGTTTGAGGTAATGGAGGATGGGTGGTAGGGCATGAGAGCTCTCCCTTCTGATCTCCCGACTTTTTTTTAGTGAGATTTCCCTTTATTAGTTCTCATAGTATCATGCTCTAACTTTATTAAAAGTTGTTACAAGAGGCATTTCTACACTTTACAAATAATAACAAGTTATTATTCGTAAATAATAATAACAGTTACTGTGGACTTAGCAAATGGTAGGAACTGTATTAAGGTGCTGGTGAGACATTTCTATCACCTTTTGTATAAGAATTAACTCTGCTTTTTCTGAGAAACTGGTATGTTTTTACCAATCAGGTAAAAACAGCCATGTGGTATTTTTCTCTCATCTTGGTTTCCTGGATGTTCTGAGTCATTTTTTAAACCTAAATAAGTTCTACTAGATTGACTCAGAATTGATCTATTTTTTCCTTCTCTTACCCTTGTTTCAACTTCGTGAAAATTCTATTTGATTGATTCTGCTTTTCTTGTTTTGTGATTTAACTCAAAGTCCCTTTTTAAAAAGAACATGGAGAAATTTTATTTTAAAAAATGGCAGGGTTTGAAGGTGGACTTAGATCTTCGTTTACTGGTTGGGGACTCTTGCTCAGGTTATTTTAAGCACATTGAGAGTTCTTTTGCAGAAATCACATTTTTAAGTGAAGAGTCCAAGTATGTGCTCTTTCTGAAGGGTGTTGGAAGATTTCTCTGCCTCTCCAGTCACAGAGGGAGACCACTGTCCCCACAGGAGGTCCTCAGGGCAGACGTATGGCAGCCTTATTAAGACTTAGCAGCGCCTTCTTCTCTCTGCACTGCTCTTGGGGGTCCAGTAATCAGTGCTTGGGAAAGGCACCCCATAGGGATGGAGAGTGGCTAAGGGATGGCCATCAGTTCTGGCTTGGACCTTCTCAGAGTCTGTTGCGGGGGTGGGTATAAATTTGTACTTCATTTCAGGAAAACAACTGACCGTTTGTCTCAAAAGTTAAATGTATTCTTGTCCGTTCACTCAGAAATTTTTCTTCTAGAGATTTAACGTAAAGAATTAATGAGAAATTCATTCGTTCAAACAAACTGTGTCTGTGGGTGCTGGATTTAGCCATCAAAAGGCCTCCGTGTTTTGGTCATGAGATAAGATTTACCCCTCAGCCAGTCAGCAAGTATTATCTGCCTCCTAGGGATCCATAGGGAACAGGACAAAAGTAGGTCCCCAACTTTGTGGAGGAGTCTATCTGAGGGGATATTCTCTTGGCATTTTTTTTTATTGTAGTAAAATATACAAAACTTAAAATTTCCCATTTCTGGGTGTACAGTTCAGTGGCATTAGTACATTCACGCTGTCGTGTTGCAGTCACCACCACCATCCACAGAACTCTTTCATCTTGCAAAACTGAAACTCTGTACCCACTACATACTAACTCCTCATTTCCCCTCCGCCCCCACCCCTGGCAACCACCAGGCTACTTTCTGTCTCTGTAAATTTGACTACTCTAGTACCTTATTTAATTGGAATCGTATAGTATTTGTTCTTTTGTGTCTGGTTTATTTCACTTGGTGTAATGTCTTCAAGCCTTATCCATGTTGGAGCGTGTGTCAGAATTTCTTTCTTCTCAAAGGCTAAATAATATTTCATTGTATGTACATACCACATTTTATTTATTCATTTATCTGTTGATAGACATTTGGGTTACTTTGGCTACTGTGAATAATGCTGCTATACAGTTGGGTGTACAATTACCTGTTTGAGTCTCTTTCCATTCTTTTGGGTAGATACCCGGAAGTGGAATTGCTGAATCGCATGGTCATTTTATCTTCAAAATTTTGTGGAACTGCCTTAGCATTTTTATCTTCTTTCTTTCATTAAGAATGTGCAGTTAGAACTTGGGGAGAAAATCAGTATCATTTTGGATAGCGGTAATTTGCATTCCTTCAAAGGTTACATTTCCAAAGCAAAACATGTCTGTCATCTTCAGGCCCCTATCTGTTTGGCTGTTCTTGTCCTATGATAATGTCGATAATGATGATGATGATGATGATGATGATGATAACTAAAATACATCAAGGGCTTACTTTGTCCTGAACACTGTTCAAAACACTTTTACATCATTTTATCTTCACAATTATTCTATGAAGATTATTGTCCCAATTTAATAGATGAGGAAACTGAGCCGCAGACCAGCAGAACTGTAAAACAATGCTGGGACAGATAAGATCATTTCATTCAGCGTTTACGTTCACAAACGAGGGACGGGAAGCCAGAGAGGAGGTGCCCAAAGTCACAGCGTTACACTGTGACCGAGCTTGACTAAACTCACAGGCTTCCAGGCGTCTGGAATCCCTGGCCCTGAGCCCTTGCCGCCTCTAAGACAGGATTCCATTCATTCATTTTGTTTATCCCGTTGACCCAGGTGAAACCTCATCTGAGAGGCTGCCGTGCCGCATCGGAATCCAGCTGGATATTCCTGGTCCTCCTCCTGATAATTGTTGGGGCAGGACTTAGCTGAAATATGATGAGAGAGGATTACGGGCTTGGCTCTAGGATTTTGTGAAAACACATGGAAGTAGCACATTAATATCAGTCAAGAACTGAATGGGCCTTTTTAAGAAGTTGAGATAAATTTTGGCAAAATCAGATTGCCTTGAGAAGCATTGAATTTACTGTGAGGGAGTCAAAAAATTATGATCTTTCTTTCTGTTAAGTTTGTTTAAATAGTAAAAATCTAGAGTCTGCGTGTCCTACAGAGTTGCGCCCCTGAAGTTATGAATTTGGCCATATGGATGGTGGGCCTGTGTTTTTCATTATGTTCCCTTACTCGTTAGGTTTTGCAGTTAGTCCTTGTTACACGTTTCTCTTGTGTTTTTCTTGAACTTCATGAACTCTGGTATTTCATTTTGGGGATGTATAGCCAAGGGAAAAGCAATCTTCCTTTGATCTTCCTAAGGATCCCATTATGTTTCACCTAAGAAAGATTAGGGAGTTGCCATTCAACGCTGAACAAACACGAAACTCAGCTGCAAAGATGGTGGGTGCTTAATCTATTTACAACATCGACTCCATTCTGAACTAATTCCACATCAAGACGACTTTGAAAAGCATTCTTCCGAATGGAATTCTCATTTGCCTTGGGAAGCTACATGCATATGGTCCAGAATACTGACTATATTGGCCACACAAAGAAATCTATTTAGCATGAAATATTTAAACTATGGAGGGTTTTTAAATGTTGAAATCATTATCAATGTCGGTTCTCCATATGGTCGTCAAGTTGTGCTTTCTCTGAACTGAACAGACATTTCTGGAAAGCACTCTGGCCTTCTCGTCAAGTTTGTAATAACATCTGCTTAACAGTGGTGGAACGAGCCGGCTCTAGTCTTTGGACAAACGGCCCTCTGAGTTGGGGTGAACTCGGGGGGGCAAAGAGCTGCCACTTGGCCAGCACCTGGGAAACCAGACTGAGCAGCTACCCTCTGCTCCCTTTTCAAAATAGGTCTCAGAACTCTGCCCACCTTTTAAATACCTCTTGAAAACAACATACAGGTCTAATTGTGACTTTTTTTTCCCTAGCCTCAAAATGAGAAAGGAAGAACAAAACAAAATCGAGTGTCAGCCTGTCAGGGTTTTTGGTTCCCTGTCACCCTCGCGACATTGACGGAGATTTATTTTCCTAATGAAGGCTCCGACGTGAATGGCGGCACTTGCTAGAATCAGTTAGGACTAAGTGTTATTTAATTCGCAGTGAAGCGACCGGACTGTGATTAGTTCCAGCTTTTAGCTATCATTTATAGGTCACCAGGCAGCTAACAGCCTCAAATGAGAGACCATTATCTTTGACAAGATGGAGCTTTTTCTGGGGGGATGGGAGGAAAGGAAGGAGTACTACCCAGAAAGCCCAGCTAAATACTCTCTCTGGGAATTGGTTCATTCCAGACAGAGGTTTGCTGCCATTGACTCAGAGGAACTACACTAGCAGATTCCAGCTAGGTATGCTGAAGGAAAGGAGGGAAAGACTTTCCTCGGAGCCATTCATTTATCCGTTCAGCAACCATAACGAGTGAGGCCCTGTGAATGTCTTAGTAGGGCTCCCTGGAAGGAAGGCTAATGCTCGAGCTGCATATATGCAAATGGCTGCTCTAATTTTTTTTTTTCTGGCCAATATTTATTGGGATGGTGTGAAACATCTGCTCTGATTGGTTGGGGCTAATGCCGTACTGATTGCTAAATATTCCAAATAACAACTTCCCTGGAACAACTTTGCTCTTTTGTGGAGCCTACTTTTTTCACCAAGAAAATACCAATTTAAATAAAACTATCTCCCTTTCATTATTAGTGTGTCCCCTACACAAAAGCTGTAGGCCTCCTATTAATTATAAGATGACAAGACGTTGTTAGAAAGTAGTATTTTGGGTACAGGTACAACATAACTCGAAAGGGTTGGAAGTTTATGTGTGCTTGGGCCCTAGCCCCTGAATAGCTGGCTGCTCATAATGAGAGCCATAATGACATCTGGTCAACCCCATAACAGGGAAGGCCCGTTGGTCCCCATACTAAGAGAGCCTGGAACTACTGGAGCGATGCAAGTGTCCCTGTTACCACCCTCACATGTCAACCTTTGCAATACTGCCTGGAGGGGCAAGAACTGACCTCCTATCCTACCTCCTGACTTGGGCCCCCAGCCCTCCCTTCTGGGTCTTGGGAAGGCAGGAGACAGTCTTATATCTTGCTTTTATCCTATCTAGCGAGTCTTAGAAGGAAAAGAACCTGTTCTAGATTCTGCTTTTGGAACTAAAAGGTTAGACTTTAACCAGTCTGATACAACACCTAAAGATTCCATGTATTGAGTACCTGCTGAGCATCAGACATAGTGAAGGTACTTTACATACAGGATTCCATTTGGTTCTCACCCCAATCCAGTGAAGGAGGTATTATTGTTCCCAAGTTGTGGATGAGTCTGAAGCATGATCCAGGATGCAAATCCAGATCTTATGGTGTTACACCTGCCCTCAAGGAACTGACTGTCAGTTGTGAAAATGAGCCACACATACATAGTTAAAAGATGAAACAAAGTATAGCAATGTTTGTAAAACCTGAGTTCTTAGTTTTACAGGAAAAAAATGGTTATGAATCTCCTAGGTTGACTTACATTTAAAAATTATTATCTAAATATGCATAAATGTAAAATTTGCATAAACTCCTTACCTGCTAATATTTTGGTGCATTTCTTTATAGACATACACATATTTAAGTTCTTATTTTATATAGATTTGTATTGTTTTTTTTCATTTCCCATATACCAGCATTTTCCTATGTTGATAACAAAATTTTTAAAATCGACATATTTTAAAATCTTGTTGCACTATATGAGATTTACCATATAATCAACAATTCCCCTACATTTGGACATTTAGTTTGTTTCTGATTTGTGCCATTATAATGTAACATACATTTATGTACATGAACCTTTGGCTGCCTTTCTGATTATTTCCTTGGAGTCAATACTCAGGAGCGGAGTTACTGGGTCAAAGGGCACAAACATTTTTAAGGCTTTTAACATATCTTCTTAGAAAAGTTGAACTAATACATAAACTTCTGAGATCGAAGGGTCACTTTGGGGCCCAAGAAGTGTCAAGGAGAAAGTGGCATTTGAACTAGAACTTCAAGGGTGGGCAGGGGTGCCCGCGGCACAGGTGGGTGGAGGTATACCCAGAGGGAGGTCACCTGCACAGACTCTGGGGGAATGCACGATGCCTGGGGAATGGCGAACATCCCGATTTAGCTAGTGCTGTGTCTCTCAACCTTTTTATGTACTGAGCACACTTTGAACACTAAGGTTTTTGGCAGAACATTGAAGGGAATTAAAATATTCAAAATATGAAACAACTCAGCAATAATGCCGAGACAGTCATCATTGTGGTATAATGTTGTCTAAATGTCCAGAAATATCACCATTCTCGCACCATTTCTTGCTCCTTTCAGTTGTGTTTCTCTTTGAATAGAAAGAACTGTTTACTGATCTCACCATGGTCTGATGTCTTAGCAGGACAATGTTCTCACATCTTCTAGAAGACATGCTGTCTTTGGTGTTGGCCTAGAGCCGCACTGGGTTGCTGCTGTCACTCATTACTTGAGCAGATCTCCATGCTCCCCTGGACAGCCCTCCCACTGATGGTATACTGTCCTGTAGTTAAAGGAGTGAAGAAGGAAAGAACCCAGACTGCCTGGGTTCAAATTCCAGCTCTATCATCTATTGGTTATATGACTCTGGGCGAGTTACTTACCCTTTCTCTGCCTTAATTTCTTCAACTGTAAAATGGGGTTAAGAATGTTACCTACCTTTATAGGGTTACCTTGAGAATTAAATGAGTTAATACACACAAAGCATTTAAAATAATGCTGTGCATAGAATAAATACTTTTAGTGACAGTTAATTTTTATTATTTATTATATTAGCCTCCGTTTGACCTGCTGGCCTAGATTTGGCAGCACATGTATAAAGGGTTTATGGCCAAGTGGTATGCCATGGCATTTCATCCACTGAGACCCAGAAGTTGAGAAACTGCATCTTTCCCAACTCCACCCACAGCTACAACAAACAGCTACGTGTCAAAGGTGAAATGTTTTTATTTGGGTTTACCATAGAGGTTGAATAGAGTTTCATGACATTTATCCATATAAAATAGCATAACAGTGGTTGCCAGCATAAATAAGAATGACTCTGTTCTAACTGTTTTTATAATGCACAGTCCTTTTCGTTGATTACAAGTAAGAATATGAAGTCAAGATGCAGAAATTTTCAAATTCAATATCAGCAATTTCCAAAAATTGAATTATACAGCTAAGGACACATACAAAAAAGATGATTTGTAAATGGAACCAGCCACCTTGAAAAATATCTTGATAAAAAATATCTTGAAAAATATCTTGATAAAAAATATCTTGACATGATATCCTGCAATGACCAGGACAGCCCCCAACAAGAATGAATCATGATAAAAATTTTAATACTTCAAAAGATAACAATATAAAAATATTGCCAGTTGGCCTGACTTTCCAGGAGCTAGACTCTCTGGGAATGGCTGGGCCTTGGTGAAGTAGTACAACCTGCCTCTGGAATGCAATCTCAGACACAAACAAAATCACCCTTAATTCTGGTCCATAAACACAGACAGGATTCCATCATTGCTGGGTGATTCTCGAAAAGAAGCCTTTGCTTTCATTATGCATTTGGCCTCACAATCTTCATTGACAAATAGTTCTGAAAAGGAAGCAGAAACAGTGTTAAAAAAATATATATATATACATATATGTTAGGGTTTCTCATATATATACATATATGTTAGGGTTTGTCATTATTGACATTTAGGACTAGATGATTCCTTCTTGTTGGGGGCTGTCCTGGTCATTGCAGGCTATTTAGCAGCATTTCTGGTCTCTCCTCTGCTCACTAGATGACAGGAGTGCCACCCCTAGTTGTGACAATCAAAATGTCTCTAGATTTTGCCAAACACCCTCTGTGGGGTGGGGGTGGGGGTGAGGGTGGGAGGTCGCAAAATATTTCCCAGTTGAGAACCACTGATCTAAATCAATAGAATTTAAATCAAGAAAAAGAAATAACTACGAAAAGTTTTTTAAACTGTCAAGGCAGATTGGACTACCCACAACTAGAAAATAATGTGCATGTACTCAGTTAACAGACTGAAAGTATTATATTGGGGAAAATGAAGACGTAAAATCTCTGCTATTGTGGTTGTATGGCTATGCTACTCAACATAAACTATATAATAATAATAATAATCTATATTATTACTAATTTGAATTGAAGTAAGAATTTGAATGCCAGGACTTTTCCTTCTTTATTTGGCAAAATGGTCTTAAATGCCCCCTCCTTGTTCAAATCATCCTCATCAATGGGCTCTTATGGCCATTGGTTCATATCTCTGTAACAGCTTGCCTCTCATAGTAAGTTACTTGTTCACATGTTAGGTCGTCCTCAGGCTATAAACCACTTATGGGCAGAAATCATGCCTTGGTCATGTCTACACCCCAATTTCCAGCCTATAGTAGATGCTCAATAAAGTCCTTGAATGGAGAAATGAAGATACTACTTGTAGGCACACTGGCAAACTCCCCATCTGGACTCCCATTATGATTGGGGTGATAAAGGGAAATTTAAGGCAGAGGTTATATGATGTGGGCCTTAAAGAATGAATAAGGTGTTGATAGAAAAGACACGGGCAAAGGAACAGCACTGGCAAAGGCACAGCATTGGCAAAGACATCCTGGCAGGTAAGGGCAATACTTTTTTTCGGGGGGCCAACTATTTAGTTTGGGTGCAGTTCAGGGTTTGTGTAGACCTATAAGAATCCTAGATCTGGGGATCTGTGAATGCTAGGACAAGGAGTCTGAAGGCAGGAAGATTAGTTAGAAATGCTTGCTATAGTCCAGACATATGTTGCTGAAGGCCAAGTGATTTCTCCTAGAATTCCTGAAATCCAAAGTTTTTTCAGGCCATGAAGTTTTGCTCGAAATTCATGAAACTCTAAGAATACAAGTCTAACCAGAGGACACATCACTTTAAATTTCCAAAGGCTGAACTGTTGTGTGCCACCACAACTGCTACATAGGTCATTCTGAACAGCAATAAATGCAAGTACCCAGTTAGATGACCAACCACAATTCACACACACAAAAAGCCAAGACAAGGGGCAAAGGACTCTCACCGGTAAGGAGTACAGGAGCACGGCCACGAAGAGCAGCAGGATCAGCAGGATCAGCAGGCCGATGATGACCCACTTAAAGCGGCGCCACACAATGAACTTCATGGTCTTACACGGGTTGGTGAACCAGAGGAAGGAGGTTTCTGGTCGGCTGTGTTGCAAAGAAATGGTTTTACCTACCCAGCTCGGGAGGGACATATATTTTACTTCCAAGAATAACACAGTTTAAAGAATAATTAATGACATTTATAAAGTCAAGAAAAGATAGTATTCTCCTTAGTTGGCTGAGAAAGATTCTTGAAACTTTCATAGTTTCCTAAGATCCTGAAGGCATACTGGATTTTGGTTTCATGGGAAAGGACAATGGTTAAAATGAAGCCAGATCACCAACCTCTCCACCCCCACCCCCGACTATTAAGTACTAAATTAGAAGGACAACAGTTAATCCATTCCATTAAGCCAATTGGAATGGGGGGCTTTCAGACTGCAGGTGTTTGGGGGATCAGACAACGCTGAGAACAAAGAGGGCTCTCACTTTGGTGGGTCCAGCTTGGGGTTCATGTTGGGTTCATCCCGTCCCTTCCCAGCTGGCCTCTCATCGGCCTCCTTCTCATTGAGGACTTCCAACGTCATCTCCACTTTCCCCTTCAGTAAAGCAGAACAGGTTAAACACATGACATCACGTTTCATAAATATTTTCACTTCAACCCAAGGAGTATTCCCCAAGCAATGATTTTTATTCTTGTAAAACAATCCTTAGATTGCCTTAAATTTTCCTCAAGAGATTTCATCACATTTCCTCTTTCGTGTGTTTCTGAGTTTCCTTGTGGGAAACCCAGAGGACAAATTGCTTCCCCTCCTCCCTGTTCCCTGCTTCTCATTCACTATGTCCCTGTCACTCTAACTTTCTTGCACCAATCACCTTGCTGTCCCACACACCTTTCTTTGTAATTTTACTTGGATCCAGATCAACCTGAATACTGCTAATAACAGTATCTAATATGTGTTGAGCATTAACTGTAAGCTCCAAGAGAGATTATATGCTTTATGTTTACTTAATGAACATTAGCTGAATAAATGAGTGAATGAATGAATGCTGCCTCCCTGTTCACAGGTTCCTGAGTGATGCACTGGGTGCTGCACTGCTTAAGCCTTCTTTATGGAAAATCTTATGTCATGCTCATGGCAACTCTCTGAACAGATTCAAAAAATAGGCTTGGAGAGATGGAGCACCTTGCCACAGTCAGACACCCAGGTTGGTCTGACTCATCAGCATAGGACTTATCATCTGTGCTCTACCACCTCAATGAGGGTCAGGGTCAGGGTCAGGGTTCTCAGATGGTTGGTGACCTAGTCAGCCTATGAAGCAGATACTGCTATTATCCTCATGTGAACATGACGACATTGAGCCTGAAAGAAATCTAGAAACTTGCCCCCTTGTATAGCCAGGCTTAACTAAGCTTGTAACAGACTTTCTAGAACCCCGGAAGGCTGACTGGGTCACCAACCATGTGAGAACCCTGACCCTGACCCTGACCCTAATCCTCATTGAGGTGGTAGAGCACAGACGATAAGTCCTATGCTGATGAGTCAGACCAACCTGGGTGTCTGACTGTGGCAAGGTGCTCCATCTCTCCAAGCCTGCTTTGTGAATCTGTAAAATGGGGATAATGTCTATTTGATGGGGCTGTCGGCAGAACTAAATGAGATTATATGCAAAATCACCTATAGTGGCAGAAAGCAGATAAGTGATTTCCTATGCCAGCACAGGTGGGGAGCAATGGACGGCAAAGGACATGAGGAAACTTTTCAGGTAATGGGAATATTTTGGATCTTGATTGTGGTGGTTTCATGAGCGTATACATCTGTCAGAACTCATCAAAGTGTGTGCTCTGAATGAGTTCAGTTTAAGTTTATTTATGTAAATTATACCTCAAAGTCATTTTAAAAAACAAGGATATGAATGTAAGGTGTTTAGCATGTTGTCTGGTTCATAATCAGTGAAGTAAAATGTTAACTATTACTAATAATACATGACAAATTAGGTGGTCTTTTGTGATATAGCATGGCAACCTGCACTCTTGCTTTTACATCAAAATATATTTTGAGTTCTCCAAACCTGCTTGCAAGTTATGGCCTTCTTTTTTCAGTGGTTGTTAGTACTCCCTGCTCCCTGCTTCCTCCATCTTTTTTTTTTTTTAATGAAAACAGCTCAAAAGTGAAGTTCTCCTTTCTGGACTGAATTGTATTGGTAGCTCAGTGTAAATTAGCCTACCTGGTAAAGGCAAGTCCTAAAGAAATACACTGCATCCACTCTGGCTCCCAGTTTTTTGACAATTCAAATCTCCCCATCTTCCATTCAACCCCAAACATATGCTCCAGGCATCTGCCACCTCCTCTTGTGATCCCGAGTACGAACCATTCCTATAACCTAAAGTCCCACCAATTCAACACTTCCGGAGTAAATCTATTGATAAAGGGCAAACCCCAGATGATAAAAAGCCTAAACAACCCCCAACCAGGAAATGCTCATACAGCCATCACACGGGAGCCATCTTTGTCTGTGTAGCACGGCCACCATCCTTTCATGGACTTCTGTTCAAAAAGTGAGGCAGTTTTCACTTTGAGGGGGTTCATAGCTTTGAGGTCTGGAATCATGTTCAAATTGCATTTCTCTGATGATTTTGCGGGAATGATGGTCTGATGCAAATCAAGTTCCAGGAAACCTAGCCAAGGAAACAATAAACTCCAATAAACTTCAAGTGGATCATTCTGTTGTTTACCTGGGAACACAATGTTCCCTGTCAGAAGAGAGGCACACAGTGATTTTGAACAGGTGATGAGTGAGTTAAAGAACCCTGGTAGACAATGAGAATTCTTCCCAGATAGGACAGAAAGTGGCAGAAGAAATATTTTTCTATCACTCTGCATCTCAAAAAAAAAAAAACAAACAAAAACACATGTTTTATTTCTCAAAGACAGGAGCATAAGCAGAGTTCTATAAATTCAAAAACACTAAACATCTATAGACAAAATTTCCATTCAACCTGAATTTGAACTTTGCTCGTATTAGTTCTGAACTGCCCTAAACACAGTCATTTGGCTTTGGGTAAAGACTCCTGGTACTTGGGACACTCCAAGGAACAGTCATGTTCAAGTCTTTCCTACTGTATCCCCAAAAACAGGAGCTTGAGAAGGAAAGTGACAACTCAACAGGAAATTCTCACCAGGAACTAGGAAGCCCACATCAGGGTACCTGGAGAAGCACATTATTTTCTTCCACGATGTGAGGCATTAACACTTTAGTAGCACTTTAACTGACTGTCTTTTGGGCTTGGGAATTCCCATGAGCCCTTTCCCTAAGAAAATGGTATATGTGATGTCAGGTAAAGGCTACAGGCCACTTGGACAAAGAGTTGGTCTTCGACGGTGGCTGCAGAAACTGCTCTTCATCTTAGAATGGATCCATAGCCCACAATTTACTCAGCTTTTCTTGAGCTAATGCTTGCTTTTATCTCGTCTCTCCTTTGGGCAATAATAACTACAGCCATTTGTCCCTTAGCTCTTTTGAAATATACTCATTCTCTTTATTTATTGTCAGACTATTTTGTTTAAATTCGAAGGGAAAACCCCACCACTATTCTGGAATTAAGTGCCCATAAACTTTATAAGTTAGCATATTTGCACACTTATTTGTATGTTCAACTCTTCTTAAACACCAAGTCAAAGCCACTATACTTGGTGCTATGAGGAGTAAAGGGTTGAATAAGACATAGCCACTGACCACTGTGGGCTTTTCCTCTGCCAGGAAAGATGCTCTGGAAGCAGGGAGATGTGTTGGGGACTACTGTAACAGTTGCCTAAGAGAAAATGAGGTCTGAACTGGCAAGTGGCAGAGATCATGGAAATAAGAAAATAAATGTGCGCGATAAAGCAGATTATATTGTTAGGACTGAGTCGGAGGAAAAAGAGGAGGACCCACAGAGGACTCTGAGTGCTTTCACCTGGGTGGCTGGGACAATGAAGGGGCTGTGAATAGCAAAAGAAGTTCATGAGGACACAAGGTATGAGGTCAGGGAAGAAAAGCTGAGTTTGATTTCATGATAAATTTGAGGCGCTAGCCAAACAAAGGTGAATGTTTCTGGTGGGGAATTGGGAATAATCATCACAACAGTTCTTTTTTTTTCCTGAATTGTAATTGACATATAACATTGTGTAAGTTTAAGATGTATGGCATGTTGATTTGATACATTTATATACTGTGGTATGAGTCATCATAATAGTTTCTTATTACTATATGTCAGGCACTGAGGGTGGTCAGGCTACATACACACCCTGGTTCAGGAGTCATACCCTGCTGAAAGGTGAAAGTTGAAGCTATACCTTCAACTGAGGTGGGTAAATCACCGAGGGGGTCTGGAGAAGAGCCAAAGACCCCGGAGAAGGCAAAGGCCTGTATTTAAAGAGTTGGGGGAAGAAACAGAGCCAACCAATGAGACAGACCCAAGGCCTGGGAGAGAGAAAATCAGAACAGCTCTGTGCTGTTGGGTGTGGAGAGGTATGTGCTGAGAAATGGAGGGGCCAAGGGTGATGGGATGTTTAACAAGTGCCTTTAGCCACAGAAAAGGATGGATGGACCTAGGGGAAGAACAATGGCTGAGGACATTAGGGGACCTCAGTCACTTTTGAGAGCAGCGTGAAGGAGGAAGGAACCAATTCTGAGGTGATGAAGAGAGAGAGAGTGGGTGGTTTGGAAGTGGAGACAAAGGTGTGGCATCCTTTTGTGCAAATAGGATTTGAGTCTTAATAGGATGGCAGGAGCTGGTACAAGAACCTCCACGGGGGCTCTTTATAGAGGATGGGGACCACAGAAAGGTGTGACATTTACTTTGCCCACTACTTAGAGGACCTGAGACAAGGGACGGGCAGGCTACACTGCCCAGAGGCCATCCAGGTAATTCGGGACATCCACCCCGAATTACCCAAAGTATTAGAGATTTAAATAATTAATTCCAGGTTTTAATTGATTTCACTAATTCCAGGTACAATTTCTTAGAGAAAAGTATCCAAATGTAAGCCCTACCCAAGTAGTCATCCAGAGAAAACTTGTCATTATCCCATATCTGAATGATCAGTCTGGGTGGCACCCGAAATTCAGTTTGGTCAATACTCCAGAAGTGCTCCTAAAATGACAAGAGAAACAGACAAACCAAATTACACTGACTGCTGGATTCTAAAACCCTCCCCTTGGAAACACCCAGCATCAAGGCATGGGGCCGTCTCTCTCCTTTACATCTCCACCCCTCTACTCCCTCCCCTTAGTTCTACCCCTCCACCCCAAGTGTATGGAAGACAGTTGGGCTCCCCAGGACATCTCAAGGCCACCAGCTAGGTGACAAAAAGGATGTCCCAGGCAATTCCCAAGCAGAAGGCTTCCTGCCACGTTCCTATCAGTGTGACTTCCTGCTACCGCTCCTGGGGTTTGGGGAATGACTATTTCTCCCCGCCAACCCCCACCCCAGAAGACCACTATGTCTTGCTTAGATTGTTCTCCCAAAGCCAGGCTGTGCTAGTCTGGCCCACAATAGCACCTGCCAGGGGGTCACTTCTGCTCAGCCACCTTCTGCACATCCCACAGACCTTCCGCCCACCCCACACAACTGCCAAGCACTCCCACTTCGCTGGGGCACAGGTTTTACTCTTTTATCAGTGCATATTCATCTTGGCGTTTTTGGCTTTTGAAAAATATTGCTGGGTTTTACATGCTGTGGTCATCTGAGACCCCCAGATCCCTCATCACAGAGTTAGGTGGAGGGAGGACTGGGCATCCTCCACGTTCTCACCTCTGGTCTCTGCTCTGCCTGGGCACATTAGTCAAGAATAACAAAACCTCCATAGCCCAATTATACCTAAGTTCCTCTGGCCCCAGAAGAAGGAGAATTTCCCCAATACTTCATGAAACTGAAGGAAGATGTTTGAGTTGTTTTTTGTTTTTCAGATAATATTCCAGGAGTGTTCCTCCTTGCAGGGCTCAACGGGCCTGGTTCTGAGAGGCTGGGAAGCCCACTCTGCTATTGTCTGGCTCCGCCTGACGATTTGTGTGAGATCATGCTCCAATTACCACTCAGGGCACAGGGGTGGTGGTGGTGGTGGGGGGCGGGTGTCCAGTTTCAGATGTAGGTAGATAGGAAAGGTAACTTAAGGCCTACCTGACCCCAAGTCCTCCACCTTCCCCTCCCCAGTCTGCCTCACCATCTGAAAATGTGCATGATATGACACCAGGTTGAACTCCGTGTCTCCAGAAAGTGCCCTTTGAAAGCATTCCATCTCACCTGGCACAGAAAAATGTTCACTACAGCCCCAGCACTGGCCAGGTGTGACATGAGGCAGGTATATTTTTATCAGATGTGGGGACCGGAGGTGACCAGGAAGAGCTAGGGTAAGTTTATAGAACACGGGTCGGGGTAGGAATGGGATGGAGGGGCCTATAAAAGACATCTGTTATTATTGCCTGCCTTGGGTTCGGGCCCCTTTTTTGGGAGGAAAGGACCTAAATTTTTCTTGGCGACTCCTCTCCTCTGATCCATGCAATTTGGGAAGAAATAATTCTATCCCTAACTCCAGAGTCAGGCCAGTCAGCACTGCGTCTCTAGGCAGCAGTTCAGGGATAAGCACATGACCCCAAACAGGCAGAGATGCTGAAGCCCAATTCCAGATGCCTGGTTGGCGCCATTGGGGATTTGTTCTCTTTCTGCTGAGGTTGCTGAGAGTGCAGGACCCTGGCAGCCATTTTGCCCCCACCAGGGAACGAGGCCCACAGAAGAAGGCACAGCAGAGGGGAGGAGAAAGTGAGAGCAATTTCTAAAGACATCGGTTCAACCTGGAATCCAGGCATTCCATAAGTCAGTCATCTCTGGACTTTTTAGTAATATGAACCAACAAATCACTTTTTTTGGTACAAGCCAGTTTGAGTTGAGCTCTGTAACAGAGAGTCTTATAAATTAAGACGACTGGGAATCTGAACAGAAGTGCTTCTAAAAGGGAAATTTTACCTACTTTAATATTTTGACTCTGTTTGTAAAACAGTTCTGCTTATCATGGGAAGAAATCAGTCTCCCTGTGACATATACTTGGGTTATTGTATATATTGATATAAAACCCTCACGTCTATCTACCCTTTATCAGGTCCTTGCCACCAACATATTAGGGGAAGGAAAGTTTTGTTCTTTATACTTTCAACTACACAGATAGTTGTCATAACTGCGTGACCGTGAGCAGGTATCTACACCTCTGTGGGTCTCAGAGTCCCCATCTGTACCAAGAAGGAGCTGGACTCATGACTGCGGAGGTGCTGAGCAGCTCCGACATTCTCTGAGTATCTGCATTAAGGAAGACCCATAACATCCACTTCCCACTGGCATATTTCAGAGCTCACTTTTTTAGCAACAATACAGAGTTGTTCAGCTGGGAGGTAGTCAAATGGGAAAACAAATCTCCAGTTAAAATTCCCTTCGCCATCCAAGGACCTGTAATGGACATCTGTTTTCTGTTTGTTTTCTTCATTGCCAGGAATCCAGCTGAAAAGCAGAGGCAAACAGACTTAGCTTCGTGTGATTGACAGGCAATCTAGCCGCAAAACTGTGCAGTGATTAGGCGAGTGAAGGGCAGGAGAATTAATGCACTTTTCTTGGGCAGCTTCCAGTTATTGACGGAGCTAGGGGCTGATTTATGAAGGGGAGGCGCTCTGCTGCATTCAACACAAGTTGTAGCCAAATAAAATATAATTCCTCTAAAACCAAAGCAGGAAACCCTTTAGACTTCAGTTAACAGGGATAAGGTGAAATTTTCTGGAAAGTATCAACAACTTCGCTTCTATTTTGGGAATGTTGGAGCTTGCTGGCTATCATTTGAGTCTTCATAAGTATAACTCATCAGTGTCTGTCATCACTGCTGATAGGCTCAATGAATTTAAGTTAGTTCTGTTTTAGCATTTCCTTTTCCATATTTTACTTAAGCAAACAAAACAGGCACGGCTCAAATAATCTTACAGCTTCCTTTTTTTATTATTCCTAGAGTCACTCTGATCATATTAATGAGACTAGCAAGGGAGATGTAAGCTGTTATTTTCATATGCATATCTATGAAAATTCATTTCCATAAACAATTTAACATCTTAACTTTTGACATTTGAAAAGTTTCTTTTGACTCGTGCCTGGCACATAGCATACATTAATTAAATATCTGATGAAGGAATGAATGAATGAACTGCTCGGGAAGAAGTTGTCACATCTGCCTGCTATTGGAAAGACTCCCAGTTTGGAAGCAGAGGAAACACTGAATTTTAGGCTGGTAAAGTGGTTGAATGCATGGTTCTCAACACTGACTGCACATTAAAATTGCATTGGAATCAACTAGGGAGCTTTTAAAAATATTGATGCCTGGACCCCACAGACGGAGGTTCTTGGTAGGAGGCAGGCCTGTCTGTGAACTTGCTCTGCCACTGACTCTCTAAGCTTCATTTCTCTTCTATAAAATGAGGTTAATGATATGTGCTCCCGTCACACGGCCCACATGAGGACAGAATGAGGGATCATGGCTTAGAAGGGCCAGAGTGGGAAAGGGGAAACCCTTAACTTATGTTTACGATGATCTTCTATGAACCAGGCACTTAGCATGTCTTATTTTATTCTTCCCGACTATACAACTATCTCCATTTCACAGATGAGGAGACTGAGGTTCAGAGAGCCTATCTAACTTAAAGGTCACACAGCCAGTAATGGATGGAATTGAATATAACTCCTAGTCTGTGTAACTCTGAAGTCCAAGCTCTTTACTCTGCCTCCAAGGACCATGGAGAATAGAAAGTCATGTGCTCATTAGTAGTGGTATTAATATCAATCAACGACAATAGTTTTACCTTTTGCTGGTCAATTAGCTGACTAGTTAACTTAGCTGAAAGATTCATTTTGACAATTAACTTTTAAGCTTTTAAACTAACTCATCAAAGAGAGTCCACGCTCTCTGGCTGGGCCCTTAGCGGCTTTGCTTCCTGACCCACCCCCAAAATGTCACCACCATCTTCCCCCAGACTGCTCACCACCTGCAGCTCTTCCATCTCTCTCTCTCTCTTTTGTTTTTTTTGGTGAATCTTTTCACATTTAATTTAAATCTAAATCTTTTCACATTTTAATTTTAAAACAATTTCCCTACTCTAAGTACATGTATGTGTACACATGTGCATAACTTTATGCAATGCCCATAAGTGTGTAGTACTATGCATGTTATTTTTGCATTATTCATTTTTTCACTCATAGTACTTAGATTAATTCCAAATGTGACATGGTACCGTAGGCTTCACTTTATTTTTTTGATTAAAGGAGTTTTCTGTCAGTCCAGTATTACTTGAGTTTGTTTCTCTGATTCGAAAAAAAAATAATGCTTATGATAGTCAAATAAATTTGCATATAGATATATGATTAGCTGGGATTAGTTTTCCTTGGGGAATGATAATAAGATTCTAAAATGAGAAAGAATAATGAAGAACTTGATGAAACATTCCCTGTTTATAGTAATCCTAAATGACAGTAATTATGTCTAACAAAGTTTTGATTGAAGGTCACTTGAGATCATAAACGAAACTTTGTTTTTTATGAATATATTACATTTCAATGAGTTTTACCTTTTTACATATCAAGGGACCTAACTTAGTCTATGTGGCATAGTAATACTACTAGCTAACACATAGTACAATGGTTAATTTTATGTGTCAATGTGACCAGCTGTAGGGTGCCCAGAGTAAACATTATTTTGGGTGTTTCTGGAAAAAACTGGAATTCGAACTGGTGGACTCAGTGAATTAGATTGCCTCCCTCAATGTGAGTGAGCATTGTCCAATCTGTTGAGGGCCTGAATAGAACACATGCAGAGGAAGGAGGAATTCACCCCTTTTTCTGCCTCACTGACTGGGCTGGGACATCTCATCTCATCTTCGCCTGACCTCAGACTTGGATTAACACCATCAGCTCCCCTGGTTCTCAGGCCTGCGAACTCATACTGAATTATACCACTGGCTTTCTCAGCTTGCACATGGCAGATGGTGGGACTTCATGGCCTCCAGATTATGGTATGGTGAGCCAATTCCTCATAGTAAGTTTCTCTCTCTTCACACACACACACACACACACACACACACGCACACACCACACTACACTCACACACACACACACACACACACGACTATTTGTTCTATTTCACTAGAGAATCCTGACTAATTAAAATACATAGTGTTTACTCTTTGCCAGGCACTATTCTAAATGCTTTCAATAACTCAGGCTTCTGATTATCCCTAAGCAGTGGGTACTCTCATTATCTCCATTTTACAGGTGAGAAACAGTGAGCTTACTAACTTGTCCAGCTGGTAGGGAAAGTACCAGGGTTTCCACCCAGTTGGTGTGACACCACAGTCTGGCTTCTTAATTGCTATGCTGTTCTGTACTCAACATCTATGATCAATGTATAACATGAAACTAATAGTGACATAAACTCTTTGTTTGGCACTGAATTATGTAAGTAACAGAATAACGAACAACTACACCACTTTACAGGCTGGACACAGGGATTCAGTAAATGTTAGTGAGTCAATGATTTAAAAAAATTCTGCTAATATTTCTTCTTTTTCGTGGACATTAGCTGTTGGTAATAAAATATATAAAAAATGAAAATTTAGAAGTTTTCCTTGTGTTTCTAAAGCTAGTCATTCAAGGTATCGAAAAGGAATAAAAATGAACTACATGACCATGAAGTCTCAGGAATAACAATTCTGCTTAATAAACTCAACAAAAACCATTTTCTTAAAAGAGAAATAGAGAAATATTTATCATTTCTTATAGTAATTAGATGCTTCTGCTCATAAACAAGATCCATACAAGTTTCTCTTTTCTTTCTGCTCTTTCTGCCTTTGTCTCCCTGGAACTTCTTAAGCAGATTGCGTTAATGAGATAAAATAGCTCCAAACAACTGAGGATCCTACAGTGAACATCTTCAATAATGAAAACTGATGAGTCTGTTTCATTCCCTGAATCTGTCAAAGGCTCTCGCATGCTAACCCTTACTTTGACATATGCCTCATTTCTCTCCTGTGATGCTTTTCTCGTCCAAATAACGTCCTTAGTATTCCAGATGATCACACGCAGGTAAAATCTGAAAAGAGCACATTTTACAGGTGCTTTGTGTTTCCTCTGGTCTCTGCTCAAGATCCCCGTCCAGCCTCTCGCGGGGTCTCAAAGATTCACCCAACACTACTTAGCTTTCAAAACGACAGATTGTGATGTTGAAGGGCCTGGAGTGTCACACAAAAGCTCTTTGGGAAAGAAGACATCCACCCACATTTAGATTTTTCCCTGGTATTCAATGAAAAGAAATCACAAAACTATAGGTGTGGAGGGCCATTGTTTTTCATTCATGTTTCTCACGGGTGGAGCCACTGCTGGGACTCGTTGTTGTGTCCATATGGGGCCAAAAAAAAAAAAAAAAAGGAGAGTAGAAGAGCAAACCAAGATGAATCTTATATCTCTTCCATGTAATTTAGGCCACCCACTCTATACTCTCACCCAGGAGTCTTTGCGGGCTGCATGTGCTCACATGTATCACAGTCGTGAGTCTTCCCCAGTTAATAAAACAAGGGGCTTCCCATTGCTAGCACAACCCCCAACACGTACAGACACATATACATAAACACGCACAAATGCACACACACATACACACTCAGACACATACACCATCTTACAACAACTTAAAGTTCAGCCCTCAACTCTCAGAACGGTTCTCAAGCCCTTACTCTATTCATCATTACGGTGTACTTGATGTCAGTCCCAGTTCTGTGACACTCAGGACTTTCTCCACGTACCTCAAGATAGACAACGAAAGTAGTATAAAATGGTATTTAATTTCGTAAAAGAAAGACTTATGACATGACACTTTCAAAGGAGAGACTCAATGACAAGAACATGACTGCTCTCCAAGCTGACATTGGCTCACTAGTGCCCACGACCTGGGAGGAAGCTTTCAGGAATGGGAAGGGTGACAGCCTGACTGACACTTGTGCTGTCATTTTGGTGAGGCCCTGCTCAGGTCTTTGACTGCCACAGACCAAGCCCATCTATCTGACTGGAATGTTCTTCCAGACAGACGAGGAATGCCATTAACAAACTACATCAACCATGTGAACCAATTTAAATTCCCCAAACTGTTTTTGGATGTTCTGTAGACTCTGCCTTCATTACAAAAACAGACTGGTCTTTAAGAAGGTTGCCAAGGAAACCACTAGACTGGCTTCCTAATGCATTGTGAGTAAAATGAATTAACTGGAACTCTTGAAAAGGGAATATTTTACCATGATCCTGACTCTCTTCCAACTAATCTCTAGGGCTCAAAGTTCTACAATACATCAAGCATGCTACAGAGCATTAGGCCTCCAGGTGTCTCCTGAGACCCAGCCACAGTCTGTCCAACGCGGTAGGTAGAGGTGATGGGGGCCAGGGCGGTGGTGGTATGTATTGGTGATTCCCAGGGAGAAATCTTTCTCACTTTGAAATTTCTTGAGACTTTATTCAATTGAAGGGTGGGAGGGGAAAGAGGGCTCGTTGGGGGAAGGAAGAATAACAAAAGAAGGAAGGAAGAAGTAAAAATGTGAAACAGAATAAAAACAAGAAGGCCATATAGTAAACCCAGGCCATTTGTGATACTTTTTAGAGATAAGCTTGTGCATGCGTCTGCTGTTCTTATCAACAAAATTTGCATTCATTAGATTAATATTTCTTAAAGTGGAATTTCCTAGCTAGCTGCATCAGAACCCTTCCCGGTACTTGTTAAAATTCAGATTCCAGGCCCCACTCCAGACCTATTGAATCTGGATCTCTGCAGGCATATCCTGGGAGTCTTCATTATAACAAACTTCCATGTGGATTATTTGGTCGTTTGCCATGTCTCTCCTTGCTTCTCTGGAGACTGCTCTCTAGCTTCTAGAAACTAACTGTCCTCATCACTCTCCACATGGTCCCTGTAAAGAGCCATCATGTGCACTGCGGCCCAGCTTTTTTCCTGGCTCTTTGGTCAGATGGCACTGCCTCACCCAAGCTGGGCCAAGAGCAGTTGCTTTGCCAGGCCCTGCCCTCCTACCTCTAACCAAGTGGTCCGGTGATGGACAGCTGGGTGCAAATCGGGGCAACCCATTCTTTCCACATTTGGAAGCAGATGGGACTATATTAAAACCCCAGAAACACACAATATTCTCATTCATGGGAATGTACCACAGAAAGAGGGCAGAATAAAGTAGACTCAGAGAGACAAACAGACAAGAGACAGGGAAGGTTCTAGTCCAAGTTTGTTCTGAGCCATAGTAATTTTCCCGTCTAGATTTAGTGAATTATCTGAAAACTCTTATAATAAATTCCCATTTGGGATGAGGCTAATCTGAGTTTCATTCTATTTCTTTTGTATCTAAAAGTATCCAAAAGAAATAAAAGAGGTAAGTCTATGTCTGCTATTGCGTTTGGAGTGTGGATGATGGGTCTTCAAAAGTAGGGAGCGCCTTTACCTGGGAGATGTTGGGCTGGAAGGTGCTGTGCAAAGTCCTTGTTTCCACATGTTCAGGGACCAGTCCCTGAGTCCTGAGGATATGAAGGGCAAGACGTTCGTCGGGGGCCCCGAGGTGCTGGTGCAGGATTTTGTTGGCTTCTGGAATGGAAAGCAGCATTGAAATACGGATGGGCATCTGGGAACAGTTCAGCCAGATGGCCTGAGGGGCTCTCAGCACTTCATTCCAGACTTTGCAAAATGGTCAGGCAGTGCCAGTGTGCAAACTTCGACTGGTGAAGGAGTCACTGATAGAAAAAGCTCCTGACCAGGGCCCTTGCCCAACCTGTCTCATACCTGACTTGTGGGCTACCAACAGCAAAGGGACAAGAACACACCAGAATGTGTAAGAGAAGCTATGTATACCTTATGGCAGAGGCTCACAGCCAGACTGTTTCCCAGACTCTATTACAGTTAGGTGTGGCCATGCGACTAGGCTAGGCTAGAATATAATGCAGGTGGAAGTGACATGTGTGTCTCAGATAGACCTGGCACATAAAACCCTCTCATGTAGGATCCTGTATGTGCCTTTCTCTTCTAGATACAGAAGAAAACAGCAACCGTGACACCTGAGCTGAAGAATGGGCAGGTTCTAAGATGAAAAGGCCTGAGCCCACGAAGCACTGCTTGGAAGAGGGCCGCCAATCTGCAGGAATGCCTGTTTGAAATTTATGAGAAATAAACTTCTATTGTGTTAAGCCACTGAAATTTGTTAGTTCAGTTATTACAGCAGCATTTAAAAAACACAGCCCTCAAATGTTCTTTGACACTCCTCCCATTGAGAGGTGGAGTCTATATCCTATCTTTGAGTCTGGAGAGATATTTGACAACTAGAGAAAAGATGCTGTATGACTTCTGAAGATAAGCATAAAGAGCCACACAGTTTCTGCCTGGTTTTCTTGGGGTGCTTGCTCTGGGGAAAGCCATCTGCCATGTAAGGAGCCTGGGTACCCAGAGATTGCCTTACTGAAAAAGCCCGAGTAGGTGCTCTGGTCATCAGCCCCAGCTGAGTGCCTGGCCAAGAGCCAGCATCAATTGCTAGCCACGTGTTGTGAGCCACCCTGGACATCCAGCTCAGCTGAGCCTTTGGATGACTGTAGCCCCAGCTGACATCTGACAGCAACCAATGCATGAGTGACTCGAGTGAGAACCGCCCAGTTGAGCCCTTCCTGTATTGCTAACCCACAGAACTGTGAGCAAAACAAAATAGTTGTTTTCAGCTGCTAAGTTTTGGGGTGATTTGTTATGTAACAAGGGGAACCAGAACAATTGTCATGACAGATACAGCTTTTGGGGATATCGTTTAATTGTCTTGGAGTACTCTTGTTTGCTAGGCCATGTTGCTTGCCAGTTTATTCCCTATCTCCTGTGTAAGTTCTCATGTTAACAGCAGCATCAACATTTCTTAAACTCCTGATCATCCCTGATATCGACTGTCTTCAAATGGAAAAACAAAATATGGCTTCTTACAATGTCAAGAATAAATAGTTGAGGATCAGGAAGCATTTTCACTCCTGTGTGTCTTTGCTCAGCTTTCTCTGGATATCTCATGAAACCTCAAGGCCAGTCTGACTGCCACCCCTCCTTACAAAACACAGAATCATCTCATAGCTCTTATGCTCTACCGAGCTTATGTGCAGGACAGATTGTGTTATAAATTACTGCTTGGGAAAGAGCAAGACCCCAAGTTTGGATGTGAGCCAGATGTGAATTTGGCAGATTCACTGAACCAACCCCAAGAATCGCTGAGGTTTCTCAGAGAAAAGCTAGAAGAATGATAGACAAATTCTTGCATCGCCATCTGAGCATTTTTGCTTTACGTGGACTTTGTGTTCAAAGTTCGAGTGTTATGACCTAAAAGTTCAAGTAAAACATAAGACAGACAAGAAAATGTGTCCACTTTGACACCTGACATGACAGTAAAACTCTATTATAATGGATCTTTTGTTAGATAGTCATGTATGTGGAGTCCCCTGTGGTATGATTGGGGTACTGCTCTGCCCATCCCCCTCCCCAAAGCAAATCCAGCAACAGGAATGGGTTTGTAACTGATTTATGTATTTATATACACCCCCAAACTATACTTTGTAACTGGCTTGCAATCAATGACAACATCTTACCAAATTCATCCAAACTGTAGTCTCGTCCTCCATATCTGATTCTACTTCCATCTTCAGAAAGGACAGGTGGTGGGAAGCCTTTGAATCTGGCTACATTTTGAAGCAACTGTGTTGGTCTCAGTTGATCTCGCCACGTATTCACTCCAGAACTGTGAATAACATCCCACACCCAGAGTTACTGCAGGGCACACAAGTTCTTCTTGGAGTCATTGCACGCCTACTGACAAACTGGTAGGTGCCCCCATGCAGTGAGGGAGCTGGGAATGGGCTCTATATTTCGGCTTTTGCCTAGAAATCTATTCCGGAGACCTAAAATCCACAATTATTTTGGCCTCAGCCAACTGATCTCCTTTTTCTCCCTCAATTTCCTCCTCTGTAAAACTTTGGAGTTTGACTGAGATCGCCATAATCATAATAGGCAAATTCATAAACTGGAACCGGCAAGCTATATCTCATTAGATACTGTAAAAAAGCACTCAGATAAAGAGGGACATCATAAATTTGATCAGTTGGGGCGGGGAGGAGGAAGGTATTCCTGTCATCAAAATTGCTGGCCCTTAGTCCCTGGCATCAAGGAGGGGGAACTCACAAAAAGAGGCTGAGGGCACTGGGATTTTCTGAGCACTGCTGCCTATACAATCCCCGCAGAGCACTGTGCTACTCCAGGGGCCAACGTTTTCACAGATTCCACTGTGAATGTCGCCTTCTGGAGTTGGGCAATGCTATGGCCCTGATTTTCATTAAAAGAATCCTATTATGAAAAGCAGCATGTATCTGACTCAAAGGAGCAGTGGCTCCATGAAGACAGGCACTGAGGTAGACAGCCACAGCTTCCCTAGGTGTTAACATCATCTAATTGTCTACATTTATGACCAAAGCAACTTACACACAGTACTGCTCAGGTATGCCACAGTGGGATCCAAACCGGGAAAGGAATCGGTTTTCCAAATCAATAATCGTTTCTCCCACTTTTTCATCACGGGTAAAGGTGTCATAATCATAGACAGAAATTTTCAGATCTTTTTCTTGAGGTAAGTAGCAGCTCAGTTCATACATTCTAAATAAACAAATGCAAGGTTAGCGTCTCTGTGATCCCATCTAAGTGTTTCACCAAACACCAAGACTCTGTGCAGAGAACCCTCAGGCAGGTGGTAGTGGGTGGAGGTACTTGAGAAGTAGTGCAGATTAGTAAAAAGGACAACAAGATACTATCCACTTGCTCAGGAGATGATCATGGGCTTTAAGTACCCAAGTTCAAATCCGAGGTCTGCTGCTTACTAGCTGTGGGACCCTAGGCCAGTTGGTTAACTTCTTTGTGGTCAGTTTTCTCATCTGAAAAATGGTGATAATAATACCTACCTTAAAAGATCAAGTGAAGATACGTTTAGAAAGCATTTGGCATGAATTCATTGCTCAAAACCCAAGAGCTATTCTAATAATAACTATTTATAATATTAACATTATTATCACATGCCTATTAACTGGGGGACCCAGGCATCTCTACCCAGCTGGGATATTAGTAAGGCACAAACACCCAGATTTACAGCCCCCAATCTGTGCCCCGCTCTGTTCTCTCTTCTGTCTCAATAGAGACCACTACCCCATGGAACATTCTGACTCACCCCACAAGAACGTGGGAGTGGGAAGAGTGGGAGTGGAATGCACCAACATGGCATGATGCGAAGGCTGCCACTCTCCTCCCAGATCCTCTGGATATACCATGTAGCATCCATATTAAAGTGCAAAGACTTCTGAGATAGAGATAAAAATAATCAAATAGTACTTTTTGTGGTAGGTAAGCAACGTGGTGCAGGTTCTGAGAGAGAGATAAACTGAACAGCACAAGCTCCAGAAGGGCAGGGTTTGGTCCTGGGTTTGCACTGTCCACAGAGGTAGGGATCCCATAGTAGGTGCTCAATAAATTTTGTTGGCAGAAAACTGTGAGAGGCCCCTGCCATCCCTCCTCTCTCCCCGGGCCTCCTCCCCTTTTCCTTGCACTCTGGTGTGTGGACGAGATCCTGCCCAAAGAGCCAGGAATGTTAATCCACATGAGTGGAAGGGTGCGTGTCTATGCGGCTCCAGAGAAAAGCTTCCAGGATGTCTTCTAGACAAATCTCAGTGACTGTTTTAGACTGTTGCAGCCAAACAGGGGCCTATCGGGGGCAGACAGCCACATGAGAAAAGGTACTTGAATCGTGTCCACAGATGAAGCATTGTATCCACATGTGGCCCAACATCATGATTCGATACTGGATTCAAAGACAGGTAATATGTGTCTTTTGAGAAAAAGGATTCTTTGGTCAAATAAGACTGAGAAACAACTATCTCGGCATTCCTCTGGGCAAACTAAAGGCTCTGAGAAGTCCTGCAGTTATCTTTTTAACCCAGGTATCTTGGTTGTATGAAGAAATACTTTTTCTTCCAACACCAATTAACATCTTATGGAAGACACTGACATTCCATTGAGTTTGACTTGGAGGCCATGATGTGGCAGGATTGTGTTGAATGATGGCTGAGGACATAGGAATTTTGCCCCTTCCTGAATTCCTGTCCCAGAGTTCCCGAGAGTCTCATTAAGAAGAAAGTCGCCCCCTAAGACTGAGGTCAGGGACCGGAGCCATCTGAGGGGTTGCAGCGCCAGCATCTCCTTGGTCACATCACCTGGATCGGGGAAGCCTGCATGCATGCCAGACAAGGATTGGCTGAGCAGAGCCTGACAACATCACTTCCTCCCTGGGTGGCTCTGAGCAAGGCTTTTCCTGCCACTTAATTAAGTCTGTGCTTGGCTCCTCTGATACAAACAGTTCAGACAGGGCCGTCTTTCTCCCTTAAAGGCTGGCCTTCCCCGATTCCCTGTCTCCCTCACACGAAGCCTTCCTTCCTGCCCTGCGTGCCTTTTCCTGTCTAGACCTCAGGGCTGGATCAGCGGAAGAAAAGGAAAAGGATCATATTGCCATGCCAGAGGATTACTTCCACTCCCTGGCCCCGGCACGCGGCCTTGGGGTGTGCAGCACAGAGGGTGTGCACATGTGTGTGCCTGGGAGCTGAGTGAGCGTGAGGTCCCTGGGCATATGTGTTATGGAGTGTGAGCTAGGGGAAAATGATGTGCGTGAACCTGAGAGAATTGACTGAGTAACAAAGACTTTCTTGTGTGTGTGCGCGTGCATGCATGTGCATGTGCATACACACGAATGCGTGAGAGAGAGAACGCAAAAGGGCACAAGCCAACAAACATGAGCAGAAAAGAAGAGGATGGGCAAGATAATAAAGCCAGAAATGAACAGATAGGCCACACGTCAGATAAGAACACAGTATTCTCTCGCTTGGTGAGGTTCTGGGAAAATGATACTATTTTCACAAATGTTTTGTACAAAGAACGTTTTTCTAAAGGTGGTGGCTTCGCCATGAATATGAAGCATTACCAAGGGTGCTGGACAAACCTGGGGCATGGAGTCAGGGATTTCTACTTAAATCTTGGCCCCATCATGGACTAGCACTGTCAACAGGACTCTTGGGGCCTGTTTCTCTTGCCTGTAAAGTGGGCTGCTCACCCTTGCCCTGCCCAGCTACGAGGTTTGCCATGGAGATGAAAATCAGATGGTGGTAGCTACAGAGAGAGTAGTGTGGAAACCACGCGGACTCTGAATCAGATAGCCTGGGTCTGAATCCTGACCCTGCCTCTAACCAGCTAGGCACATTAGGCCCTGGTTCTCTCTGTGCCTCAGTTTCCTCCATTATAAAATGAATGTAACTAGTATCTCAGAATTGTGAGATTTTTGAGATGTTTTTAATAAACAGCTCAGCATTGTGTCTGCACAGAATAAAAGGTCACATAATAATAGCCATTGGTAAATGTGGATGCAGTTTATAGCTGAAGAATGCTGGTCCTATTTAGAGGTCACTTGGATTTGTCTTATCCTTGAGAAGGTACTGATGAGATCAATGGAACAGCTCAGAAACGAGTCCCAAGAGGCAGCAATAAAGAAAATAATGCTATTTCAAGAATCTTCAGGAACAGAAGACAGAGAGAGCAGGACATTTTGGCCTCTACTTTCTGTCCCCTCCTTAGTCTTGATGACAAGGTCAGTAATACATTCATTGGATCAAAGTGGTGGAATTGAAACGTCCCAGAAAACAGAGCCCAAACTGGATTCAGGGAGTGAGAACCACACTGCAACGACAAGTAAGTTGCCCTGCACATCCTTCCTGTCTGGAAGCCACAAACTTATTGGACTCCTGGGACTTGGACCATCCCCGCCCCAGCCACTCCTGTCCCCAGGTCTCAGAGCACATCTCTCTCAGAGGAGCCCATCTCACGACTTGCTTTTTTTTCTTCACCGTATTTTTCACTTCCATGAAATTCTTTATTTGTGCATTTATATATTTATTACCTGCCCCGCCGACTAGAATATTTGTCTAGTTTTTAGTTTCAGGGCCTAGAACAGAGCAGAGCACAGACCACACTTTTAACGCGGATGCTATGAGGAAACGAACGGCAGGAAAACTTTGAGAAGCGCACCTTACCTGCCAAAGACCGGGTTGAGAGTGTTGGGAATGTAGTGGTCTCGATCTTCAATTACTTTTTTGCCCAGTGTTATTTTTATATAAGGGTCACACTGTGAGGACAAAACAGACGGCATGTTATGTCACCATGGGATGCAGGTTTCAGACAGTGTCTGGGATAGACTCAGGTGTGCCACCTCACCCAATCCCAAACTGGTGGAAAGGTGGCGGCCATGGCACCCGCCTGCCTCAGACAAGGTCTGAACATCGTTTCCCTTTTGGTGGCACGCAGCCGGCAAGCCTACAGGGAAGTAGTGTGGGTGACGAGGCGGTGGCGGGGAGGAGTGATGCAAATCTCCTCCTCCCAGGTTCCATCTGTAAAATGAGAAGGATGAGCCAGAGGATCCAAAGAGCCTTCAAGCTCTTAGATAAGTGCCTGTTGGGACAATCCTCTTCTGAATACCTTGTTTTGATAGAGTATCTTTCTCCTAGTGAGATAACAGATGCCCCAAAAGAAAGAACATGACAATTATGGTGGCTGATGACTGTAATTATCTTGCTACCAGGGAAGGCCCCACACCCAAACTCTTACCAAGCCATTGTTGTCCTGGGGCTGGAGCTCTATCCCTCGAACAATGTAAATCCTAACCGAGCATTCCTGCGGGATGCTGTCAGGTAATTCCCGAAACTGTCTGGGAGGGGCCGGCACGCTGGGGTCATCCGGCAGAGGGTAAATTCTAAAGGAGCCCTAAGAGAGAGACACACAAATATACTGACAGGGCCCAGGGGGACCTGGGCAGAGGGCTCCTGGGCAGTGCCTTCCTCCCCCAGGACACTCAGGAACAGCCACAGGGGTTGTGCCATTGGTAAGGAAGGGGCTGCCTTTCGTGAAAGAAACAATATACATTGCACTTTGCATATTTCCAGTAAGGAAAGTGAAATGATGATAAAGTATTTAATAGATTATAGAGGAGAAGAAACAGCAGGGCAGAAGCAGGGAGACCAGGCAAAAATCTAGCAAGAAATGGAAGTGGCTTGGATCAGTATGATGGAAAAGGTGGTGGTGAGGAGTGGAATCTGGCACATACTTGAAAGATAGGAGTGAGGTGATTATTTTTTAAACTCAAAGTACTAGGGTGATTTCCCTGTAAACTCCTTCCCACTCCTAGGAAAACTCTTGTTCATCCCTCGGTTCTCAACAGAAAGGTGTCACTCCTTCCAGCAAACCTTCCTGACTGGCCCTGGGTTGGGTATGTCCCCTGCATGTTCTCATCTAACCCTACACTCACCCCGGTCACAGCACTGACTTCTGTGTTGTAATTGTCTATTTATTATCTATATTCTTCACTAGACTGAGCGCTTTCTGAGGATGGGAATTATGTCTTGTTCGTCACTCAATCTCCAGAACCTAACACAGAGCTAGGTGTGTAGCAGGGGCACAGTAAATGCTTTCTGGATGAGTGAGCCATCAGGTGAGCTCGAGAGGCCATCTATATTTCATTTTGAAACCAGCTTAACTATAAGAGAAAACACTTACGTTAGATTCAGAGCACATGGGTCTTAGCTCCAGCTACATTCATGCAATGAAGCAGCATGAAGTAAGCACCTAACATATGCCAGGTATGGGGACTGACCCATAAATGAACTCAAGGAATCCAGTCTGGTACAAGGACATTAAATAGGTTTGACTCTCGTGCCATCTTTGGTTGCTTGGTGGGAAGCTGTGATGAGAGGAATTTTGAGACCACATGTGGTACATCTTACTCTGATCGATCAGCTTTTGGAAAAGATTAGGAAGTAACAGCACACTGCCCAGATTTGCCAAGTGTGGTTGGAGGGAGGGGCAGTGATGAAAACAGATACCTACAATGCGAAAGGTGCTTTAACAGGGCAGAAACCTAGACTTGTGGGAGCCTACAGCAGAAGTGAGTCACTCTTCCAGAAGCAACCAGGGAACACTTCACAAAGAATGGGACATTTGAGCTGGCCTAAAAGAATGACTGGGAGTTTGTCAGACCACAAAGAGGGAAAGAGGGCATCCAGGGAAGGGAGAAGAGCCTGTCACAGTGCTCCGGGTCGTGAGACAACGAGGTGTGCTTGGGGCTTGGCAGAGGGCCTCCTGAGCAGGAGGGTGCGGTGGCAAAGGAGACAAGTAGCTCAGCAGCTTGTGAAACACCACCTCCACCTTCGGAAGGAGCTGAGCCTTGATCCGGTGGAAACCCGAATGATATTTTTCAGCAGTCAAGAAATGTGACAGGATTTGGTTGCCTGGAGAATGGACTGGAGTGGGACAAGAAAGGTGGCAAGGACAATCAGCTGAGAAGTTGCCACAATGGCCCTGCTAAAAGCCTGGGAGCGGGCAGTGGGAATGGAAGGGGGAACTAGAACTTGGAGAGGCTGAACCTGTAGGATTCAAGACTGGTTGGCATGAGCAGAGAGAAAGATACTGAGAATGGCTTTGAGTGTTCTGTCCCTGACCCCCAGTGCCCTTGCCCTCGTCAGCACCTTCTAGCCTCTTTCAGATGTCAGAGGACATGACCCTGTCCTAGAGGTTGGTTGTATTTTATCCTACTCTACAAAGAAAGTAAAAACTGGATTTTAAACAGGAAAAGCACACGTTTTACTCACCTTAAACTCTCCGACCACAGAAGGGTCTTCATTCTCGTCTGCTTTGCCTCGATATAACTTGAAAGTATCTGAGAAGTCTGTCAGGCCCTCAAATTCTGTTACGTCCTCTAGTTCACAATCATATATCTGAAAACCATTAACAGATTTTTAATTTCTCATTAAAATACAGATGGAGTCTAAAAATCTAAAAGACTGCTGATACTAAAGGGGCATGACGACGTGGATAGAGCAACTGGAACTCTTACATTGCTGGGAGGAGTGGAGAAAAACACAAGCACTTTGGAAAAAATGCCTGGTGGTTTCTTACGGAGTTAATATCCGCCTATTCTATGATGCAGAAATTGTACTCCTAGGTAATCATCCAAGAGAAATGGAAACATATCCACATGGTACAAGAATGTCCACGGCAGCTTCATCATCAGGAGAATGGAAAAATGAATTGTGGCATATCCATACCATGGATAAAAAGAGACAAACTACTGTACATAAGATAACACGAGAGATCTCAAAACTACGACGTTGGGCTAAGGAAGCCAGACACACACACAAAACACGCTGTATGAGTCCGTTTATATGAAGGGTAAAAACAGGCGAAACCAATCTGTGGTGATGAAATCAGGTCAGTGGTGCGGGGAAGGATGGAGGACAGTGGAGAACTGACCGAACGAGGGTACAAAGGAGTTTTCTGTGGTGATGGAGATGCTCTTTGCCTTGTCTTGGTGGTTGGTAGTCTACAGAGGTGCACCTAATTATAAAACTCACTGAATGGATTACTTTACGTATGTAAATTATACTTCGATAAAAAACTATAAGAGGAGGAGGACAAGAAAAAAGGGTGAGAAGGAGGGAAGAAAGAAAAGAAGGAGGGACAAAATGAGGGAGGAAAGGAGGGAGGGTGGACTGGGGGATTGATCCACTGGATCGATTTGATACTGGTGTCTCTTAAGCTGTATTGAGTTGTTATGACAATAACATGAAAGGATGTGGGTTTTTCCACTTCGGAGGGGAAAATCATTTTAATGGCTAGATATTCTCATTTTAAAGTTTTTTTCTCCTATTAGTCTGAAAAGTTTAGCATTTGCTTCTACTTGAGTGCGTTACAGTCTGAAAAATGGAATGAAGAAATGGAAAGCTCAAAACTTAAGAGAAAGATCACAGACAGTCAGACCTGCCCAGCTCATAGCTTGTCTTCCTCCTAGACGCACATGCTGTGGTTGTGATTATATGTTGCATATACGTAACAGAATCAACTTTTTAGCTAGTGAAACTGATGCCCATTTGGAGGACAGAATGAAGCATGTTAACATTTTATGCTTTTCTTCAAAAACACCATGACTTTTAGGTCTTTTTGGGTCAGATTGGACAATTGTTGGCCTAATTAGTGTGGTACCAACCCATTTCCAATCCTCTGCCACAAGCGCGCAAGCCTCAAAGTGGTAGTCATGTAACCATAGTCAAAAGCTGTCCTCAAGCCCCTAGAATCTTGGTAAAGCCAAAACCTATTGCAAGGAGGGCTCACCAGGAGGCCAAAAGTGCTCCTGGCTCCTCCCCATCAGCACCCACCACTGGACCTTTCAGCCTTTTACTTAGCATTGTCTGTGGCCAGTTTTAGTGAATGTTGATCATCATCCACAGCAGCATAGGCCCAGGTACCTTGAGTTTGGAATAGCCTTTCTGAAGATATTGTCCACATTTTTCAAGTTCCCCCGTGGAAGCATAAAATTTACTCCACCAGTCAATGATTTCTTCCTCCTAAAAAAGAGTCAAGATGAAAAAATCTTTAGTAATTGATTTCCAGTCAATGCAAGAAAATCCATCCGTAATAGGTAAGAGAAGCAGGTGCTTCTGAACCCGAAACAAGTAAGATTATATGACTTTTGTTTACATGCGCAGTGGATAAAGCATTCATGATTCTTCTACCCAGAAGCTGGAGATGAAATGATCCTTGGCTAATGAAATGTGTTTGGCCTTAATGCCCCCAGGTATACTAGATGATTTTCGTACATCCTACAGACACAATCTATTTATTTGTCTGTTTTTACTTTTTTATCCTCTTGACTTGACAGTTACATATACAGATAACAGATTAAAGTAAAACCTCCAGTATATTTTCTACTATTTCATTTCCTTAACCCTTTAGCCAGCAATGCCTTGTAAAACAAAGCTCACTAAGCTAAGAGTTGGAAAAACTGGTTCTAATCCAAGTTCCATCCCGTGTGTTACAAGCCATACCAGTTTGAGCAAGTTGTTTAACGTCATTGAGCATCAATTTCTTCACCCACTGAATGGGATAATAAGACTACCTGTCTCCATCTACTTCAGAGGTTTGTTTTGGAAATCAAGCATCATGGAGAGAAAGAACTTTGTAAATGATAAAATGTGAATCAAAGGTAAGGAGGCATTATGGTTCACTTGTGACTCCTAGCCTATCCTTGGAGATTCTGATTCAATCAGCCTACAGTGAGACCTGGGTGCCCAGTTCCTAAGTCCCTAGGCAATTCCAATGTGTAACCAGTGTTGAGAATCTCTGGTTTATCTGGGTGGTTCTTGGTTGGGCAGAAGGGACAGCATATCAGTGTCATTTGTGGAACATTCGAACTTCTGAAGGCTATCGTTTAGAGGAGGCTGCTATAAATCTCACTCAGATTTATAACAAGAATAGATCCTCATCAGGCCCACCAAATGCTTATTTTAATATACCTGGAAAAGAGTGATAATGCCAAAAATACAGAGTGTCACCTGCAACATAGCTTCCTATTCAGTCTGGGGGGAAGGAAGAAGGAACACTTAAGCTATTTTTTATCTGCACAGTATATGTAATCTCTCTCACACACACACACACACACACACACACACACACACACACACACACACACACACAGAGTTATTTCTTCTTCATGGGTCGGTAACCTGACCCTAGATTTAAAAAAATTTTCTTTAGGAAAATTTTCTTATGGAAGAAAATACATGCATATTAAATCTAACAAAATGAGTACAACAGTTACCTTTTCTGTCAGCTGCTCATCACACGTATGAGCAGAAGAGGCAAACCATAAACAGGTCACACAGATACGGAGATCCCATGAGCATTAGGGTTAAAGAGAAAGAGAGAAGGAGAAATTACTTCTCATGCATGCTTTATGTGATCAACTCTTTAATGGACTATTTGAGTTATTTAATTCAAGATGATCTCATAATTAAACAGACCCCATTGGTTTCTTCTCTGAAAACGTGCAAAAGAGTTATAAACAGTGTTAAAAAGAAAGGCTCAGAGGGAGCCACCCATGTCCCATGTTTTCAATGGAGTTAGAGGATCTCACTGTCACCTGCACAGTGGTCATGGAGGAGAGGCGGTGCAGCTACTCACCTCCCTGTCTCAAACCTTTTGAGCATGTGCCCAACTTGGCCTAATTCTTATCCCTTCAAAAACTCCTGTCATAATGTATTCATTTCTGGCATGATCACAATATCATCTTGTAACTACCTTTTCTTGGTTTTCCACTGTGCCTACGTTATAGCACCAAATACACACTCATTCATCAAAATTGCTCTAAGATGTCAAGTCTCTCATTGGTCAAATACTTCCATTTGAGTTTCTGCATGGAGAATCTACCTCTGATCTCAGGGCACATCCAAGAGATGAGAGAACAGGGAGCTAGGATGTGTGGGCTTGAGTTTTCCCTTGGTACCTGCTGGAACATTAGCTAAGCTTGCCCTTGGGGACAGTTTGAAGGATTGCTATTCAGACGTCCTCTCTGAAACCCTAACTTCAAGTTCATGTCTATTGGGAGGAGAGAACAATGCCTCATGACAGGTGCTCCCTGTATCTTCTGTGTAGTGTGGCCATGGGGCTTCTTATAGAATGCCCCTTGGTATTTTCTGGATTGACTTTTGTTCAGCACACAGAATTGCCAAGAGAAGCAGAGAGTCAGATAGATATAACACGTCTTTCTATTAGATTCATACCAAAGCAGGATTAAGGGTTAAATCATTGTAGTCAAATTGAGATTTTGGAGGAGGGATTTTATGCCCAAAGCACTTTCACATTTTGTATGGTTCCTGAATTCAGATTTTTAGTCTGTTTATTCACATCATTTTCAGCTATTCGAAATCATTTTAAAGAAGAGAGCAGTTCATGATTTAAAAGGCATTATTCAAAACAAACTGCTGATTTAAAAGTTTAAGGTTAATATGGGAGAATTTATTCACTTCCTCTTGCTCATTAGTTCATATGAAAAGTAACTGGAGCAATTAAAGTAACTTGCTTTATCATTTCCAAATGCTCTTCGGCTTAAAACAATCACATTTCTTTAAAGATTGTCTTTCACTCCAAAATCTACTAAGAGAAAGAATTCAAAAGGGAATTCAAGTCTTTAGACCGAGGTCCCCGCAGTCCCCGGCAGCCTCATGCATTTTTTTCATACATACACGCACTGTCGTTGGAGAAACCATTTTGCCGAGTGCTGTTGACATACTGCTTAAGCACTGGAATTGGAAGGCAATTGTTGAAATGGCCATGTAGGAATGTCCATGTTATCGGATAGCACTTCCTTACCAATTTGCCTCAAATACTTATTTCTCACTTTTCTCGTGGTAGCGCTGAGCCCTTTTGTTGAGAGCTCCCACAGGCATCGCAGGGTGTGGGTTCCAAAGCCATAGCCTCCAGCTCCCATCAACGGCAAAGTTAGTTTTGATCTATTTTCTCCATTTAAATCCATATAAAAGGATTGGATTGAGATAGTGGCAATATATGTACATCACACACGCATTGCACACACATGTAAAAATGCACACCACGCATACATGTGTGTTACATGTATGTGTGTTACATGTATACATGTATAAGACTGCATGTACATGTCATATAGGACATCAGCAAGCTTGTTATTGGCTCTTCCAAAGCTCAGCTTTGCTCATTTGACTTTGCTTAAATGTGCACTATCTTCCCGGGTGAACTGGTGGAATTAGTTTTTTGAGGAGAATTCAACCAGTCAACACAGTGTACTTTAACTGAGGGTTAGGAAAGCAAGCTGATCAAAGTCATTTATAATTCAGTGGGGTACTACCCACTGACCACTGCTACTACCATCCCCAGTGCTCTTAGGTTGCTGCTTAAATTCTAGATGTAAACTGAACTTTCACAATGTGTTGCTATAGTAACCTAGTCATCTGTTAACTATTGTTATGAAATGAATAAAGAATAGAGGCAGGGATTGGCTTTCTTATTCTTGGTCCCCGATACCTAGGGCTACTGAGTACGCAGCATGCACAAATAAGAACTGATTGACAATGGGAGGTAGAAAGGTTGAGGCAGATTATAGAGTGGGTTCCTTTTTCCTGCCTTTTTCCAGAGTGTTGTAAAAATGTATGTAAAGGACCTTAATAGAATTATACTTAAGTTCTTCCTAGGCTACTATTGTTTTATTGGAAAGATCTGGGGGGAGTTTACAAAGTGAACATAGTAGTTTTGCAAATTCCTTATTGTCATTTGTGACTGTGAAGGATTCTCGGAGAACAGAATCAAACGCACTGCTAAACAGTGCTGGCCGTGGACATCATATTTATCATGGTCCAACTGTTGGTGAGTTTAACACAGTGGGAAGGAAGTGGATTTTTTTTTAAGGCACTGTTTACGGACATAACACATTAAAATGCAATCGTGTGCATTTTTTTGGCCAGTTTGCACACTAAA
Organism: Pteropus medius; assembly: GCF_902729225.1. Taxonomy (NCBI): domain Eukaryota; kingdom Metazoa; phylum Chordata; class Mammalia; order Chiroptera; family Pteropodidae; genus Pteropus; species Pteropus medius. The sequence goes on along the minus strand of NW_024344378.1, from coordinate 25,457,917 downwards.
ACATGCTGTGAAAGTCCATCATAAATGCCAACAGAAACAGGGAGATATTTGATGTTTTCTTTTTTCTGGGCTGAGACCCCCCCCTCCCCATTTCCTTCTTGTAGAATTGGCTGCAATGATTTTAAAAGAGGGTACTGAATGAGCATTTCCAACAATTTCTTGACTTCAAAACCACAGTAAATGTAAAAATCAGGGATATCCCATCCACTGACAAGTAAGGTCATTAAAAATCCATGACACTTCTGCTTCTTGTAGGGAAAAAACTGTGGGCTACACACATGCCTCTTCTAAATGTTGCAATGCTGTAAAATTGCTCCTGAAATTTCTTATTCTAGCAAATGATATTACTCAGACCGTCCACACCAGTGATTCTCAGACATTGCCTGCATATTAGCATAACTAGGGGAGATTTTAAAATACACTGATGTCTAGGTCACTTTCAGAAGGTGGGACATGGGCCTGGGTATTATTTTAAGTATCCCAGGTAACTGAGAGTAGAGAACATTAGTCCACACAGTATCATTATAACTTTTGATGAGGGCGAGATTTAGATTCTTTACCTTGGTAAGTTGGTTTATTATTATTTTAATTGCATTGAATGGTTGTTTGACTAAAGTCATCCAATGCTTAGACACCTGGAAGATAAAACTGACATTATCCCATGATCAGTTCTGAAGCCTACCTTCGAAGCCAGTAATGGTTTGGTGTCTTCTATTTCGATAATGACATCCCGGCAGGGTGGGGTAGACATAAAGGAGGCTGCAAGACAATTTCATAATCTTATATACTTACAAAAATACAGTGGTGAATATTCCAAGTTCAATTTTAACAGCCACAGAGTGGATGGTAGATTTTACTTCTGGATGAGACTACTGAATGGAGACGACCACATTTGAATATAGGAAATAACCCAATAGTTCATCACTTTTCCCAAAATATGATACGGTTTTAGATATTTTTAGGGGACTATAGGGCCCATTTTTCTTTTGTCTTGGACAATTAGCCTAGTGCCTATATACAGGAAATGCTCAAAAAAGAATTGTGTCAATACTTGTCTTTAGAGATGTGTGAGTGGGGGTGGTGTGGGCGAAGATCTACATCTAAAGGAGCCTCCTTTTCTTGGAGTCTGTTTTAAGACAGAGAAAAGCAAAGAAGGATGATAAATAGCTGCACGTTTCAGGTCTGAAGTTGCGTTGGCTCACACTCCCTGACTTTATATAATTTCCAGAATATTTGTGGCTCTGGATTTTGGGGTTAGAGCAAGGGCTCGGGAGCAGCCCCTGGGCTCACCAGGTTTGGTTCAGCTAAAGGGGTGCCACAGCCTCAGCCTAGGGAGGGGTTGAGGCTGAGAGTTACATCTACCATTCACGGAACAGGCATCGGGCAGCCAGACATCCAACAGGAGGCCAGAACCCAGACCGGGCAAACTCTGCCAAGCTGAAAGAACTTTCTGTTTAACACACCCAGGCAACTGACATATGGGACATAAAAGATACATTTTCTAGGCACCTACCATGTGCCAGACATTGGGCTAAACCCTTTATCTTCATGATCTTGTTTAATTCCTTAAAAATCCTATAGAATATGTACCATTATCTCTCTTACAAAGATTGAAAAACAAACAGGCTAAGAGAAAGCAAGTCACTTGCTTCAGGTTAAACAAATAGAAGTAAGTGAAAATGAGTAATCTAGGTCCGTCTGACTCCAAAACTTGTATTTTAAATATACCAGAGCCCAGAGCAGGGTAAACATTCAATAAATGTCGGAGGATGATCAGGAAGACATTGGGCTGGCAGGAGAGACTGACATTTATTGAGCATCTATGATATACCAGTTGCTATGCTAGGTTGTTGTATAGTCATGTGGCAACCCTTCCCCAATCTATCAGCCGTCTCCTCACTTCCAAGATAGCTCCCCACAACTCCTGACAACTGCAACAACACAGAAAGCGACAGCCAGATGGGCAGGCATGCAGGAACACAACTGTATGCAAATTCCTTCTTATAATATCAGTTCTCCACTTTACCATCCTCATGCAAACAAAGCCTCAGGGACAGGGGGAAAAAGTTATTCTCTGTGCTTCCAGCATTAGGCCAACCAAGTAGTTCCACAACTCTTACCCTGGCAATGGTTTTAAAACAGTACCAGAGGGATCCAAAATAATAGATATTGGTTTTGAGAACATTATGTTCCCCACACTTCTTAAGGATTTTCCTCTATAGGGGCTCTCTGAAACCTTGATCATACTTTACATTAATTAGGTAGAAACATTAACCAGGAGACCTCTGCCTTGGGCCCAGCCTGCCCCCAAGCAATAGACACAAACAGGCCCACACAAGCAATTCTGGAGCTGGAGAAAGTTTGCAGCATTTGTCCCTTCCTAATGGGTTCACATACTCATATCGAAGGATTTTCTCTCTTGAAAGCAGTTGAAAAAAACACTAGGAAATGGTACTTCTCTCCATTTAGTAACCCCAAATGAAACAAGGCTGCAGTTACATTAATCCTAGTTGTTACAAAAATGTTGCTATTTTAGGCACCATCCATTCAGCACAAAATTTCTTTGCCTGAAAAATTTATGGATAAACACATGTAGGGTTTGGTCAAGTGTGACTGTAGATTTCATTTTTTCCTCTTCTCTGAATCAGGGATACAGTGTACTCAGACCCACACAATAGATGACTGTCAGAGGCTCTGTAATAGCAATATCAAACCTTATGGAAGATTAAATAGAACTGGTTAGTGGCACAGCTGCTTAAACAGAAGACATCTGCTCAGTCTTGAGGCTACCAATGATCAGCTAAATGAGTGCCAATTCTCCATGGCCAGGGGCCCTGGGATCTTGTTCACTGATGCAACTCAGTCCCTAGCCCTTCCCCCAGTCTCTGGCACATGCTAAGCTAAAAACAAGTCATTACCAAGTGAACAACAGCAAAACACTCTTCATTAACTATTATTTATTACGGAACTCTAAGGTAAGTATCACACCTCACTCTATCATTTTCCTATTAATTATGTGATCTAAGGCAAGTCATTTAAACTCAGTAGGTATTATTTTTTCCTTGATGGATGACAATGAAATATCTTTCAAGTTACATCACAACTTTATGATGCGTTAGTGAGGTGGGACAACAGATAGAAAGCAACTTAAAATAAAGAGCCTCCCCGACAATGCTCACAGGGTGGGGTGCGGGAGGGCCCTGTATATCCCCATCACAATATTGATCACACCAGACAGCAATCACCCATTTTCTTGTTTGTCAGCTGGACTATATGAAAAGTTCATGAAGCAATGAACACTTCTGAAAAAGAAGTCTTATGTTCATCCAGATGCAGGGTACCTCAGAAGGTAATAGCTTGAACATAGGACATAAAGGAGGGGAGAGAAGACATTTATTTTCTAAGCACCTGCCTTAAGCCAAGCAGTGGGCTAAGCCTTTCACATTCATGATTTCATTTAATCTCTTAATAATACGGTAAAATATGTACCATTATCCCCATTATAAAGATTTAAAAAACGAATGAAGACTAAGAGAAAGCAAGTCTCTTAGGCTAATATTCAAGTCTAGCTCTGCCACTTATTAACTATGTTACCTTGGGAAAGTTATATAGCTGACTGTAAATCAAACCATTTCCTCATCTGCCAAGTCTGGACAATAAATATTTACTTTGAGAAGGTTTGTAAAGATTCAGTCTAATCATGTGTGAAAATGTTATTTATAGACTTGCATTTTACCTTTGAGTTGTGGCACAATATCCTCCTTTCCCGCATAAGGGTCACAGCGAAAGTGGTCCAGATGGTCAATGGTGCACTGGCCAACGACCGGCTTCCGCCCAAACTGCCTGTGGTCGACGACCTTGATCACCAGTGGAGGCATGTACAATTCCTCCTTGGGCAAGAACTGGGGGGGTCACAGAGGTAAGTATCATTACTCTGTACAAGACCTGACAAGAGCGGCTTTGCCAACAAACACCCAAAGGACCAGCTCAGGTTCTTTTCGCCCATTTGGCATAGCCCAGGAGGCTCACACTAAGTAGTTCAGTAATTTACTTGCTAGGCGAGGACCGCAATGCTTTAAGGCATGAGCTCTGAGCCAGATTACCCGGCTTAAATCCTGGCTCTGCCATTAAGAAATGCATGACCTTAGGGAACTTTTCTATGCCCTAGTTATCACCTCAAAAATAGTAGGGTTGTTGTATTAACGCATGTGAAGTGCTTAGAATAGTACCTTAGTACCTGGCTCTGCTCTGTAACAGGATACGGAGCTGCAATTTAGAAATGATTGAGCTAAAACTGAATCTTCAAAGGAAATAACTGTGGCTTGGGAGTCTTTTAGCCCTGGAAGTTCAGTGCCAAAATGGGATGCTCGGTTTTCCTTGATGCTTCCCTGTTCCTCCACATGGAATTTGGTGACTTCGGTGACATTGCCTAACTGGGGAATCATGGGCTGGACTCGGGGCCTGCCTGGGGAGTGGTGCACGTGAACTTCCATCGCTGGCCTTGCACAGGAGTAGAAGCTGGTGGCTTTCCTCACCTCTGCTGGCCGAAGCTAGATTCCAGACTAGAACTTGAGAGGTGAGAAGGGGTTCGGGAGTGGACAAGGATGGGTGGGGAGTGGCCCAGGGGCAACCACTTTGGGGTTCTGGTTTGGAGCATCCAGGTGACGTTTCATCTGCACTGCTGTAGGGGAAGAGCATGAGCTATGGAGTTGGAGGGACCTAAGTCCAAACTCTGGCCACCCACTTGCTAGCTGTGTCCTCTTGTGTGAATCACTTAACCTCTCGGCTTCTTCCAAAATGGGCATAAGAGAAGTGGAAATGGCTGTTCTGCAGGGTTAAAGACTAAATACAGCGAGTATGAATGCAGCTAGCACCAAACAGGAGCTGTTGTTGCTGTAGTCTTGACGTAGTCAGTCACCGCGGCACATAAGGTGTGGCCTGACACTCACCCTGGACTTCAGTAAGCCATTTCTGCTTTCTAGGCCTCAGTTTCCTTGTCTCTAAAAGGAGAAGTTAAACGACAGGATTCTAGAGTTCAAGAGCAGGTGTGCTAGAGACACCAAATGACTTGGGTGAGAAAAGAAACTAGAAGGTTCTGAACTTTCTACCCTATCCAACTGAAGAAGTGCCTTTATTTTTATGCCTTTTATAGTAGAGTAAAAGAAAAGACAGATTTTTCTTTTTTAAAAAGGTAAGGATTGTGGAATGACTGGGTGACCTCTTCTTGTTCCAAAGCATTAAGGGGTTTAGGATAGGGGGCTATCGACTGGATCTGATGCTGTCACATTTCTAATGACCAGAGGGTAAATTCCGTGCAACAAAGTGGATGTCATCCCAGGGGCACCTGGAAGTGGGGCACAGTCACGGGTTGTTAGGGCATGACCCCATCGCCTCATACGGGTTCTTTCACAATTGCCCCTTCCCCAGCCAGCCGGTCCCTATCCAGAGGGTTCTGTTCCATGTACACCCACAAGAGCGCAAGGGAGGGTTAACAGTCTGCCCTCAGGGCATTGACCAAGAGCCTGTAATAAATAGCTGAATGGATGGAAAGTATTGGCGGAATATGTTAGTATTGCTCATAGATATTTCTGTCACTGGGGTTGTTTGAAGCTTTGAGAAACCATCACTATGATTTAAGAATCTAAGGAGGAAAAGTCACTGACAAGTTGAATACAAGGCAGTTTTTCTATTTGTCATCGGATTTTGGAAATATATAAACTCTGTGTGTGTGTGTGTGTGTGTGTGTGTGTGTGTGTGTGTGTGCATGCTGATGTGTATGTATTCATATTTCAAATAATATTCAGCTACTCAACACACATGGACTATACAGAGTCTTGATACTCTACCACTTTCATGAAGAGAACAGAACCTGGAAAGTTGGGTGTCTTCTTAAGGTTTTTGATCACCACTGATTCTACCCTCTCCCCTCCACACTCCACAATGAGACTGGGGGATGTGACAGAAGCCATCTGGTAGTTCTTCATATTTCTCAAGCCCCAAGCTAGAATCTAAGAAAACGATGTAAAGAGGAGGGAAGGACAATCAGTATATTAAAAATAATATTCAAAAGGGAAAATTCTCTCTTAATAACTGGTAAATTTTTTAAGAGTGCGGGTTTGCTTAAAACCTCTGAGAATATGATCCTAAAAGCCTGTAGGTCCTTCATCGAAAGCAGATTTGCCCCTTTCCTTCTCCTGCCTGAACTGCTGAAACAGCAGAGCAGTTGAGAGTGTAGGACTCAAATCCTGGCTTGCCATATAATTGCGTGTGAATCCTATGTCTCATCTACAGACAGGACTGATAGTATTATCTCTCACAGGGTTATTTTGAGAACCAAGTGTAAACTTCTTAACTGTGTCTGACATGCAAGCTTTCAAAAATGATAGCTGTTGCTTAAAGCCATCTGCCTCAGACTTTGAGAACTCTTAGAAGACAGCCTGAGAACAGAGATCCCAAGGTAACAGCTGCGTGGCTGCACAGGGGGCATGTCCTCGGTAGTGGGCCGGGCACAAGCTGCCCAGTTAGCTCCATCCGCCTATCTCTGCTCCGATTGTCTGACATGTCAACATTTCCCATTATTCCTTTCCCACCCTCCACCTCCGCCTCCCCCTTGGGTCCCCTCCTCTCTGCACACACAGGCATGCTGTTCTGAGTCTGTTTCCCCTCTCTCAGTTCTCCAGTTGACACAGAAAACGCAGAAATCTACCGGCTCCCTGTAAATGAGACCTCTAGATTCCCCCAGTAATGCTAGAATTGACCTGTTCTTATTGCTTTGTCAAGTCTTCTATTTCCATGAATATTTCGAAAGTTGAACAAATTCTATAGTAAGTTGGAGACGGCAAGATTCCATTTCCTGTATGAAATAGTCCAGTTCTACAGCCACATCCATTTGATTTGATTAACAAACAAACAAACAAAAAACACAGAGGGTGGCATACCTCAATAGCAGTGAGCTGAACCACAGGCCTGATGCCCTGGGGGACCATGTATAGATTTGGTGCCCTTTGTGAGGGAAGAATGGGAAGGTTGGAGCCATCCTGAGAAACAAACACGGAAATGTCAGTGCATCCCTTTAGTTCAAGTAAACAGTGCCTAGAGTTATTAGTAAGTGTTTTTAAGCAGCTACTCTGAAAGAACACATGGGTGAGAACTCAGCAAGCACCTTGTGCCTCAGAATCAACTCTGCAGTTACAAGGACGTCCCCACAGGCCTTGTCTCCATTCATTACTGGGTACCAAAGAAGTTTGGGTGTGATGTCCATTTCTGAGTTTAGTTTCACGATAGGAGAGCACATGCTTCGTCCTAAAAATTCATCTTTGCCCTAGGGGAACAAACAATCCTTTAATTCCCTCATGACATTCCTACAAACCTCCATAATTCCCCAAGCCATCTTAGAAATTCTAAACTACCTACCACTTGGTCATTGTCAAAAAGCTCGATGATCACTTTGGGCGGGTTCTGTAGGACTGTTTGGGGTTCCCCATAGATTTCAACTTCATCAAATATAATCGTTTGGTCCCATGTGGGATTCAGAGTGGAATGGATGATCTCAGTAGTTTTACTTCGATGGAGGAAGGAGACGTGAGCATATGGATCTATGAGAGAAAGAAAGAATAACAGTGGGACAATGGCCAAAGTCTGAAACCATAAAACTCCTAGAAGAAAACATAAGGAGGAAGCTCCCTGACATTGGCTGGACAATGACTTCTGAAATTTGACACTAAAAACAAAGGCGATAAAAGCTAAAATAAACAAGTGGGCCTACATCAAACTAAAAAGATGCTGCACAACAAAGGAGACCATCAAAAAAATGAAAAGGCTACCTATGGATGTGTGGATAAAGAAGACACACACACGCATGCGCGCACACACACACACAAACACACACACACAAAAGGGAAGATAATTCAGCCTTTAAAAAAGGTAAATCCTGCCATTTTTGACAACATGGACAAGCCTGGAGGACATTATGCTAAGTGAAATAAGCCAGTCAGAGAAAGACAAATACTACATAAATATCACTTACATGTGGGATCTCCCACAAAAAGTCAAACTTATGGAAACAGAGAGTAGAATAGTGGTTGCCAGGGGCTGTGTGAAGGGGAAAATGGGAGAGATTAGTAAGAGAGTACAAATTTCAGTTAAAAGATAAATAAGGTCTGAAGATCTAATGTATAACATGGTGACTGTTATTGACAAAACTATATTGTATAATTGAAATTTGCTAAGAGAGTAGAACTTAAGTGTCTTTTCACATATATAAAAAAGATAAACATGTGAGGTGGTGGATGTATTAGCTCAATTGTGGGGATCCTTTCACAATGTATATATATATATCTCAAATCATCACACTGTACACTTTATAACTTTTTCAATTATCCCTCGATAAAGCTGAAAAAAGATATGGAAAAGAAAGCAATCCATTTCTTCTCCATGCTAAATAATTTTACCATAACTTTTTGCAATTGCCTGGAGCTGACCTACCTGAGAAAGAACCTAAAATCTTACCTAAAGCTGTTTTGCATAGGCCAAAGGGTGCTTGGTTTTTAACATGGTGACATCATATGAATGGGACTCTGCTTTTGCTCCAATGATATGTCTTATATCTCAAACTGCAAGGAATGTACTTTGAGTTTTATTCAACTTTAATCGAGAATTTTTTTTTTTTGAGTACACGAGGTTATCTTTATTACTCATCGCATCAAAGGAAACATGCAATCTACGACTTCTGATGTAAGCCCTGTTAGATCCCAGTTTCCAGGAAAGCCTAAAGGATCACATTATATAAAGTCATAATAATTTCTTGCTTGCATGTCCCTTTTATGGCTCTTGTGTCACTTTTGTTTCATAAGACAGCACGTGAGGCTCTTAATAAGATGCTTTGACTTTCAATGATTGAGTGCCCCCTGGTGGTGAATATTTGAAACTGTCTTCAAAAACCATTTTGGAGATGTGTACTATGGGGATAACTTTGCTCTAATTTGTAAGAAAAGGAAATCATTCACATGTGCTTGGAAGACACCTCACAACTGAGGTGAGCACGCTGGAGTGTCAGGCAACTGCTTTAAGAGTTATTTTCATAGAAGGCTCAGAGAAGCTCTGCCAGCCTTCAGGTCCTAAAGTGGAATGCTCCCCAAACATTCATGGTCCCACAAGCAACTGCACAAATCTCCAGGCGGCAGGTCCTGACCAACACACCTCCTCCACCAACAGCCTTTCCCGAAGAACCAGTCTAAAGGTGACAGAACTATCTGGGGTTTCAGTGTGAGGGGCGATGAAGCCTCATGGTTTTATGGTGCCGGGAATTTGGGGAGCAGGCAGCAAAGAAGGTTAAGATGGACTCCAAACTGCTTCAGGCCTGTGCTATACGTGAACTTGTGACCTTTGGGTCAACTTGAGAGAACTACAAATATATATAATCTTAATTTACCAATAAATCCAAGAGTCTCGGGTATATATATATATATATAGCTCTGTGTAAAACAGAGAGCAGAAACTACTTTTCTTCTTTGTGCTTTTTATTACTCAATCCATTAATGATTATTAGTGTTAAAAGGTCATGTATGTTCTGTGTGTCTCCAGCACCCAGCCACAGTGCTTGACATTCTATTCAGTGCTTATTGATCTAATGACTGAGCAATTCATTTTACGCATATCAAGTGAATTCAATACGGAAATGCTTTTTGTTGTTGTTAGAAATAACTGAAAGCATCCACTTGATGAAAAGTAGGATCAGGCTAGCCTGCTATGTAATTCCATGTGCAATGGAGATTTTTTTTCCCCCTTTACCTGAAAAGCTATCCTTGTCTAAAGCCATGAGGTTTCTGGCTTGGTAGATATAGCAGCGCAGGTGGTAAATGTAGACTCCTAAAAAGAACAGAATGGAGATTACTTACAAGAAACATAACACTGTAAAATGGTATTTTGCTGGAATATGTGGAGAGAATACATGTTTCAGATAAATGAGTCACCCAAATCTACTTCTCCACAGTAAAGAACACATATAATGGTCATGATGAGTCCTCCCAAAGTAGTTCTGTTTCCTGTAAAATGAAACTTATTTAAAAGATACTACAGTAAGCTCAGTGCAAGTGTGTCAACCAGAATATTGTTCCTAGTGTCAACTACCTAGATTTAGGGTACTGCTTGTCATCACTGACCTTTAAAATAAAACTGGGTTCCAAGAACTACAGAAATAAGGCTGTTTATACTATTTTAACACCAGATCTAGGCAACAGTTATTTGTTAAAAGTTTCTTTGATATTTCAAAATCTTTATACTTCTTATCTTATTATACTCATACATATACATCTCCACCCCATTCAACACCCCTCCCCCCCGCCCACACGCACATGAACACATAATTTGAGAGCACTATGGTTCACTGCATAGATTTTGGGGACCAGGTAAGTTGAAATCTTGTCTCTAGTTCTTATAAACTGTAAGACCTCAGGCAAGTTACTTAATCCTTCTGTACCTCGGCTTCCTCATCTGTAAAATACGAATAAAAAATAGCATCTACCTTCTAGGGTTATTATCAGGATTAAATGAGTTAATATATGTACGGTGCCTGGCATATGCTAAGACCTATAAAACTATTTGCTATTACTATTACAGAGTAGGTATGCCTCATTTCAAAATTCCTGAAGGTTATCATTGAAACCAACTTCTACTTAACTTTTTGAATCTTTTTTTTCTAGTTAAAATAATCTTATTTTGGAATTCTATTTATCTTAATAGATAGAATGAGTACGTATTGGACAGAGTATGTTAGAATTAATAATCTGACCACCTTCTACCCCCAAAATGATTTTTAAAGCTATATTTTAAAAATTCTTCTTCATCAAGCAATGAAAAGGAAAGTACATTTTTATTACATTTGGTGACTTGAAGATTTTTTTTTGAGAAAAAGTCATAGTATCAGAATACACAAATTCATGTTTAAAACTTACTGTCAAAATTACAGGAAACAATGGGAGTGTTTGCTCCAAATACAGTGGTGGCACTGTGCTTCTGTTTTTCCATGCTTTTTTCATCTCCATCCTCACTAGTATCTGCACCCTATGAGGGAGAAAAATCAATTCAACATGCCTAAAAGTGAAGAGGCAAGAATTACAAACACACGGAATGGTGGCTGTCAAAAGAAGAGTTTTTTAATCCAATCGTTTCATTTTCAGAGCTGAATACAGCTCAGGACAGTGACTTCCCCAAGGCCACTTAGCTGGAAAGTCATAGTATAGGAAGTTGAAGCCAGACCTTTTACCTCGAGTCCAGGTTTACCAAACCCTGTTACTGAAAGAAAAACAGAAACGGTAAATAAGGGGATTAAAAGGATGAGATGAGGAAGAGAAAGAGCAGCAGCAGAAGAACAGAGCAGGGTCAGCATGCAAAAATCTAAAAATAGGCTGTGTTCAAAAGTGGCTGTGTTCCTGACGACCACATTGTTTTAGATCAGCAACCATCATTTTCTCATTTATTCATTCCAACTCTCTGTGTTTTTCCTCTCTGCCTTCTTTATTGTACTTCCATATGAATTGTTTTTTTTTTTTTTAATTCCATGAGTCATCCTTCTGCTTTCCTTCCCCTCACATTTGTATATTTAGCTTTCTTGGTTTGTTGAACAGTTATAGTTTATAAACCATGATCCAAGGAACTAGTACCTGGGATGTTAATGGATGTCACCTGCAACAAGGGTTTGGGAACAGATATATTTGAAAAATGCTAGGTGAAACAACATTAAATAGTTGTGTCTGCAGTAGAACTTCTTAGAATTTTCACATGTTAATGGTGTTTTCATAAGATGTGTAGTTTTCTCCCAAATTATCTGCAGTCTTGCAGTAGTGGAAGGACCTCTACAGAGTTGGCAGCAGCATACCTAACGCTCATATTTTCCCCCTATGCCAATATCATTTGAGCTTTGGCTACTTCTTACTTACAAGGGCACCTTCAAGTTTAAAGATGGCGGCTGCACCATGTGTTTCTGAAGGAGCCATTTTTCTCCTCCAACGTCTGCGGCGAAAGGTATCTGAACTACGCTGTTTCCAGTGAAATTTCCAGCCAATTAAAGAGGCGTATTCCCAGCCCTCCCGGTCTTCAAATTCTTCCATGGCCTAAAACAAGAATAAAACTTTTCTTCTCATCATAATCATCATCATCTAGCATTATAGAAGGTAAATAAAACACATCACTTATTATTGTTCTTAGTGTTCTTGTTCTGCTTAATTTATTATTATTCCATTTAAGCCTTACCATACCCTAATTTAAAGCATGATATTATACCCATTTTGCAGATGAGAAAGAAAAGGAAGCCAGGGTTTGAATCTTTATGCATCTTGCTCCAAGTCCTACACTATTGCCAGTATTCCATTACGCTACCAAGATCATTTCTGTTTCTGGCATTACCTCTTGAGTGGTTCTCAACATTTAGCCTGCCTTGGAATCACCTGGAGGACTTGCTGAAACACAGATTAATGGGCCCCATCCCCAGAGCTCCTAAATCAGTAAGTAGGGCATGTCTAACAAATTCCTGGGTGATGCTGTTGTTGCTGTCCGGGTTAGGGGGCATACTTTGAGAACCCTGGAGCAGAGCATTAGGCCCTTGATTGGCAAATGGTTTCCGTGGAAACAGTCGAGTTACCTGGAATTCTGTATGGTCTGGAAGGCAGAGCCCCCAGCCCAGCTCCCTCCCACTGCCCCGCTTACCCTTGCAGTACTTGAAGTGGTTTGTGTTAAATCTTTCTTGCGTTTCCTGACCAGCCTTCGCCGTCTATGAGTATGATACATTTTCTCTGCTGCAACCCAGGATTTGGGCTTAGTATCAGGAGGAATGGTAATTCCATATTCCCAGCCTAGAACAGAGTTTGTGAATGGTTATCCAGAGGAGATGCATCTGCCAGATCGCCAAATAAACTTTCAGGAAACATTCAGTCACTCTCTCTGCCCCTAAATATTCTCTCCTGTCACAACTGGACGACACTGTTACTTTCACTTTGCTGCAATTCAGCCAAACTGAATACAGCACTATTCCCCTGGCTCCCTCTTCAAAAAGCTTCTTTGGTGGCCATGGGGTTCTCCTTCACTTTCATACCTCTAGTCATTCATGGTAGCTGAGTGCATCTAAGAATAAAGCACAGTATAAGAGGCAGAAGTGGACTCTGGTTAAGAGTGTGTGGCCTGTGTAATCACAAAGCTTGAGTTCAAATCCCAGCTCTACCACATGCGGCTATATACTAAAATTTATTTATTTCCAAGTTAATAAACCTGCCTATGGCCCATTTTCCCCAGCATAAAGTTAAAATATACCTTTTGTAAAAAAAAAAAAAATTAATCAAAATAATCATGCAAAGCACTGGGGCCATGCTCAGCATGTAATTTGTGCTCAATCAATGTTAACTATGATTACAAGGCCTGGTGTATGCACTGAGACCACCAAGAAAATCTTGAAATCTATTTGAAATCTTCTTATCAATGCTAGCTCTTTCTCTCTGTACTATTCCCTCTTTTAGGAAAAAAAATCACATTTTCTCTTTTGATAATTCCATGTTATATAGTTTGTTTAATGTTAGATTACTGTTCATAAAAAAAGGATAAACACCATTAACAAAACCTATGTTAATATCCTGCATTATTGCTGAATAGGGCTTTGAAATTATTTTACAGTTGCCAGGGAAGGTATGGGGTGTGGTTAGGACAGAGAAAAGTCGTACTCCAGTTTCCTCCCAATTTCCATTCTGGATCCCTGGCATCTCAAAGTCCAGCCACTCAGCCCCTTGTTACTTTGTATTTTTCACTCCTGACAGCCCCCACCCCCACTCCATACCTGTCCAAGCACTGGCTTGTCCTTCAGGTTTTGCATCTCAACAGTCACATGTAAGACCACATGACCTGGCTGTCAGAGACCAACGGGGAAAGACTCCTCCCTCCCAAGGAAACTTGACTCTGGCCAACCAGGGCCGTGCTGCAGAGCCCTTAGTCAGGTAACAGATCTACAATGTTACCTTTCTCGTCCACTGCACGATTTATGTCATATACCCATGCGTCATCTTCCCATTCCCAACCTGGAGGACACGTGAGCTCGCTGGGTGAAGCTGCTTTGTCACCGTTCTTTAAAAAAGCAAAAACAAAAAATGAAGAGAAGTAAGCCACAGTGTCAAATAAGAGGCAAAGGTGAGATACGATTCTACGGTATTCATACACTAACTTAGATACCATCTTACATGACAATCTTACTCAGAAAAATCTCTAACCTTTATTTAGGTACAATTGCTATACGAAAATTAGTTCTGTTTCCACTATTGGGAAATATGTTAGATTGAACCATGAGAAATTATTTTTGTAAGTCAAAAACTGTCAAATATCAGAAGTTCATATGATCCAACTTAATATTATGAAATGGCATAACTCTTCTTATGAGGGGTTACATTGGAAGAAACCCACCGGACGTTGATAAAGCATAAAAAACACACGTTTTCAAGTACGGTGTAATGCTGCTGGAGGTTGTAGATGCTAACCATGTAAGACTGAGCAAAATTAACGTTAACTATTGACCAGTTCTACATAAAAAACTGATGAAGTATTATTTTAAAAAGTTCATAGAAAAAGAAATAAAGGTGGCCCATAAACATATGGAAAAATACTCAGCTTTAAATCGAGAGTGTGAAAATTGAAATGACAACAGGATCTCTGTCAATACGATTTTTTCATGTATTGACAAAGATGTTTAAGTGGGATGGTGGCTGTTTAGAAAAACAACTCTCATATGTGCTGCTGCTAAAATAAGTTGACACATCTTCTTTGAAAGCAGTTTGGAAATATTTATCAAAATTTTATATGCATTGAAACCTTGACCAAGCCAATCCAGGGATCTCTCCTACAGATAAACTTTCACAAGTGAATATAAAAATGTATGTATTAGGATGGTCACGGTCGCATCATGTATAAAAACCGAAGACTAGAAAAAAAACCCTAAATATCCATAAAATTATTAGTTAATAAATCACAGTGGGTGTATACAATAAAGCACTCTGCAGGCATTTTTTAAAAAGCTCATTAGAGCAAGATGATTCTGGGAGCACTACACAGATCTTACACAACCCATTTCTTTAACTTGTAATGAAGTGCTTATTAAAGATTCCAAGACTCCAAAATCCACAAAAATCAAACCTAGATTTTAAAGAGAAAATGTCTTTTTCTTTCTTGGTGTTCGTAAATATTTCAGGGCTACTTTTACAACTATCTTTTCTCTAATAAAGGAGAAAATAAAAATACGTTAACAGTAACAGAAAAAAGCTTCATAATAACAGCGTTGGGTCTGGCAAAGAAAAAAATGTACAAAAGTAGATCTATATGTACCGATATCAAAAGATATCCAAGACATATTGTTATGTGAAAATTACAAGGTATAGGACTGTGCATACAATTCTATTCAGGAGGAAAAAGTTATATGAACAGAAAACTGTTATCGGTAGTTATCTCTTGGGGTTGGAATGTGGATCACAAAGTATGATTTTTCATTTCCTTTTATGCTATTTGAATATTCTAAGAACATTCAATTTGTTATGACTTTTAAAAAAATAATTTTAAAAAATTTCAATTACAATTGACATACAATATTCTATTAGTTACAGGTGTACAAAAGAGTGATTAGACATTAATATAACTTATGAAGTGATCACCCAGATTGTTATAACTTTTAAAACTAGTTAAATAATAAATATTTACAATAAAAAAATTGTAACAACCCAACCTTTATCATGTACCAACATCTAGTTAAATAGGCCCCATGTCTTTTCTTTAGAAAATAATGACAGGTGCACTTGTGTGGCTTCAGTTATAAATGCAAAGCTGTTTGGAACATAAGATGGCATAGAGGAGAAGAAGCCATGTCTGTGGTTGGTGGATTCACAGATCACGGGTCCAAGGAGCTAACGAGTAAGGCGCTATGCTGGGAGTGGGCCACTCACCGCATCGGTGTAGGTGTCCTCAGCCGGCTTCCACTCGCCTCCTGGGTAGCGACTCTCGTTCTGATACACTTCATCCGTGAACTCCGTGTGACCCGCATCGGCCTCGGTCAGCAAGCTGCGGGCGAAGCTCGTGTTACCAATGGGGAAATGTAGCTGCTAACCCAGCTCTTTCCAATGATCTGGAACCATCTACAGCCTGGGAGTGACACCATTCCTTCCTCACTCTAGCCCTGTGGGTTCTCCACTCCAAACCCCTCTTTGCACTAATAGCTTTTGACATTCCTTTGAAGAAGGGGCTTGCTGGAACAACGAGACCTAAACGTGCTCCTCAAATGAGCACGTTGCTCCTTCTCGGGGATTAGGGTGGGGACTGGGAAAACAGGGTGGTGGGCACCCTCTTATGGGGACCTCATATTCCACATTCCTATTTCAGTTTAAGGCTGATCGGCTTTTTCTCAGCAAAACTGTTGGCTAATAGTTCAAAAGCATAGAGTCATTCTCTCTCATTTCCCCTATTTTAAAAAATGGGGCGGAGACAGTCTCATGAGGCCACATATGGAAGCTTCTATTCATGGCTTGCTCAGTTGATGTAGCACACGCTGAAGGGAGGAGTTTAAATTTTCTGGATAGTTCTTAGGTAGAGAGCCAAACCAGGCCATTTCAGACTCTGAATTCCATTTGGGCACTTGAGAAATCTATACTGACACTCTGCCATGCCAATTTTCCTCTTGGATTTGGAACTATTTTGACAACCCATAGAAGAAAGTACAGAGGTTCCAACTTTGACTTAAATCTTCTGCCAGGTATCCACTCAAGTGAGGTTTCTTTTTCCTTTACCTTCTCTACATTTTTTTCCCTATGGCAGGTAACCTTGTCAAGCTTACAAGTAAAAATCTCAGATCCTTCATAATTTTTGACACAACCTATCTTGTGGGGCTGTAGTCTGGATTCAATAAGACGATGTCAGCGCTTGACCACAGCTTGACACATTCACACATAACAAGTTTTCAATAAATGTTAATATCAGGAGCTTTTTTATTTGATTGTATTATAATAAGACACTGATGACATCTTTCAAATTTCTATGAATTTCTATGGACTTACTCCTGCTCATATTGAGATACATAAATTTTATCAAAACTGATGATGGAGAATGTTCATTTAGCAATTTTTAGGGAAAAGCTTCATTGCCATCGATTTTCTCAGAAAACAGAAATCCTACCTCCTTTCAGGATCCACAATCCAGTCTCCTTCCCATTCCCAGCCTTTTGGAGGCAAAAAGAATTCCCTCTTGAGTTTTATTTTTCCTGTGACATCAGAAAATTTATGACGACCCACTAATCCAGAAGTGCCCCATTTTCCAAACATGAAAGCTTGATTTTCATACTATTAAAAATAAAAATAAAAATGAAGAAACACCATCAGAAAGCAAGAAATAAAGCAAGCTCATAAATTTTCAAGTTCATCTAGGCCTTAGGCTAAATAGTGATAGAAAATGAAGAAGCTTTATGCTCGGAAAGTATGGAATAAACTTGGGCTGTTACTGATTATGCAACTTATTGTAAATACTCCATTTTTCTAAGACTCAGCGTTGCCATCTGGATAATACTATCTTTCTCATTAAGTTGTTCTGTAGTTCAAATGCAAAAATGATTGCAACAGTGCTTTTGTAAACAGAGGTATAGCATGCTAGTTGTTTCTATTGTTATTTTGAATGGCTCTAAATAGTTCTCTGAACCTAATCTTTTAGATATCTATAAAGGTCCTCAATTTATAAATGTGCAGGCTTCTAAGTTTATTTGCAAGTCTACTGCCTAGAAGTTGGGGCAAATTTCTTCATAGAAACATTATTATAATTGATGCTATATTTCCCAGGCAGGCAGTCCAAAGAGAACCCATTTGAAACATTAAGGTCCTTTAGCACCTGGACTTTATGGGGCCTGAAAGTTCTGAACCTTCCTCTCCACTGCAGTGTGGCGGGAAGATCCAAGACCTTTCTGGAAGCAGGTTTAGTGGAAGTGGCAGACTCTGGTGTACAGGCCATTTCTACGTTGGAATTTATAAATCGACAGTGATCTGCTCTCTTCTGTGTCAACTATCGAAAAGGGTGAGATTTCCCAGGGATGAATGTCCCTGTTTGGGCCCAAGCTGAAATTCTTTTTCTTTTTCTTTTTCTTTTTTTTTTGCTGATGAACCCACTGAGAAGATGATTTACGTAAGTGACAGGGGAGTTCTTGGCTGAAGGAGGAGGGAAGAAGTTTGAGTAGGGATCTGATGGGAAAATTGGGTTCAAGTGGACATGATAGTGCCTGTCTCAGATACTGGCTTTGAGCCCTGAGAGGAAATGAACTTCAGGCAGCAGCTAAAGGAGCTGTGGCCATAGGGTCTATGAGACCTGGGGGCATGTGCGTGGCTCCTTTGGTTTCCAAGTGACAAGGACACAGAATGAAGGAGCAAGGCATTCCCACCACTTCTGCTTGGAAGCCAGCATGGCTCTGGTAAAATCCAGGCAAGGAGCTTCGCATGGGTAAGAGGTCATCAGCAACAGCGGAGATGGAGGCCTCATGTGGCTCTGAGGCGGGACCATTAGCACATGTGAAACACCTCAGAGGCCTTCAGAAATTTGGGGTGCAGGGGACTTTGCAGAGAACTGAGGTCTGGTATTAGTACAGGAAGGCAAGAAGCAGTGAATTTTCCATTATTGTTATTAATGTGCCCCTATTGGTACTCACAGGCCGTTAGAGTCTGGAAAACTAGAGTCACACAAAACAACTGAAATGGGTGGATCATCTCTTTACGTGAGTTGAAACTCCAGTTCCCTCTATGCAGGGAAGGGTCTGGAAATGGGAAAGTGTGAAAGGGAACCCTGGACTGGTCGATTCTTTCTTAGTGTTAGCTTCTCAGGGCTTAGCTCCAGCCACAGAACTGGAGGGCATGCAGATGCCAAGAAATCCTACAGGAACTCTGGCACAAGTCTCTCCTATGTGTGCCTTGATGCCCCCACTCCACGTGGCTCAGATGACTGAACATCAACATCTGCTACCCACGGCCTCCCCTATAGCCTCTCCTGTAGCACACCCTCTATTTATCTCCAATTGTACTTCTAAGCCTGAGCTGTAAGGACTTTGTGTGTCTCCTCCATCTTTCACTGTTTCTCAACGCGGTTCACTGATGCCCCATATCCACCCACATTGGAAGTATCACTGATGCTAATCCCTAAATCAGAATCAGAATCCCTGGGGGTCGACCATTCAGTTTTACAAGACATTCAGTTTTACAATCATTGCAATAGATGATGAGATCCTTCAGGACAAGGCTTGGCTTCTTTATCAGTTTCAGCAATTGTCTCAGTCCCAGCATAAAGCCAGCACTCCCTGAAAGCTCGGATAGATGGATAAAGTCTGCATGTACGTATGTACGTATGTATGTACGTACGTATGTATTCATTCATGAATTTTTACAGGAACCTACTATGTGTCAGATACTGTTAAATAAATAAAAGGTAAAAATAAAAGATGTCCATGGATTTTCTTGCCCAGCAAGCAGATCGGTACCACAATCAGGTATAGGGCAGGCAGGAGGAACACATGTATTAATTAGCTAGAACAATGATAGTCTTCTCCCCATTTATCTGAGCATGAAAGCCCATCTGTAGAAGAATGGAGTTCATCTGAAATTGTCAGAAGAAATCCACTGAATATGTCTAATGAGTTTACATCAATGAGCACTTTGAGTTAAAAATAGTATTTAAAAAACAAATCCAAATAAGTCTCATTTTAGCTGTAAAAGTTTGCGAAAATTATTTTCATTATTTTTTTTAGTTTAACTGTAATAAGACTTATAATTAACTAAGTGAATTTTTAACTCAGTGAAGTTTTCACAAATTATCACTATTGTTTTCGAACTATTCAGGCAGTGTTTTCTTTGCCTTTGGGCTTCCCCTCAGTGAGAAATGAGTCTTCTGTGGCTTAAAGATCCTGACCCTGGGCAGGCTTCCCAAGGTCATCACCTGTCAAGCGCCCTCACTCCTGGGTTGTTTGTGTGTGAATCACTCAGATGCGTGCCAGTGTTGACCATAAAACCTCAGGTCAATCTTTTCCTATCTTCTTAGGTTATGACCCCTCTGCTGGGATTTTAGGTAGTAGTGATGGCAATGGGGGTTTTTGATAGAGAATGTTTTCCCTAAGGATGAAAAGTAAAACTATCCCCCTCACACAAAGAAAAAGAGTGATGACATTAAATGTACCATTTCAGCAAAGACGGTGAACGCTCCTTCTGCGAAGCTATTGAACTTCTTCTCAACAGCACTTAAGCCCAGCCAGATGTTCACTCGCAACTCCACAGGCACCTTTGGTCCACTGTTACTTTCCTTCGGATACTGTGAGATGTATAATAACATGATACGTTACACTGGGCACAGCACAAGCTGTGACATTAAGTTCAAGCCAAAAGCAGACTCAACAACCAATCATTGCTCTCATCAGTCTTATTTGATGTTTGTGTAGTTAAAATATTTCCAAATGACCCAATAGTAAAGATTAAAATAACAAATAAAGCAGTCGTTCTACAAGGGTGATCCACGGACCTCTGTGTGTCCCTGGAACCTTTTCAGGAGGTACGTGGGTCAAAACTATTTTCCTAATAATACTTAAATGTTACTTGTCCTTTTCACATTTGAAATGATGGTGCAAAAGTGGTCGTGGATGAAACTCCAGGCAATATAGAAGGAATCAAGGCAGTGACACCAAACTGTACCAGGAGTTAATTGTTTTCTTCATCACTCTCAGTGAAGAAAATAAAATGCTAGTTTTACTTAAGAATTCCCTTGCTAAGCAGTAAAAGTTACTAATCTTATTAAATCATGCACCTTGAGTACGTCTTTTTGATTTTGTGTGATAAAATGGGAAGTACACACAAAGTACTTCTGTTGCACATTAACAAATGTTTGTTCTGAGAAAAAGCTCTTGTGCAATTGTTTGAGTTGTGAACTCAACTAGCTTTTTTTTTTTTTTTTTTTTAAATGAAATACCATTTTTACTTGAAACAGTGATTGACAGACAAATATGGTTATTCAGACCTGGGTATGGGGAAGATATTTTCTTAAACATAAACAAAGTGAGCCTGTTACTTCAAAGACATGAGCTGACTGTATTTTGTTGCCCATGGTAAAATTCAAGCTCTCAAGTAAAAAAAGAATATTGGAAAACTTATATCTGTCACTGCAAGTTTGATGGCTTCTCGATACATAAAGACTTTTCTGATAAGCAATACTGGTAAATGTGACTTTTTTAACATTGTATGACGAAATGTGTCAACATTAGGAAGATTTGCATAACTCGGTGAACCAATATTTTTCAAATGATCAATGCTTAATGTTACAAAATCATGCACGGATATAAGAGCCATTCAAATTACAAGATAGACCAATGGATTTTAATGTAGCAGAGAATGAAAAGTTCATTAATATGGTTTAAGTTTCTATATTGAAATTAACCTTTTAAAAGCTACCATTTGTTGAGTTTGGTATTATATCTGAGACAAGTACCAAAATTATCTGAAAAACTTATTAAAATAATCCTCCCTTTTCAAACTACATACCTATGTGAAATCAGATTCTCTTCATATTCGTCAACCAACTTATTCCATCAGATTAAATGTAGAAATAGAATGTAGAATGAGAATCCAGTTATATCTTTGTAAAGCCAGATATTAAAAAGATTTGCAAAAATATAAAACAGTATTGCTTTGCTCTCTGATTTTTTAAAAAAACAGTTATATTTTATAAAAACATGTAATTTATGTTAACATGTAATGGGTTTATTATTATTTTAAAATAAATTAATAAATATTTTTAAATGTCTCAGTTTTAATTTCTCTTACAGTGAATGTTGGTAGCTATAACCCACGTAAACAAGTGCTCTCTGGGGTCATCAGTAATTTTTGAAAAATTATTTTTTGGTAAAGGAGTCTCAAAATAAAAAAAAAAAAAAAAAAAAAAAAAGAACCCAATGAATTAAATAACTCCTTAAACTAGATAATGAGTATTAACAAAATCAATGAATATATAAGACATTATCTTAAAAGCATTTTGCTGTTTATCCACTGAGTTCTAAAGCTTAACACAGAGAAACCACTTTGCTTTCTCTCTCACCCTCTGTGAAATTTTATTTATTAATCAGTTTGCTTCCACTCACTGCTGAGGTCAATTATAATTGCAGTTCTATCTTAAGTAAAATTTATCTCACCAAGATATACTTGAAAGAAGATAATCACTCTGGTTCTATTTCCATCCTTCCTGATTGAAGAGCAATAAGTATATTTATTAAAAATTAGCAGATATCTCCTTGTTTTAAGAGAACACGCTCCGCTGTTCTTTTCTCTTCTTGCTCTTTATTCCTCTCCTTCAAATCCCAAGAACTCAGTTGGGGTCAGCCAGGGAGAGGGATGTCAAATGCGCAGCTGGAAACTATTCGTACCTCTCTGTTTCCAGGCCCAGGCCCTTCTTTGGTTCTCCATATACACACACAGAGCAGTTCTTAATCCAGGGGCCTGGGATGGATGTACAGGCTCTAGGAAGCTCCTGAATCATATGTGCATAATATTGGATGCATGTGAGATGTGCATTCTTCTAGAAGAGAGGGCCAGTAGCTCTCATCAGATGCCTAAAAGAGTCCATGACTCATGTTCAGAACCCCTGCCCTCAAGTAGTAATTGTCAAAATTTTTCAATTTGAAGACCCATTTGGTTAGGGCGTAGATTCTATAGACTATCTATACTACCTTCTCTACTTCCCAAACATTCACCAGAAGGGAAGGGAAGAAAGGCATTGCTTTGCATGAGACATTAGAAGTGAAAAATTCTTGCCTGAAAGCAAAACATTAATGATGCCTCGTTAATATCAGTATCATGAAGACCTCTACGGAAGTGCCCTGATTGAATGCCAGCAGACCTCAGACTACTCTCTGGGAATTACCACTCTAGAAGAAGGGGCCAGAAGAGGTTGGAATTGATCAAGAGAGCCCTAACCATTCAATGATTGGCAAATTGTAAAAGTCTTTTCTCTGGCATATGGGTTTTGCATTTAAGTATTTCACATTGCACAGTGATGAAACCATACCTTCAGAAAGATGGTTTGGGTTTTCCCGCAGTATTTCCCAGATGCATTCTCCCCACTGGTGGAGTATAAAACCTGATGTGCGGGAATGCGTGCGTAGGCCAGTCTTTTCTCTCCCCGGATCATCCAGATGATAATATCAGGCATACTGTTCTGGGGCTGATCGCATAGGTAGATGGAACAGGAAACAGCTAAAGTTAGTCTAAATGCAGAGAGACTGGAGACCCTGCAGGCTGGACTCTCAGGGCTCCACTTTTCAAAGAAACACTGTGGTTAGGGCTCTGCCCCACAATCATCTTCTGGGAACAGGCTGTGAGCCTGCAGGGCTGGGAGCAGGCTGTGGCTGGCTGAAGGGCAGGCACAGGGGGAAAGGGGACACTTCACTGCCAAAAGCCCTGCCTATGCGGTGGGCTCTGACAGGTGTTTTAGGAAATACTTCCTCTTATCTCACCCATCATTTGAAGAAAGCCATCAAAAGCAGTCAAAGGGTTACAGGTTTCATATATTTTATAGGATACAGAGCATCTGTCTCACAATTGGACATATGCCAAGTTTGAAATATTCGTTTTTAAAAACCTTTTTTCCTGATTATAAAGGTGATATTCGTTCACTACGGAAAACTTTGAAAATACCGAAGTATAGAGAGTAGAAAATAAAAATCACCTGTAATTATGGTTTTTTTTTTACCCCCAAATGTGTTTCTATAAACAAATATGTTACCTGCTCCCCGATCTCTGAAGGTCAGAAAGGGGTTCTTCTACTCCCTTGTTCTTCCAGTCCACAGAGGTTAATGGTAGCCAACTTTTTTTCTAAAATTCACTGTGTGCCCTGTATTGCGCTAAGCCCTTTACACTCATCATTTTCTTTAATTTCACAAAACAGTGCTGTTAATTGAATACTACTTTTATATCCATTTTACATATGGGGGAAATGGGGCTTAGAGATGTTGAATATCTTATCTAGAGTTACATATGGTAAATCCAGGATTCAAAGGAAGCCTTTTCCATCTCAACCAAAAGTAGCATTTTAATCTTCTGTACTACACAGATCTGCTACTTTATCGCTCTACTTGAAATGTTCTCTGACCGTGCCATAATGATGATAATTGTTTGTCCACTTCAAACACCTTTCCAGGACCTCTAACTCAAAATGCTTCTGCCCTTACTTCAATGACGTTCATGCCCATTACCATTAGTGTCCTAGCCCAATGACTCCTTGATTTCATCATCCGTCAGAGCTATTGTTTTCTACCACCAACTCTATCCTCAGTACCATTCCACAGAATCCCTCTTTCATATCAAGTGATGCTTGCGTAGTTTAAAAGCCCTACCTCTTCAGTCAGTTGTATTAATTTATCAAGCCAGTCCTCAATTTCCACCAATGTGGAGTTCACCTCTGTGGCCTCAGACCTCATCCTCATGGCTGCCTCGTGAATCTGGGAGAGAGATCTGGATCGCAACTTTCGGATCTGACTATCTAGAATTGTGACATTAGGTTTCCCTTCCATGAGAGGCAATGTGTATCTAAAAAAAAGAAAGAAACATTTTGCAGAATAGCATTTTAGGCTTCAGAACTGTCAAAGTCATTTGTGTTTGATTTCTATCTTTCAAACCACACCAGTTTCCTAATTAACTCCACAGCCTGACCAGGTGTAAGGTGAGGTAGATTGTATCTGGCACTGGAAGAGCAGATGTGCCAGTTAAGACTCTCCTAACTCTCAGGATGAATGCAGGGGGGTTAAAATTCCAAAGCAATTCCTTGGGTTTGACCCAAGGCCCATGGAATCACTGGAAAGAAAATGGAAACAGTAGCAGCAGTTGGGAGAAATGACCTTCCCTTCCTTTGCTTCCTATAGTCATTGTATAGACCCACAGGATGAAGAAGGAAGAAGGGAGATGAGAGACCATGCAGCCAAAGAGTTCTTAACTTAGGGACCATGTTGTTCCCCTAGGCGGGTCTCAGGAGGTCTGTGAATCCCTGAAACTTATAAAGAAAAGTGTATGTCTGTGTTGACATGCAGTGTGACATAATGATGAAGAACACAGGCTTCGGAGCTGTGAACCTGCGTACAAATCCTGGCTTCACCCTTTACTAGTTCTGTGATCTTGATAAGTTACTTAATGATCTCTTCTTCTGAGGGCTGTTGTGAGAAATGGATGAACTAATATACGATGAGCATTTAGAGCAATGCCCGTCGTATCGTAAAGTCTAAGGAATGTTGCCACCACCATCATCTCATTGTTGTCTTCATCATGACGTCATCTCATGGGATCCTCAAAGGGGCCTAAAAGGTTAAGCTCTTATTCAAAATGAGAAGTCTAGAACAACTGAGCTGGAGCTTTCTTCTTCCAGAGCTTCCCTCTCACCACAGCAGCCACAGTGTGAGGTTGTCACCAATTCCAGGAAGATCTACTCACATTGTCTCTACCTAGAATTTCTATTGGTTTGAATTTTACCCAGCTCTTAAGTGAAGGAAATCCTAGCATGACTTCTCTTAAACACAAATTTCCTGTTACATGAAGTTAAAAAGATTCTAATTTAATTCTTCAAAAACAATGCATATGAATTTGATTCTTCAAAAACAGATTCTTCAGGAACAGTAAAAATAGATATTTCTGTGTTCTGCTTGGCTAACCTTAAAATTCACATTTTCTACGTAAAATGTATTACCAAATGTTTCTAATTGGTTACATTAGTAATTATGGCAACGCATTGGAAGAGTTAAGTCTCTGGAATGATTCTTTGAGGCAAAAATATATATGGAATCTGCTAGCTCAAAAGTCACACATGAGACTTTCAATAAATAGATATTGACTGTGTGAAACACGTAACAGGAAGAGGTGTTGTGCTAATAAACACAATTCTGGGCATCAGATGCATCATCGCACGCCCTTGGGCCTCTGTTTTCTCATCTATAAAATGTTGATACTGGATGAGATGAACTCTTAGGACCCAGATTTAAATTCTCTGAATATAAACAAGCACCCAGCAGTACTTTGATCTCAGCTGCATGTCAATTACCTGGTTACACCACTAGAAGGCACAAGAAGGCAGGGAGACTCAGGCATTAGCCTTGATGGGGAAAAATGTCTCTGGTTCTCACTGCTTGTGAGAAGTAGTCACTATGCTTTTCTTTTGGAACTTCCCTGTCCACTGCTTTATTTGCCAATATTTAAAACGAATTTGGAATGAATCACTTCCCCCTTTGATTTCCAAATACACAGAGATCTGAGCTGTTTCCCCAAGTCGCAGTTATGAAAGGTTCTCTGGCGCAAGTCAAATCTTCTGGCTTCACTGAAGGAAGGCTTGGCAGAGTGTTCACTGGGCGTTCAGTAAAAGACGAAGTAAAAAGGCTGTTACTAAAACGTGTTGGAATTAGAAACGTTCTGCACGGTAAAAATGATGCTCCACTCCCAGATCCCATTCTCTGTGGGATTTGGGACTCACCTTTCTTGGGGAGGTGGGCATACAAGGATTGATGGGAGGCAGAGGCACGACCTACTCCCTCCTCCCCTCAGCCCAGCCCCTAGTCTGAGGCTGTGCTGAGATGTGCTTCCTGGAGTTAGGCTTCGGCTTCCCTAGGCTGCTTTAAATTGGCAGCAAATCCAAAAGTGAAGATTTTCCTGGTGGTGATTCAGAGACTCCTCCCAGTGACGGCCTTTGAGAAGCTGAAACTAATTTAAATTTATTTTTCAGGAGAACAGTAGAAACAATTCTAAAAGCTCTTCTAGTCTAAAAGTTTAAGGGAGGGGAGGAAGGGAAGCATGGCTGGGAATTCTGAGATATACAAATACGATCAGTATACCTTGTGTCTTCTATAACTTCATCAATCAGTTTCAACCACATTTCAGCCAACTGGTTTGCAGGAATTTTCCCTTGTATCCCTGATTTTAGAGCCTCTATATTTGATTGCTGAAAAATTTGGAAAGAGAGGAAATAATTGGTAATTGTGCATTATACCATTATAGCCAGTAAAGGTTTAGCTTTATAGCTTAGCACTATTTATTTTTCTTCAAAATGCAATCAACGCTGATATGCTTAAGTAATAGGACAACCTTTTCCTATAGCTTTGACCTTTGAAAACTTGTAAATATTTTATGTATTCAAAAAGCAATAAAATAAAACCAACAAAGATCAGGAGAGGAACCTTCAAATGAAATATAAAATAGAAACAAATGCACCTAACTATATCTCAGGTGAATAACATAACTACACTGAACTAACTCAAGTAACTTTTGAACACAATATTTTGTCTATATATCCTCAATTTAAAAGGAAGGGCAGAAGAGTAAACTTATAAAACTCTAATTGGGTTTGTTTTTTGCAGTGGTTTATCTTTGGATTTTAGGATTGAACAAATGAATAAATATACTGAGGATAATGAAAGCCAGGTTTCTCCCTGTTGGAGAAGAGAGCTATAAATATGGAAATAGGAAAAACCAGTATAAATCCTATGGTTTTAGAATGGAATCGGAGTTATCTTCATAAACTCATTACTTTGAGTTTCTTGATTGACACAGAAGTAAATACACACATGTATGCACATGCATGTACATGTGTGTATGTGTGTATGTTTGTCCAGCTGGAAGGCCTAGAAACAACGATGTTTAAAGAGTAGCGAGCACTTGTTTTTTACATGCCATTCCCACTGAAAGGAATCAGGACTCCCTGGAGAAATGGCGATTCCAAGGCTGGCAGGGAAAGTGCAAGATAAGCCCAGAACATATTGCCACATCACTTGGAGCATCTGCCAGCAGGTTGATAGTGGGCCCACCATTCAGGCTTTATCACCATCCTGTCCAGATTAGCATGGGACTATGAGAGTTTGGTTAATGGAGAAAGCTAATGAGAAGAACTGGGATGAAAAATGCTGAACACCCGTCAGGAAGGAAAAATTATCTTCTACCCTTTAATGTTCCGGCTGGATTAATAATCAAATGAACATGAGACAGGTTAGCAGGAGGAAAACAAATTAAAGTTTAATAACTTGAATACCTCCTATATACACGGGAGAGACCCAGGAACACTGAGTGTCTTGCCAAAATGGTGGAAGACATCACCTTAAATATCACATTCAGCTAAATACAAAAGAAGATGTTGGGAGTAGAGAGTCAGGTATGACAGGTTACCAGGAAAAGCACAGAAAACAAGGGTAAGGTTGTTATCCAGATTTAAATCCAAGGCTGTTATCCAGATTTAAATCCAAGGCTTCTCCATTGATAGTGAAGGCAGGCCTGGTACAGTGAGGGAGACATCCTTACAGATGGAGATCTCCTTTACAAATGTAGATGTTCTTTTGCAAAGGTAACTTCTGCTTGGTTTTCAGAGCTTCTCCTAGGTCTGCTGTTTCTTAAAATTAACCAGTCTAAAATAATATTCCAAAGAGGCATATTTTGGGGTGGCAAACTCTGTTCCCTTTCACACTCAGAGCATAATTAGAATAAAGATATGACCAATTCTCTACCAATTCCCTTGAGCTGGGGGAATGGGAAATAATACCACAACTGCATTGCATATCAATTGCAGCTGTATTATGTGAGCAATTTTACTTAAGTCAACTCGAATCTAAAATTCTCCTTCAATATTGTCTTTATAGCATAAAACAATAGTTTTAGCTTTTTCCCATGGAGTCATAGATCAGGTATATTTCAGAACCCCCACATGTCTTGGTCTAGCCTTGACAGAGGTTGGATCTTAGAGAAAATTAATACTAATAGAATTTGGAAATCAAAACACTAATACAGATGGATTTTATACTGATACCTGATAGAAGTAACTTAGTTATTTTTGACTTAATTAGAAATATTCCAATCGCATTCTCTTTCCCCTCATCAATGTGAACCAGATGGATAATCACAAATGTCACATGCACAAAGCATTTACCAGAGGGAACCCCCCAACCTCCAAACAAAGAAAGTTCCTCTACTCTATAGCAAGAGTGGAAAATGTCGGGCTCTGTTTCCTCTGAGCCCACCTCTTCCCACAGTGGAGATTTTTACTGCTTTAACAACAGAGTTCTAAGCGTCACATATATCTATTAGAATGAACTGTTCTCCACGCCATACTTCACATATAAATTGTGGCAGAATCTGTGTCACCTCTCACCCCCATTTCAATATCCATCCTCCCTATTCCACAATAAGAGAAGTTTGCCTTCCAAGATATAAGACTGCATTTCCCCATTACCTTGCAGTGAGATGTGATTTTATGACTGGATTTTGGCTGATGGAATGTGTGTAGAAATCAAGTGTGTGATTCCAGGTCTTTCTCTTCAAAGGAAAGTCCTGTGCCCTCTGCTCCCCCACTTTCCCCCTCCCCTCAGTCGGGAGGGTGGGTATAGTGGTGAGCTGCCTCTTCTACACAAACAAAGACAACTCTTTAGTGAGGGCAGAGCAACAAGGGGTAAAGAGCCTGGGTCCCCAACACCGCTGAACCTCCGTATGAGCCTTGGATCACCTACCTCCACTGTTACTAAAGAAACTGGTTTTATCTTGCTTACCACTCTCTTGTGTTATAGTGGCCTAACCTGTAGAATTAATACATAATTCACTCTGGTGAAAGGAAAATGTAGAAAAGATAAACTTACCAGTCGTTCTGCCATGACTAGGAGAGTATTCACTGCATCTAGACGATGACTAATATCCTCCCAGTATGAAGTCAGGGTAACAACTGGCTTTGTGTGGGCCCAAGGCAAGTAATAATAGTAGTTCCCTGGTATAGAACATTGAGGGTCAGTGAACACTGGACACTTAAAATAAACAATAAGTTTATTAAAGAGATGTGCAAACTGGGCTACGGATCAATGGCATGCTTTGGGAATGGTCTGGGGTGGTCAGGTTCTTTAATTTTATTCAGTTAAGCAACTGAGGGACAGATAGTTATTAATTCAGCCTGTTTTGAAAAATCTCTCTAAAATACCCTAGTAAGCTGAACACAATGATCTTAGGATCTTTCAGTGGTTCAGGATCATGTATCCTAACATCACTGATGATTATGTAACACAGTAGCAAAAAATAGAGCAAATAGAAGATTAGATTGTATGTGTTTGTCCCTGACAACTGCTATTCTAAATAAATATTTTTTTTCTAGAAGTGAGACAAGAAAAAATAATTTTTTGTTCTTTAAAAGCCTTAGCTGGACATGTAGGGTTTGATATTACTTAGAGCCTTACAGTCATTAAAAATTATTAGCCAGCATTTTCTAGTAATTTTATATTTTAACACTGCTTGTACAAAAATTAGGTAAAAACTATGGTTAAACTGTTGGAAAATTTTATCAGAATTTCTCCCTTCTCTATCCTCTCAAACCATTTATTGATACCTTTATTAGGGCATTCTTATACCCTGCTTGTATCATGATTTATTTTTTACACTAGAATGTCAGCTCCTTAAAAGTAGGGACTGTTTTTCTTGCATTTTTGTTCAAATATAGTCACTTAATCCTCACAGCAAATCTGAAGAAGAACTGATGGTTAGAATTCAGTGATGTGGCGAAGGCTGTAGCGCTGGTGAGTGACAGAGCCCCATCCACTTCACCTACTCACTCTAAGAGTGATCTGGGGCCTGGCAGGTCAGAGGTGGGAAGGGGCAGGAGCTGTTTGCAGGTTGCTCAGCGTTCAGCAAGTCTCTATCTTGCAACTTTATAAAGCAGAGCCAGCGTTAAAATTGGGCATGGAAGGGGGCACGGGGGTTCCGCCCCTGGCAAGGGGCCTGCAACTTCTTGGTTTTGACCCGTCTTAGAGGCACTTGAACTCCAGCCACCTCTTTTCCCCATTCAATTTTTTCCTGTCTCCTAAACTAAGCGTATGCCAGGGATAACGGCTACCAGCGGAAGAAAACGCTGCATGCTACTTGTCGTGTGGCGTACCCACTGTAAATGCGTCCGGCAGGGAATGGTTAGTGCCAGCCTTACCGTCAAATACTGCACGGCTGTATTGAGTGGTTGATGCCAAAGGCTTACAGGTCGAGTCAAACTTGTTCCCATAGTTCCCAATGCTGACTTCAAACTGAATGGCTTCACCAACATCTTGCAGCATGGTGGCCGAATGGAACACGGCGGACAGGCTGTACTTACGCCTTCGCTGATATTTCTAAAAAGTATGAGCGGTAAAGGACTCAGTGAAGCTCCTTTTGCTTTAATTTGCATGTTGATTTCTAGCATCTGTAATTCTAAACCTAATAATAAAGGTTGAATTGAATGCCAGTGAAGAACGTTCTGGAATCCAGCGGTATCCCTTGTACTCATACAAATGAGCAAAGAGAATGTTCATTGCGGCATTTATTGAAATAGAGAAAAAAAATGAAAACAATACAAATGTCTAACAATAGGCCACTGGTTAAACAAATTATGTTACATCCATAAAAAGGAATGAAAGTTCGTAAGAATATTTAGGTAGATCCATATGTACAAACATGGAAAAGTTTTTCTGTTTTTGATTTTTTTTTTTTGGTTTTTAATTTATAACGGTTCCCCCAAGCCACACTGCTTGCCCCGCCAGCTCCTCCCTGCGCCCGTGTGCATCCGGGCCCTTGGGTCTTCACGTGCCAGGTTCTCATGGTGCTCAGTCCCCTCCCCTTCC
This sequence comes from Pteropus medius, assembly GCF_902729225.1. Taxonomy (NCBI): domain Eukaryota; kingdom Metazoa; phylum Chordata; class Mammalia; order Chiroptera; family Pteropodidae; genus Pteropus; species Pteropus medius. Next base: position 25,426,263 of record NW_024344378.1, on the reverse strand, counting down.
ACCTCCCCTACTCCAGCACTTCCTCGGACCAGGCCCCCAATCCCACCCCACACCACCCCAACCCCGCCTGAGGGTGAGTGACTCCTGTACTATAGGGGGAGAAGTGGGAACTGAAATGGTATTTTGTAAATTATATAAGTAAGTAAAAGTTTTTTTTTTTGTTTTTTTTTTTAAGTTTTAAAGAAAGAACTATGAGGAAAGGAATTCTGTCCTTCCCAGTCCCCATCGATTTTAAAAACCTTGCCCTCGCTCCTTCCTTTTTTTTAAATCATGAAACAGTCCAGGACCAGGGTCTCCCTGGGGCAGGGACCAGTATTTCTTTTTCTGAAATAGAAATCAAACACTGTTTCTTCCTGCCTTTTCTTTTCTTTCTTTCTTTTTTTATTTTTATTTTTTAAATTACTGGCTTACTGAGTGTGAGGGAGTTGACTATATAGAGCCAACAATGATCACACTGAGTATCTATCAGACCAGCAGAAATGACTAGGAGCCCTTTAGGCTTTCCTTCACGTGGACACATAAGTCTCTTGAATCCACATCCTGACCCAAATCCTTGCTCAGGTGGCTTCTCTCCTTCTTTGTGTATCATATCCCCACTGATCTTTGGACACTTTGTTTTCTTCAGTCAAACAGAGCCATGCAATGGTTTAAGTTGCTGTCCTCGATTATATCCTAAGCATTGTGCCACTTAATATTGTCTACATCTGGAGTCTGTTCTGGATCTCTGTTGGTGTGCAGTCTCTGCATACACTTGGGGCTGAGAACATTGGTGGTTACTATAGTGTAGCCACATTGGCTATGTGCTCTATTGGCAAACCTGTGAGACCTACGAGTGATAATATTCAAATTGCATGACAAGTTTCTCACCATAGCAAGTTTAATTTGAAAGATCCTAGAGAAAGAACTCCCAGCTCTTATAGTCCTTAAATCTGAGATTCAGAGGTCACTTGGCTATCAAACTCTGGCATATGATGACTTTTTTGGTGTTGTGTTTGTTTTTTTCCATTGCTACCTTGCTACCAATGTGTGTACCATAATCTAAGTAGTAATGTAGTGATACCTTTCACCTCTAGGAGGCTAATAAAAATGACTTGATCTCTGCAGGATATTCATTAACTGATTTTCTTTTCCTTCCTTATTCATCCATATCATGGCCTTTATCAAATCATGGCTGGGTCTTCTGGCTTGTATGATGCCAGAATGTGGTCATCCATTTATAGAAGTATTTAACCATTTAAAAACCATGTTTTGTTTTGTTTTGTTTTCATGGTAAAACACACATAATAAAATTAATTTACGTTAACCATTTTTAACTGTACGTTTGGTAGCATGAAGCACATTCACATTTTTTTTGCTACCACTGTCACCATCCATCCACACAACTCTTTTCATCTTGCAAAACTGAAACTTTATATGCATTAAACACTGACTCCCCATTCCTACCTACTTTCTGTCTCTATGAATTCAACACCCTGGGGACCTCATATAAGTGGAATCAAACAATATTTGTTCTTTTGTGACTGAACATAATGACTTCGAGATTTAGCCATGGTGCAGCATGTCAGGTAAGACTCCACACTTCCCCTCTGTGTGTTGTGTGTTAACCTACTTGGGTACCTGATTGGTTTATCCGAGAAGGTTCTACTCAATAAAACTGGTGTTGTGGAATGACACAAATGCGTTCAAGAGTGTTACTTAGGTAGCCACTTTTCTTGCTCACAACACACCCACAACTAAGTCCCCTGAACTATCCACGGTTCAGGAATGTTGTGGCAATTCTAGATTTGGTTTGAATTGTATGAAAATTATAGAGTAGGAAGTTATTTGTATTAGTCAGAGCTTATATATACAGCATAACTTCTTCTTTGTAAACCATCTAGGATGATATCAGAGAGGGAAGAAGCAAAAAAATGAAACATAATTTGGGGGTCCAAATCAGGCCCAGAAAAAAAAATGATCAGTAGTTAAGCTGGAGCCATATTTTAATGTGGGGGCTGCAGAGAAGGGAGAAGGTACATAGGGAGGCTTGATGTCAGGGCAGGGCTGTTGCTTGTGGCTGAGCTGGTTCTGCCCTGTACACCTTCATGTGATCATAATTCCATTAGAACTCTCTGGATTTCCCATGCATAACCTGCAGTCATGTGCAGATGTCCTGATAGGACGCACACCCTGGAGGTCTGGGCTCTGAGACAATAATTCAGGTTTCTGGCTGTCATCCAACTCCCAACAGAGCTGGTAGCACATATTGCGAGCAAGTGGCTTAAGATAGAGTAGCTTCTTGGACCATCTTTCAGGTCCAAACTCCATGAGGGGTGCCTTTACCATCTGCTTGTCTGCTCCAGAGCAAGGCTGTCCTGGGTAGTGCAGCTGAGAATTCAGCCCTTCCTCCAGCTCTTTCCCATTTCCCCTGTGCCCTCATAGCTCAAAGTGTGGAGAGAAAAAGGAATAATCAACACCATTTAAGGAAGTCAAAAGCCTTAGCTTTCCTTAGGAGGCTCTCCCTTAGTAGCCTTGGGACAAAACCGCCTATAGCAAAAAAATGTTAAAGCTTGTAAATTATAGTTTATTGGATACAGAAGTGTGTTTCTTTGCCTTTTTAGGGCCTTGGGGCTCTCCTTCAGGTCAATGAGCAGTGCACACTGTAGATGGAGTTGGTACAGGGTAGAGTATCAGAAGTGATTTTGAAGAAGGGGGTAATTATTGTTAAGCAGGATAAAAAACAGCAGTTAATAATAGCTCTTGAAGGTGGCTGTGGCCCCACAAGGAATGGAACGTTCAGGGTCAGTGACAAGGAGACTGTTTCAAAGTAAATTGCCCAACTTGCTATCTTCGATCTGTTTACTAAAGATGGGTGACAATGGTAATGAAACGAGTCTTATCATCCCCTTTGAGCTGCTGTAGATAGATCAAGAGGGTGTTGAAGGGCACTTGCTATGACTCAGGTCTCTCTCCAACTGCCACAGCTTACTCTTCAATCCCTGGATGTCCCCTTCAGGTCCCCTTGCTCAGGTAGGCCAGTACTCCCATCCCACCACCAATCTTTTAAAACACCCTTTTCTATGCCAAGTAGTGTCCGCACTCCAGCACTTACCTCAACAACCAGCAGGTCATCATTGGAAATAGGCTCAAGCCTTTTATCTGGTGGCGTCTTTTCAAGAAAAGTGCTCAATTCGACCAAGATTCTGCCTCTGTAGGCAACCCCTTCCCCCTGAAAGGTAACAACACAGGATTATTCCTCTAGGCATGAACAACAGAAAAAAAAAAAAAAGAAAAGAAAAAAAGAAAAGAAAGGAAAAGAAAAGGAAAGGAAGAAAAGGAAAGGAAAAAAATGTCTCTCTAGTCAGGCTAATGCAGCTACAAAAAGTTTCTTGTTCCATGGCCCTAACCTCCAAAATGAGTCAGTCTGTAACTCTCTCAGCTGCATTCAGGTCTTTGGTAACTGAAATGAGAGCCAGTGACTTCAGATAGCTTCCCAAAGAGAGCCAAGGGAGCCAGGGCTGAAAGGGACCTTAGCCATGACTGAGGTCAGTGGCTTTTAAGGATCCAGGAGGGGTTCCCAGAGACCAGGGGTGGCAATGGAAGAATCTCTAAGTCCCTCTCACCCTACTTCAGTGGAGCGGCTCTGCATTTATCTACAGTACTTTGGCTCTTCTTCTCCTCTTCTCAGAATAGGGAGGCTGCCATGTTGGCAACCAGGGCAAGACTCAGAGTAGCCAGAAAGTAAAGGAGGAAGATGTGCTGGGTGCGGCTGAGGGTGAAAATGAATATTGGATACTCCTCCCATCATACCCAGCGATGCTGGCAATAAAATCTCCTGGAGAGGAAGGGAAGGCTTCCACCTCCACAGCTAGTCTCCGATCTCCTCCTCCTAGGGCTTTTTCTTTCTACTTCAGTCCCTTTCTGGGTTTGGGGGTGCTAACTAAAAGGTATTACTTTGGCTTCTACTGTGGTGTAATGAGTATTTCCCATCTCTGGGCCTCCATGTCCTTATCTTCAAAATAAAGAGGTTGGATCAGATCAGAGGTAGCAAAGAATTTCATTAGGCATATCACCTCCATTCATTTGGTAAATTCTTAGAACATGGCATTGAATAGAATTCTGAGGCAGCACATCTGCTTATTAGCAAAGAGAGCCAGCATTGATTGGCATCTGCCCTAAGCGTACGAGTGGGGAAATGGCCACACTATGCATTTGCAATTACCGAATCAGATGATCTCCAGGATCCTTTTCTATTCTTGCATTCTAAGCCTTGAGGAGCATGAGACTTCTATCTTTCAATGCTTACTTAGTCGTGTGTGTGTGTGTGTGTGTGTGTGTGTATTTAGGGATTCCCTAAATATGAGACTTAATCATAACTATTATAAGAAGAAATCGAATTAATCAGCACTCATTAATAACAAACCTTAATTGAGAAACTAACCTTTCCAGTATTTAGCTCTTCATAAGGGTCTGGGAATCCCGTGTACTCTCTGGGGCTTCCATAAAGGTTTAGATAACAAGGTCCAAATGTTGGAATAAAGCCCACCTCTGTTTCTCCTGTATTTGCTGAGAGATAACATCATCATTAGATTTTAGGCTTTTAATACTCAATCTGTTGAAATAAATATTAGTTATGAATTAGTTGGGTGAGACTGCTTTCTTCCATTTTGCAAGTTAGTTGTATTAGTGGAAATCATAAGCACTTGTGAGACTTGCCATATTTCCCTTTTCTTATTGCTATAAAACATTAAATAAAAAACATTTTGGGGGTAGTTCAAGTAAATACATTATCTTACAAAAAGATAATGCTATTCAAATGAAAGAATAAGACTTTCAAGGTGACCTTCACATTTTTTGCAAGTTTATTGGCATTGTATTAAACATGTCATTGGCAATTGAGGCAAAGATTATATTGTTTTGGGATGTCATTTAAGTGATGTATATCAGATTAACTTTACTTGTTCCAAAAAAAAGTCATGTAGTCTCAAGTTAAAATATATAAAACATTAAAAATTTTTTATATTCAACAATAAACTGTCTGCCTATGGTATAAAATCACATGATATTCATAACCAACATGAAGTCCCCATTCGCTACATTCTATCTGTAATGAGCATTCAATATGCTCCTTATTTCTGCTACCTGGCCTTAGCGAGATTACTCCCCAATGAGGGGCACTGAAGGCAATGTAAGCAAATAGCAGGAGCCAAAGGGAGATTGTGAGTGAATATGGGGAAAGTAAGAGCTACCTATAACCATCTGAATGGCTCCAATGCAGAGGGATGGACTTGTCCCCAAAAGCAGACTAAGGACCACTGCTGGGAGCTATGAGGAGGCCAACTTTGGTTCACTCAGTGTAAAGAAGATCTTTCTATGAATTAGAATGTTAAACAATAGGATAGATCTCATTAGGGACAGAGGAAATGTTAAGGACAAGACTTTAGCCTGTCTTTCAGGACCTCATCAAGATGATTCCTGTTATGGACAGGAGGTTGACTAGATCACCTCTATGGCCCTTTCCAAATCTACGCTTAAAACCAAGAGAGAAAGGTAAAAGTAGCAGGTGAGCAGAATGCCTATGAATATACAGCTGACAAAACTGTATAGACAGGTATTTTATAAACTTTTTTATTATTTGTGGCTCTCCTACATGTGTAAATGGACCCGAGCACTTTCTAGGAGAAGGAAGAACCATGCACATTGGCAGAGAGTAAGCAGAACTTTGATGTCAGTGAAGAGAGCAAGAGAAAAGAAATGTTTAAATTAAGATATAGGAAAGTAATAAATGACAGCCTAGCCTCTCACAAACTTCCTGCCTCCAAACTTTCCTAACCCATTTTATGCACAATTATCACATCAAATGCCCAATGTTCTTCAAAAGCCTATAAAAATAAAACAAATATTCTTTAGCCTGACCATCGGGGTTTTCCTCTGACCTGGCTACAACCAAATTTTCAAACAGCATTTTCTACACCTCCTTCACTTCTCTGAAGCTCCTCGGCATTTTGGATTTCCATAAGTTATCACTTTATATTTTAACTTTTGAACTCAAATAGATGCTTATCTCTGTGACACTATAAATTCCTTTCATGGGGAGGGGCAAGATTTAAGCATGTTTTATTTTGATTCCCTAAACACTGAGTACTGGTTGGTTCGTTGGTTGGCTGCACAAATGAACGAAGAAATGAAGTGTTAACAAATCTGCGAAATTTGTTACAAAACTAAGGACCACTTAATATTTATATAAAGTCTGATTATAAGATAATGAGATTGGTGTCTTAAAAAGAATGTGGCATTGTGTAATTACATAAAGGTGGGTGATAACATTGTATATTTTCACAGAGCTAAAGTTTACAAAGCTCTCTCACAAGCAATTATCTCTTTTCCCTCTCACCACAACTGTAGGTGATTAGCATGGGCTCGATAGATGACAAACCTCTCTAAACGTCAGAGTCCTCATCTATTCTGGGAATAGCATCTGCCCTAGGAGAGTTGTGATGGTCACGTGTAAGAGCATTGAGCAAACTTGCAAAGAATGGCAAGAGCTGTGCAGACCAAAGGACAGGTTATGATCCCTCATACTTGGAAGATGAAGACCTTCACAGTACAAAGTGGAAAGCATTCAGTATCTTCCAACCTAGCAATCCACGTTGAAAGTGGGGGTAAGTTATTTCATACGTTTTGGACACTGATTTAATGCCCCATACCTCTATGTATTGAACATGAACAACAATCACAACCAATGTTATATCTTAAAAACAATTATTTACAATGAAGCCAAATAGGATGGTTTGCATCGAGGTGAAAAATATCAGACGTTAGACATGTAGCAATGCCTGGTAAGCACATTCGTTTTAAGCTTAGTCATGCAGGAAAACCATAAAGCACTAATACAAAAATTATTTTTAAGACAGCAGAATGTCAAAAAAAAGATTCTCTAGGCAATCAGTAAATTCTTAATAAGATCATACTAAGATTTAGAAGGTTGCAAAGCATAAACCTGTATATGATGCAGCCCCAGATCCCGAAGACGAGAAATCTACATAGTAAAAATACAATTGGTTAAACAACAAGAGAAACATGGCATTATAAAAGAGGAATTAAAAAAGTTAATCAGGTCCAGTGCTATGTAAGTGGTTTAGCAACACCAGAAAAATCCAAAATTCAGACCCAAGCCACATGATCCTTTTGTAATTTATACAAATCTCACGGGTTAAATGCAAATGGCTCAAAACTTTATGACAATTTGCAGAATTGCCGCACATGAAATAATCTGATCTCTCCAGCCCCAGGGCAGCCAGGCATCAGAGAAGAGTTAGCTTCTCACCACCAAAGGAGGCCTGGTGATGTTACCAACATTTCGTGTTTTTAATAAAACATTTACTTGTCTTATATCTGACTTAGTTGGGACCAAGTCTAGAAAATCTAAGCTAATGTAGTCCAAGGCTGTGTAAGCAAAGGTCTGTAGTTTATGGAATATTATTTGTTTCTTTTGGGGAGATGCCTGCTGCTAGTTGTTATTTTGAGACCCTGTAACAAACTGTTCAATGGGCCTGCAATGAGAAAAGGCCTCAGAGACAGGGTCTGAAACAGATTGTAACAACTTCTGCTTTTATGAATGAATGGATGTTATCACTAAGAAAGATGCTTATTTTAATATTTCTTGAAGATAATCTTCAGGTAATTATTTAATGACTTCCTGCTAATGATAAATAAATTTAATAATTTTTACCCTCTAATATAGTTATAGTATGATTTTTAATTACTTTTGGTTACCTTTAATTAATAGATTTAATCTAGTCTTTATATAACCAATCTTCATCAAACCAATGATTTAAAATAGTCTTTATATCTGGATTCCTCACTTGATAAGAAGAGGCTAGAGCCTCCTTTCACCTCTAACCCCTACCTTCTGTATCTTTACTTTTACGTTGTAATGGGCGATGAAATTCAGATTTTGTTTAGAGCCTTGACTACAGGTTTAATTTTAATAAATAACAAATCAATAGTGATTTCATTACAGTTACCATGTAAATATTGTTCTTTGTGGAGAAAAGGTGAGTTATAATACATTTCCTTTGCTACCTGCTGTTCCAGCAGCATGGTACTCTATGCCACATGTTCAGATAGATTCTCTTAACTTCTACCATTTACTTAAAATAATGCCACACACGATCTTATATTTGGACTATATTTTCTTTGTTCAGCTCTTTGTTTTTCTCAGAATTTCTAGTTGCCTTTTTTTCTTCTTGAGAGAGGAAATCTTCTTTACCATATTTCTATTATCTACCAGGTTCTTATTCATGCTACCTATTGCTTAGATTAACAATATATTTATTAAAAAAAAAAAACCTATAAAGTCCTTTCTTGAACAAGATGAGAATAAGAGGAACTTTAGGTTTCTCTAGACAAAATATGTCTCAAATTCTCTCACTTTACTCAATATGTTTAATGTATTGGCAATTATAAGAATGTTATTTTCATTTTGGTAACAAAAAATAAACTACTGATTTATTAATGTGTTAACACTAAATTTTTTCTCTTATTATCTTAATTTTTCTCCTTCATTCCCTATTATAATTTCTGATATATGCACAGAGGCATAATGCCAGGTATAGGCAATTAGTTCTCAGTATGGAAAACAAGGAAAAGAAAAGTGTATTGGTTACCAATGCCTGTTAGGATGAAAGGCATGAAAACAAAATTCACATTATCTTAGAGAGCAGAGATTACATGGTTCATTGCCATCTGACCTCCTTTTTCCTGCCAAGGAAGTCAATTAAGAAAGGGAATATTATTTTATATTTGGGTGGACTTGTTTCAATGCCATTCTTAAAAAAAAAAAATAAATAAGGTACTAGCATTCTGCACTGACACTCAAAAATTTATAAAACAGCTACTGGGAAAAAGTTTTTGGATAGGAGCAAGAAAGCTAAAATCTTCAAACCGTTATTTGCTTTGGTGATTAATTACTAATTAGGTGTTTTGCTGGTCATCACCAAAACATCACTGAAATGGTTCACTAGGCTCATTACACTTGGCTTTTAAGAAATCAAGTCCATTGCCAGGTGGCTACCCCAGTTCATTCCTTCTCCAAAAGTTCTGTACCCTGTCTTGTTGTAGCTCTGCTGTGTGACTTACCTTCCACTTCCCCACCAGAGGCAGCAATTTTAGAAAGGTGTAGATATGTTGTTCCAACTACATCATTTTTGGTAAGGCGGTCCCTATGTAAAAGAACAGGTTAAGACCTCCATCTGTAAGAATACATCTTCATTTCAACAATACTAAGAGTTGGAAAAGACCTAGATGTCAGAACTCATCCTGTCCAGTGGGCCTTAAACTTTACTGCACTTTAAAAATCATTTGGAAACTCTCTACTCTCATGTCCTATCCAAGCTTTTGATTCAGGAGAAGCAGAGGTGGAGAACAAGAGTCTGCATTCATAACAAATATATAACCCAATTGATTCTGATGAAGATAGCCCTCCAACTACTCTTTAAGAAACGCTGACCTAGTCGGACAGTTTATTTCAGTTGTAAAAACAGAGATTTTTCTGGAGGTCTAAGAATTTTGCCTATGGCCACAATACCAATGTCATAAAATGAATGAATCAATTAAAGGCATATTACATAATGAGCATAATATAATCATACTACATAGAATAAGTGCACATATTTTATCATGTTTATACTAATTACTATGATGGATTAACAACTACAATAAGGTATATCTGAGGGTCTTTAATAGGGAGAAAAATTCTCTTTCAATTCATTTCAAATATTTATTGAGTACCTACTGTGTGATAAATGCTGTTTTTCTGACTATGATTGCTTGTCTATAACCTGAATCTTGTCTATATGGTGGGGACAAGTTTGCCCACTACAAATACATACAACCTTGTATGTCATTCCATGGGTATCTTAAATAGTCTGTGAACCTAACCTATGAAATAGCCTCTGGCTGGGCACACAGTACATGTAAAAAATAAGATTTATGTTAATAACATCCTCTCTGTTTAATTCCCCTTCTTCTTAATTCCACCTAATGGAACATCCACTCTGAAATTTAAGACCCCTGGGAAGGAGGAAAGTTTTGGTATTTTGAGGAAAGATTATACTATAGTATAATATTATTCTATATTATAGTAATATTATATATTCTATATTTTATATATAATATTATATATCATAATATAGAATAATATTAGGTTGTAGAAAGTTATTTACTTTATATAACACAGTTATACTTTCTATAACACAGTTGGCATGAAGAAAATTATTATTTATGGGTATTAAGCCACATGCATGGGGCTTGCATCTTCTCTGTCCATCCAGAAGGGTCTAGACTACATTTAAAGAATTCTTGGCTTTCCATCAGTTGTGCAAATACCCTATAGGGTATATAACCTAAAATCTAGATCCAAAAATTCCCCAGTTAAACAGGATCCTTCTGTGCATCCTGAGCTGCACTATTGCTTTGGAGAGGGCAGACTAGGTCAGAAAAAACCCCAACATTTGCAATGACCACAGGCACCTCTGGAATGGCTCAATCAGTGATCAGCCCACTGTAGAACCTGTGAGACAAGGTGGTCACCTGAACTATGTATGGTTCAGACTAACACTCCCAAGGGCTCCTGAGGCCCCAGGAGCACCTCCAGAATGTCACCTGAGGGTCCCAAGTGCCTTAAAACTAGCTCACACTTATTAGAAGGGACATTTTTCCCCCAGATCCCTTCATGGCCCCCAATTAACTGTGTTGTAGTCATTGAACAAAATGAAACTCACTCTCCTCCTCCCAAAGTGCCCTGTTGCCATAGTATCAAGAGGGCGCTAACATGAAAGTTAAATACATTTGGCCAAAGGAAAAACTAGGGCCAGACAGTGGGAGGCCCAAGTAGGTCTCTAAATCTCAGTGACTATGGGCAGGTTACCTGACCTCTCTGAGCCTCAGTATTTCATCTGTAAATGAACTAATACTACTCTCTATTTCATAGGGTTCCTCTAAAAACTAAATGGAAAAATGCAGGTAAAGCACGAGGCACAAAACCTGGCAGTCATACTCAAAAAACAGTAGGTAAATCATAATAAACACTGATGATGATGATAATGATGATGATGACGATGACAAGATGATGATATTTGCCATTTTTCACTCTCAGGGATCTAAGGGCTGCCAATTAAATGCCCCATGTAACTAGATCACACCCAAGAATGGTCTCATTATGGCTAATCATTGCTAAGAGGTTGGTCTAGTAAAAATTCCATCAGAACCTTTCAATGAATTTCCTTTGCATTCAATCAGATAGGTAGCTCTGTTTGTTTTCATTTTGAAGAATAAGAATAATGAAATGTTCTGCTGGTTCCTCCTAAGAAATGGTTTACTCCATTTCTGAGGTAGATTTTGAACAGCCTAATGGTATTTAATTCCTTATCTTGTGGCATTTTCAGATCATTTTTTCCTTCTTTTGTTACGAGCAGTTGAACTAAGATATCTAAAGCTTTTCTGCAACAACACTATTATTATTTTTTAAAGAAAACATCCAATTCCAGAAGCAGTTTATCATTTCCCTCTAAGAAAAAAAGCAAAAAAACTGAAAAGTAAGAGTTAGGCCATCTAGAATAACTTTCTTATCCAAACAACATTCAATATCCAAATGTTTAATTTTTTTAATTTTGAATTAGATACAATTCCATTTTTTAACTCACCAGTCATATACTGTTAGCTTTATTTTTTCACACACTGAAGGAAACTATTAAAAAGAAAAAGAAAAAAGTCGTTATTTTTCAACGTATTCAGTAACTATTAAAATAAATATTTATTATTACTTTTTTTGAAAATAAAGGAAGTCAAACCTTGATCTGAAGATTAACGACTTGATTCCACTCAGGGTTTGCATTTTTCTCAATTATATTTGTGCAAACCTGTAAAATCATCAAAGCAAAACCATAGGCATTCAAGTTTCTTATTTCCAAAAGTTTACAATATATGCATACTAGATTATGACTCTAGCAGTTTACTTATAAGTTATATATGTAGTAACCTGGTTACGGTTTACCTTGATAATGATTTGGTAAAATATCACACGAGTTTAATATTGTTCTTTGCTTCTTCTATGCACTAAAAGTTTGTTTTCAATTGCTAGATTTCTAACACTGTATTACTGTAATAATACAAGTTAATTGAATACATATTACATACTGTCTAATGAGCATCACTTTATTAACATATACAAATGGATCTTTTGATCCTGCCCACAAGCCCCCCTTTTCCTTTTCCCCTAACTGATTCCTGTCCCAGTCTTTCCACCACGATTCACCAGGTTGCTCATGCTTAGAACAAACTGAAGGAAACTGTTAAAAAGCTATAACATCTCTCTCCCTTTTCCATGCCTTATCCAATCCATCAGTACATCCTGACACCGCTATCTTCATGTAGATCCTGACCTTGCCAGACACCTGCAGCTGTCTCCTATCTGGATTCCCACTTCCTTTCCTGCCGCCTCACTTTCATGTCACTTCCCTGTGCAGCATCCTCCATGAGTTCCCCTAGTACACCTAGAATAAAGTCCAGACCCCTTCTCTGGCTGATAAAGCCCTACCTGCCCCACCACACACATCTTTCTGACCTCATCTCTTAATTTTCCCCCTTGCTCACTCCACTCATCACCAGTATGTTCTTTCGCTGCAAACGTGTCTCCTCCTTGGGGACTTTACAGCTGCTCTTCCCTCTGCCTGGAAGCTCCTGCCCTCCCCTCCCCACCAGATCTTCCCTGCTCAAATGTCACTTCCTCGAAGGTGTCCTACATGATAACATAGCTAAATACCCCTCGAAACCCGTACCCAATCACCTCTGGTTCCTGCTTTGTGTTCTATGTAGTACTTAGGAGTATGGGAATTATTCAATTACTTATTTGCTTGTTTATCGTCCTCTCTATTACAAAGAAAGCTCCATGACAGCAATGACTGTCTTGCTCACTTCTCAATCTCAACACATGGGATAGTATCTGATACTTAATAGGCTCCAATAATTACTTCTTGAATTAATTAACCCTTTCAACAACTCTATGAGATTATTATTATCTCCATTTATATTCAGATTCAGAAGAATTTGCCTTAACTGCCTATGGAGTAGGGTAAAGTATGAATTTTTAAAAATGTTTTCTTTATTTGTGATTAGGGCTTAGGATAATTTTTATTCTGACATAGGCAAGTGTATTAAATTTTGGTCTCAAGATTGTTAAAAAATTTTTTAATCTATAGAGTTTTGCTATATATCTTTTTTCTTTTTTAAAAATTTTATATTTTTATTTTTTTCTATTATCATTGACGTACAATATTAGATTAGGTACAGGTGTACAACAGGGTGAAGTCTGACTTTAAATCAGGTCTCATCTCATTCCAGACTTGAGGGCTTTCCGACCACTCCCCACTGACTCTCTTATGAAATAATATCCAGTCTGTGTGTGTGTCATTTGCCAAATCTCACTTTCATAAATAATGATTCAAAATACATAGAAGATACTAGTTCTTCACTCCTACCGTTGTCCACGGTGCAGGGTTATTCTATTATGGAATCCCACTCTTCGACCTTTGACCCTCTCTGTAGGTATAAGGGGTGGTTACAGATGTTCCTATACCAAGAGTCCCCCAGCTTTTCCCAAAGGACCAGGATGGGGTTCCCCTGCCTGACTCTCCATTTACAGCACCTCGTTGGGCCATGGGAGGTGAGAAACATGACAGGAGTGGGCAGCTGGGCATTCAGGGGCGATATCCTACATTTACCAGGGATAATTATTGCTGGTGAGTGGACTCGCCTACAATTAAGATAATGCTTAGACCTGGGAAATAATCCAAATATTTCAATGGTTGCTTTCACTATTCTAATTTTTCAAAAGATTGAATTTTCCAACTTGAGCCCTGCATACTTTCCACTCCAAAATAAATCTGTGGAGAAGTCTGGCATGTTCAGACTTAGATAATCTGTGTTCCTGCAGAGTGCCCAGCTCATCAGGGGGCCACTTTAACAAAGAATAAGCAGGAATTCACTCTAAGGAAAGCACACTGGTTTATATATGTATTTCTAGAAACATCTGCATGTAGATAATGTACAAACCTTTTTCCCAGCAAAGGAAACTTCTACAAAAGGATCCACTAGATTTTTCTTATCTGCATTGCCTCCAAATATTTCCTTCACTGTCTGTGAGAAAGCATCATCCACTGGAAAGTAACATGTTGCATAGCAGAAATTAAATTTGATTCTCTTGAAAAAAATAGAAATCACTTAACAAAATTAAAAATGTCCTCCTGTACATGAATATAGTTCCAACAATGATTGTTCTCAAAAGTGGCAAGAGCTAGTCACAATGTATTGTGAAAATTCTTTGAGTCTTAGTTGAGAGAGAAAATCTTTTCTCCCCATAGAGTTTTAAAATCAACAGGAGCACCTTGAAAAATAGATCGATAAATTATTATGTTAAGTATCAATCATTTATCAAGGAAAAAAAATAGAATAAAGACAGTCTATCCAGATAGGGTAAGAGACAATTCTCAAACTCAGGCCTGATTTCAACCTGGAAAAGGTGCTTCAGGTCAAAATGATATAGACCTAATCTGACTTTTTCAGAGAAATTCAAGGAAATTTGGCATAATCATAAGTAACACATTTAATCAATACAAACAGCAGATTTCTCTGTTTTAACAAATAAAAGTGAACAGAGATCAATTAAACAAGTAGGAAGTATAATGGGAGCTTTAATTTATTTATGTCATTTAAGATATTTCTGAGGAAAAGATGGTATTGGGAGGCATTATAGGGTCTTTAAAAAGGGGAGGGGATGGTTCCCAGTAAAAGCAGCAAATCCTGAAGAGACCCATGGCCTGAACAGTGGGTGCTGCCTCCTGGGGACTTGAAGAGGGGTCCAATGTCCCAGGGCCCAAGCAGGAAGCAGACAAACCAGGCCAGGCAAATAGGATGTTTGGTCCTTGGCAATGACAGAGGAGTAACTGGACTAGCCTCTATGAATAAAATCACTGTAAGTGATCCTCTTGAATGAATCCAATCTCTTAATACACGTGTCTCATAATACAATAGCGACAGACTTCTCGTTATTGGTACTTAACCACCCTTTGCTTAGACATTTTAAATAATCCAATAGCAAACACATTTATTTGTTTATAAAATTTCACATATTCATTTGGGATCACAGGAGCTGAAAGTGCTGACTGCTGGCCTCTCTTTAGTATTCTCTAGAATAAAGATATCTGGAACACTAAAGAAAGAGGAAATGGAGCAGAACGGGCCAAACACTCAGCAAGGAACATGGTTCAGTGACCAATTGGCCCCATAAACTAGCTTGGGTAGTTTTCAATGGGGCCAGAATGAATGAAAATAAATTCATGAAGGCCTTTAAGGAAAAAAAATGGTAGGGAACACTGATCCTTTTTCGGAGTATGATTTTAACACATCTAAGTATGCAGATAACTAATAATCTCAGGGCAGAATTAAATCAATACGTACTCTGGGGGATATCTTCCGCCCGGTAGATTTTCAGCAGGAAGGTCACCCACCGGAGGGCAATGCCAGCAGGCAGTAACAAGTTACTCTCCACGTCATCACTGTCATTATCACGATCTTGTTTCTCAGGCTGTTGGGGGCACAGGATAATAAATTATACACACAGAAAAGCATTACTTTTAAGAAGCTAAACTAATACATGTAAAACGACACCAGTCGGAGCTGATTCCATGAGGACTTCTTGTGCTCCTGGCTTAAGAGTTCAGCCCCCAATTCAACAAAACTGCTCTACAAAATCATTGCACATTATGTTTCTTCAATCGATAAATCACGAGAAAGTAATGCGTTCTTTGTAATTTTATGAGCACTAAATAGCAAAGAGAGAGAGAGTTCCTGAAGTTCTTCCAATTTCTCTCTGGCTGCTTATTATTCTCAGGTTTGCTGCCCAATTTCCTAGAATGACAACTGTCCTTTTAGGTAGCAATGCTTGATTTTGCTAGTGGGCCATGCTCTGTAGCTAAAATGATGCAAGGAAGTCTTAAACACATACATATCTGTGCTTAATGAAAAACCCACTCATATACACCAGGAAGGCATCTAAGTGAGCTAGGAAAACAATTCTGTCATAAAGAAAAAATAGGAGGAATTGGAGGGCTGGGGTTACTGATGAGATGTGTTCCACTTCACAACTGCTGGCATCCACCTGCTTAACACTTGGTGCTCTTTTTTAGTGAAAACAAAACAAAACAAAACAAAACAAAACAAAACAAAACAAAACAAATGTAAACAGTAGAGAATGTAGGTGCTCACAGGAGGCTCATCTCCAGTTCCCAGGACAAACATGCTGACTTTCATGTAACCTTTAGCACCCGAGCTGGCATCTTCAGGGTCATTGAGAAGAAGCCATTTTCTCATGACAGCATGACCTAAAATAAAAAAGGAGTCAAAGGACAGGGACTTTCTAAAGAGAAGCTGATGGATCTGTGATTCCAATTGCTGTAAGATATATAAACATTTCCTCCCAAGTGTCATTATGAAACACCAAATTCAATGATAAGTGTCTATATTAATGAGCTATACTTTGTACGGCTCCTACCTTCATCCTGCTCTGGTGTGACTTAAACAAGACTCTCTAAACTCTATCAACTGGTTTTACAATTGATTTTGATAATATCAAAATATCCTCACAAAACAGAGAAATTATCTATTTGTGTTAGGATAATTACCATTAGATTAAAAAAAATAAATCTATACTAAGCTACTATTATTCATTCCCGCTAAGTATCCTTTCCCTTCTTGAATCAAAAACAAAACAAAAAAAACACTCTTTTTTGATTTCTTGATTCTCCCAAATTTTCTTGATTCCCAGAATCTTCCAGTTCATGGGGAGAACATTACTTACCAGGTTCATCATAAACAAATCCAACATCAATCTGGGAAAAAATAAGTAAAAGAGTTTAAATAGATTTTAAATTCAGCTTAGTCACTTCAGAGAAACCATCGTTATTATATTTGAATGCGATGCTCTTGCCTAGACTTAAATTTCTTTGAGACTTGACATTTCTATCTTACCTCTTCTGCATCCCCAATGCCTTGCCTGATTTGTGGCCCATATAAAGACCCTCAATCATCATTTTGAATGAATGAGCTAGTATTCGAGCTGGAAGGGATCATGGAAATTGGGTGACCAACATGTCCTTGTTTGCTTGGGACTTTCCATGTAGCACAGAAAAATCTCACATTCTGTGAAACCCCTCAGTCCCTGGCGAACCTGGACTGATGGTTACCCTACAGAAAGTGACCTGGCCCAACTTCCTAACTAATAATAATGTTAATATTAATATAATCATTAATATAATCATTGCTTGGACACTTCAATGTGCCAAGTGCTATGCTAGGTGCTTTATATATTCTATCTCATTTAATCTTTACAATGACCTCATTTTACAGATAAAGAAACTAAGGATCAGAAAGGTTGACATGTGGCTAGTTGATGGCAGACAGGGTATGAACACAGATCTGCCTGACACAGATCATCCTCTAGGACTTCTAGATACTGCAAGATCCTTCCTTCGAAAGGCAGCACATTCCATTAGAATAGCTGGGAAGTTACCAAGTATTTGCCTTTAATTCTAATGCAAGTTACTTGGAAAAGCACCCTGATTCTCATCCCTGGTTTGGCTTGCCTTTCATACTCTAGATTTATAACAATTGGCTTTGTAGATGGCACTCTGGGGCCACTGGTAAGTGGAACTGGGTGATGGGCTTCTTGCCATAAAGTACCCCTTCCCTTCGGAGCATGCATTAGCTTCCATCCACAGCTGAAACGCTGGGAAGAGCTCTGATGTGGTACCTTCAGGGCATCTTGCTTTAGGGTGTTGCGAAGTGTTATACTTTGGAAGTCCACTAGACCAAGGCCAGAGGACACTCAGCTGGTTTGCTGGCCCCTGGAGCACTCACATCCTGCTGGTATTCCAGCTCCCAGCAAGCATCGTGGCATTGATCCCTTACACATAACCTTAAGATGTCACCAGGACAGGCATCCTGGGACCTGCCCAGGAGCCTGATTTCTCATTATGAAAGTGTGCATCCTTGATGTAAGTTGAATGAAACAGACTGTTGACACTTACCTTAAATTCCCCCATCAGACAATCTGCCCGCAAAGAATGGGAATTGTAAACCTGGAAGAAAGAAAAGCAGTGAAAAGATTATTGGCTTTATCTGGCAGTTAGTGGGCACTGCCTTCCTACGCTGTGGCCCCCTTACCCGAATGCTGATGATCTCATCCATCAATTCAGAAGGGGTTATATGGACATTGTAGAAAAATAGCTGTCAAAGAGAAAAATGTTTGAATGTTAGCAGAGATGCGTTCAAGTTTGGTGGGTAACAAGCTATAATTTTGAGGGCCTTCTCAAAAAAATACAATACATAAACTCCAAATTAAGTTTGACCACGTGAACACATCGCAGGGACCTGGAAAAGGCCCTAAAGCTTAAGCTTCATGAGCGTCAGGGTAAACTCACTTCCGCAAGTTGGAAAAGGGAAAAAAGATTAAGTGACAACTATAGTGTTTACTTTACTAAGTAAAAGTGTTCATTTGGGACCAGATATCTACTAGCTAACTGAGGTAAAGATCTAAAGTTATCCCATACACTTAGGATTTGCATGACCTGGAAAGGTGAGTTTAATCCTGCTACATTTAGCTCTACCATTTGTATCTTGTTTCTCTAATTTTGTTCTTTCTAGCAAAACACCTTAAAAGCCAAGTTTGCCCATTGGATAATGTTAGTACCTAAGTAGAGTCAATGTTAACCACATTTTAACTCACTGTAACAGCTAAATTTAAGAAGGTTGATTGGCTATATAGAGAGTTAGAGTTAAACATACTAAAGTAAGAACCACTGGGGCTTGAAATCACATGGCCTGCTTCATCTTTGGTTTTATGTACCAATAAACTTTAATCTTAAGAAAGAAAGATTGAGCATTTATTTAAATTGAAACTTTTTCTCCTACTTTTCACTTAGTATTTTAAATCTACAAAATAATTGAAAGAACAGTATAATAAACACCAATGTTCACCAACTGTTATCAATTGGGGACATTTCAGGTTTAGTGAAAAAAAAAAACCTGTTTGCTTTCCTTCAACATATATTGTTTTTATAGCCACATAAGTTTTGACACCTTGAAAAAGTCAGGTTACTTAGTGACACAGAGTCATCCCTCAGAGGCATGCTGCTAATTAGAAAAAGCAAATGCAGAAGTAGGCGACATCATGTGCTCCATCATAAGGGGTACAAGGGTCCCTGAGGAAGGGCTCTGTCAGTAAGTTGTTGCAAAAACACCAGAAAGATCCTGGCAGCTCTGAGAACCAAAGATGAAGCAGGCCACATGATTTCAAGCTCCAGTGGTTCTTACTTTAGTATGTTTAACTCTGGAACTTTGCGTCATCTTTACCAGTTAAGTGTGCGCATGTGTTCCCCTCCCACATGGGTCAGGGGAGAGGTGGGTGGGTGGCAGGCAGGGAAGTATACATAAATAGAACAGACTCACTGAGCAGGAACATGCATTCCGCCTGTTTACCTCATCAAAAAATGGATTGTTCCCTCTCTTGATTCTTGTTCGGTGTGTCTGGCCACAGATGTGGACTTTGACCACAGGTCTTATATTGTTGCCACTTAACTGCCGGCCCTCAATCACTCGGACCCGGATCTGCAAGCACAGGAGTGTTGTTACCGACCCTTTCCCAGCATGTGTGTAAGAGCATCTTCAGGTGTTGCCTCCGTTCACCTGTGGGGATGGCTGACACCAGGCTAGAACAGCTTAGCAATGTACTAGTGCTCACGGACTGGAAGAGGCCACCTGTGCCTATTCCAAAGTGGAGACTGGGCTTGGGTTGCAGAAACCAAGAGCAGTAGTGGGGTTGAAATAGTTCAGAGCTGGCCCTGGTCAGGGCAGGGCAGGGCTGAGGTCCCAGCTCAGACCCCATCCTCCTGCCTAATCTTCCAGAGCCTTGAGATGTACTAACTCACTCCAAAGCTGTCTCCAAGTCTAACACAATGCCCAGAGCTCCGAAAACACCACACCTGTGCGTCTATTCTTTGATTACCTCTTTCCTACCTCCAAGGGAAAAGAAGGGTGTGGTTTTATTTCTCTGAAGAGCCTCATCTGACTACATCTGCTGCAGAAGAAACAGAGCTCTTATTAGGTTTATGCTCCGATGTCCTTTTTTAATACTTGAGCCACTGTCTATAGAAAAGGTCCTTCCCAAAATCACTAAAATTGCCAGAAGCTGGACAATACAGGGGCAAAACCAGGATACAGGGCACTCGGGCCAATCCTACCTGGAAGTCCTGTGGCTTGTTGGACAGCATCCGCCTGCTTTTCTTTCCCTTTGTGAGCCTCCGGGCAAGCTGAGCTTCTGACACTGTCCCACCTGGCACCTTGGGCCCAGAGCCCCTAATGATGCTGTCCAACCTGTCTTCCTCACCTCCATCTTCCTCCTCTTCTCCTAAGACATGAATAAGGATTCCAGTCAGAGATGAATGTCTGAACACTCTGATTCCCTGAACACTGAGAGTTTTCAGTGTTCCTGAGGCAGGCGAAGGAGATGTTTCTTGGTGACATTGACTTGGGGTTATTTTGTCTCAGGTAAAGATCCTTAGGAAAATGCGTTTGTGATACATCAGGACAGTCACTTAGGTTGTCTTCAAAGTGACAAGGAGACCACCAGAGACCACAGGAGAGCATGAGATGGCGCAGTCGGACCGAGCCAGAAATCACCCAGTTCTGATCTTGGAGCCCAGGCTGAGGTCAAGGGGCCTTCCTGTGGGTAGGACGGAGGGATGACGATATGCAGTGGGAAATTGGAGCCTTGCAGAGGAGGCTTCAGCTCCACCATTCCCCTCCAGGTCTTTTCTCTCAAGATTTATTCATGAGGTTTGGACTTTCCTTTTTGCTTGAGCCTCCTGATTTCACGAATGCCCTCTCCACACTCAATGGCAGATGAGAAACTCATCTCTCGTTTTCTTGCCAAGCAGATCAAGGTGATCATCATGCTCTCCCCTTCTCCTCCTGGTTTGTCACTTCCACACACGTCTGTCCCCCCACAAATCCCCCTAGCTTCTCTTCATATTCAGGGGGAAAGAGCTTTTCCTATTTAGTATAGTGAACCACCTCTCTCATGCCTGAGAGCCCATTTCCTTCTGATTCTTTGGGAACCCCACCAATGTATCTCCCTTTCTCTCTCTCTCCCTTCCTCCCTCCCTCCTCTAGGGGTCCCTTCTCTCTGCCTTCAATTATGCACAAATCTTTCACTCTTTAAAAAAAAACAAAAATCAACTCCACCTGCTATATTTCTCATTTCTTTCATTCATAAACTCCTTGAAACTCATTGTCAAACACCTTTTCTTTTCTTAATAGATAAAAAATTTGAAATCTTAGTAATCTGCACAATATAAATTAAGAGCGACTAGAAGACTAACCATCTTGTAAAAAATACCACTATTCGCACTCCCTATCTTTGGATTCTGAAACTCCTCTTTTACAATGCAAAATCATATAAGAGATTTAATTTCCATATGGAGCCATTGGTCAGTCACTCACATCATAGTATGAATTAGTTCAATCAGCTTGCAATATAACACATCTCTTAAAGCTTGGATTCTGGAGTCATGCTACCTGGGTTCAAATCCCAGTTTTGAGCCATGTGAGTCTGAGGAAGTTTCTTACATTCTGTTTCAGTTTCCTCATTTGTGAAAAGGAGGAAAAATCATAGTATTTACCACAGAGTATTGTAAAGATAAAATTAATCTATGTGCAAAGACTTCAACACAGTGCCTGGCACACAGCAGCAGCCAACAAATTAATCTTTTTTATTTTTTATTTTTTAGTTTTGAATAATCAGTTCTGGTTGTAGCACAGAACACTAGAATAGCTACTTTTGCCCTTTGCAGGATAACCTGGGTCTCTTCCTCCCTATTCTTGAGGAGGCTTCAAAACATGGGCTTTCTTGCTACCCATCCTGGAGCACCCGGATCTTGGAATGACCTTCCTCCTATTCTCCACTAGGTGAGCTCCGTTGCCTCAAGTTCTAGACAAAATGTACTATCTTGGGACAGGCCCTTCCCACCTTTCCCAGAGGGAGTAAGTCACCTCATCTTGTGTCTACCGCACATTGTTCCACCCAGTTCTCACCACAGACACTTGCATCTATTGTTAACCCACAGGCCTCCCCACCACCATCCACTCTCAGAAGCAGGGGGCTTGTCCTTTTCTTCTTTGCATTCGCCCCCATGCCTTACACAAACCCTAGTGTATAGCAAGGGCTCGATGGATATAAAATGAGAAATGAACAACTGAATCCTGTCTCCTACTTGTGCCTTCTCAAGTTCTTCGGCCATTTGGCAAATCTCCTGCAGATGCTATGGGGTGCTTCTCTCGACCTTGGAACCAGCCTCAGAGACAAAAAGAGGGTCAGGCTCCCCTTCTACAAACCTGTTCCAGGCTGGGCAATGCATGGCTTAAAGCTCCTCCAACAACTAAGACTAACTTCTGGAGCCCAAGTGGGATTTCCTCCCTGCTGTGGATTGTTCCATTTGGGATTGGTGGTTGTTTATGGCAGCAAGCAGGAGAAGAAGGAGGGGAAAAGCATCTCTGTGGTGCTGGACTCTGCATAAACCCTCATTAAACTCTTGATGGATGCTCCAGAAACGGACTGCAGGCAATGAAGAGCCAACATCTTCTGGAAACACCTTCTGCTATTCAGACATTAGTTTGAAAGGATGACTCAAAGGAAACCAGCCTAAGTCATGACTACCTCCAGCATCTCTGCACAGCAGCAGAAGGATATTGGAGCAGGAAATCGCCCCTTTATGTGGCAGGAAGCTGCCCAGGGTTAAACAATGCTACCCTTAGTGTTCCACAAAGAATGAGGGGGCCCTTAAGGCATTGCCGGACACACCCTTCTGCACAGGCTGTTTCATTAGCCACACATTGGTGGCTGTGCCAGCATGCCCTGTTAATGAGACCCAGGCATGTACCTGAACCACAGCCACGTGACTCTTTCATGACCACAGAGGGCAACATTAAGTTGAGAACCACTGACTGAATAGGAAGCTGCCGGTTGTATTTGCTTCCTAGGACTGTCGTAACAAAGTACCTCAACCTAAGTGGCTTAAAATACTAGAAACGTGTTCTCTGATAGTTCCAGCCCCTCAGAATCCAAAATCAAGGGGTCGGCAGAGCCATAATCCTTCTTAAGTCCCTAGGAGAATATCCTTCCTTGCCTTTTACTGGCAGCTCCTGGAAATCCATAGTGTTTCTTGGCTTGTGGCCACATCATTCCAATCTCTGCCTCCACTGTGATAGGGGCTCCTTCCTTGTGTGTCAGTGTGCCCTCATCTCTTCTCATAAGGACACCAGTCACTGGGTTTAGGGCCCTCCTTAAGTCAGTACAACTTCATCTTAACTAATCACATCCGCAAAGACCCTATTTCCAAATAAGGTCACGTTCTGAGGTTCTGTGTAGACATGAGTTTTGTGGGGGGACTCTATTCAACCCACTACAGAGGATGTCATTTGTATCTTTTTAGTTTGTTCTATCTGTTACTCCAGTCTGTAGCCACACAGGCAACTCCAATCTAGTGACCATTTTACTTCCTCTGCCCCCCACTTCCTTCATGTGCTAGCTTTTCTCCTAACCTATGTTAAATTCTGTGATCTAACACTGCAATCACTCCCCTATGTGCCCCTCAATCCCATCCTTCTCTCACTTTTTTGTACTCACCTGGTTCATTCACCCCTCCACTTCCTCCACCCATTCACCCCGGCAGCTGAAGTTGCCTGAGAAGAACAAGCTACTTTACTGACTAGTCTCGCTTCAATTTCATGATGACACACCTTAAGTGGACTCACAGGACTGCCCAGGTATTCTGCCGCGTTCCCAGGGCATCTATATCAAAGATTTCCTGGCCACCGATTAGCCAACAATGTCACATCACTTTATCTTTCTGAACTCCTACCTATTTTGCACCTTGAAAATTTCAAACACCCTTCTCACCATCAGTTAATGACTTCAATTCTTATTAAGGAAACAGGCAATCAGAAGAGAATGTCCACATCCTCCCAACTCCAAATCAACCATCCTAGCTGCACGTGTTGTCTGTCTTCCATCCTATAGTCACTGAACTGCCTAAGCTCTACGAGATGACACCAACCCTTCCATGGTGCATGCCATCTCCTCCTGCTACTCGAAGATTTTGCTTCTGCAATTTCTGCTTCTGTATCTGCTCCTGAGTTTCCCCCTTTCTACTGGAGCATTCCCATCAAGATATAAACATGCTGAAATATCGCCCACAATTCTTAAAAAATTTCCTGGACTCCACAGTGCCCCTACAGCTACTGCTCCATTTTTCTGCTCTTCTTTACTGTCCTGTTCCGGCTATGATAAGTGCTTTACAATCCCTCTGTATGAATGCTTCCTGTCTCCCCAACAATCACCATGTCACACAGTCGCTGACCTGTATTCTTTCTCAATGTCAGCAACTCTCTATGTGACCCATACTTGGTTACAAGTGATGCTTTAATTAACACTTAAGAATGGCTGTCTGTGACAACTCCAGCAATTTAACAAAACAAGTTTTCATAATCCCTGAAATGTACTGTTGGCCTCTTTCCAGTAGCTCAATGGCAATATTCCTGCCAACTGCCCCTGTGTGCAGTCACTTGTGACAATGACACTTCCCTACATGGCTACCGTTTGTCCATCCAGTGCTAAGAGTTGGCAGCCCTAGGATGCCTTATGTTACAGTCGAGTTTGCCCTTGGCATGCCCAGCGGTGCCTTTCTCCAATGGGTATCAAACTCTTTCCTTCCTCCAGGCTTCCACACTCTCCTCGTCTAGCACTTTTTCTCCCTATTAAGCAAAAAAGAGTGGGCTATTAGTCACTCAGATGTCACCAGATCTGCAGGCCATCCCTCCATCACCTGCATCTAACCAAAGGAATGTCCTGTTAGAACTTCTCAATGATGGCAACTCCCAGCAGTGGCTGAGGAAGAGGTACACTTGTCCAGTCATCAAGGACTTCCTCCTGGCCTGGAATACAGACGGTCCTCCACAAGCCCCGCCCCACCCTGGTCAGCAATCCCCTTTATCCAAACACTCTTCCCACTCATTTTTTTTAGAGTCCTAGAATGCCAACCTCTGCCCATGATATTAATTTTACTTCTCATAACGAAGTCTTATTAAGTGGTGGTACTGGTAAAGGCAGAATTTAATTACCTTGGGCCAAAGGTCATGGCAAAATCAGAACAAAGGGCTGGTATAATATCATCGGTGTAAGTTAAAAAGTACAAATAGTACAAATAGTACAAAATAGGAGAGAAAAAGTTTCTAAGCATGAAAACATTTTGTAGATAACATGATTTAAGCTGGAATGCTGAATAATAATTTTTTTGGTAGACATATATAAATAAATGTCTGCATAAAAAATTCACTACCCTCCACCTTGATTCTTGGGTAAATAGCACTATGTACAACCTAAGAATCTTCTGGAATGGTTCCAAATCACAGGCCAGAACAAAGGTACCATGAAGAGCTTCTAACCAAACATGGGCTGTGAGCCAGTCTAGGAAATATTGCTCAAAGAGCTCCGTCTGAGTCCAGGCAGGATAACATTAACAAGGTAAAACACTCAACTCCAGGACTTCTCCAATGAGCTCCAAAATCTGCCTTCATCAGACTCTCCTAGAAGTTCCTATTATCCATACAGATTGGAGGAGGTGGAGGTTCCCCTTTAGACCAGCTAAATTAGACTCTCTGGAGGGAGGTGCCAGAAATCTGCACATTTAAATATCTCTCTGGATGTTTTTACTGTGTCTAAAATGTAAGAACCACTTGTCTATTATGATCACTTCGATTTTCCTAAATATCCTAGAAAAAAATTGGCCTAATACCATCAGTTTGCAGGACAAAATCAATTAGAGGTCCAATTCTGGAAACAGTGCCTGGGACAACCTTCTAGCACATTAATCATTTTCCAGTTCAGCTCTGACCAAGTCAGTCCCTATTCAGAAAATGTTCCACGGATCCTCAGGGTTGTCCATCAAGGACACATGTCCCAGCCTGGTTCCCAGCCTTCAGGAACATGCTTCTCTTTTATTATACCTCTGAATGAATCGGTCACTTTCGTCTATTCACGAGTGTTCCCCAAAATGACCTTGAAAAAAAAGTTAAACCATATCCATCACTCATCTATCATTCACTCATTCATTTACTCAATCAACAGGCATAAATTGAACACTTATGACTTTGTAAACATTGTACTAGGCACTAAGAATACATAGTTGAAATAGATAGCTGGAAAAGTATTTTCTCTAAGAAATGGTTTCCCATGTAATAATTTGCTTAGTTTTCTCTTCAGGAATTTATTATATTCAGCTCTGACCTATAATTATTCATGTTTATATCTTAACTTTCTACTGAAATGCAAGCTCATTGGTGGCAAACATAAATCTGTATGCTCCCCAAATGCTTTCTGAACTGGCTCAAATTTAATCTCAAGCAAAGAGACTTTGGTGTTTGTGGAATGAAATCAATTTGAAGCACCAAGTCTGGCTATGCATGAGTTTTTGCATTTCAATTGTTGGACAAAGCACAATTTTAACAGATGGTTCTTTAAAAATAAATATGAGATTTAAAAATACTTTATTCTGGGCATGGGAATATAGGCTGACATCTGGTGAATGAAATTGGCAAAGTAACAGGTTTTCAGGAGGTCAAACCTGTAGTCTGGGTCAGCCCATCCTTCTGTCAAAGGAACAGTCTCAGAGGAAAGTCAATGAAAGGGATACCTTTGACACTACACACTTTTACTTAAGACATCAATGCACCAGCATCTGTTATTTTTATAACATTGGTATAAGTGTTCTAGGGAAGCATTCCTTAAAAATGAACCCCTTAGATAAGACACAGGAAATATAATCCGTAATTGATAAGCTGGATTTCATTAAAATTAAAAATTCCTACTGTGTAAAGGCAACGTCAAAAAAAAAAAAAGTAGAAAACAAGTCATAGACTGGAAGAAAATATTTGCAAAAGACATATCAAAGAAAGGACTATAATTTGAAATATACAAAGAACTCTTAAAACTCAACAAGAAAACAAACAACCTGATTTTAAAAATGGACAAAAGACTTTAACAGACACTTCACCAAAGAATATACACGGATGGCAAATAAGCATATGAAAAGATGCTCCACACTACATGTCATCAGGGAAATGCAAATGAAAACAACAGTGAGTTACCACTACATTCTTATTGGAATAGCCAAAATCTGGAACACTGACATCACCAAATACTGGATGTGGAGCAACAGGAATTCTCATTCATTGCTGGTGGGAATGCAAAATGGTAGAGATACTTTTAAAGACAGTTTGGCAATTTCTTACAAAACTAAACATATTCTTACCATACAATGAAGCAATCACCCTCCTTGGTATTTTCCCAAAGGAGTTGAAAATGTATGTCCACAAAATAAACATACAAGAAAACAGCACATAATTGCTAAATTTCGAAGCAACCAAAATGTCCTTCAATAGGGGAATTGATAAACTGTAGTACATCCAGATGATAGAATATTATTCAGCACTTAAAAAATGAGCTATCAAACCAATGGAAAGACATGGAGGACTCTCAAATGCATATTACTAAGTGAGAGAAGCCAATTTTAAAAGGCTATATACTGCATGCTTCTAACTCTAGGGCAGCCTAGAAAAGGAAAAACTATGGAGACAATAAAAAGATCAGTGGTTACCAAAGGTTGAGAGTGGGGGAAGATGAATATGCAAAGCGCAGAGGATCTTTAGGGCAGTGAAAATACTCTGTACTATATTATAGTTTTGAATAAATGCCATTATATATTTGCCCAAACCCGTAAAACTATAGAGATTATGATGTGTCAAAGTAGGTTCATCCTTCATTAAAAAGTGTACCATTTTGGTGAGTGATGTTGATAACTGGGGAGACTATGCATGGAGTGGATGGAGGCAGTTATGGGAAATCTCTGTACCTTCCTCTCAGTGTTGTGGTAAACCTAAAACTTGTCTAAAAAAATCTTAAAAGGAACTCACATGAACCTCTCAGATATTCAATTCCTGTGACCCACGGTCATATTAGTTTCTTCAACTTGCAGGGGCAAATTTTTCTGAAAATCTTCAGTTTTGTGTTCTGTTATTAATATTTCAAATTTCTTTGCAGGACCCACTATGTGGATAGTAACCTTTAAAATCAATATTAATACTTGTGAATGGTGGTTATCTGAAAAGGATGAGACTGAGAGAGTTGAAATTTCTGTATCTTATATTTCTGTGACATTCACATTTTTATAAGCAGGTATTGCTTTTGTACTCAAAAAAATCAATAATCTCAAATTTTTAAAATTTGACATCTATATAAATGAGAGGAAGCACACTTATTACTTTGATATAGAGTGGTGAAAGTCTTTTTGTTTGCTTTTTTAAAAAGTCAATTCAAGAGAAGAGGGGAAAAAAACAAATTCTGGTCCAGATTCATGTTTATGTCATTAAGGTGTAGGATGACAGAAGGTGTGGCTGTCTTCCTGTTATTTCTGTCTCATTTTTGAGGTTTTACCATCTAAGACTGTAAGTATGTGTCTGTGTCTGTGTGTGTATGTGTGTTCCCTAGTATGGAGTTGTAGTATAAATTCAAAGATACCTTTGATTAATTTAATTGAATTGTCACATTATGACAAAAAAAAAATAGTTTTCCCTTGAAATATCCAGATAATCTAGGATATTGAAAGATTTTTTTAATGCCAGGTTTCTTTCAGCTGCACTATGCAGCCAGCATTCAGACTGCCACTCTTGACCCAGCCTTGATGAATATTGATTTTACAGAGCAAAATAACACTTCCAGATCAAAGAACCCTGTTCATTTTTTAAATAAAGAAATTTTACTTTGTCTCAAACTGCCCTTTGGACACAGCTCATTCAGAGGCCAGCACTTGGTAATATCTTTGAAATCCAAACAGAAGGGGCCCAAGTTCGGGTTCATTTCCTGTCTCCATCCAGCAGCATCAGGGATTCTAAAGAACTTCTAAGGAAGAGCTTGGCCAACTGCCGTCACAAAGCCCGCTAGGAGTCAGCTTCCTAAGAGGATGGGACT
The DNA here is from genome assembly GCF_902729225.1 of Pteropus medius. Lineage (NCBI taxonomy): Eukaryota > Metazoa > Chordata > Mammalia > Chiroptera > Pteropodidae > Pteropus > Pteropus medius. The sequence continues at coordinate 25,397,090 of NW_024344378.1, read as the reverse complement.
CTCAGTCCCCAAGCCTGCCTGAGCCATAGTGCTGCCAAGACAATCCAGGAAGTGAGGAGAAGAGGCTCAGGCAAAGAGAGCCTAAATGGCAAGGATTTTCTCCCCAGAGGGTTTAAAAGTTCAAGAGTTGGTGCTTTTCTCATCTCTAAGGAATCAGGCTCTGCTCCAGGGAAAATGCATGTTTTCTGAGTTTGGGCTTGCATGGGTCCATCTCAGGGAAAAAGACCTCCCCCTACACTCCTAAAAACTTCATAAATTGCTTATTTTCAAAGTCTTTCTGGTCTACTGGGACACAATCTTTTTTTTTTGTTAAGATATTTAAAAAGAAAGCATTTAGTTATCTCGACATGACTCTGAACCAAACCAGATTATCCTTTTCTAATAGCTCTGCTTTCTAGAGGAAGCAATTTAAAAGTTCATGCAGTATGCCATCCAACTGACCTCATGACTAGAAGCCACCCAGAACTGTTTTGTAATAATAGCAATAATATTAACAACAATAATAATAATACCCACTATGAGTAGCACTTACTGTATGCCAAGCACTGGGCTAAGTACTTTATATTAATTATTTAATCTTTGTAACAATTTTACAATGTAAGTGCTACTATTATCCCCACATTACAGTAAAGAAAGCTGAGATTCAGAGAGGTTAAACAACTTACTCAAGGTCACATGGTTGATTAACCATAGACACAGAATCCAACCTGGGCCAGTCTGACCCCAAAGCTCTGGGTCTTATCCATAGTGTTCTGCCTTTAGGATAAAAAAAAAACTCATGTTTCCAAAACTGGACTGAAATTTCCTGGAGGGCAGGAGCTATGAAGCACTTACCCCCAGCACTGTGGCATTTAGCACTGGGTCAAGAAACCCGGCAACCATTTTCTTTACTCCATTAATACTAAGAAATAGTGTAGCACCGGTTTACTATAAAGCACAAGTTTATTCTTTAATTGAATGAACCCTAGTGTTACTTGTTCCCCAAAGGCCTGGCTGAAGGGGTAACACAAAAAGGCCCATTTAAAATTTTGTTTCTTGAGATGGAATAAACATAATGACACTGCCTTTTGTCAACCAGTATAGTGGGTTGAAAAGAGTCCCCCCCAAAAAATCATGCCTACCTGTAACCTCAGAATGTGATCTTATTTAGAAATAGGGTCTTTGTAGATGTCATCAAGTTAAGATGAGGTCATACGGAATTAGGGTGGGCCTATTCCAAAGACTGGTATCTTTATAAGAGGTGAGAAATTTGGACGTAGACACACACAGAGGGGAGCACCATGCGATGACAGAGACACACAGGCAGAACACTATGTGATGACAGAGACAGAGAGTGGAGTGATGGCTCTACAGCCAAGGAACACCAAGGATTGCCACCGGAAGCTAGGAGGGAGGCATGGAACAGATTCTCCCTCAAAGTTTCCGGAAGAGCCCAATCCTGTCGACATCTCAATTTCAGACTCAGCCTACAGAAATGTGAGAATAAATTTCTATTGTTTAAGCCACCCAGTTTGTGGTTTTACTACAGCTGCCTTAGGAAACTAACACTGGGTCCAGCTTAGGAAAAATGTCAGTGTGAGGAAAAGTGCCCTGATCTTCCCAGTTCAGAGGCCATGCCAGGTATCCCACTAGTTGGGGCTGCCTTTTGTGGGTCAGAAAGCACCTACTGCCCTTCCCAGACCAATGCAATGGTTGGTGAAGGAGGTGGGAAGCCCTGATAGTGTGCTGTTCAGGACTAGTCTGTTTCCTCTGTATTTCATTTGTCATCACTGCTGTCACAGGGAGCTGCTGCCAGGCTCTGGGGGGACGGAGAGTGTCTGAGGACCCAAGAGCAGCCCATGGTGCTGCTGAACAGCGGGTGGCTGCAGAATGTGTTGCTGATGTGCTGGCTATGTCAGTCCCGACTGTCCCCAAAGAAGAAGGAGCCAGCTGAGCCATGCTGGACACTCACAACTACTTGGTCAAAAAATGGGTCAAAACCTGCATACTTGGCTGTCTGTGGGGTGTGGGTGGGCGGGGCAGTGGCTGGGGTCAGGCTGAGGTGAGACCAGAAGTCAGGCAGGAACGGGGCAGAGACGCCACAGGGCAGGAAGGGAGGTGCTGCTGCGGATGCCGAGCAGACCGCTCAGGGGGCCAGATTGCTGAGTTCAGAACCAAGAGAAACAAAGAGAAAACAGGACCTGAGAAGCCAACCCTGGCAGGAATGAGAGCCCGAACACCCTCCCAGGAAAAAGAATTTCAAGGCCGCAGGAGAGGGTGTTGGGACAAGAAGCTCCTCCCTTCCTAGGGCACGTGCCAAGGCTGGGGACACAGGGGGGCATTTGGTGACACATCTTAGGGCAGAAGAAAGGACAGAGACACTTTTAACATCGCATCTCCCTAGAAAGATGCTAAGAGAGGTCGAACTCAGCTGAGTGAAAGGCCTGATTGTTGTGGACTTCCATCCACTCGTAGCCCAAAGGCCGCCCCTGAGCTCCCAGCCCCATTCCTACCCTGAGCAGCACCTGATGGCCCTGAATGATTGACAAGTCAGAGAACAAGGAGAGTAAGGTGGGTTATGCAAAATTTCAATTGCTTAAAGGACTGGAGGGGCTGGTTGCTGGGGGCCGGGAGGGGATCAAGGTCAAGGAAATGAAAGAAAGAGGCTCCAACACGAGGGCACTGACCAGAAGACCGGCAGCTGAGAGTACAGCCTGGTGATCGCACATTTAGAGGTGAAGTGACACATAAGAGTAGAGGCCAATCCTGGAGCTTAACAACCAGAACACACTGTGTGGAGTGGAAGCTGCAAACCCAAAGCCAAGCCTTGCTAGGGACCTTCTGCTGGAATCTGTGTGTGCTGGATAGATCACTGTGAGGCTGGTCAGTAAGGGGCTGTCTCACCTTTCTCCTTTTGCTTGAAGGGCATTTTGCAAACAGTTGTAATGTCTTGATTCAGGGCAGCTCCACCTGCCTCACAGAGTCCTGTCTAGGTGGGCAGGGAGCTACAGACAGTGTAATGACAAAGAAGGCTTCTCTGGAGACTCTTGTGTATCATCAGATTCCCCCTGGGGTTGGCTGGGCCTCCAGAATGGTCAGCTTACCTCCCACACCTGACACGCTGGTCCCACTCAGATCATTTGGATGCGGTGTTGAAGGTGGATCATAGCCGATCATCAAGTCAATGGTGGCCTGGGTAGAAATAATGAATTGCAGACAGAATCGGTGCAGGGCATTGGAATGCTAACCAAATCAGCAGGATTGAAAGTTCTAGAAGGGGTGTGCAGGGGGATGGGAAAGTGAGAAGAGAAAGGGAAGGATGACATATGCTCCACTGTTTCTATCTTCCCACATGTCAGCCCAGGTGGAGTGGGAAAGCCTGGGAAAGGAGTTACCTGTCACAGGTTGCCAAGTGTACCGTAGCTAAAGGGCAACCTCATAAACTGGAGGAAAGTTGTGATGGACAAGCATGAACTTGTAATTGGCCTCCATCCTAGCCTGGAGTTGGCTTCCAATCACAGAATTCCAGTCACAGGGGCTCCTTTTAAATGATGATGTTATTTGTGTTTGCTCATTGACTTCTTTATTAATTGCTGAAATTTATTTTCACACATCTCTCTAAAAAAAACTTTGAGACTAACGAAAAATTATATAACAATGTGATTCATAAAATAGGATAAAAAAAAAGGGAATCAAGTCTAATTAAAGAGGAAATATATTCAAATCATGAAGTTCAAGATAATTACCTCTTGCATAAAACATGACCCCAAGGTGGCTAGGAGCCAAGGCAAGAAAAAAGAACTGAAAATGTTATGTAACTCTCATGATCAAAAGGAAGAAACATGGGAGTTCCTTATAGGAGATAAATTTCTCATATGGGCCATTATTTTAGGGCAGAGTTTCCCATACTTTTATATTTCATGAACCTACAAAATTTTTAAAAATTTGCTAGGGGTAGTCAACATTGGGATGAAAACACATGTCTACAACTACTATCTACCATAAAGAAATGAATTTTAACAGGAAAAATGAAGTACAAACCTCAAAATAAAGGGTTTTCTTTGCAAATAAGGAACACACACACACACACACACACACACACACACACACACAGGTTACTTCCACTTAAAATGGAGACAAAATATTTAGGACATATTTAGACTAAAAATTTCTTCATTATTTACCTGAAATTCAAATTTAAAAAGGCATCTCATACTTTCATTTCCTACTTTTGGCATGTCTGATAATTTTCTCTCTTTTTTTTCTCTCTCTCTCTCTGGTTTTTTCATCTGTCTGCTCATCAGTGAATACTCCCTTATGGATCAGCACATTCTGTGGCCAACTTAGAAACTATGATCTGGGAGACACTAAACAGGGTAATAAATGATGCCCCCAACAGCAGTTTTATGGCAAATAAAGAATCATAGGAGCAGCATCTTATGCTAAAGACCCAGGCCACAGTAGGAAGACCAAATACAGGAGCATTGAGGGGCTCAGTTGCTAAACTTAATTGGAGAATCAAACTTTTAAAACCTAGAAGAGTCCACGAATGTCTTAATCTATGGACCAGTGGATGCTTAATATCCTGAGGACTCCCAGAGCTGCTCCAGGGACCCCAAAGAGGGATAAGGGGTATGCCGGGGTTGGGCGTGCGGCAGGAGTTGAGTGCTTAATCTTCCTTACTTCAGTCAATCACCATAGTTCTACTGTTCCAGGGTTCTACATATGCTTTCTTCTATGCTTAAAAAATATATATATTACTGACTTGTACCATCTTTCCTAAGTATCATGTCCCTCAGTCAGGTTTTGGATAGGTAGATGATAACCGACACTCTGAATTTACGTTTTATGGTTAGAATCTTGATTCACAGGAAATCCATATGTTTTGGAGACTAGACCAGCAAAATTGACATTCCTAATGGACATTGAGAAACCTAACCTGTCTTCTTGCCTATAGGAAGGAATGGCCTCTTTTAGTATAAAATTTCCTCCTTTTGTCCAGGCTCCCAAGCAAAATGAACTGATTGTAAAATGAAGGTGTTAGAGGTTAATACTATAAGCATGGTAGCTTTATAAGCACTTGTTAGCAATCATATGAAATCTGAGAGCTTTGCTACTTGAGTCAATTTTCTCTTAAAGTGCACTCGAGAAAGAGAATTCTGGTCTCATATCAGACAATATCAATATGTACTTATTTAGAGAGGCTGTGATCAGAAAACATTCAGCCACTACATTATTCACAATGGCCAGGACATGGAAACAACCAAAGTGTCCTACAACAGATGATTGGATAAAGAAGCTGTGGTACATGTATATGATGGAATATTACTCAGCCACAAGAAAAGATGAAATACTGCCATTTGCAACAACAAGGATGGATCTTGAGATAATCATGCTAAGTGAAATAAGTCAGAAAAAGTTGAAAATCACATGATTTCACTCATTTGGAGATTTAAAACTGAAAGCAACAAACAAATAGGACAAACAGAGACTCATGGACTCTAACAGAAGATTGGAGGTTCCCAGAGGGAAGGAGGGGATGGAGAGGTAGCTAGGGGTAAAAGGGGTCAAATATTTGGTGACGGAAGGAAATCAAACTTTGGGCAGTGAACACACAATGCAATATATATATGACATACTATTGAATTGTAAGCTTGAAACTTATTTGATTTTATTAGCGTCACCCCCAATAATTTTTATTCAAAAAAGAAAACATTCAGCTGCTAATAAAATAATAAAAGTTATGCTATTAACATCTTGATATTCCAAGGTAACACTAATACCTTATCTTCTATATAATGTTTCAAAGAATACCTGATACACAGAGCTATGCTCTTACATGAATGTTAATACCCAAGTGAATACGCTCAGAGCTGCACCGAGAGAGGGACCCACTTACTTTATGGTATTCTGTCGTAGAAAATCAAGTTTATCTAATTTTCTAGTTCTGTGATTGAGAGTGTAAGATAAGGCCATATCATCTGCAAATGAACCAGTTTATCTCAAAACCAGTAGGAGAGTAAGATAAGGTTATATCATCTGCAAATGAGCCAGTTTATCTCAAAACACAGTGAGCTAGTTATAATTTCACTCTTTTCTCAATAAACTTTTGCTTAACCATCTCACTTTAAAGCCATTCATCAAGAGGGAAAACGCTTACCCCAGTCTCTTGCCCCCTTTCATTTAGCAGGGAGATCAGTTTGTACGGCAGTGATCTGCTCTGGTCACCGATCAGTTCCTTCAGGGATACAGTGGCCGTGCCAATTAATCTGCAGTGGAAAAGAGGAAGTGCACAGTAACCTAAGTAAGAGGCATGCTTCCATTTACTCATAGGCCCTCTTGATTCCCTTCTTATTCATCTGTTATCATTAAAATCACTCATAATGAGATGTGAGCCATTTTGCTCTCACCCTCGTAGGGTGCTTTGGCAGTCAACATTACATATTGGTCATCACTTCTCCATAAAGTAGTCATTTCAAGAGTCAAACTATGTCACCAATGAAATTTCAAGTCATAAATGAGATTGATAGATGAAAGGCAAAGACTGAATATAGTCCCCCAGAATCCAGAAAGAGAGAAAAGCAGGACAAAATTCAGACATTCCACTGTTTTGGAAGTTTAAAAGGACCCATAAAACATTGCCCACTGTAAATAGTTCCCCCAAGTAGACCTTAAAGGGTACATAGGTTGTTAGTTTACTGATGGGATCAACTTGCTACCCCATATACTCTGAAGAAGCATTTAAAAGTAGGATGTGTGCACTTCTCTTTCCTCCTGGACCGAAAGATTATATTCAGCCTCTACCACTTACCCATCTACCTCTGAGTGCAGTTAACACTGATACAGAGGGTCACAAGTGTCTCTGCTCACTGAGAGACGCTCCCTAATGGCAGGAATTTTTGCCTCCTTTGTTCACTACTCTAACCCCAGTGCCTGGAACGTGGTATGTTTCTTAATAGATATTTACTGAATGAAGGAAAGAATAAATCAGTCTACATATATTAAGAATAAAACCCAAAACGTTTTATGTAGTTAGGGCAAATGATCAAAAAATTTATAGAACACACATCCCCAGGGAGTTAGTCAACACACTATTGTAACACACAACATGGCATAAGAATGGGTGAATTGAAGAACTTCCTTTTGTAAAATGCAATCAAAAAGCAAAGAGAGCCCAGGGATGTGTTCTCAGTATGGAAACTGAAAAAGGAAAAGAGAAATAGTGAGCTTTTTAAAATGTTATTTGTTTATACCTTGCCTACATTTGCAGCTTCGTATACTAAGAAATAGCATATATGATAGTATGGAATATCGTTAGCATGAAAATACAAACTAAGTATCAAATCTTCAACGTGATAGAAGAGATTCCTAGAAGAAACCATAGTTGAGCATAAAAGAAAACTTTGGAAAAATAATAATCAGGAAATTTCATCTTATGGAGACATTCATTTTATTTTAAAATGTAGTACATTTTTTAAAAAAAATCAGGAAGTGAAAGTTGATGTCAACCTCGGGCACATCATTTTTGAATTGACTTATATCCATATTCTCCTCCCCTACTCAGACTTCAGAAATAGGACTAGATTGTAGATCTGGAGCCTGGCACCCAAACACATACATCCAGTGTCACTTGGCGATATTAACAATGTTACTGAATGTTATATTGTACAAGACCAGAACATTGTGATGGCACCCTATTTCACCAGGTTACCCAGTGATGCGAGCCATTTGCACTTGGTTTCTTGGAAGAGTACACCTTTTTGGGAAGAACTCCAGACAATACACTCAACAACCATGATGAATTCTAATCTCTTCTAATATCACAAGGAGAGTCAATTACTGGGAATGGGAAAGAAAAAGTCTGCCTCCAGGGGGATGGGTGAACTTTTCAGCCCTTTTAAGTCAATACAGAAACCGGGTCTCTCAGTCAACGCTGAGACTTGATAGGACCTTTACAGAGCAATTTTCCAGAGGAGTATGTTTACTCACTTTGCTTGTTAGATTTTTTTTTTACATGAATATGTTTACTCCTCATTTGAATTTTTATTCCCCTGACAAATAGAAGACAAGAGTCTATACATGACTCTGTTTCCACCAGATGCAGCAAGTAAATCTCCCACACAAGGTAAGAGCACCTGGCAAAATCACTTCCATGTCTCTCTCAGCTTCCCGCAGTGTGAGCCTGAGGAAAATTTCTTTCTGAGTTTTAAAAATAGGACAGTGAGCCAAGGGTTTGTCTATTTGAGTTTTTACGAAGAACAAAATGTGAAAACTACAGGTTTCAAAGTCTTCTGACTGGCATCAAATGTCTAAATGAAGTCCTCGCCTTGAAAGATGTGGAAACACACTGGATTTTATTTCTCATATTTCCATGACTCATAATCTAACTTTATGATTAAAATGATGATGTTGCATGTTTAAACAAGTACTGATTTGCTTTTGTTAAAGTCAAGATGAATCTCTACCAGCAATAAGTAATTCTTGGAACAAAATAAAAAATGCCGCATGCTGGGACAATGTGAGTGGGAAGAAGGCTCGCCTGGGGTTGGACCAGCATTTATCAACCTCAGTTCTACTGACATTTGATCCTCAACCTCTACCCACTAGATCCCTACACATTGCCAATTGTCCCCTGGTCAGCAAAATCGCCCCAAGTTGAGAACCACTGGGTTAGATGATTCCTGTTCTAGCCCTAATTCCATGTCCCAACTTCCTTCGAGGCTTTGGCTAAATCACCCAACTCTCTGAGCCCACTTCATTATCTGTGAATGAGAGGATTGAAATAAATAATCACTTTTTAATAATCAGACCCTTTTCAGCTCTAAAAGTCTGCTACTAGGCTTATATATGTGATGTTCTCTACATATATCTATGTCGAAAACTATTTCATATTAAATATTTCTTTTCTCTTAAAGTCCTTCTTCATTAATTTAGGGGAGAAATATCCTAGAATATGTCCATGATGAACAATCCAGAATACTAGGCAATTTCTACCTTCAGAGTTTACTTAGCCTATAATGTGAGTCAAATTTAAATTCGTACAGGGTGTCAAGAGGAAAGGTTAGGCGAATAACAGAAATGTGAAACACAGTGAGTGCCATGTAAGACGATAGGGAGTGGTGGGACTTGTGGCTAACTGGAGAGAACAGGCTTGCCTGAAACACAAAGGCCATCTACTGGCCTTTCATGGCCCTGAGTGGTTTTACAGTTCCATTCTGACTCAAGCAATATATGCTGCTCTCCTTTCCTTATAAGAGGATGTGAGAGGGTGGTAACAGATAACTGACTGGGAATGGAATAAAATAAATGAAGCCAATTATAAAGTCTAATCTCAATTCCTTCTTTCAGAAACTTTTAGTCCCATTTCCTAAGCTTCACTTTTTTATCATAAAATCCTGATGTTTTTGTGTGTGAGGAAGTGAGAGTCATATACAATAAACTTGAATTTCTTCTTTCTGAAGTAAAGATAATATGTTTAAATGAAAGCCTGGAAAGACTTTTAATCCTCCAAATATTTTTAACAGCTGGGTTGAGCTGAAGAAAAATGTAAACAGTTACAACTTCTAAGAGCTTTTACTGTAAGTTGAAGAAAATACCCCCTATGGGGAAGTCTGTGCTCTGTCAGACTCTGAGGCACGCCCAGCCTGGCCTGGCCTATTTTCTGTGATGTTGCCTAGATACAAAATACTCTGAGTCTGGGGAATGATGACTTGGCCTCTTACACAGGGGATAAGAACAGTTCAGTCAGACCACAAGCCAATTTCCTTTAAAGGAGGTGACCCTAACCCAAGAATCCTTTTCCTTTCATATTACTAATACTATAAATATGTTAAAATGTTTCAGTGTGACAGTAATGGGGAGACTTTGCCTTGTATTTTCATGGAAAAATAAGAGTCTCCCCATGGACTCCACCCACCACTAAAACAGATGGACTACATCTCAAAAGGAAACTTTATAGTGAAAGAATCTCAAGGATCTTTGGCTCTCCAGCTTTACATGTGGAATTAATGAAATGCAGATGTATTCTGACGTGAAGAAAAGGCCAGTTCTGCCCCTGTTGCTTTCAGTCCACGAATGTCCCTACAGTTGTGAGTTGGGTCTCTATGTGACAGCAAACTAATTCTAAGCGGTAGGAGCAACTACTTGAAAATAAGCCATTACTATTGTGGGGAAGAAAAGAGTTTAGCTATAAACTAGTCAGCTTAGCCATCCAAGTGTTGGTTAAGAACTTCTTCAACTGTTCCCTTCTTGTTAAAACTGGCAGAATCTAAAGTGTTTGAAAAAGAGCATTAGCGTGGAAGCAAATGTTAACAGCTGCATGCCACTGTGATGAGTAAGGGCTTTGCTGGCTAAAGTCTTAAACATTGGAGGGTAAGGATATGGAGTAGTTATATGCCACAGGACACAGCCCACATGGAGGAGGGTTTACTGGGAACGGCCTCCATGGAAGAAAGGAAAACTATGTTGGAGGCTGGAAAGTAATCACATGTTGCACTGTTTCAACCCCTAGAGACGTCTCAACTTCCCAACCTCTGAAGAAGAATAACAGTCCCCAACTGGGCTGGGGACAAATACTTCTCCAAGCTGTTCCCAGGTCCCCTGTCAAAACAAAACAGAAAGAACTACGACCTGCCTACCCTTTGAAGCACTGGGCTCTCAGCCAGCTGAGCCTTGTCTTTTTGACCAGACCTGTGTTCCGGGCTGGGCCCCGTCACCCTTCTCCACACTCTCCCCCTCCCCTGGGTTAGTTTCGGTTAAGTTCCTCAGGCCCCGAGGCAGAAAGTGGGAGAGGCAAGCATGCACCTTGTTTTCAACCAGATAGGTGTGTTGTGGGAGAGAAGGGAACTTTCCTCTACCCTCAGGTTTCTTCCGGCTGGCCTAATAATTAAATCTGCGTGAGAGAGATCAGCAAGAGAAAATAACCAAATTTAATACATATGCACACATGGGAACCCCACACACATAAGGGAGTCAGAGACCCCACATACATGAGAGGTTAAGAAACAGAAAGCTAAAAATGAAGTACGTATGACATTCTCAACTAAGAATTACCTTGGGGCCTCCGACAGGGGAAAGGTCACTGCAGGGGCGAAAGAAGAGCAGATGTTCAGCAAGTAGTAGTTTGCTCTGCCACATGCATAGGTGAGACAAGGTTACCTCTGATAATCTCTTATTATGGTCAAGGCCTCTCAAATTCTTCTAGGTATTTAAGGGGGCGTGGTGGTGGTGGGGAGATGCAGAAGTTCCTCCTAAGCCTGCAAGGTCTCAGTTGCCTTCAGCTCAAAATAATCCACATACCTCAGAGGCACATCTTGTGGTGATGTGTCTAAACCTGCACAATGTGAAGGGGTTCAGAACAGGCCTCCGCAAAATGTGCCACTTTGGCACACGAATTATTTTGAGCTGAAGGCCATGAAGACCCTGAGAGCTCATGAGAATGTTTTACCTCTCCCTTAAATAATTTAAATTAGGGGTCTTGTGCATACTAAGAGTTGTCAATAGAAATAACGTTTTATAACCTATGTATAGGGTAGAGCAAACTTCTAATTAGTGAACATCTGCTTTTCTTATCATTCTTTAATGACCTTCTTCCCTTCTGAAGCCCCAAAGCATTGTACCTCATCCTTAATGCAAAATGTCATATATACCTCATTTCCCCTTTTCTGTCTCTGAACTACCATGTATGTGGGATTCCCGTAAATACATAGATAATTAAATTTGGTTATTCTCTCTTGCTAATCTGTCTCATATCAATTTAATTATTAGACTAGCTGGGAGAACCTAGAAGTGTAGAGCAAAGTTTCTTTCACCTCATAGGTGGGAGAGACAGAGGCAGCCATGGCAGCAAATCCTATTACAGGAAGTCCTTGGTAAGCAAAACCTCCTCAAAGTGTAATTCTCAGGTTTCCCATCCACTTCGCCAGTGGGAAACCCCCCTGAGTCTCCTACCAGCCCACCCTCAACCTCTGGATTAGTCCATAAGCCATTCCTCAGAATGCGGTTCCCCGACTTCCCTGTAGCAGAATCTCTGGGGTGATTACAGATTCCTAGAACTCTGAGTCACACTTTTTTTTTTTTAGTTAATTCTTATACCCAGGAAGTTTGAGAAACAATGGTTTCAATGGGGCAGGGAAAGGTGGAGAGGTAGATGGAGGGCTGGGGGTTGGGAAGACAGCTGGCAAAGCCAGATCTGGGGAGAAGAGGATGTGTGTGGTTTTTCAAAAATACACTCAATATAATAATATAGGTTAATATTTGAAAAATGGCTATAGAAATCCAATTATTTAATATAATGAAGTAGTAAGCAAAGCTATTAAGATCTATTCGGCAGGCCTCATCATGTGCACCCTTCCCATGGCTTCCCCTCCTTACTCAGGATCTTCAGAGAGTTCTGAGGCCTTTGTCTTATTCATTGAAAGGGAGCAAGAGTCTTAGAAAGATAGAAATGCTAGTCCACACAGTGGTTCCCAAACCCAGCTATGTACAGCCCCCCAGGGTGGGGCTGGGCCCTGTGCTTTTAGCAAACTCCATTCCTAGGGTCTGGAATCACCAACCTAGCCTGGAGGCTGTGGCAAGATTTGCAGGATTCAGGGTCAGCAACAACTCCCTTTTTGCCAGGCCTTCCCTAGTCTGCCACCCCTGCTGAAAATGGTGTCACTTTAACAAGAGAAGGAGCTAAGGGAAAGCCCAGGCCTCTGCATCAAAGCTTTCCTGGTCACTGAGGCATTGAGGCACCGAGGCCACACTCAGTTACTTTGTGGCTACAGAGGGGCACGTTAACTAGCCTAATGTCTCTCATGTAGGAGATGCTCAATAATTATTCACTGAATAAATGACTGTGACCTGCTATTTTGCCATTTGCACCTGACCAATTCTCCTGTTCATTTAGTCCTCAAAGATGCGAATCTGTGCTTGCCTGCTCAGGCAGTTTAGCAGAGCTCCTAGGCTCTGTCTCTGTTTAATCCTCCATCCATTAAAATCAAGGTAGCAGCTTTCATCCGTCCATCTGTCTGTCCGTCGGTCCGTCCATCCATCCATCCACCCAGCACTTAGACCTTATGAGGTAAAGAGGACAGCATCACATAGTGATTAAGAACATGAAGCTAAGCAGAGCTGACTAATTTGTACTCATCCTTGTACTACAAGTTCTGTACAGGTTGTCTAAGTTCTCCGAGCCTCAGTTTCCTCATCTGTAAAATGGGCATAATGAAAGCTCCTACCTAATAGTGTTGTTGTGGGGACAAAAAAGCGGCCTCATAGCTCAGGGAGGCCTGCATGGCAGGCCTTACGATCTCAGAGACAGACAGTAGGATGGTCTGAACATGAAAGTTCCTAACTAAAATCGAGCCATGGAAGGTGATCAAATCCAAGGCCTGTAGCTTACTTGACAAAGGTCAATCTTCACCTTAAGTGACCCTGTTTATGGTCTGTTTACATCTAAGATAGCATTCCTTTGAAATGTCAGAGTAATCTCCTTTCCCAGACCCTCCCCCACTCCACAGGACTTCTTCACCAGAGCAGGAGACCACAGAATCCTTCACTGTTATCTTGTTGCCCTCATACCATCTCTAGGTGCTGTTAATGTTAATTATTAACTGTAATCACCGAAGTAAAAGAAGTATGTGTCTCTCTCTTTCATTTTTATCCCATCCCAGAGATTTCCCTACTTTGCTTTCTCCTGCCCCCTTAATCTACCACCTGTGGATTTCATAGAACCCTCCGTAAGTCTCCTCTTTTTATCTACTGTATAAAATAAGCTGCAAAACTGCCATTCTCTGGAGCATTTTCTCAATCTGTTGAGATTTTGCTTCCCAGCAATTGTCATCGGTTTGGCTCAAATAAACTCATAAAAAGTCTCTAGAGGTTTGGACATTTCTTACATCAACAGTTGTAAGGATTAAAAAGATGATGTGGTGAATGCTTAGCAGTCACTTTTTGTTATTATTTCAGACACTTCTCTAGAAAAAGGGATCTAAAGAAAGCATGTGAGTGTAGGCCAGTACCTACAGGAAAAGCTGGTCTGAATTCATGCACAGCCTAAATCACAGGAAGGTGGCTTTACCTCTGCAGGGTCTGGGTAGGTGAGCGTGGATAAAGAGATAAGAACCCATTGTAACTGGCCACATCCACTTCTATACAACCACTGTGTGAAGTTCTTCAAACCAGTACTTTCTCTTTCTCTATATATCATATAGCTCCTTTCCCACCTTCAGTGCTATATATACCATGAATCTGTTTGGAAATAAAGTTTATTTTCAGGGTTAGACCAGAAGTAAACTTCAAGCTGTAGTTGAATTCTAATAAAATCCAATTTAGTGGAATCTGAAGAGGTTTTTAAAGCCACATGTCTCATGTTTCATTAAAAACAGACCTCAAAACAACTTCTTACGCAAAAACCCTATCTAAAGCAGCATGCGTGCACACACACACACACACACACACGCACACCCCTCACTGTCATTTTCCTCCATTTTCACTGATTTATTTTTCTCCATCATACTTATTGCCATCTGATATACTACAAGTGGATTTATTTGTTTATTATCTGTTCTCTCCACTTAGATGTAAGCCCCATGAAAGGCATGGAAGGAGTACCCCCAGTACCTAAAGCAGTAGTTGATACATATTAGTAAATATTTGTCGAATGAATAAATTAATTGATATATCATTGAAGATCGTCTAATGATCTTACAAATGATTTACAGGTTACGAATCTTTCTCTCCTAAGAGATGGTCCTCTAAGTGCCATTAGAAGATAATTACAGCTCTTGTCATAAAATGCTTTTCTCTTTGTTCTCTGGGTGACTTTCTCTAGGGCTGTGGCCCACCTTTACTTAAGAGATATTAACAGACCGCCAGCAGGACTGCCTCAACTACTTAACTGGCCTCCCCAAACAGTAGGCTTTAGCCTCTCTAGCAGGGGACAGCCAGCCAAAACCAGTTTTGATGTTTTCATAGCTTTGCCACTCTATTGAAAATATGGAACTAAAAAGAACTCACAACTCAGAATCCTGTTCCACAGTGACATCTGCTTCTAGTTTAGATTTTCGCACAGCTTGAGAAGCTACCCCAGTTAGAAAACCTGTCTCAACTGTGGGCTGTCCATCCCTCTTCACCAACCACACCAGGAGAAGAAAAGGTCATGGGGACCACCTAAGCAAACCCCACTCCTATGTTTACATGTGGCAATGTCAGGAGTGAGTCTCATTGCTCAGAGAGATGAAAGCACTAAATGCTTGAAGATAAGGTCTTTTGTGTACATACCAGGAAATGAAAATTTCTCATAAGTGATACCACACTGTCTCACCAAATTGATTTCATTCCAAATCATGGTCTTTCTGTTTTCTCAAATAAATAAATAAAACTTTTGCCCATGGAATTAGTATTTTTACAACACAAACTTGTTCTTTTTCTTTTTCTAATTCTAATTCTATAGCTCTCAGTAAGTGTGTGTGTGTGTGTGTGTGTGTGTGTGTATGTAAAATCTGGGATCTGTGTAAGAGGATTTTAACATTATTAGGTTAAATCCATGTGCTTCCACTTAAAGAGCTGGGTGACTTGAAGCAATTTGGTGAACCTCTCTGAGCCATATTTTTCTTATCTGTAAATTGGAGATAAGTCTGTCTCAGAGTCATTATAAGGATTAAATGCAATTACATATATAACAGCTTTAACACAATACCTGGCACATGGTAAACCCACAATAGGTAGTAGCTATTATTCCTCAAGAAATTGAAGTAATTTTTTCCTTAATTATATTAAATCTGCCCTTATGTCTACTATTTATTGAGCAAGTATTACAACCCTCATTATAACGTTGAAGAGACTTGCCAAGAGTTACCCAACTGGTAAGAGCCAAAACTCAAACTCATCTCATGATCCTACAGCTGACCATGTGCCCTCATCTCCTCTTATGTAAGAGCTTGGGTAAATTTCCTCCTGGGTATATTGTCAGGACATAGGCAACTCTTCCTTACTTACACTTCAGCAAAACAGATGCCTGGCTCAGTGATTTACACTCAGATGATGTTTCTATCTTTGCTCTGCATTTGTGTGGGGGTATTATCTGATGGTGGTTTCGAATGCACAAGTACACACATACGGAGGGGGTAATAAGAGTACTAGAAATGCAAAAGCTTAGAGAGAAAATTATGGTCATTTTGTCTCAGACATTGTAATTTGCATCTCTAGATCAATTTGGATCTTTTTTATGTCTTCCATGTCTCTGTTTAATGTGCTCAAGCATTCCTCTACCTTCCTGAACCCATGGAATATAATTATACTTGTTTCATTGTCCATGTCTACTAATAATATCCTCTATTAATAATACATTTGTTTATTTTCCTCTGAGAGTAAGTATTCTTAATTTGTTTCAAATTAAAAAGAAAAATTACTTCCAGTGTAGCCAAAAGATAATCACTCCACCTACATTTTGGTTCCTGCAGGTGGTCCAAAGTTTTCAGTTTAATATAAAAATCAAGAGTACAGGCCTGGATATAAATGCTGACTGTGACACATACCTGCTGTGTGACCTTGAGCAGATTACTAAACCTCTCAGAGGAAAACAAGACCTGCCTCATAAGGTGTCTATGAGGATTAAGTGGGATAGTGTATTCAAAGGGCTTGCCATAGCCCTTGGCACCCTCTATGTCATCATTAGTGATAGATATATTGTTTGTCTGCAAAGAGAACCCTCATTCTTCAGCCACTAGGAAAATTCTTCCATTTTGACATTTCAGCTAAAAATATCATTTCATGTTCATAATGTAGCCAAGAGGCTCCTCCGGCTCTTCTCTCATCGTTACGCAGTCTGAATGGCTGGTTGGATGACGGTAAAGTGAGGAAAAGCAGATCTGCACTGAATGCCCAGCCCATTCCCAGTGCCTGCAGAGGGAGGCTGCTGATGCACTGGCCCTGTGCTTGCTTGGATTGGCCCAGGGCAGTCGCTGCGGGTGTGGTCATGGACACACAGTCAAACCCAGGCAGCCTGGCCCTGTTTCCTTAGAGGCCCTGGAGCAGCAGACAGGAGAGCTGTATTTGCACAGCCACTCTCCATGGCGACAGGAAAGTCAACAGGCAAGACATTTCTTAAGCTGAGAGAAAAATCCTCTGCCCTTATCCTGCACTTCTAGGTGAGGAAAACGCTCTGACACTGAGCCCTGTGCAGATCCTCGAAGGCCAGATCTTTAGTAGAAAAGCCAACAAGAAAATACACAAATATTTTGGACAGTCATACAGCTAATTCTCAGATGGATTTAATGTTGTTGTTGTTGTTATTGTTTCCCTACAGTGTACAGTTAATTTGACCAAGGTCTATGCATTGCTTAGGTGTTTAAAACAAGGCCAAAGGTCATAACTCCCAGCTGAGGGGGAAGAAGCACCACAGCTTAGGGACAGTAAGAGCACAGGTGACAAGGGGGCATTATCCTCACACACCGTTCATCCAAAGCACACTCAGGTTTGCCTTTCGCTGGAGGACCATAAACAACTGTGCAGGGAAATTTGCAAGACAGAGCTCTCCCAATTAAAAAGACCAGAGACCTCCCCCAGCGATCCTGCCACAGGGCCTAAAATTCTCATTTTGTCCACTCCTTCAGATAAGTCACCAGTGGCTGCAGTCCCAACGTCAATGTTCCTGGGAAGTTAACACAGTAAATTACGAGCACTTGTCATACCATCACTTGGATCAGCTTCTCAAAAACTCCTTTCAATCAAAGGCACCTTGAAGGACTGAGACGCAGGACAGACAAGTTTTGCTGGGGAAAGGAATTGTCAGATGGTGCAAATATGGCTCAAAGGGCAGGCTCAGGTGGGTACTCTGGTGGTAGCCCAGGAACATACACACACATAAGGATACTGGGTGCCTGGGAGAAGTCAGGGGAAGGAAGACCTCCCACAGAGAGGGGAGGGTAAGGTTGAAAGCATAATGAAAAACCAGCTTTATGTTTTGCCTAGAATTTTCTGTGAGGCCTAAAAATTCCCCTGTCACAATAATGCCATAGTAACGGCCGCTTGTTTCGTCTTTCTGCTCACCAGACACCATAACACCAAGTGCAACATATTTCACCAAGTGCAACATATTTCAGCAAGATGCATAGAAGGACCCTCTTATAACAGGACCCATTGTATCTTTTTTTTTTTTTAATTGCAAAGAAAACTGTTCAGGGCCAGATAGATTGCATATCAATTATATCCAGAAATGCATGCCAAACACCCAAAATAAATGCCAAGGTGAGTCTTAGGGTAGAGATTTGTCCTCTCCTCATTGTATTTTCGACTGATGTAAAATAAATATATAACAGTCTCCCAGTATTGTCTTCCCTGTTTCCTAACTGATCTCCACTTCCAGTCTCCACACAGAAAGCCTGAGCAGTCCTTTAAAAATATAAGTCAGGTTGTATTCAAAAACCTTTAATGGATTTCTGTTCTACTAGGAATGAAATCAAAAGCTCATGTTCTGGCTCACAAAGCCATGAGTGCTGTGGCTCTGCTGATCTCATCTTCTTCCTCCATTCCAGCCCCTCCTGCTTTCTGTGTTCCAGCCTGACTGGCCTCCTCAGTATTTCTCCAACATCCCAAGTACACTCCTGCCTCAGGGCCTTTGCACTTGCTATGCTCTTGGCCTGAGATATTCTCTCCTTATCCTCCCTCCCCAGATAAGCTGCATGGTTCATTCCTTCACTTTATTTAGGCCTCTGCTCAACTATCACCTTACCACTACCATATATAAAACTTCCCTCCATGCTCAATAACTACCTTTAACTCTGCTTTATTTTTCTTCATGGGCAGTAATAGCTTCCTCCTTAGCTGACAGCACTTCATAGTACCTGATCCATTATATATTACTTCATGTATTTGTTTGTTTCTGACTCTCTCTCAAGAATGGAGCCTTCGGCAAAGCAAAGACTTTGTGTGAAATGTAGATGAGAGCTCCGAGGTGCCAGCCTGCCAGGCTCTGCTGCCACCTTAAAATAGATGAAGCACAAAGTGATAAAGGCCAGTGGCTATGCCATCAGTAGGAAACACATGGCACAAACAAAAGACAGAAAGAAAAAGTAAGATTTGGCAATAGGCTAGATAGGATATAAAAGGGAGAGACAGAGAGACCTGAGGTTTTTGAGTTCAGGGATCTGGAACTGTGCTATCCAATATGGTGATGACCACCAGCCACGTGTGGCTAGGGAACATTTGAAATGTGGCTAACTTGGATTGAGATGTGCTGTTCCTGTGAAATACACATCGGATTTCAAAGACTTAGTAAGAAAAAAAGGCATATACCATGTCTCAATGATTTTTAAAATGTTGATTACATAACGAAATATGTTGGATATACTGAGTTAAATAAAATGTATTATTAAAATTAATTTCATCTGTTTCTTTTTATTTCTTTAAGTGGCTTACTAGAAATTTAAATTACATATACAGCCTGTACCATATTTCTGTTAAAGAGGGCTGGTCTAGAACATAAACTGCTGTACCATTTGTAAAAAAAAAAAAGCAAAGAAGAGAAGGACTATTATTCATAACATATAGGAGGCTATGATGAGGCTTGACCATCTATTTCCCCAGAACTTGGAAATACGGGAAATAAATCTGTCCTCTGGGAGCTGGGGTAGGGGATAGGTAATCACATAATTGGTTCAAAACTGAGATATGCTACATAACCTTAAAAAGCTAGAATGGTTTTCAGTCTAAGAGAGTGGGACTCAAACCTGCTAGTATGTACTTATATAGCTTAAGAAAAAAATGCATCAGTCACAAGGTGCATTGGTCAGCTATGGAACATAGAAAAAGGATCTCATCTAAGGTGAACACGGTCAGTACCTATCAGAGCACTGCCAAGACGGTAGATGTCTGTCCAGGCTCTCTTGGTCTGACGCCATTAAGCAGAAGACCCTAGTGACTAGGGTAACATATAATTTACTGGCCAAACCAAGCCACTGTTGACAGCAAAAGGGGCATTATCAATCATTGTGCCGGGACAATGAACTAGAACCGCCCCAAGAAGTCTGGGCCTATGGTCACCACATCTCAACTCATTCATTCTAATGTATTGTTCTCATTGCAGCCTTCTGATTATACCAAATGTGCCCGAGGCTAAGGCGCACATTTTAAAATATACTAACATTATTAAAAACTAGGATGCTTCTTACAAGTGACGTGAGCATTTAATGTCAGGCTTCCCTCCACCTCATCCCCTCCCCCCAAAAAAACTCTGTTATTAATTTAATAGTACATTTTATGATCAATGAAATTGTACAGTCAAAGATACAGAGTAATTTGGCTTCCCATGTGGTATGACATGAAGGAGAATTCACTGATCAAAGCATAAGAATGCCCTCCCCTCATGTATTTACTCCCATTAAAAAAATAACAAACTATTTTTAACCATTGGTTTCTCGTAATGTAGGTTAGTTTGAATTGGTAATCTAAGATTGGGTTCTGAGTTTATAAGGCCCAAGTCCAGATCAAAGATTGGGGTCAATTTACTGAGGTCATTCTTGTCCCTTGGAGACCTGTTTGGCAAGTCCCCCAACTTTAGCTAGGGGTCAACTCTGGGTACCACCAGGGGCAGCATCACAACCCTCCCCCTACCATTGAAAACTGGCAGTAAGACAAGGAATCTGGTTTAGATTTGTTGGATTAAAAGGCAAATAAAATATCAAAATGCAAGTGGGTCCTTGAATGAGATGTGTGTGAGTCACACGTAAGCGGAAGAAGAAATGATTTTGCTTGTGTCCAATATAACTACAGTTCAGATAAACCACCAGAGGTAGGAAATGACTATATGCAATGAACAATGAAGTTTCAGAAGTGTAAATAGGTTCACCCTATGTGCCAAATTGGATAGACTAGTGGCAGCTTAGTGTTTATAGCCTCTTAGGGATACTGAAGTTTGGGAAAAAGAACTGTGATTGATTAACCACATCTGATATTGGCTAAGAAGGAAGGGGTGTAGGAATTAAAATACGATTATATTGGAAGTATTATAAAATGTTATTAAAGATGTGTTCCTACAACAAAATAAACAATACTAAGATAATATGTAAAATGAGAAAAACAGTTGAAATTAACTTACTTATTTTGTCCAATTGTTTCAAAATCTTTCACGACAATTCCAAGGGAAGATGAAAAGTCCAGTGGTACACCCCTCAAGTCAAACTCCAAAATCTGTCCACAGAAAGGTTACGAAACAAAAATGCTGTTAAAAAGATCAGGGGAATATAATAAGATGTATCCATAGTAAACACTGGGTCATTATCTTCACCAATGACGATCTTTTGAATTACTCAATTATATAGTTAGAAGAAAGTGACTAAATTCTAAATTAAATCCTAAATCTGGAGGCTGCTGAGGGTGTGGGAATACAAACCAGACTTAGCCTCAGAGGACCTGGAGGCAACTCCTGGCTTCCCATTTACTAGGCACTGTTGCTTTGGACAAGTCACTAAACCACTATCTCACAGTCAGAAAACTGAGTGAATGCCTGCTACAACTGTTGCAAGAATAAAATAAATGTAATCGTGAAAATGTTTTCTTCAATGGCTATTTTTAAATTACTTACTCTTCCTAAACATATTATCAGAGAGATGAATAACCTAAGAAAACATTTTCTAAAATGCATCTACCCCTTATTTGAAGTTCTGTTGTCAGTGCTATAATCAGATGAGACCTTCGTCTTAATGCAACAAATCGCTGTCTAATGACAAATGTAAAAAAATCAACATAGCACCACTGTTGCCTGCAATTGATTATGTAATAAGTGAATTAAATAAACCCTTGTACTGGGTTTGGAATGGGTAGAGAATATGTCCTATAGCTCATTAGAATATACCCAGTAATCTCAGTGGATTTGGGGTTGGTATTTCATTTGGGTGAGGTTTCAGTTGTAAACGGTAATCAGAAAGTTTACTTGATAAATACATTTGCAATATGTGGGAAAAAATGTGTTGGGAAAACAATGGGGTGAGATGGATGATGCCCTGCAGAGAACATGCCTGCTCACGTGATCATATACCTCTCTGCCATTGGCCACGTAAGTTGATATCATATATAAAGTGGCATGTTAGGATTACTCAAAACCTGAAGAACTAAATGCACACATATATCTACTTTTATTTATTCTCGGAGCTCTGTGTGAGGGCTTTCCAGAAAGACATTAAGAAGCTTTTTGTCTTCACCTCATTCAATGAGAAGGTATAGTCTTTATCTTATAGCAGTGGTGCCCAACCTTTTTGTCACCAGGACCAGTGCTTCCATGAGAATTTAATGCCTGGTGATCTGAGATGGAGATGAGGTGGTGATGCTAGCGCTGGGTAGCGGCTGCTTCACTTCCTCGCCCACCACTCACCTGCTGTGCGGCTGGTTCCTAATAGGCCATGGACCAACGGGTACCGGTCTGTGGCCCAGGAATTGGGGACCTCTATCTTATAGAAATACTGAAAATATAGAAGAAGTCTTCATAGCCTCTCGATTTAGTGAAAATATCAAAGACATTTATCACTACATTTATCTAGGATGTGACCATGACCAGCCTTTGGAAAAAACAATAAGGCTGATGATCAACTTTTCAAAAATTAGTCAGCATAGGAAAATCCTACTCAGTGGAAAGAATTAAAATTTTCACATATCTGTAAATACAGATGTTAAACACTGGGAGGAAAGCAAATAAATTTTATCCCTTCAACACAATATTACAAATACTTTTGAATGGAACGATATGGGCGTATGCTCTGGATATAATAGTAAAAAAAATGCAAAAGAAATTATACTTGCTATATGATGCTAATATGCTAATTTTAAGACATTTTATTAAATGTATTTACTCAATAAACATGTATTGATATATCTCAGATGTTAACAGTAGTTGCTTCTGGATAGTAGAACCAAAGGTAATTTTTTATGCTGGTCTGAAGTTTTCAAAATTTCTATGTTAAATATATATTATTTTATCAACATAAAAACAGTAAAAGTCTTGAATCAGACAGACGCACAAATTATCATGTGATACACACATGAAGATATGTTTTCAATTATGGAGCTTTCCCTCTGGGTGATCTAATTCCACCCCTTGCCAGACAGATGTGCCCCCATATGCAACATAACCAGACCAAGGTTACACAGCAAGCTCAAGACTGCTCCCGGCTAGAACCCAACTCTCCTCACTCTTGTTCAGATTCCACTCACCATACCTCTACAGTAAGATATCACTGTGTTACATCTCTTCGAATGGCTCTGCTGTCTCCATGGCTACAAGGGGAAGTAGGGGTGGGGGAATGGGGGCGAAATGCATAGATTCTCCTCTCAAAGAGAAGAAGTAACCTCTGACCAAAGATGGGACAATCAGATATAGCTTATCCAGTGAAACAAAGTTGAAAAAACAATGAAGTCACCTCATTCCAAACAGGGTTGAGTTCATTATCAACTTTCTTTGTTTTCTTTTTCTCATCTGCAAATAAAAAATAAGAGATATCAATCCATTAGAAATATTTGTAGAATATGTACCGTTCATTTGTTCATTCAAAGAATACCTCCCTGAGGGCCAGTGATGTGCCTGCATCTTCCCATTAATCTGCCTAGGATGGAGGCTACCTGAATGAAATCTTTTCTAAAGGGAGCAATGCTTTTTTTTTTTTGGCCTAAAATGTTTTTACCATCACCAGGTCTAAAGAAGTTAAGGGATGGGGGACTCAAAATCATGGAAATGCCATGATCCTCTGCTTCTCCTTCACCAACTCCTGCAGACCAAGGCTACCAGGGCCTCTGCATCTCTAGCTTTTTGCAGAAAGAAGCCAATGAAGCTAACCTTTGCCGTGCAGGTGTCCCAATTTTATACATGAAGACACTGAGACTCAAAGGAAGTAAGAAATGTATCTTGGCTCATATGCGGTAGTGATGGCCTGATACAACCTGGCATTTCAGCTCTGAAGCCCATGCTACCTCTGTGTGTGATAAAACCCCAATACAGCTTAAGGATTAAGCTGGACTCCCTTCCATGGTCCTTGGCACAAGGTAATTTGTAGATAAACACTTTCTAGGACCCACAGAAAAATTGAGGGTTTCCTTTACTCCTAGCCCACATTTTTTGAAGACACAACGTCTTCTTTCTCTGTGTTGGAGACTGGACAGCACACCTACCTGGATGAGTAAATGTTAATCCATTTGCTGTTTAAATTTCCTTAGAGCAAAGTCCAAAGAGCAGAGGCTTCTACTAAGTCCCTAAGTCTCCAGATCCTCACCAAAATGAAAGCTAATGTTTGAATACAAAATGCTTTGTAAGCATTAGCTCTTCTGTTTTCAGGGGAAAAAAAATTTCCTCCTGTGTGTCTCTTTCACTATCACACAGAAGGTTCAAAACACTTCTGACACAAGATGTATGGGGGATGGATGTTCTCCTGCCAAGCAATTTTCTGCAATACCATATGGGTATTCTATAATTTAACTCGATTCTGACACTAACTACTTGGAGTTAGCCTAAAATCTCACAGGTTAAGGGGCCAGTCCCACAAGACTGCCCACCGCCCCATCCTCCACTTCAGACACCAATAGCAAGTCCACGTTGCCACTTAAGCTTCTGACAGATCGGCTGTAGACCTGAAGTTCCTGTGATTCCTGCTGTCAGGTTTGATTAGTTAGCTAGAGCGGCTCACAGAATTTAGGCAGACACTTATGTTTAGCAGTTTGTTAAAGGGCATGATAAAGGATACAGATTAACAGGCACATGAGCTACACGAGAACAGGAGCTTCTGTCCCCGTGGAGTTGGGGTGCCCCACCGTCCCGGTACATGGATGTGTTCCCCGACTTGGAAGCTCCCCAAACCCCATACTTTTGGGATTTTTATATTAAATTATTAACTCAATTTCCAGCCCCTCTCCCCAACCCAGAGAAATGGGAAGTGGGGCTGAAAATTCCAAGTTTCTAATTCTGGCTTGGTCTTTCTGATGACCAGACCCCATCCAGGATTGTGCCCAGAGTCACCTCATTAGAACAAAAGATGCTCCTAGTGCTCTTATCACTTAGGAATTTCCCAGGGTTTTAGGAGCTCTGTGTAGGGAATGGGGATGGGGGGAGACCAACATAAATATTTTCTATTATCTTACTTCATCTAATCTCCTTAAAAACCCTAGGAGATATGTATACGCATTTTCATTCCCTTTCACAGCTAAGGAAATTGAGAAGTTGAGTAACATATTCAGTCACCCAGTTAGTAAGTGGTAGGGTTAGGTTTTGAACCCAGGTAGTCTCACATTGGTGGCCGCATTTTGAACCACTCCTCAGCTTCCCTTTTACTGCTGTAGGATGTAGGAGGTAGTGGGTTTTGTTTAACTGAATGTCACATTGCTAAGGCTCCCAGCACATGGCCAGCAGTGGGACTAACCACATCATTCTTCCAAGACCTCAGCATAGCAGAACCATGAGTCATTACCCTCACTCTGCTAAACAGTAACTTTTCCACTTGAGTGAGCTCCCACAGCCCCACCGCCTTCCCTTTTTAAACTGCAGCATGACCTTCCCCATCAGCTCATGCCTAGACCTATACTACTTAGCTCTGACTGTGGCTTTTTTATGTGACCTGCAGAGCCCCTCACTGGATCTGATTCGATGTCTCCTAGAAGGTGTCCTGATTTTCCCTCCCACACTTCCATATTCAGCCTATTCATCCCTCCCCTCATGTGACAGAAACCTCTCAATCTTCCTCTCTGGTGACAGTACAAGAAAGTGCTCTTGCAAGAAAAAGGAGCCACATAAAGTATTTATAAACTGACAGAACTGGACAAATGGCTTCTACCCACCATTATAGCAGCTCCCTCTAAATAGCCATCTTCAGATGCCAGGCTGTGCATTCTATACAGTGTCTCTAAATTCTTGCAACAACCCTGCAAGGTAAACATTCTCATCCCCATTTTACAGACAAGGAATTGAGAGGCTGGTTAACCTGCCTAAGGTCACACAGCTAATAAGGAAACAGAGCCAGAATCTGAACCTAAATCTCCTTGGCTCCAAGCCTGAGTGTGTGTTTGCCATCATACTACAGTGCCTCACTGGAAGCTGCCAGGAATGCTGGATAAAGAAGATACATAAGTATAATATGTGTGATAGGCTTGTCATCCTGGGCATTGGCCACAGGAAAGTCCAAGGTCAGGTTTCAGGGAATCCTGAGACTCTCTAAGACTATTTGCTCCAATATACAAAATATTACATCAGTGAGTTTAGGGGGGAGAGAGTTTATTAAATGAGTCATCAGACTATCAAGTGAGTTAGTGACCTTGACAAAGGTTAGGAATTCCTGATTTCTACAAGCATAAAATGGTACCATTAATCTTCCTCCAGCTCACTAACACCCTTGCTGTCATTATCAGGGGTGGGTAGGTAGAGAATTGAGTCTGAAGGGAGTGAATCTGGACCCTGAGACCACGACAGATCTTTAAGAGAAAAGATGGGCAATTGCAAGCAGTCCCAGCAAGTAAGAAAAGCAAGAAGGCAACGAATAATTTACAGACTTTGGGCACAGGGCTATGGGCTAGGGCTTGGGTCACTGAAGGATGATATTGAAGCAAAATTTCTGTCTCCAACTCTCCAAGATTCCAGACAGGGAGCTAAGGGTACCAGAGAGGTGGTGGAAGGAGCCAGTACTCACTCACTTGAATTGAATCCTAAACCTAGTTACTGACCTGGGAACCAGAGCAGGAGAAGCAAGGCTGCAAGGCTATCTTGATGCTGAGGCTGGTACTACTGACCCTCCCACCCCGGTAAGGACAGGATTGTTCCCGAGTCAGCAGTTGAGGACTACGAAGAAGGTCACTTGTTTATTCATTTATTTCCAAACATTTACTAAGCACCTACTGTGTGCTAGTAACTGGGGAAACAAAAGAATGTAAGATAATTCCTGGTCTTAAAACATTCCACAAATGGAGTATATGGGCTATAGAAAAGAAGCAAACAAATTTTTACACATTTTCACCAAGTAACAAAAATCCCCTGCCACGTCTTGCCTGCTTCATTCTCATATTGGCACTTCCTCCTGTAAGAGGCTGAGTAATGGGAATAATGACCGGCCAGGCCAGGTAAAAGGACCCCATATCTCAGCCCATTGAAAGGGCCCACTGAGTGAGTTCTTCCACAAATCTTAACATCCTCATTCTTCTATCCAACAAATATCTTTGAGATATCACTTGCCAGGCACTGAGATGGACACTGTGGGGGATACAAAGATACCCCAGACATGGTTCATGCCCTCAGGTAGCAGTAGGGAGGAAGATGTGGCCAGGTGACTGATATAGAAAGAAGGCTTCAGTTGCCATCAGAGGGGTACAGATGAACATACACATTTATCAGAAGGGGAGGTGACTTCCAGCTGTGGGCACCAGGTAAGGCATCATGGAGGAAGCAGAGGCTGAGCTGGGGATCAAAAGACAAGGATGGATTGAAATGTGGAGCTGAGAAGAAGAGGTCATTTCAGGTGGGGGCAATAGAGTGGATAGGTCAGCCATGGAAGAGGAGCGAAAATAGGTCATGTCTGGGGACACTGCACAGCTCAGTTGGCTGGAACCAAGGGATGCGGAAGGGAGTAAAGGCAACCAGGCTGTGTGGGAAGGTTATGGTCACACCGTGAAGCTGTGAATGCCAGGCTTAGCTTCATTTGGCTGATACAAGCCACTTAGAAAGGAGGGTGTTAGAAACTGGACTTAATAACTTCAAGAAGTTCGTAATCCAATGAGAAAAACAAAGTTGCCCAACAGCTCATCCAATACATGTTCCTGAACACATGATTTGGTTGTGTGTCGAGAACAAAGGGGACAAGTTGAGTCCCAGCAGATGTAGGATGACCACAGACCAAGTGGGACTATTCAAGTGAAACTTTCTGCTGTTCCTGGCACTTGAGAATAATGTTGATGCCAATGGCACTTCCCTCTAGGGGGCGCTCACTCCCAGCCAGGCACGCACTAAATCCTTTACTAATTCCATTTCATTTAATCCTCCTAACAAGCCTAGGATGTAAGCACTATCATTATCCCCAATGTGCATATGAACAAAGCAAGCCCCGAATGGTTAAACTGCCCAATATCACAGAGCTAGAAAGTGTTAAAGAGAAAACCACAGGCCCCAAATGGTGTCATTTGTGCTAAAACCCCATGATACCAAACCTAGATTTAATACCTAGTCTAATTGTAGTTTCAGCCTCTCGCAGACACATGACCTTAATCAACCAGACTGGAATTTTCTGGTCAAGTACCAGGTAATCTGTCACGTGGGCGCTCTCCATTCCTCCCTTCCACCCCGCCCCCCGCAAAAGACAATCTTCATGATAAAAACCCTTCTAGTTCTCTTCTCCCAAAGAAAAGATGTCTGGGCCCCCAAATAATCTTTTCTTTTCTTTCGTTAATAGCTCCCTTGACCCACCTTTCTTCCTCTAAAAACTTTCCATTTTGTACAACCCCTCTGAGCATCTTTCTAGTCGCTAGATGGGATACTGCCCAATTCATGAATCCCTTAATATAGCCAATTAGATCTTCAAAATTGCTTGGTTGAATTTTGTTTTTTAACAGAAGAAATGCTCTAACTTAGGACTGGTCAGACTCTAGATTGCATGCATTTAAACATTGTTCCTCCTATCTGCCTAGCTAATAGGGGATGAGAAAGGCACTAGCATTAGCTCTGATCCTCCTAGAGAAACCCAGCTCTCCTTTCTGGAGAATCCCTTCCAAGAAGGAGACTCTAATTTTTATTAAAATGTGCATACATTTTGTTGAAAGCCTATTCTCACACATAAATATGTTGGCCAAAGAAAAAGTAGATAAATTCTTTTTTCAAAAAAAGTAGATAAATTCCTTTCTTGTCAGCTGCTATAGAGTCACATGTTTATTTTATCCAATTATTTAATCCTATCTCTTTTTTTTAAAAAGGTCGAAGTTGCAGGCACTAAACCTCAGATTAAATTACAGGAAACTTCCCTTCTCCATATCACCACTTCCCCCTGTTCCCACTCTAATTTTATTAAGATGACTGCTTCTTCCTATGGAAAGAAAGGGATACCTTCAACCCAGAACGTAATAACTGATTCAAATGCAGAATACACCCTAGACAACGACTCAAGGCATTCTTTGCGACATTTCCTGTTTTTTGATTAGCCACTACTTGCTTCTTTCTCAGTTCTGTGAAGGTCACCACTGCAGTAATTAACCTGCATGCCAACTTCTGAATAACATTTTCCTGAGAACTGAATAAGCACTCTTTGCCAAGCCAGCACACAGCTTCTTGCACAGAACTATTTCCTTTACTGCCTACCAGACAGTGTGTTGGACTCTATTGAAAAGGCTCGAGAGACACCATGACTCCTAAGACTGGATTTCTAAGAGGACCAGTGTGATGGTTAATTTTATGTGTCAACTTAGCTAAGCTATGATGCCAGTTGTTTGGTCAAACACTAGTCTAGATGTTCTTGTGAAGGCATTTTACAGATGTAATTAACATTTACAATCAATTCTCTTTAAGTAAAGCAGATGACTCTCCATAATGCGAGTAGGCGTCATTCAAATAGTTGAACCCTTAAGAGCAAAATCTGAGGTTTCCTGGGAAAGGAATTCTGCCTCAAGACTAACATAAAAATCTTGCTAGTTTCCAGCCTGCTGGCCTTCCCTGTAGATTGCAGACTCAAGACTGCAACATCAGGTTCTACTTGAATTTCCAGCCTGCTGGTCTGCCCCACGGATTTCAGTCTTTCCAGCCCCCAACAATCGCATGAGCCAATTTTCTCCTCTCTCTCTCTCTCTCTCTCTCTCTATATCTATATCTATATCTATATCTATATCTATATCTATATCTATATCTATATCTATCTATATCTATATCTATACATATCTATATATATATAGATATATACACACATAAATATATATGTGTGTGTGTGTGTGTGTGTGTGTGTGTGTGTGTGTATGTGTGTGTGTGTGTATATATATATATATATATATATATACACACACACACATAGGTTTGCTTCTCTGGAGAGCCCTGATTAATATAACCAGTAACACCAGGTGCCCATGGAAGTAACATCTTCAATGGTGACACATTTTAGAATCTTGTGATCTGTAGTCAGAAGTGTTATCCATTATGCCACTGGCCTCCTTCAATAGTAACACATTTTAACTACTTCCAAAGGGCCCCAGTGACCAGAGGAAGTGCTCAGTGGTGCTGGGCACAGCCCTGGTGGAGCAATCCTCTCACATGGCTCAGTTCCAGACCTCTGTGGCCCGCCTGGGGCAGCTGGCATGTGGGTGGTGACTGCTCCTCTCTGGCTGTCAGCCTGGCAGCCACCAGCATCTGAGAGAATTTCCACAAGAACAGGGGACAGAGAAAGCTCTAAAGAGGGCCAGCAGGAGCCTCCTGCCCTCAGAACTTGAAGGGACCTGGCGGGGAGCTCAGAGACATGTGGCCCATCTAGGTTGACCTGGCTAAAGTACTTCTGACTTTGTTGTTTCCCAAAGCTGGCTGCCCTACTGCTCCAGGAGATGTTGCCAAACAGGTTTTAGGGGAAAGGCATTTTGGCCAAAAGGCAACTTGATACAAAGCGAAGCTGTTTTGTACATTTCTGAAGTAGTCAGTGATATCATTGATAAATGAGAAAGCCCAGACAGAAAGACAGGTGGGGTCATTGTTCCACTTTCCACATCCAGTCCCCCACTGGTCTCCAGAGATGCCCTTTCAGGCATACGAGCTCTTGAATCAAAACCAAACCCCTCAAAAGAACTGCAGGCAAGCCCAGTCGACCTAAACAACCCATACAGAATCTTCTTCCTAAAAGCTGACCCCAGCGAGTGGTCACATTCCAGCTCTGCTAACTGCTGGGCTGCGGGTGGAGGGAGCCAGGTAGGCCAGTCATGTGGACTGGCTGCCTTGGTGGAGAACTGTACCATGGGCCTCTTTGGTTTGTTTGTTTATTTTGCATGTGAACATCCACTCTGTGCCGGGCACTTTAAACACATTCACCTCTAAGCCTTACAAGAGAGGTATCGGAATCCCCATTTTACAGGTGAGAAAACTGAGGTTCCGTGATGTTAACTGACTTACCCAAGATCCTAAGCTCCTAAGAGGCAGAGCTGAGCTGCATCCCCAAGTTGGCCTCGTTTCCAAACCTGTGCTCTTGACCACTTCCGTGGGCTGAGGGTGCCAGGCGACCTGCTACATTTTCACCACTTATAGCTGAATGACTGGGCCACTTACTTCAACTCTCAGTATCTAGATTTCTTCATTAATAAATATTGGTACCTAATGCCCAGGAAAAATGGCTACCATATATAGGGCTCATAATATGCCAGGGCTTTATATAGGTAATCTGTTACTATTATAACCCTTATTTTGAGGCACAGTAAAATCAAATAGCTTGTCCAGGGTCACCTGCTAGTAAGAAGCAAAGCAGAATTTGAATGCAGGCACCCTAGCTCCTCAGCCTCTTAACCTCTCCTGCCTCTGGCTGGTATGTTTCTGAGGCATAACTTGCTAGACAATGAATTCCCTTCAGCAAATTCCCTTTAAACCAAGCCTGAGGAGATGGATTGCTCCTAGAGTTTCAAAAGGGCCTTGCAAGGCCTACGTGTCCTATAAAAGGGGATGAAAAAGCCCACTTCCCACAGTCGGGTTGAGGATCAAATGAGAAAGCATGAAAGTGCCTAGGACATAGGGAACGCTCCTGCGTGTTGGATCCGAATCATAAACTGTCTCCATCAGACAGAGGATCCAGGTCCTCTGCCTTCCCTGACTCCAAGACATGCTATCAAGAGAAAAAAAATAGTCACAGAAAACAACTTTGAAAATAAGCACAAAGCGCTCAGTTAAAATCTTGATCATTTGATCCTATCCTTCCCAGGCCACA
The DNA here is from genome assembly GCF_902729225.1 of Pteropus medius. Lineage (NCBI taxonomy): Eukaryota > Metazoa > Chordata > Mammalia > Chiroptera > Pteropodidae > Pteropus > Pteropus medius. Next base: position 25,365,240 of record NW_024344378.1, on the reverse strand, counting down.
ACTTATAGCTAAATTAGGCTCAGTCTCATATCCTATATTTAATAATCTCTTTAAATGGACTTTTTGCCATTGGCAGCAGTTTTAATCCACTGTCCTCAGCCCTCCCTCCTGGGCTGTGCATGGCTTGGGCCTTTGGGCTCTTTGGTGGGCTATGCTGGTCAGTTGCTGCCAGTCGGAAGCAGAGCTGGGAATCGAGGGTGTTTGCGGATTTCTACCTGTTAGTGGGATGGGGATGGAGGATAGACTTAGGCAAAGAAGATCCAAGCACAAAGAATGCCAGACATGCACGTAGCCAGCCATGGGAACGTGCACGGGACTGAGAGTCTCAGGACCAGGGTTCTAGTCCTTTCTTGCCTCTTCCTAGCTGACCAGCTTTGGCCACTCTTAACCTCTCTGAGACTCAAGTTCCTTATTTCAAAAATAAATATAAAAACAGTAGGTGTCCCGAACACCTGCAAGAGTTGTGAGGAACAAATGATATCAAGCCCAGGAGAGGACTTTTCATTCTGTAATTACCTTGGGAGGAGGCCCCTTCCTCAAGCCATGTCATATAGGGGAAAGCCACCATAATGTGTCCAACACATGAGAGAAACCACAGGGCATTTGGAGCCCCAGACAAGTCTTCTGAGGCCAGAGGTATCTGGCCCAAAGGCAACAATGCCCCAGGTCCTGGCATTGGTCTGACCATATGCCCCAAGGATGACTTTGCCCAAGGCAGTACAATGGGTGGGAGATAGAGCCTGGGTGTCATCCATAGGGATCTGAGCCCTGAGCCCCTGTACATTATTATCCCGAGGTGGGCCGAATGTAACAACCTCAAGACACAGGGTTGTTACAGCCTCAGTAATGGGCATGTGGGTCCCTGGTCCACCCAGAATCTGCTGTGGGACCTTGAACAAGGCAACCCACCCCCTCCCCAAGACTTGGTCTCTTCATCTGTAAAATAAAAAGCTTCATTTTCTGGTGAGAGTTAAACAAATAAATACATGCGAAGCACTTAGAGCAGTATTTAATAGCTAGTGAGCTCTCATCATCAATATAAGAGAGGAGAGAGGCAGGGGCTGCTCAGGTAGTGAATTGTGACAATGAGGAGAGGTAAGCAAAAGGGAAATTTAAAAATTTTTAATAATGAAAGAGATAGAAAGGAAAGGATTTTTTTTTCTTTTTTGTATTATATAAGCTATGCTATTGGGATATAAAAGGTAATGAAAGTAATAAAGCAGAGAACTGAGGTGAAGTGGAGACTCACTCTGCTATTCAAATATCAAATTTTTAATACTCTACATATACAGTAATAATTTCGAGTTTTAGTCTCCACTAATAAAACGGCTTCAACTTGGTTATCAGAGGAATTGATTCACTGCTAAGCTATGTCAGCTCTGAGCCTCTGAGTCACAGCATGTCATAAAGGCTTTCCTTGCCCTGTGGAAATTCCCCCCAAAGGGCTGGGTTTTCTTTTTTTCTTCTTTTTTTTTAGTTCTTTTGTTCTTGGTACACATTATTCCTCTTTCAGCCTGGTTCCAAAGGTCTCCAACACACTGAACAACTCAATTTGCTCAGAATGGGTGGGAGGCATTCATAGTTTAACTCGGCTGTTTTAGGTACAGGTTGTGTGTCTCTTCATCCATGATGAACTCAGGGAATAACAGGGACTGCGGAGTCAGACAGTCCTGAGTTGAGTCCTGACCTGTCTCTACCTCAGTTTCTCTATGGGTAAAACGAAGATGATAATAATGCCTACCTCCTAACAATGACGTGAGGATTAAAGAAGATCATACACACGGGTGTGAGCATAGTGTGACAATTTAACAAACGGTGGTGCTGGCATAGTAAGTGGGTGTCACTCAGGCTATCCACCCACGCCAAAATCTCCAAAAGACCTAAGTTGCTATGAACATTTAAAGCACTTTCTATGTGCTTTCTGTTTACTCATGATTATCTTCGAAACTGTTCTCAGAGGTAGGGACTATTATTCTCTCCACTTTGCAAGTGAGAGTACTGAGGTATAGAAACACTGGGCAACAGTGAGTGAGATGAAGTCCTGGACTCTTAATCACATTGGCTGTTCTCCCACTCTCTGTGTTGTTCAATAAGGTCATCAATAACCACTTGTGGCTATGTGCATTTAAATTAACTAAAATTAAATAATATCAATAATTCAATTTCTTAATTAGAGACACTGATGCGGTAGCTAAAGTAGAGTCAGGACGAAGTCACCTCTGTGGCAACCCAAAGCCCCATGCAAGCTGCCAATTGCAGGGGAGCAGGAGTAAGAGACCCACTAAGTCAGCCAATGTACAGACAGGAAATGGATGCCGCGTGCAAGGAGGAGCAGAGGCATGAGGCCGCACAGTCCCTGGGGGATGCCTCCCTGCTTGACACGATCTGGTTTCTGTGAGGCCCGTGACTTGGATTCTGGGAGATTTCTATTTAGCTTTAAGAGAAAAACAAAACAAAAAAACCCACACTTTATTTGAGCAAACTTGAGTGGATATGTGCTCCTTGCAATCAAACAATTCCTGACCTTGACTCTTTACCCTTCAGGTAGGACAACTGGGTAGGAAGGGAGGGACCTTAAGTAAATGAGACCACAGCCCAGCTTGGTTGAGGAAATGTCCCCCTTTTGACCTTTGAGAAAAGAGCAAATTTGTTTTTCATATCACTTTCTATTTCCATGCCTTTCCTCTATCTCTTAGCAGCCTCTGTCCCTCTAGTGTTAGATAGCCGATGCTCTCTTGCTGCCCTCTTGCAGAGCCACCCCACCCAGCCCTATACTCCCCTAGCAGGGCGAACATGAAGGATGGCAGTCTGATGTCTCCGTCTCAGAAGAGCGTAAGGAAGGATGGTCTCATTAGCCTGGCCAGTGCAGTTTTCATATTAATTTAATTTAATCGGGCTGCTTCCTTTGTATATTTGTATTCATATTCCTTCCTTCTTACTCATTCTAGCCCTGGAATAAGCTCCCTCTGCCCTGGAAAGCATTTGCCTCAACCAGTTAACCCTCTATTAGTCCTTTGACTGCTACAGCTGACCCCATGGACAATGTGGGACGTAGGGGCACTGACACCATGTAGTCGAGAATCAGCCTATAAATTTTGATTCCTTCCAAACTTAACTACAGTCAGCCCTTCGCATCTGCAGATTCTACAATATTTTTGATCTGTGGTAGGAAATCTGCAGTTGGGAATGTGAAAATACTGTTTTCATTTCGCAGGTAGTTAAATCCAGGGATGGAAAACAGAGATAGGAAAGGCTGAAGGTATTTACTGGAAAAAATCTGGGTATAAGTGGAGCCACACAGTTCAAATCCATGCTGCTCAAGGGTCAGCTGTACTAATCTGTCCTTCACAATGCTGCCTACTGTCTGCCCAGTGGTTTATGAACGAAGTGCAATTCCTAATCACACCAGATCACTCCTTTGTCAACCCTACCGCACAGGCCCATGGCTCCCCGGCCTTTCTGTGCTGTTCCAAAGCCTAGAATGTCTTCTTCTCATTATTTCTGTCAAGTTTCCATTCATCCTTTAAGATTAAGTCAACTGACACCTTTTCCATGATGCTTTTCACTCTTCTATCAGCTCCTAGGTTGTAGTTTTTATGACTGTTCCGGTTTGTATCTCATTTTTGTGTTCTAGCTAGGTGATTTCCTGGCCTAGAAAACTAAACCGTGTTATGTGTATTTTTCTAGACCTGATTCCTCACATACTATCTGGTGCATTGTAGGGCTCTGTAAAAGTGAATGTTATCAAATAGGGAAAGAAATTTAGAAATTCCCATGTGCAATTTCACATATATATTCATTTAATCCTGCAAGGTAGGTATTATTAAGGACACTGAAGCTGAAGATTTTAATTCATTTGTTCATGAGCACATAGGAAGTAAGGTATGGGAAGTGGGCTTCTCATTCAGGCTCCCAAGCCCAGGGCCTTTGCATTCTAATGTCCAATAGGCTTTGCACCCTCATGCCTAATGCCAAGTTAGCTGATAAGGCTTAAGGTACCAGATGCCCCACCAGAGATTTCTGAGTGAAAACTCTGCTCAGAGCCATTCAAAGCACACCCCTACTCACCAGAACAGCTGTCCAATAGAAACTTCTCACTGGGTAAGGTGACTGTTGCCATGTCATGGCATATGCACTATGCATTATAGACCACAGAATGTTTCATGCGTGAATTTTTAACATAAAAACTGGCAGCATTCCTTTTCTTGTCAGGATCAAGAATGGAAAAAGTTCTCCAACACTGATTTGCCCCTGACTGGCACGTGCTAGGAAATGGTTATGCTCAGTGTTCAGGAATATGTGAAGTGTCCCTTTGCCAAGGCTCATCCACAAAGTACCTGAGAGAATATCAACTGTAATTCTTCTGAAAGAGGGGAGATTGGCTGACTTCTGATGGTCTCTTTTAGGACCAAGAATCAATGATTTCATTGCACCTAGATGTTTGTACCAAATCTCCTGCCAGCTTGTCTCTTCCATGGCCAACATTTAAAATGAATATTCAACAATTATATGATGACAATGGAAACTAGACTTTTGGTGGTGAGAACACGGATTTCAAATTGTAATGTTGCACACCTGAAACTTATATAATGTTATAAGCCAATGTTACCTCAACAACAAAATTAAATTAAGCTAAACTAAATTAAATGTACATATTCGACATCAGTGATGTGACAGGTGTTGTAGAGGATATAAAAATCCCATGTCTTCCTGGCAGGGCCAAATCCCATAGGAATGCAGAAACTCACCAGTAAGCCCAAACCAGACAAAAACCTTTGGCACATCTTGAGGGCATGCATGGAAGATGTGTTGCGGAGGAGGGAAAGAAAAACAAGCCACGTTAATTTATTTTTGAAAGGCAGTTGTGGCTTTATAAATAACTGAGAGCCTGTAAAATATGTTTTTGAGAAATGTACCTTTGAGAGTTCTGTGCTTCAACAGGGTGGGGCCACTTTCCTTAGGTGGTGAGAGTCTCCAAGCCCTGTTCTCCCGGAAGTGATGGGAATGACTCAGTAGATTAAATACTTTTGCCTTCCAGAGTGTTTTGTAAATTCATGTATATCTTGGAGATATTGCCAGTTCAGTGGTCACCACAATAGAGTGTCATAAGAAAGAGAGTCATAATATTTTTGCTGGTGGAAGGTCTTGCCTTTAATTTGTAAAAAAAAAGTAAAATCTGTGAAGCACAATAAAGCAAAACACAAAAAAAACGAGGTATGCCTGTACAATATAGAGGTTCTATGATAGTATCAACATGGCCTGATGGTCGATTTGAGCCAGTGGGAATCATCTTGACTAATCCTATGATGCATCCTGGGTAAATTAAGGTGCACTCGCCAGCTGCTTTCACAGATGATGGTGAATGAGATCCACTGGATCTTTCTCCCATCATACTTCACCATTCTTAAATGGAATCTCATAATTTTTCTGCTTATTTAAAAGGTTATTTTTAAAAATTTAACTGTAAATTTTCAAAGAGCAAAGCACTTTTTGCTAAGAATAGTCAGAAAAGTCCCTATTGCATAAATTATGGCCTTTGAGGATCACGACAGATCTACTTTCTTTCAGATAAGCCATTACAGCCCATTTTGCAAAAGAAGAAAAGATTCTCAGAGAGGTCAAGTGGTTTGTTCAAGACTACAAAGTTGATAAGCTCATTAGAGGAGGGGGTTCTAGAAATATCTAGGATTTCATTCCAAAAACATGTCTAAATGAAATAAGGAGTATCTGGAAAAATAAGTAATAATATGACAATTATTTGGTGACCATCTGGACAACAGCAGTAGCCATTCTACAAGACAAAGATCTGTACAAGACCTGAGGTGAGAGAAAATTCTGGCTGATTGAATGGACGATATCATAAGGACAGAATGTGAAAACTGTTATAGTTGCAACAATTATGCTCCTTAGGAGTGGCATGTTTCATCTGAATGCAATGTTGCCACATTGTAAAAGCACAATATAAAAGTGCATGAAAATTTCCTCTTAATTAATTTTTTACAAGATTTGACATAGAGAAGAGCCACAAGGAAAATGGAAGTCAAAAGCAATATCCAACAAAAGCATCTTTAAAAGAAAAGACAAGAAGAAAACACAAATACACACACATACATACACACACTAAGACCAGGGAATCTGACTTCAGAAAGATTCACAAAGATATTAACTATAAAGATGTCCACTGCAGTGCTACTGCTAACAGGAAGTACTTGGAACAACTTACATGTCTATAGCAATAAGTCAGGAAGAATTCAAATCGAACTGTTCAGAGTAGTTACCCTTAGGTAGTAAGAGTGGGGGCAAAGAAAGGATAGAGGGGTATGATGAGAATTTCCACTTTTTAGTTGTATAATCCCTTCTGGATTGTTAGTCTTATTTTTAAATGCAATATTTTCTATTTAAAATTTTTAATGTTATATTTAAAAAAATTTTTTAAGTAAAAAACCTGTTATGTTTGGGGGTATCGTAAAGTCTTAGAGTTGAGAGAGACCTTGGAGGTCTGTCTAAATCTAATTTCAGCCAGATGCAGCTTCACAGTCTGGCTGTCTGAGTGATACTCAAAGGAGAATGGTCCCCTCTGGCTCACAGGCACTTGGTCTTAAGGGAATCTGGTGCACCCCAAGAATGTGAAAAATAATATAAGCTTTGCAGTTTTCATAATGTACTCCCACACTGCTAAATATCAATGCCATTCACATAACAAGGACTCTAGTAACCCCCACATGTTCATACCAGGTCCTGAGAAGTTCAGTAGCAATCTCGGAAGGGGTTGAACCTGAAAGACTGAGGGCAACTCGAAACCAGTTGTTTTTCAGTGCAACACATTCCCAACTACAGTGAAGCAGCAGCCTAACAGGGCCTCGCAGTGTCTATATGGCATCACCATTAACGTGCCCATTACTTGGGCATTCTTCCTACCATCTTTAAGTTTGAGAAGAATTGCTTATTGACCTCGATGCTTTATGTACTCAAGGAGCAAAATTTTACATACTTCAGTAAACACAAGCCTTCTTCGGTGACACTTTTATCTTCTGTTCGGATTTTTTACATCTTACTGTACCCCACTCTACTCTACTCCACATCATGAACTACATTTGCCTTTGTTCTCTCTGATGGACATATCATGTTATGGGTGTCCTCAGTTCTGTAAGAACTTAATCTTACTTAATTTCACACAGTGCTCAAAGTTGGGAGGCACACCTGGAAAGGGTTAGCCATCACCAGGGTTTTAAATCACTGGAAAAGACTGAAAGTTAGACAAATGCCATATTCATTACCATATCTGCTCTAGTACCTAAGGCTATGCCTTGTATATCTTGCTAAGAGCAGGTATTCAATACATGGCCTGTAAAATGACAGAATCTTAAAGCCTGAAGGAACCTCAAAGACATCATCAGTTCCCATCATCCCATAGCTGAGAAATTTGAGACTCAGGTGGTTAAAACTGAGTCATCAGATATTTAGTTTATATCAGCCAGAGTCCGGTTCTTCCTGCTCTGAGTTTAGAGTTGTTTCTTCTGTCAGGTTGCATGTCAAATGAATGAATGACTTTACCACTACAACCAAAGGAGACTGGAAAAAAGACTAGAGTTAAAAATCTAGTAAATGTGATTGTTTGGAGAGACTATATTTGCCCAATTTTAATGAAGTTTTCCACTTTCAATTGAGCGTTTTATGTTTATAGCCTCAGACATAGTTTCAGTCACTTAAAATATTTGATCAATGCATATCACTCCAGGCAAAGAACAAGTCAACTTTAGATATAATGTTAAACTCTAATTCCTTTATAATCTATATGACTTGCCTTAAATAATGACGTCCCCAGACTGACCTCAACTTATTTTTATATGTCTTTACATGTCAATGGTGAAGGAAACAAACATTTCATGTTATATCCCTATTATGTAATAGCTTTAAGAAAAAAAAATTTAAACCTAACGCATGTAAATGAAGTCTGATATATCATGACTACATGATATTTATTAACCAGATCCTCAAACCACATTGTCCTTTAAGAATCCAACTTATGCCCTTCGAATCTTTTATTTATTTATTTTTTAACTAGACAACTATTTGGCAGCTTTGGGTTTCATTCCTTTCATTTTCTTGCTCATCCTCATAGGTAGAGGTTTGAGAAGAGAAATAGGGAGATAAAACAGACAAAAGAAAAGAGAAAGGCATAAATTACCCAGAAACTGGAAGGGAGAAGTAAGTAGTCAAGTTCCTGGAGGAAGGGAAAAATGTGGCGAGGCGTGGTCAGGAGGCGTGGTCAGGGAACCTGTGCCCATCAAGGCTCCCACCCTCTTTGCCCTCTCCTCTTATTCTCCTTCCTCCTGCCAAGAAGCAAGATGGAAATCTTACCAATGATCTTGGACAAACAGAAAATAATAAAGCTCCTAAACCCAAATTCAGACACATTAATCCAGCCAAAACTGGAATCACTTTGCAAAGCCAAGGGAAAGTGCCATCACACCAACCACTCCTGCCCCGGTCCATGGCAATTAAATATCATAGGAAAATAACCTTTTGGAATTACAATGGGCCTTCTAAAGATGATCTAGTCTAAACCCTCCTTGCCCGTTTTGCAGAAAAGAAAACTGCCATCCAGAGAAATGAAGTCACTTGCCCAATGTCATTTGGCAAGACCTACTACAAGTATATCCCCAAACTTCAGACTTGCTTTGTTCAGAGCTGTTTTCCTATGAGCAACTTCAGAGGTATGAAACATAAAAAAAAAAAAAAGTCCCAACTTTGGAGAGATGAAGAACAATTACATAGAGGCACAAAATAACAGGAAAACAAGCTAATCCAAAATTATAACTTCAGCTCACCTCTCAGAAGGCCGTGACAAAGCTGCAAAGAGGCAGTTTAATGGAGTAATGTTACCTCAGACAATTTAATTGCACTTTTTCCTCCTTTACCCATTTCTCACAGACAGAAACAATGAAAAAATGCATATTACTCTTATTGTGAACCAACACAGACATTTTTGATACCTAAAATTTGAGGGTTAACAAATACATTTTTCTCTCCAAGGGCTTACAGAAACTACCTTATTAGAGTTAAAATAACAGGTCTCAAAGCCCTGGGGAAAATTAAATGCCTTCCACAGAAATCAGACCTTTCCCCTGACCTGCACAGGTAACAAACTCCACCTAAAGCTGGAGAACCTTGGCTTCACCAGTCATCTAAACGCAGACTGAAAGAACGTGACTCCAGAAAACTAACATTCCAAAATAGAACTTGAGAAAAAGAAGAAAACTTTTCCTTACCCTTAAAAATAACAGAAACAATAGGATCCGGTTTCCCAAATTTCGTTTTGGGGATATTGCTGGCAGATTCCACAATCACACGAAGCATGGCTCTCAATGGGGAGAAAGCAAGTTTCAGCAAACGAAGTTAAGGAGACATGGGCGCTGGAGCTCCGGGCTGCACCGCCCCTGGAGAAGAAGGTCTGACGGACTTCTGCGAGGAGGGAACAGGGAAAGGCAAGGGGTGGATCTCTGACGGGTTATTTACTGAAGCCTAGTGTAAACTGATATCCAAACTCCCAGCGTCTCCACAATGCCGCAAGCACTCACATATGAATTCGGAAAATGTGGAAGTGAAAAGGACAAAACCTCAACTAAAAATTATTATGTGTAACGAATGAAACTGGAATGGTTGTGGAGGTAATAAATGTGGGCAGGTCAGGAGACCACTAAGACTCTGCAGGCTTTAAGCAACAATTTGTGAAATCAAATTGATTTCTGCCACTGCTTTTATTCTCTTCTGAGCTTCATGTAGTTATAAAACTTGTCATTTTTTGAAAAATTTTACTTTTGCTGTTTCTTCTCTCACGCTTGTGAACACACCCACTCAGCAATTACTTACAGTTAAAAAAAAAAAAATTAGTTAAAGGGTGTCCCCTACTGTATGGCAGAGGAATAACTGAGTTTATTTCAAGCGATTCCAGTACGGAGGCATTAATATGGGTTTACAAAATTGTGTATTGGGGGCTGATTCTTTGCTTTCCAAAAAGATTCACCATAGGATTTCTTTAGAAATCTTAAGAGATGAAGCTAGGCACCTTTTGCTTTTCAGGCACTCAAATTGTTAGATAAATATCTTCTCATTGATTATCTTCAACTTTAGATCCTTGTGACCAACTATTTTATACACTCTTGCTGAATTTCTTTTGCAATAGTGATTCCATTTTTAAAAATCTGTGCTTTTCTTTATAATTTTTATGCAAAAAGAATTGTTTGTTTGTTTGTTTGTTTTTAAATGCCTACAGCACTTGGTCTTCCTAGGTGATCTCCCATCCAAGTACTAACCAGGCCTGACCCTGCTTAGCTTCTGAGATCAGCCAGGATCAGGCATATTCAGGGTGGCATGGCCATAGACCAATATGAATAATTTAGATTTGCTTGATTATGACCTTTATATAATCATATAACAGAATGTACATATACACACACATACATATATTCATACAATATGAATTTTTTGATATATTATGACATTTATAGAAACAAAATTATATTATACTGATTCCTTTATGTTTTGCCTTTTTATATTACATTATATTACATTATATCGTGATTCATCCATGTAACACTACTTTGTTTAATTTCATTGCTACATGGCATTTTGTTGTATGAGTGTACCACATTTTATTAATCTATTCTACTCTTGATGGACATTTGGAATATTCAGAGTATGGGGCTATTACAAACAGGTTTATTCTGAACATGCCTATACATGTTTCCTGCTACAAATGTGCATGAGGACATTTAGGGTCTACTCTATGAGTGGAATCGCCAAATCAAAGGGTATATGCATTTATTCAGAATTACTAGGTGATTCAAAAGCCACAGTGGTTGTACTGTTTACACTCTCACCAGCAGTGTATGAGATTTCTCGTTCATATACTAAGCAATGTTAGATTTTTAAATGTTTGCCCTGGTGAGTTTACAATATTTCATTTGAGTTTTATTTTGCATGTTTCAAATTACTAAAAGGTTGGGTACCTTTTCATATTTATATTTCCTAATCTGCGAAGTAACTGTTGAAATGTCTTATTTTTTTGCCGAGTTCTTTGTGTTTTTCTTACTAATTTGCAAGAACTTGTTTATGTGCTCTAAACTCTAGTCCTTTGTGGGTTTTAATTTTAATACACTTGAATTTATCAAATTTCCTTTATGATCAGTACATTTTTCATATTAAGAAATCCTTTCCTACCCTGAGATCATGAAGATATTCTTTAATATTATCTTCTAGAAGTATTTTGTTTCATCTTGCACATTTAAATATATATTATACCTGTAATTGATTGTCATGTAAGGTTAGAGGTCATGTTTCATTTTTCCCATATGAATATTCAATTGATCCAGTACCACTTATTGAAAACTTTGTCTTTTCCTCAAACCTAGGTCATATATCAGTTGTGTAAATGTTTGTGAGTCTGTTTCTATGCCCTCTATTCTGTTTTATTGGCCAATCTCTGCACCAAGACCACCGTGTTTTAATTATAGCTTTGTAAAAATTTCATAATAAGATTTCAAGCAAATCCTTCCATCTTGTTCTTTTTCTTCAAGTGTCTTGCCTATTCTTAAATTTTAGTGTACACATTAGGATCAGCTTATCAAATTACAAATATTTAAAAATATTGGAATTCTGTTTTAAATTGCATTAAACTATAAATTGATTTTTAGAGAACTAACGTCATTATAAGTATTTCAACCCCAAAATATATTGCATCACTTTATTTACTTAGATTTCTTTAATGTCTCTTAGTAAAGTTTTATAAAATAAATGTTTTCTGTTGGTTTTTGTAATTAGCCTTTTTAAGATTAAAGATGTTCTCTTAATTCCTACTTTGATAAGAGTTTTTAAATAAATAAAATTTCCATTTATCAAATGGTTTTTTCTTTATTAGGATATATTTTTATGTTGAATATGGTGAATTACATTGATTTTCTAATGTTAAACTAACCTTGCATTCCTGGGATAAACCTAACTTGGTTGTTATATTTTAGGCTTTTATATTGCTGAATTTGTATTGCTAATAGTTTTTAACATTACGACTTTTGCACCTATGCTTATGAATAAGACAGACTTATAATTTTCCTTCCTCATTTTGTCTTTGTCAGGCTTTGGTATCAAGGTTATGTTAACATCATAAAATGAGTTGAAGAATGCTGCTCCCTATTTTCTTATTATTTATAAAAGTTTGTAAATTTGGAATTATTTCTTCTGTTAATTTATTTTATAAGTCATACCTCTATTTATTTTATTTCATTATATATATGTTTTTAATTGAAGAACTGATTCAATTTTTTTCTCCCTTCCCCTTCCTCTCACCCTCTGGTAACCTCTATTTATTTTAAAGAATCAAGGTGAGATATGATGTGGGTGTTAGCTAAAGCTGTGCTGGTGATCATTTTGCAATATATAAGTGTATCAAATTAATGTGTTGTACAACTTAAACTTACACAATGCTATAGGTCAGTTATATCTTAATAAAGCTGGAAGAAAAAAAAAGAATCAAGAAATTTTACTAGGTTTGCTACAAAGTTAGAAGTTCACCTGTCTTCACCTCCAACATTTTCTAGCAGCATTTCTGTTCCCAGAGGTTCCCACTTTCAACTCTTTTATCTGGTTGTCTGGATATTTATCTCCAAATAACATGCTTTTATTTATACCTTTATATTTTCCAGTTTGAGGCATTATCTACTTGTTTCCTAACAAGGAAAGGGAAAACTTATCTTTATTTCACCACTCCTGAATCCACTCACATTTTCTGTATCCTATCCACCCAATATAGATACATCATAAATTTGTTTAGGTCAAATGTTTACATTATTGTTACTATATTAACACTATTTACAACTGAGCCATGAAGTATGCTATAATGTGCTTTATACATTTTGATTTTTTTTTTAGTTTATACCTCATTGTTGCTTTTTGTACCTTAAACTCTCCTCAAATTGTTTAAATCCCTCAACGTGTTCAAATATATTAGGTGTTATACCAATTTCATCTTCTTAAAGAGACTTCTCCCCGCATCTTCTGAATAGCTCTGATCTGCGATGGTTTTGCTCCAGAGCTACTGCATGGCTACTATCCTGGGGCTTCCCTTTGCATCATCTATCCCTTTGCATCTCTCTTATTCGAGATTCCATAGCCTCCTCTTTCTTGATTTACTTCCTTATATTGGTGGAACATACACCTTTCTTGTTTGAATGGCTTTATTCTACTGTCATATTTAATTGATAGTTTGGCTGGAACAAAATTCAAAATCATTTTCTCTCATAAAAATATTATTCTGTTGTCTTTCGGTTTTCCATGTAGCTCCCCCTTCTCTAGGAGAGTATGTTACCAGGTGACTTGCAGATGTGGTCATAGACCTAGCTTTAGTGGAATATAAGAGTATGGTGTATGCTGCAATACACCACCAGATTCCCCTCAAGGAATGAAGAATTCATTACCTAGAGCTGCTGGGAAAGATGCCAGAAAAGTCCCTCCACTGTCAGCCCTCTTTAGGACGCCCACACCGAAGAACACTGCCTTGTCCAAGGTCATGTTGCCTTTTAGGAACAGCTTAACTCCAATGACTGATCAATGCAGAAATATAAAGGCATGCCCCCCTTGCCCAAGTGATGACAATCTACGGGGCCATCCCAGTTCCTGGGCCCCTCCGTGGGGTCAGCTAAGGCTGGCTGACCCCATGGGGGAGCCCAGGGACTGCATTAGGACTGTATCACTGCAAATCCTGCTTCCTTCTTCTTCTATGGTACTGATCTCAAGAATACTTCCTAAGAATTGTCCTTCACACTTAATATTTATCTCAGAATTTTTCCCTGGAGAAACCAACCTGTCACAGTTGCTGTCAGGAGTGGTTCAAGAAAGCAATGCTAAGATGGGATTTGAGACTCAATCATTAACCACCTAGCTGGAAATGAGGACCCCATCATTGGTGGTAGGTAGAGCTCTGATAGTTCCTGGCACAATGCAATTGTAAAAAGTGTCACCAGTGGTGAACTGAGCTGGTATATCAATGGAAGGGAATGCATTAGTTAGTGCCATATGCCAGGTAGCTGACAAAATTGGAGGAAATAATAACTGTAAGGACTTGGATTTGGGTGGCTATTGCTAAATTCAATTGATACTCTAGAAAAGGGTAACAAAAGGTTGAGAATGTTGATCATCAATAAAAAGCTAAGAATAAAAGTTAGAGGGGCCTCCCTCCAACAGCAGGAGGGTGTGAAAGCTCAGGATCAGAACTAGGACTTGGTCATAAAAGAAAGCAAGCTTCAAAGAAGATTGAACTCCTAACCAATACATTCTCCTATGACAAGGTCAAGGCTTTGCTTGGGAAAGAATAGGACCCTGATATATGGAAGTCTGGATTGATGCCCTTGAAAATCTTGAATCCCAAGCTTCCCCTGAACTCTAAACCTGCAGGAGTAGTGTGCTTCTCCTTATTAAGGACAAGCGCCCCTCCAGCTTGCCTGGAGATGACATAGAGGCCTCTCCACTGCAGAACAATTTGTTCTCCTCTCCAGACCTGCCTTTACTTCTCCACTTGACCACTAGACCAGTATCTAGGGTTAAGTCCCAACATAATTCTGCTGAGAATGTGTTAGTTCTGCTGAAAACAGAAAGGCACGACAACCTGAATAAACTACAAGACACAGCCACCGTGTCCTGACAGGTGATGGGAGAGTACATATGAGACTGGATTCTAAGGGTACAAGATCAAGGGGCAGTGCAGAACATAAATTTGGATAAAAGAGAGTTTATTAATACGGGTGCACTCCCTTGGGATACTGGATTTCACACGTGGCAAGGCTCCTGGAAATGGTGTGAACATACTGCCAGGATTGCTCCTAGAAGCATGGAAAAACAGTGTACTACCTTAAGTACGGGAGAAATATCTAGATTTCTCTGGCAGACAGATTAAAATGCTCAAAAATGTGGGCATTATAGAGTGGATAAATTGTGTAAGATGAGAAAATCCACCACATGACTCTGTCCTGCAGAGGCTGGAAAACACATCATTTACCAAGGCAATCATGTGTCAGATATAAATCTATAAAGTTCCAACAAACACTATTAGAAAAACACTTGAGAAATATTTCCTTTTGGAAAAGATATGTAAGAGTAAGAGTTGGACTTAAGAGAAAATTAACACAGTGATCAGCTAATTATTCATAAATACGTTTGTTTGTTCAACAAATACTTGAGCATCTGCAAGAACTGTATATTGGGTGCTGGGGCTTCAGTAGAGAATAAGCCAGCCCTTGAAAATCCCTTGGCTAGTGGAGACCACGTCTCACACCTATCACGTACTGCTTTTAACAACGCTGGGAGCTAGGACTCCTGGGGTCATCTTTCCAGCTGACTAAGTTGAGGCTTAGAAGAGTTAAAAACTTGAGCCAAGAACCAAACTCACTGTTTTCTGAGCCCTGCTCCCTTTCCAACTTCCTCTCAGCTGAGATCTCATATTTTGCCGTTTCATTATTCCTTACTTTTTTTTGTCAAGTAAATTCATGCATTAATTAGTCCATGTGAGTGACCTTAGGCCTGTCCTGGAGCATTGAGGCAAAAGGGACAGAGAAAAGGAACTATTTAGAGAGGAGAGACTTGGCAAAAAAATCTAGACATGAGGAGCAAAGTAATCAAGGTAGCAAAGAGGATTTAACAGACAAGAAATGAAGATAGATTCATAATATCTTATTCCAATTCCAGTTTTACAGAATCTTAGGTATTACCCAACAGCAATTGTCAAACTGACACCCACAGAGGGTCCATTGTTAAGATCTGTTTGCTGAAATACTTCTTTAAGAATTATTTTGGCTGAAAACTAAAACTATTTAGTAGCTTAATTATGGAGTTTTGCATAGTGATAGATGTTATTTTGAAATAATATATAGTATATTTATATTTTGTTCCTTAAAAAAAGCATGCCTGTCAGTGCCTAAGTCTACATGGAGGGCAGGAGAGAATAAAGTATTTTTTAACACTCTGTACCATTATATTGTCATTATTCAAGGCAATTGGGAGAGCTAAACATATGACAGGAATGAATCTGACCTTCTACAAGTATTGACATATTTTCTAAAATAAAACTAGAGAAATAGAATAGGAAAAAGAACTATTTTAAGTCTTGTGCTCACTTTTATGGAAAAATGTAATGTTTGATAGATAAACACCTTGCGTCAGACCTATAACTTCCCTAGTAGAAGGTTATCTTTACTTTAAGCAAGACCTGTCCATTGTTTTTGTGCATCTAGTTAAACACACCTTTTTCAGCTCCCTGGGAAGAATAACCACCCTCAAGAAAGCATGCGATCTTGTTAAGGATCCTATAATCCAATCATGGAGATTTCCCTGCCTTGTTTTCTAATCTTCCTTATACTCCCTAAATGTATTCTAAATTCTAAATGTATAAAAGAAACTGCAGACTGTGATTCTAGAAGCATCTGTTGAGATCTTCTTGCCAGACGTGTTCTATTTGGCTCAAATAAACTCTAAAAAACTCTTATAAAAATTCTCTACAGGTTTGGACATTCTTATGTCAATAATTTTAATAACTCCACAGAGTAAAAATTAAATTTTAAAAGGAGCTAAGACAGGAAGAGCAGTCAGTGCCCAGAGAGCTGTTCTCTTCAAATAGAATGTACCCTGAGTCAAGAACCAAGTCAGGAAATATTACAGACTGGCTAATAAGAATTCTTCCATATGAGATTAGCCAGCCAGAGAAGATATCCAATCTGTTAGGCTGTTACATTTCTCTCTGTAAATGTATAAAGTTGAATTTTGACTCCTTGTCCTCAGATTCCTTGGAGTAAACTGTCAACATCAAAGCACCACCGCCTTGTGAGGCCTTGTGCTGCAAACTACCAGCTACTCGCACTTCATGCCAGGCACCTATTCGAGAAGAGCAAACATTGATAACATTGATTTTCAAGTCTAATGACAATTACAAAATTAAAGCTACCAGGCTAACGAGCATCCTGCCTGCTCTTCTTCCTTAGGTATCCCCAGTCACAGGTGTTGATGTAAGAAGCTTCCAAACCTATAGAAAATTTTTATGAGTTTAATTGAACCAAAGTGACAACATTGCTAGGAAGCAAGAACTCAAATGCTTGGAGAATGACAGTTTCGCAATTTCTTTTATACATTTGGAGTTAAGGAAGGCACTCCGGAAGATTACATGAAGGTGGGAAAAAGCAAGGTACAGGATAGTAAAGATTATGTGCTCTCTTGAGGGTTTAAAAGAGATTACTTTGGCATTTCAAAGTTGTATTAACCCAAGAACAATGGAAAGGGCTTGCTTAAGGCAAAGAAGTTATATGCCTGGGGCATGACTGCTCACCTGACCTGTCCAGTTAGGAATTTATGATCAGAGCACCCTGTGAGGTTACTTTCAGTCATTGGACTTGTCAGATTCATTATGGAGCTCCAAGGGGAGCTCCTGCCAGAGAAGAACCTGGGGAGCAGATGTATCCTTGGGGTGTCTGACCCAGTAGGCACAGACATTAGGCCCCCAGCGGCCAGCTGTTATCCCTTTTCACAGTCCCTCCCATTCCCTCTCTTCTTTACTCTCCATCTGGCTCAAAACTGAGCAGGGGGATTCTCCCCCTCCTAAAAAAATCTTTGTAAATTTCTATGGAAAATTATTTTGCCCTTGACTCAACTCTGGACAATGAATAACATTCGCATCCTCACTTATCTTTTGCCCTGATTTCCTCCCACCTTAATCTCATTTGATATTTCACCACAACAGACATGAGAGAGCTCAGTTTTCTTCACCATTCCATCAGAAATGTGAACTCCCTGGAAACAGAGACCAAACTTTTATCTTCTTGCATCATATAAAAAAATTCTTTAAAATTCTCTACAGGTTCTTATCCATTTTATTTAGTAACATGGAAGCTTTTTGTGTAATAATGGCTAACATCAATTTAATTCTCATAAGCACCTTATGAAGTAGGTATTATTATTTGCATCATTTAACAGATCAGGAAACTGAAGATCAGAGAGAGTAAATAACTTATTCAAGATCACGTAGGTAATTAGAGGTAGTCAGGAGTTAAACTCAATCCTAATCTAGAGTTTAACCAGTGTGTCACATTGCTTTCTTAGAATGTTTCGCTATTTTATCCTTTTATCTACTGTTTTAAATCTCTGGTGTTTGTGCTTGGTCTGAAAGGTAGGCCCGGCCAAACACATTCTGTGCTTCTTTAGCAATAAAGTCCTCAAGTGGCTAACCAGAACCTAGACTTGACCGATAGATAGCTCCTAAACCAGAGGGCAGCAACCTCGAGCAAACGCCTCTCTTTCTCTAGGGTTCAAGATCTCAGTCTTCAACCTGGGCCTGCCTGTCAGTTCTCCCACCTGCCACACTCCGGATTGCTCCATCCCAGACTTTTGTCAGGATAAAGGCTCAGCCTTAGGGGAAGGCAGAGGGGCTGTGCTTCCTTGTGGAACCCACTTTTTCTGTTTTATATAGCGCAGAAACTGGAACTTAAAACTGCGAATTATGCTCAAGGACAGAACGAGTTAGTTCTAGGTCACAGTCACTGTGTTTACCTCATTGAACAGAGGAATTTGCTTCATCCCCAAAGCGGATAAACACAAGTTAGCTCCTTACAAAGAAACACCGAGCTTGAAGTCTAAGCCCTGAGAAAAACCAAGAGAAAGCTCCAGAATAGCCTGGTTGCCCGGGGAAGAAGAGGTCCCATCCCCGCCTCCGCCCGTCTAGGTTCCACCCTCATCCTGCATTCAGGTTCCAGGCCCCGCCCCCTAGGGGCCTCACCCAATCGGGGAGCCGCAACCCCACCGCGCGTGCCGCCCCTCCTTCCTGCCGATGCGTCCCCGCCGGCAGTGACGTGCCCCGCCCCGCAGCCGCGGGATTCAAACTCCCGGAAGCGGCGTTGCACGGGCGGTGTGACTGGGCCCACGCGAACGCTGCGCTTTGCCTCAGGTGCTGGCTGTCCTTGGGAAGGGGACCGCGGAGGGTGGCGAGGAGCGGCCAGGGCCCGCAGCCCCGGGGCAGGGCCGGACCGCACCGCGAGGGGGGCGGAGTCAGTGGGCAGATCATGTTGGCTTGGACTTAATCTCTGCCCGCTTTGATTTAAGTCTCTTTGCCTGGCGCTCGCTTGGTGCCTGGCACCGGATTCGGCGCCTCAACGACCGTGGTTGTTTCGATCCGGTCTTTCAACTTTGCGGTGGGTGTTACCATCCCCTTAGAGACAGGCGCAGAGAAGCCAGGGTCTTTCGTTAGTACAGCATTTTTCCGATTACTAAAAGCACTTTCATGTCTATTCCGCAAACGTCTTCATTTTAGAGATGAGGAAAAACGTGCCCCTTTTTGCAGTTTTTCTTTGCCTGTCTCCCCAAATGATATCTTATGTGAGAATATTGTAAGATTTGCTTCCACGTGTAGACGACGTGTCCTGTAAAAGATGCCTTGTGACGTTTGCTGGATAATGTTTCTTTGGTCACCTCTGGTCCAGCATGTTTTAAATCACTTCAGCCAATCCATGAGTATTTTTTAACCATCTGCTGTTAGGCACTGTGGATGAAAAAAATAACTCAGATTCAGTTCACACTTCCTCTTCCATAACCCAGTGGTTTGGCTATATCAGTTTTCAATAGAAAGGTTCTTCTATTTAGCAAATAGGTTATTAGACATCAGACCTGAGATTTGACCTTTTAAACTCACTTATAAAGTATAATTGTATTTTTATTTTTACAATTTCAGAGATGTCTTCCAGAAGTCCCAAAGATTTAATTAAAAGTAAATGGGGATCAAAGCCTAGTAACTCCAAGTCAGAGACTGCATTAGAAAAATTTAGGGGAAAAACTGCAGCCTTACAAGCATCCATGGATGAATTCACAAGTGGAAAAGGAAAGCTGACTGATAAAGAGAGGCACAGACTTTTGGAGGTAAATGGCTTTACAAACCCTTTAAATTGTGGTAAGAGATGAGAAAGTATTTTCCCAATATTGGTATAATCTAGTTTTTCTGTTCATTAAATGTAAAAAATCAAATATCATTTCGAAGTGTTAAATGGAGTTCAGATTTTAACATGAATATTTAAAATTCCACTTTATCATGTGTATTGATAAATATTACTGTGTTCCAAGTAATCTTTGTTTTCAGAATTTTTGAGGTAAAATCATTACATATATTGTCATTTTTTGTTCTGTTACACTATATTTCAGATTCCCTAATTTAAAATTTATTATGGTATAGTCCATAAAATAGTTAGGAATTTATTAGAACTGGAAGGTTTTAAAAATGTTATCATTAATTTGATTTTAATTTATTTTGTGTAAGTACTTTTATTGTTCATAGTTAGAAAATAAATGACCTTTATTATTTAGTATTATTGGATTTCTTTAAATTCTATTTTATAGGCCCATCATAAAACTGGATGATTTATTATTTTTAACAACACATATTGAGGTAAATGCTTGTTCAAGCATTGAGAAATGATCTATCACCAATTCTTAGACATAAAGATTATTTTGCAATTTGGTGAAGGACTCTCATAGCTTCCCTGAAAGATCTCTTTCCAGTTCATTCCACTTTTGATGTCAAATCTCTGTTCCTTTATAATCAATTGAAATTAAACTTTAACTTCTACCCATTTATTCTAATTGTGCCCATTAAAGCTATATAGAGCAAGTCTGTTTTTTATCTAAGCGACAGCTTTTCAGATATTAAAGGAAATCTTGCTGCTTCTTTTCTGTGGAACAACCTGTTATTCTTCAACTTTTCTGGCTTATCATCTTGGTCATTTTCCTGAACGCTTGATAGTGCGTTCATATCCCTTCTGAATTATACACCTGGTACTGTACACAGTGGCATACACAGATTGAAGTGATACTGTTATTTTCACTGATCTGGATGCTGTATTCCATAAAAGCCTAAAATTGTGTTGGCTTTTTTTTTTTTTAATTGTGTTGGCTTTTTTTTTATATTACTGCTTTATCTTAAGCTTATAGCCGACTAAAATCCCTTCATCAATTTCACAAAACCATCCCTGTTTTATAATTGAACAACTGCTTCCTCCCATGCAAGTTTTTAGTTTTATGATGTTTTTACCTTGCTAGCATGTAGTCATTCTGTTAACTTCTTTTATTATCTCTATTAGTACTTTCTTATGCCAGAAGCAGTATAACAAGCATGCCTTCTTTATCTTTCAAGTTCTTGAAAATGTTGAGCACTCCTTTGAAGCTTACCTTCTAGATTTAATATCAAATTATTTATTAAGACAAAGTGAGTTAGTGAATGCATTTTTATCCAGCTACGAATGTTCTGTAATTTTAAGGTGTTACTTCAAGGTCATCAGTGAGCATGTATCTCTTGTGAGACTCAATTTTAGCCTTTATGATTATTAGAACTGGTGGGATGGAGTGATGATTCTCAGATACTCATGTGAAAGCCACCTTTCTTTCATGGCTGTTGACAGAGTTGGTTTCTCCTTTCTGTGTTTGTGTCCCATTCATTTTATATATATTTTGACTACAGCACTTACCATATTGCATTATGTATTGTTTACCTCCCTGAGCTCTCTGAGCATAAGTTCTTGGCTTCATCTTTTTTTTTTTTTTTTTTTTTTTTGGCCCTAGTATCTAGTATAATGCTGACTTGATATATAAATGCTGGTTATAGTATACTGTTTACTTTCATGTTTGATCTGGCTTTGCCCTAAGATTCTTCTTAGTTTATATGTAGAAAATTCGAATCCTCGAAGCTGAGAGGGAGAAAAATGCTTATCAACTCACGGAGAAGGACAAAGAAATGCAGAGACTCAGAGACCAGCTGAAAGCCAGATATAGTACTACTGCATTGCTTGAACAGCTGGAAGAGAAAACAAAAGAAGGTGAAAGGAGGGAACAATTGTTGAAATCCTTGTCTGAAGAGACAGATGTATTGAAAAGACAGTTGTCTACTACCACTGCAAGACTTGCTGAACTTGAAAGCAAAGCCAGTACACTTCGTTTATCACAGGTACTAATAATCTCTTTAAACCCAGATATTTTTCCTTTCTGATACAATTGTAATTCTTACAAAGAATGAGCTTGTTAAAACATGCTTGTCAAATGGTGAAACAGTATAGTATACTAACATTACTTTTTTTTTTTTAATAGCCCATAACCCTCTCCCTAAACAAAAATAGTTAATGTGGCTTCTTCAATGCCCCACACCATTGTTTTGCCCAAAGGGATATTCACAATAAAGAATCCACTGTGTATCTAAGATAGCCAAGAAGATTTTGTTGAGCTCTTTTCTCTGTAGTTTGTATATGAAAACAGTGCTTCATTTTTTATTTTTTATATTTGATATCCACAGTTCCAGTAGCAAGTATGCTTTTCCCAATTACATGTACTTTTTCTCCCCCTTTAGTTTTAGAGTCACTAGCGTAGCAGAAAGAGCAAGGATTTGTAGGTAGGCAACCCTAAATTCAGATCTTGGTTCTGCCATTTGCTAGTTATATGACTGACTCTGAACAAATTCTTTAACCTCTCTAGCCTTAGAGACAATGCTAGAATTGTCTCCTAATGCCAGAACTCTCTCCTAAGCCTTAGTGTTCACATTGGGAAAATCAGGATAAGAATACTGGAGATTAAATGTAATAATATATGTAAGTTGCATAGTGCCTGGCACAGTAAGTTCTTAATAAATGGTTTCTTATTGATCAGACTTTTGATTCTTTTGGAAATTTGGACATTTGAATAATACTAACACTACAGCTATTAATACCAACCTATAGAAGAAAATCTGTAGCTTTCAGATATAATATCTCAATGTTAAGAGTCTTTGTACTTTATCTCTCTTTCAGGGTGGTCAGAGTGATCAGAGCTACACATTTATGTGTACTCTCATAGATGGATAATTGAGTATTTCTGCAGATGAGTTCAGAAATGTTTAAGTTTGTCTAGAGAATGTCCACAGAGCTGAAACTCATAAAACATTACAGTTAGATCCAAAGTGGGTGATTAAAACCTTTAAAGCTTAAACATTAGTTTCTACACTTTTGAAGATGGAAATGCAAATCTTGGTAGAAAGTATAATTTTAAAAATGTATTATAATAATTGTGTGGGCTATCTACTATTAATACTTATATTAGTCAGCATATCTAATTGCTATAAAAACAGCCTTCAGATCTCTGACTCTTATACAACAAATATTTATTTTTCCCTCATGTCACAGTCTAGTGCAGGTTGGAGTGGAAGGAGGCTTTGTTCTAGAGTTATTCGGAGATCCAAGTTTCTTGCTCCCCTGTCCCTTATGGTGGAGTCCTCCACCAGATCCTCTGTATGCAGCTGTGAGCTAGAGAGAGCATGCAGAGAATTGGGGGAGGCTTTAGAGCCAGGCCTGGATTGGCATATTTCACTTCCGCCACATTCCATTGGACAGAATTCAGTCTCATGGCCTCATTAACCACAGGGAAGGCTGGGAAACGTACGCCCAGGGAAAAAAGGAAAAGGGGTTTGGTGAACTATCTCTGTCATAGTTTCCGCCTAGAAAACTAAATTGAGAGGGAGAAAGGGCTACATATTAGAATCAGTGTCTAGAGTACCATCAGAGAAAAAAAAAATATTTTGAGCTTCCTTGCTTGCATTGGAATACACTTTTTCATGTGTTTCATTGGCTAGACTGTGTACCTAACCACCTACTTCTCTTTTTTCCCTATGAGAAAATGAAAAAAAGAAGAGAGAAATTATGTTTTGAGTTCCATATAATCTATATAAACTAATAATAATACTAATACAAATATAATTCTAGAAAATAACTTTTATCTTTTGACAACGTAGTATTTTCCAGATTTCATTTAAATAGTTATTTTTGTTTTATCTGCTTTTGGTGAAAACTGCTGGGCTATTCATGTGCACTGAGAGTTATTCTGGTGATCCTGGGGTCCAGAAGACCTCAGAAGTCAAATTAGATATGAAATCTCAAGGTTTCCAGTCCGCTTAGGACACTTCCAGAAGGTCTTAATTCTCCTCTGATACTGTTCATCTGCATGAGGTTCACCAGCATATACTAGATCTGGATTTGGGGATGCCCCTGTAAAGTTTGCTGTATTATTATTCAACTAAATATAATGAAGAAACTTCTTTTATTAAATTTATAAATTTATGATGTTCACTAATATTGGTTTATTTACAGACTGTAGCTACAAGCTGCTTCAACTCATCAATGAGTAATATTCATGAAATGGAAATACAGCTGAAAGATGTAAGTTCCTTTTCTTTTATTAAGTTATAGATAAAGAGGACTAATTCATTTACTGTTAAATTTCATGGAAATTGACAGCGTTGATGCTATGACTTGAAAAAATCTGTTGAGATGGAGAGCTGAGTGGTTTGAGATTATCTCTCTACGTTGCTACCTTTAGGTCTCTTTCTAGGTGTTCAAGAGGACCAGTTCCTCTAAGCATGGTCCTCTTTGGCTAGAAAGCCCTAGAAATCATCCATCACTACCAGATACCTTAACAGTAACCCTTCTCCACCTAAATCTAATTTGCCCTACCATTTTTTTAAAATTATAATATAATTTAATGTATAAATTCTTTCTGTTTATCTATGTAAGATGTAGTTTGAAATTCTACCATTGGAACCAGGATTTGCTTTCATAGTTTGAAAAGGAAATACATTCTTTGTATACCCAGTACTTCTTTTCTCTAAAATTTGATATGAGGTTATTTTAGATATATGGTAAAGCCGTATTATTTTAAACTTACATCTTAAATGGATTGGTAGATTTCTTTGAGAATTAAATAAATTGAGACCACAGGGACTAATCATAGCGTATTTTTTCAAGTTTTAAGATTACATATACAAACTATGATATTCTTGATTTAATTATTAGGCCAGTGGTAGGTATTTTGATTCCAGAAATATTACTGGCATGTGTCTATCCTGATCTAAGTATGCTCTTAAGATTCCTGTTTTATTTCACCTAGCAAGTATACCTTCAGATTTATTTGATCATCAAAAGAAGAATTTAAAATCCGTGGAGTGTCTGTATAACAGGGTACTACAGTACCCTTATCAAAGTGATTAGAGGTAACTAAAATAAAGAAGAAACATAGTTTTTAAAGAACTATCAAAATAAGTTTTTGTGTGTTGTATATTATCTCCAGCATCTAGAACAGTTGGAAAACAGACTGACTGCAGTCTCGTGGAGTTTCTTGATTTTTACTAGTGTCCTTTTAGCAAAGTACCTGAAGATATATGCTATTTTCTTAAACTCATATGTAATTTTTAGGCTTCTCAGCACTTACTGCTTCAAATATCAACTAAAGTTATTTTTAGATGATTTTTTTTTATGAAATTAACTTTAAAATGTTATGCATTTATACCCAATCTTTTTATTCTGTTCTATCTTTCCAGCTTATTTAAGGATTACTTTGTACTTCTCTGCTCTGTTTACCTTCAAATGGTGATCTAGAGTCAGCGGAGTCTCTTAGACTCTAATATGCATATGAATCTGGGGATCCTTATAAAATGCAGATTCTGATTTCCACGGTATAGGTTAGAACCTGAGATTCTGGCTTTCCAACAAGCTCTACCCTCTTCTGCAGCTGTTGCTGGTGGTTCGAGGACCACCCTTTGAGAACCTGTCCCCTTGGAATCTAAGCAAATCTTTTAGATCAGGAGAATTGTATATATAATTGGAGGATTTAGGGAGCAGTGATTGAGAAATCTCACTCCCCATAGTCCACACACTTACATTATTTGTCTTTGATAGCTCAGCAGTTATAGACCCATACCCTTCCTCAAAGCTCCCACAAAACTTCCTGTAGAAGTCTGCCTACCTACTTTAAGAGTCAGTGTTCGTTATGCTAAAAGAAGCCCTGAAAACCTAAGTTTATCTTTCTTAAGGCCTAGCTGTATCATTCTTCGGCTATCATTTCTGTCTGGCTGACATTTTGAGATAATTACATGGAGTTAATGCTGTGAACATTGTCTGACGTCAGCAGCTTTCAAACTAAATCAAACCAAATAGCTAAAGGCAGTTTTCATAGGCATTCTTGTTCTTCATTTTAAGAAATGTGATTTTGAGACATAGACTTTAGGGAAGATAACTGTTTTTAAATTTTTTATTTGGAAAAAAAATCAAATTTATAGAAAAGTTAGAAGAATAAAAATGCTACATAGAACTTTACCAAAATTCAGTCATTGTTAACGTTTTTCCCATTTTGTGCTCTCTCTTTCAATCCCCACTCCCTCACACACATACAATAACACAAAATATTTTTATATGAAACATTTGAGAGTGAGTTGCATATTTCCACAGCCCTTTAAGCCTGTGTACTTCACTGTGCATTCCAAAGAATGAGGATATTTTCTTATATGACTAAAATATAGATAGCAACTTTAATAAATTTAACATGGACACTACTACGTAATCTATCATCCATATTCCAGTTTCGTCAGTTGACCCACATTTTTATTCCTCCAGTAAAGGCCAGCATTTTAATCTACATTGAAATTTTTGCTTAAGGAATATTTAATGATTCTTTGTCAAGCCAGTGGCATTTCATGGGGCTTCATTTTTGCCCACATTTGTTCTATATTTCTATTGATAATTTAGATGGAAATGTTAAAATGCATGCCTAATGATTGTATAGATGACATAAAGCTGGGATAATTAATACAATGATGACTAAAGACGCAAAACTAATATCAGCATTTACTGATAGCTCTCAAATCCATTTATTGATACTATTAAGAGAAGAAAGCAGATGCATATGGTCAATGAGTAGAAGTGGAGAGTGAAGATGTGTTTACTACTTTATTTAAGTAACATTGCCATCATGTGGCCTTTTGGAATATTGCCTCTCAAATCTTAACACGTAAGCGTGTTTCTCATTCTTAAGTAATATGTGTTTATGGATGGGCTCCTTTAAAAGAAGAAAATTTTCAGGACCATCCAACATTGACTTAAATTATTTATATTGAAATATTTCTTAAATATGGAAAAAATTGGTATAAAATTAGATATTTTTAGTGTCAAACAGGATTTATAAGTATTTGGTTATATGTGTGCCTTTTGAGTCATAGAATACTACTCTCTTATCAGCTAAATTTGAGTATATAATACAGAGTGAATATACGTATCCCGACTTGATAAGTGAACTCTTAAGCCATGGGAGAACAAATGTTATAATTGTCCAATGGATGCAGAGAGAAAAGTATCTGGTCAAGTGGCTGGTGGGCCCTGGACTAAGTCTTCAATTCCAGAAGTCAGCTCTGTCTTCTTAATCTATTTTCCAGTTCTACAGAAAACAGACATTGAAAATCCTTTAAGCCCCATACCTAGAAGATTTGCTCAGAAGTTTGTAAGATATTCATGAAAGGAGCCTAGCAAAGGTTGGAGGAACTCTCTAGACTTAGAGTTTTCATATATATAGATACTTTTGGACATGCAGCTCAACTGCCTATATTGTTAAAGAATGGAAATTCTTACCTGAAAGAAGATGCCCTTATATGCAACCAAGAACCTCCAGTATGTTCCTTAGCACTTATCTCACCCCTCCAGAGTGAGAGACCAGCTTGTAGGGGAGGGGAGCCCCTCCTTTTACAGTATACCTACAACAAACGTAGGGTGATTCAAAAAGAATCGAACACTTTGGAAAATATATTCCAGTACATGTGTTTTTTTCAGTAAAGTTACACCATGCATCTTTGTTGTTGAGAAGTTTGTGTTTATACCTTCTCTTTCCGGCAGCCCTGAAGATGTAAAATATGTTATACATCCTGGCTGCTATTTCAGCTATTAATATTAATAAATTACAACAGGTCTGGGATTAATTATAACACAGGGGTACATATTAAGAACTTGTAAGATTATAGAAATAGCTGTAAGAAACATCCAAACTTGCAGAGAATTTTTATAAGAGTTTATTTGAACCAAACTGATGACATGCCAAGAAGTAGGATCTCAAATATTCTGGTGATGGACAATTCTGCAGGTTTTTTTTGTACATTTGGAATTGAGGGCAGTAAGGAAGATTACATGAAGGTGGGAGAAAGAAAGTGGGGGAAATATAGTTAACAAGCTATGTGCTCCCTCAAGGATGATTATGCCTCTGTGGGGTCTGAAAAAGGGGATTCCTCAGGTATTTCAAAGGTATGTTAACTTAGATGCACAAGATCAATGGACAGCACTTGCTTAAAAACTTTACTAGAGAAGTTATAGGCCTGCGGTGTGACTACCCACCACCACCTGCCCAGTTAGGAATTTATGATCAGATCACTCTTTGAGGTTACTTTAAATCTCTCAAACTTGGCAGATTTATTAGAACCCCTTTTTTCTTTCACAGGTTTTTTATTACATTTTCATTTATTCATTAATGAGTAATATATTTTTTGAAAGTGTTCGATTGTTTGCATCACTCTCAATGTATTATTTTACTGTGTGTAAGGAACTGCTAGATTCTTTCATGCCCTCTCCTCCCTTCCCTTAATACTCTCAAACTTCTGTTTGAGGCTAAAAGGCTTGCTTGGATGCTTACTGATTCTTGCAGCCATCGTGTCCCTACTTTATTTTGTCATTATCATTCACAAACATCAGGCAGCCACTTGCTGTAGAAACAGTGAACACATGCACAGACTATTAAAAAAATTATCTAAACAAGCCCAGGCCCAGCTGTCCAAAGGGCTCGTGATCTAGACAAGATAAGAAGTGCCATCAGGAAATAATCAAGGTCATGAGTATAAGATGCCAAATAGAGTGGATGGACAATAAAAGTACTATTGACTTACAAATGAGAGGGAGCTTGATCAGGGTGGCTATAGGTGAGGAGGCTTGAAAGATAAGCCTGGACTCACTGGAACTTAGTGAAAAGATGGGATTTAAGTGGGCAGGTGATATAGGAAGGGGTTCTAGGGCACTCCGGACAAAGGGAAGAGTTTAAGCAAGGCACAGAGGGTGTGCGTAGCTGTGTAGACAACGGGGCAGTCGTGGAGGAGAGAAAAGCCAGGCTATAACCTGAAGAGACAGGAAAAGGCAGATTGTGGACAATTTTAATGTCAGCCTAAGGGAAGATAGCTTCGGTTTTAGCAAGTTGTGTCTTGAAGCTTTCAAAAATTCTGTTATTAATATAACTAAAATGATTTAGCACTTTGGGGGACCAAGGAAGAGGCTGAAATAAACTTATTAGGAGTAGCTATTTTGCTCCCAAATATAGAGTGATCATCATATTAATTAGCCTAAAGCTTTTGGTAATGGCCTGCATCTCCTCTTAACTTTCTCAATGGAGAAAATCACTCTGCAACTGACAGTTTCTATTGTTAAGCAAAAAATAAATGGACACATTTTTTTTCTTTTGTCTCTTAATCCAGAAACAATCAGGGTCTACTAAGATCCAGTGGTGAATCATTGCTTAAGTAGGCATTCCTGTGGAGGCAGACAAGTCGTAGCCTGGGTAGCAGGTGTGGAGGACTCAGTACAAATGAGCTTGGCCATCGTGAAGGGGTGTTAACATTACTTTACATTCCTCCTAGGATGCTTTATCCCTAACATTTTACTCATGTGACATCAGGTTTAGAAGTGGATGTCCTCTCTACACAAATGATCGTTGAGATTTATTTCCCAAGCCTCTCGGGTACATAGAATGAGAGGGCAGCAGTCCCATCCTCTTGGACTGAACACCTAGATTGGAGAGGACAGAGGAGTTATAATATCATTGCATGTTGTTGCCATATAGAATTTCTCGGCTTTTTTCTCTAGCACCAGCAGATGACTCATTGTCTTTGCTGGCTTTCAACTCGAATCTTTGCCCCACTTTCAGTAACAAAATGGCCACCTCCTCTGGCAAAACTAGGATTTAGTGGGGAAAGGGAAGGGTTAGTGTACGATTGCTGGGGATACCAAGCTATCCTGGTAGACTCATTTGGCTTTGCCTTTTACTGGATTTCCAAGGATTCAGTGATTAAGAACAGTGAGAGTTAGAATCAGAGGATCTGTGAATTTGTCCTAGTTAACCACAATAAACCACTTCATAAATCTACATACCTTCATATATTCCACTTGGTTTTATTCACTAAAGTTAATGTAGCTGCTTACATGAATATTTGCTAACGTCTTGCCAAATATCAGGTGGTTTGATCCACAGGAAATATACATGTAATTTTATAAGATTTTCAAATTTATGCTAGGTGTCCTGGTAAAACTATAGAGTATATCTAGTTTCTTGAGGGAAAGATGTAACTGAAATGAAAACCAATATTAGCAGTAACAGTAAAGTGAATCAATTCCCTTTTACTAGCTAACTTAACAGATATTGTTTATTTTATTAATATTATCCCACCATCCAAATAATTTTGTGAGTATATATTGTATATAAAAACTAGGAATCCTTTCAGAATAGCATGGTCTGCCACTTCAAGGAGCGTACTATCTATTTGAGAGAGGCAGCAAACACAGGTAAAAAGCTGAAGATGGTAAAATAATTTTTAAACATGTAGACATATATGTAACAACTGAGGTCATAAGCCTTTATACAAAGCAGGTGAGTGAGCTCAGTTTGGATTTTTAATTGAGTTCTGAAAGCTATAAAGGATGAAAATTGGTGATGAAGGGGAAATAAAAAGAAAACTGGAAATAAAGGGAGGGGGTAGCTATTTAAGTTTGATTCTTTGGGATGGAGTCAGCAGTGCCAACAGTTTATTTGGGAGCAACATCTGTGAAAGGAAAAGGAAGGCAGCAGGATTGGGCAGGGGCACCGTCAGACCAGGATGCAAGCCTGTCAGAGTCTCCTGTCAGGTTTGGGAAGCTCCTGAACAGAGTTGTATCGGGCAGAAATAGCTCGTTCTTAAAGGGTTTCTGAGCAGGGCATTTCCACCTCTGCCACAAAGGCTTTCTACTTTACGGAGAATGACATGGACACAGACACCAAGCAAGTTGTGTAGAGGAGATAGCAGATGAGTAAACTTAACCTCATGTGAACACGACTTTGCCATGTTGTTAGATATTCTGAAGATGCGTGATGTTAGAATGTATTTCTGTATCATAAGCCATACAACGGTTGCCTAGAATTATTGTGTTACATGAGCCATAGAGTTTTTATGTGCTAGAAAAGAGTACGTCATTTGGGCTCCCTTGCCTATTTTAAGATTTTGCTTTTTTATTTTTATTATTATATTTGTTTATTATTGACTTTCTTACATTTTCACATTGAGGCTCTGGAGAAAAATCAGCAATGGCTTGTGTATGATCAGCAGCGGGAGGTCTACGTAAAAGGACTTTTAGCAAAGATCTATGAATTGGAACAGAAATCAGAAACAGCTGCTCATTCGCTCTCACAGCAGACAAAAAAGACTGAATCAGAAGGTACTGGTATAAAAATACTCTTTGGGGGTAGGTCTGCCTGACATTTTCCAAAAGGAGAAATTGCTCAAATTTAGATTTTTGTAGATATGCGTTAGGAAGTGAAATAAGAGCCAGTCTTCTAGCCTTGAAGAAATACCATTTGAGCAAGTTTGTTCTATTTCCCATTGTTTTCTGATAAGAGAGCATAAGGTACAGGGTACAAGGGCTCTCTGGCAATTCTGAACGAAGGCACAGTACAGGGATTTTCTCCACCGTACATGTCCTCCCCCTCCTTCAAAGCCCTTCTCTAACCTTATTCCCCCCAGAGCTGGCACCGTCACCAATTTTCATTTTACTCTGTTTCCCTTCAGCATTTATTCTTGAATCCCAATCATTCTTGTAGATGATTTTTCAGTCATTTGAATCTCACCATAGAATTGAAGTTTCATAGGAATGAGGCTGGGTTTTTTTCTTTTTGTTTTTGTTTTGCCACGAGCTTTCTTTACAATATCCCCAACACTGGTCTCAGTTGAGTCTCACAAGAACCTTAAGAGGTGGGGCAGAAGGGTCATCATTCCCACTTTATGGATGAGGACTCGGTTCAGCAGTTCCAGATGACAAGCTAAGAAGAAAAACTCCATGCAAAGGCCGCACGAAATGACTGACAGCCCTAATGGGACTGAAGCCTCGAATTATATACAGCAGAGGCTAAAGAAAGGCAAGCAAGGCTCACAATCTTGGAGTTTCACATGTGAATATTTAAAATGAAGCTAATGCTAAAACGAAAACATAAAAGGAATGTCTCTAGGGGTAATTCAAAGCTGTTTATCCCTAAGAGGACAAAATTACTGCTGTAATGCCTTTATAAGTTTACTACACATGAAAGTAGGATTTTAGTTATAGGCTAAGTCTACTTTTTACTTTAGTAATATATGTGTGTGTTATAAGTGCTTGATACAATAATTTAATAGTAGTGCAAAAGGGCACTGTTCTACCTTTCCCATCCCATCCTAATCTCTTTCCTCCTCCCATCAGGGCAGCTGCTGTTAACATTTCTGTTTTTTAATTTGGGTTGTTACCACATCTGTAAATAATGAACTTAAATTTCTGTTTGTCGATCTGTCTTTAGACATTAGTGACTTCCCTCCCCAAAGAACTGTTTTTAGTCCTTCTAGTTATTAGTGTTTTAATTTCAGATAATGTACCTGAATTTCTTGTTTCGTTTCATGAAATATCAACCCTATCTCTTGACCTTTCATTTTGTAAAATCAGGAAATAATGGGATCTTGTTTATAGAAACAGGTTTGTGTTTATCTTTTCAGAATATTCTCTATTTAATAAAGTGAGTTGTGCCTTCCTGTGTTCGTCATAGGTCTTCAAGAAGAAAAGCAGAAATATTACAACCATCTCTTGGCAAATGCAAAAAAAGATCTTGAGGTTGAACGACAAACCATAACTCAGTTGAATTTTGAACTTAATGAATTTCGAAGAAAATATGAAGAAACCCAAAAAGAAGTTCAAGATTTAAATAAACTGTTGTGTTCACAGAGAAAGGCAGATGTACAACATCTGGAAGATGATAGGCATAAAACAGAGAAAATACAAAGGCTCAAGGAGGAGAATGATGTTGCTAGGGAAAAACTTGAAGAGGAGAAGAAGAGATCTAAGGAGCTCTTATCTCAGGTGAGCCTAAGCAATAAGGGTTTCCTGATTCATAATTCATTTTTTTTATTGTACTTACAGAAAGTATCTGAGACTATTTTAACCACTAGGAAACAGCAAAGAACAAAACAAATTCCTGACCCCTTCATGGGTGTTCATGTTCAGAAAGAAAACAGACCATAAACAGGTAAACTAAATAAAGCAATAATATGACAAAGAGAAATTGGGGGTCAGTGGAGGCCTCACTGAGGAGATGGTATGTGGACAAGGATCTGATGACAAGAAGGAACCAGCAAGATTGAGTGACTTTGGGAATTCTCTCCAGCCAGAGGAAATCAGATACACTTTAAAGAGTCTGAGAGAGAAGGGGGTAAGTATGTGTGAGAAGCCAAAAGATGTGAAGTAAAGAGGGAAATCAAAGCTGATACGTAGGTGGGCTCCTTGACTGTGATACAGTGCCCAAGTTCATGTGGCACTGTCCATGTTCTCATACTCACAGCTTTATGCCAGGATGTCTTGGTAATGTTGAAGTTATTGAGTTAGGATTATTAGAGTTGAATAGTACTTCGACAGAAACTCATTAATTTAAATTTTGCTTGACAGCGTGGAATGGAAAGAACAGTATTTGTAGTCATACCTCGTCTCTAGTCCAGGATGTGTGGCCTTAGGAAAATCATCTAACTCTTCTGACTTACAGGTTAATCATGTATTAATAATAATTACCACTTCTTGCCTCATAGGGTTTTTGTGAGGGTCAATTGAGAGAATGTAAAAGAACTTTGTAAACTAAAGTGACAGGTAAATATTTGTGATTGATACTATTAGAATAGTAATTTTGAAAATCTTCTGAAAGTTGAGAGAAGGGAAAAAAATAGTCTTTTGCCTTCTTAATCTTTACTACCCTCACTGCTGCCTACAGGTGCAAGCAATGATATTTATGAAAGCAGAAATGATTGAGAATTTTATTCCAACTCTGGCCATGAAGGAGAGGCACTGCCAGCTTTGTTATCCTACTCAGAAATATTAGTAGATTAGATGTCAGACCTCCAAGAAAGTGGGTATGGCCACTGCAGAATTCTGTGCTGTTTATCAGTTTTCAGTCTGTGCCTTGGGGAGCTCTCAGCCATGTAGCCATTAAACAACCAGCTAGAATGACTCACTCAGACTAGCAGGTGGTGTTGTGGTTAGAGATGTGAGACTTGTGAGCTGTTCATGCATCCAGGTCAAGCAATAAAAGGTCAGATGTGGCAACATTGTCTGTTTATGCCCTACAGGTCCAGTTTCTTTACACATCTCTGTTAAAGCAGCAAGAGGAACAAACAAGAGTAGCTCTGTTGGAACAACAGGTACTCATTGGGATTGCTTCAACATTCAGTTTAACCCCTTAGAAAATGGAATTTTTCCTCATGTTTACGCTATTCTATGAAGAACCATTTGAAAGTTGTGAAAAATGTTTTTTAAAAACCTTATCTGGGATACCCCAGATAAGGTGCTTGTTACTGTTGTTGGGCTAAAACAGATTCTCTGAGGTGAGATGGCAGTTTTCCAGATGGGTAGATGTTTGCCTTAACAAATTTTATTCTTGCCTTAACAAATTTTATTCTTCCTCAAATATCTTTGCTACTCTAGCCTAACAGGAACTCCCTAAGAGGTGTGCCTTATAACTTCAAGCAGAACTCAGAGAGACACCATTTGTTCTCAGAATACAGACCAGAGATTTTTAGTATATTCCAAACCAGGGAATATCCATCTCTTTCTTTCCTTTCCCCCACTTCTCCATTAAAAAAGGAGGAGATACCTATACCTCAAGCATTGGCTTTGCTCCTTGGATCAACTAAATCCTTAACCATAGGCTTCTTTATTTATCAATATCTCACTGCTCAGATGAATTTTTGCTCTGATGGTACAACAGATGTTTGCTTCTAGTGCTAATTAAGAAATGTAAGTGTCCAGTCAAGAGAACGACAGTTTATACTGGCTGTAATTGTCTTGTTCTGGGCATTTCTCCAGATGCAGGCATGTACTTTAGACTTTGAAAATGAAAAACTTGACCGTCAAAATATGCAGCATCAATTGCATGTAATTCTTAAGGAACTCCGAAAAGCAAGAAATCAAATCACCCAGTTGGAATCCTTGGTGAGTCTGGAATGGTTAAACTACAACTTATTTTCTTCTTTCTCTTTCTGCTATTTTTCCATTTATATATCAAGCCACTTCCAAAACTAGGAAGATAAGTTTAAAGAACGGCTGTTTCTCAGATCAGTAGGCAGAGCCCCTGCGTCATTTGAGTCAACTGCCCTTAGAGCATGAGTTCAGAGCACTAGAAAGAGGGACATTCTGTGCCTCTTGGTAATGATTATATTACGGGTACTTGGGATCACCCCCACCCACTCCGGGCGGACCCTGTGATTCTAGAGATACTAAAGAGAGCCTGGCTTAGGGGATTGAGGGGGTGAGGGAAGGCAATTGTAAGTCCTGAATGAAAATTGTGTGTTTCTTTTTAAAAAGAAAAAAAAATTCTGTTTTTAGGGATAATGAACTATTACTGTTAATACACTGTTTAGGCATGTTGAGTTAAAGAACATTTTGTGGGTTACCCTGAAAACATAATCTTTTAAAACATAAATCTTTTAAATAACATCATTTCTATGAAGAAATGGTTTTTCACTTACCTATTTTCATCTTAGTAATAAGCTTTTGGACCAAACCTGTTGGGGTCTGTATTTGTGAATCCCACTAGTGCATAGTTTATCTATCATCCTAGTACTGCAGAGTATTTGCAGATGGTGAAATGTTACAAATAGAATTCCTCAATTTTTAGAAGAAAACAATTGTTTTAAAAACATCATTTGTAACTTCCTTATGATTAAAAGACAGAATATATTTTTTGGCTCTATTTTTTAGTATGTTATTGATTTTGACCATTTATAATATTTGAAATTGGAATTTATAATTCATTTCTGTTAATGACTGTTTTCGAAAGTATAAGAATCCAGAGTGTATACAAAAGAATCCATACTTCCCCTGTACTTTTCTTTGTGCTCCCGCTATCCACCATCTTCCGAGTATGCCGTAAAATATTCATTTTTAAGCTTTACTGACTATTCTAAATTTCTCAGAAAACATGCAAAAGGAAATTCTCAAAGGTATTATACAATATCTTAGTCATTTCTGTGGACTGCCTGTTTGTTCTGCTAAAATTCTGTACTACTTTTAATTCCACGTAGTTCTTTATTGTTGAAGTGCCCCTCTTTTACAAGACTAGCGAATTTTGTCAGCCTTGCACACAGGCCTACCTTTAAATTTGATATTAATACCCAACCCCAGTCCTTCCTGGGTAATTTATAACCACCTCGTTTGTTACCACCATAATACCAATGAGCAGAGATTCAAAAGAAAATCTGTCAGCAGGGCTGAAGTTGGACCATCTTTGGAGCAGTACAACTATTGAACAGTAGGCCTATATACAGACAGTGTTCATTTGACATTTTTTTTTCAGAAGCAACTTCGTGAGCTTGCCTTCACAGAGCCGTTAGTCACTTTCCAAGGAGAGGCTGAAAACAAAGGAAAAGTTGCCTCACCAAAAAGTCCCACAGCTGCACTGAATGAAAGCCTGGTGGAATGTCCCAAGTGCAATATCCAGTATCCAGCCACTGAACATCGAGACCTACTAGTCCATGTCGAATATTGTTCAAAGTAGCAATATAATTGTCCTTTGTCTTGTGTCAAAAGATTTAATACTGTATTTTATATTAGTAGATATTTTGAATTCCTTATTTCACCTCATATGAGAAACTGCCTATCTACCTTTGAGACTCCGGCATAGAAGTGAATCACTGTATTTTTTCGCTGCTTTGCACTTCCCTTGGCATTGATACCTCCATGAGATGGTTCATCTTCAGGCTTCAGCGACAGAATGTGTGAGCAGCGTGTGCCGACAGGACTTCCATTTTGCACTGTTGAAGTACTTGATGGGGAAAAGATAAGTTCAGGTTGTTATTGTTTGTGGGTTAAATCTATGACACCAGCAAGCAAATATTTTGTGTTTTGTGGGTTTTTTAAAAATCATAGGTAATTAACCGAGTATCTTACTGTCTGAGCATATTTTTTTATCCAAGCACTTGGTATACCTACAATATACCTACAATTGAGTCCATCGTTAAAAGATGGTGATTTTTAAAAAAATTTTTCCATGCTACTATAGAGCGGTTCTTAGAAAAGTTGGCAATTTTCTTGCTCTTTATTGCTGCTTATTGTTGAAACTGTAAACCTAGCTGTGTTCTAAGCACAAAGCAGATTCCGCCTAAGGAATACTCCTAAGCCACACACCATGTTTTCTCTTGTATTAACTGGCTACAACTTCAACTTGGATTTCATTAGCACATGTTGGTCAGCTAAAATTGTTAAAATGGATTTTAACAAAATCATCTCGTCCTCTTGTTTTAATTTGCAGATATTTTATTTATTTCATCACTCTAAAAGCTGAGCAATGTAATGAGCAGATATTTGCATATCTGAATATCTGTTTTTATACGTGTGTGTAAACCAAAATTTTTTTATTCAGGTTTTCTAAAATGCTTAACACTGAGCTACTGTTAGTAATATAAAGGAGAAAAGAATAAAATTATTTAATAAGTTTTACTGTGTCTAGCATATATGTACATAGAGGTATTCTAAGATTTCTGCCCTGAGAGGAGTGCCAGAGGATTGCAGGTTAATGCACGGTGTAAAATAAAGTAGTTAAGAATACATCAGAACCAAAAACTATATGAAGCTCAGAAAGGTTAAGCAAAATCCCCACAATAATTAAAAAAAACATTCTTAGGTTTCAAACTCCAAGTCAACTACAATGCCCAGGTTCTCCCCACTATGCCAGAATCCCTTATGAATTCTCCAAACTCAGTGTACTTAAGCGATATCATAGCTGGAGTCATGGGATGTTTTTTGAGTTAGAAAAAACAGAACACACTTCCTGGTCTCTTCCATCCCTCTGGTCTGAGAAGTTCTGCCTTGTCAAACCCCTCCCCCTGGTCCATGGACCCCTATGCTCGTTCTCTAACATCTTTAATTTCACCTCCAAACATGTACTAAATGCCAAATACGTGCATTTAATTAGTGACACAGTGATAAAATGCAGTTTCGTAGAAGAGACCAACATCTAAACAGATAAATATAATACATTGTAGGGGCTACTATAGTGAAGTTACATGTAGGGTAGAGGAGTTTAAACCCTACTTTATTTTAATATACACTGAAGGTCTGACTCTTCAAAGATACAAATCTTATACTAAGATAAAAAAAGAAGTAGGAAGAAGCAATAGTAATGCAAGAAGAGTGAAGTGGAGCCACTCGTAAGGGTAGCCCCACAGCAGGCCATGGAGCACTTCTGCGTTTCAGCCCTGATTTGGTGCTGAGTGTTGTAGGTGTTAGTACAGAGAAACAATCCTCTACACCATTCACATGACTTAAAAATACAGCTGACCCTCAAGAGAAACACCACTGCAGTGATCCTGGTACGAAAACTATGGATTGCTCTGTGAGCCATCACAGAGAAGAAACCGTGTATGTAAATGTTCGTAGCCTCAACGACATCTTTGTCATAAACAGCAATGACTTCCACTCTGCTGGTTTCCTAATGGCCTTAGCCATAGGTAAAAAACGTCACCTACAGAATCATGTTCGTAATTTTCAAGTGCAGGCAAAGCCGCGCTCTCCCAATTCGAAGCTCTCTGCTCTGGCTTATCCCAGAGCAAAGTTTAGAGTCAGGGAAGCCAACTCAAAAGCCTCTTGACACTGGCCAGCTGGACTGTGGGGGCTGGCAAATGTGTGTCTTCACCCAAAGGGGGCGCAGCTGCTCCTCTCCAGCCAGTATCCTAATGCAGATGTGGGTCCAGAGTGGCTAATCTTTCAGATTTTCCAAAAGAAATTTAGAATTTTAAAATGTAGAAATTTTCAACTTTTACATGTTGGGGCAAAAAATTTAACACTGGGCCAAACTCATTTCCAGTTTGTAACCTTTTTGTAGTATTTAAGGCAAAAGAGGGTGGCTAAATCAGCCTGAGATGGGCAGGAGACCAGGTGCTGCCTTAGGGCTGATGTCTTCTCAAATCCAGTTGAATCAAACAGACACTGAGGGACACAGTGACTATGGCCCTTCAACCTGCCATCTGGCTTTCTTGGCTGTTTTACCAAACAAAACCTGCTGACTGCCAGCATTTCCTTGCTATGCTCTGCTCTCCAAACCCGACATCTGAGGGAATGTCAGAGCTGGAAGGGAACTAGGAGGTCATCTACTCCAGGGTTTTTGGTCTAGGACATCCCTTCACACTTGGAGC
This sequence comes from Pteropus medius, assembly GCF_902729225.1. Classification (NCBI taxonomy): domain Eukaryota; kingdom Metazoa; phylum Chordata; class Mammalia; order Chiroptera; family Pteropodidae; genus Pteropus; species Pteropus medius. The sequence continues at coordinate 25,325,912 of NW_024344378.1, read as the reverse complement.
ATATAAAAAATGTTGATTCCTTGGCCTCAGATCTCCTAAAGCAGAATGTTGGGTGGGGAGCATGAAATATGCATTATTAACGAGCTCTTCGGGGCATTCTGGCATTTTACTGAAGATCGATACCCGCCAAGCTAGTCCAACCTTGACTTCCTGATAGAACAGAGTCCCAGAGAGGGGAGTGACTTATCCACCACACAGTAGGTTTGCTGGAGAGTGAGGGAGGCCCAAACTCCCAAAGGCAGTGGTTGTGAGAGCCTGTACATTTTGGCTTATGTGCCATGATTCCAAAAAATTACTCTCCAAAATCCCCAGTGCTCTGCCTAAGGTAAATCTAGTGGTTTATTGGCCTGGTTCTCCTTATTTTTTCTTATGCTGGGCTCTCTGCATTGAATCTAATGATATTTTTGCTTTGGATGGATGAGTGGGAAATATTAAGAAGACATCCAAGAGGCCAATCTAGTGATGGCACCCATGTGAGTTAAAGGTCAGGACCAAGCTACATTTTTGCATATAATCTGGAGAGATAACAAAGAAAGGAGCCCTGCAGAACATCCTGTGGTCCAGAAACAGGAGCACTGAGAGAGAATCAAATTAACATCGTGTCTCCAAACCAAGCAACCAGAGAAAGAAGGAATGGCATGCACCCCAGAGAACAAGTTAGCATCTGATAATAACCTTCACCTTCTTGCCTGCCAGACTCACTATATGGATTTAACCCCAGAACCAGCATATCTTCCACTCAAATATTTTAACAGGTATTATAGGTAAGTCTGAAGGAAAGTCACCTATTTCAGGGGATGTACCAAGCACTGATCTGCAACAGGCAAAGTGCCATGCAAGGCACTAGAGGTGGAGAGTAGAGCACAGCAGAGCCAAGGCAAGATGGACATCAATGCAGGTCAATGACAGCGCAGCGAGATAAGTGCCCCGTTAGAAGACCCCACGGTTCAGAGGACAGGCTTTCCAAGGCAAGTGTTGAGTGAACTAGGCTTAAGAAAAATAATATTCAAGTTTTAATAGTGTTTGTCCCTGAACTTAGGTTGAAAGTGAATCATTAAATGGAACTTAAAAGAAAAAAATGGCCTGAGTAGTAGTAGTCACTTTCTGATGACAAGGGATGATGGTGTAGAGGAAGGGCAGCTGCGTGGACGAGATCAGATTATGACACAGTGAAAGGCGTTCCTTCACATCTTAATGATGTTGAGAGTCACATAACTACAAAGATAAACTGTCTTGAATGCTAAATATCAGAGTTGATAATAAGCTAAAGGTTTTAATGAAGGAGAAGCGAAAGACTTAGGAAAAAGGCAGCTTTGCTATTTCATTCACAGTTTTGCAGAATGGCACCTATGCCACCTTGCATAGGTTCAAGTGTATGCATTTTCACTGGGTTTTTATAAGGTGAAGGTAAGTGGGGGGTGGGGAGCTAATACTAGAGGATAAAGGAAACTTCCAGAGTACATTATTTCCAGTATAAATAATCTCTCACATTTGCTCATATGCTACAGTAATAATTCTCCTGAAGAAGTGAACTTTATGGAAATAATGGCTTAGTGGAGATCAAAAAGGAAGTATCTCAAAATTTAAATTTTATTTTACTTCTTTGGCAATTTCTAGGGAGCATGCTGCTATAGAAAGAGCCCTGAAATGGGAACCACCAGACCCAAGTTAAAATTCTGGTTCTGATTCTGAGCAAGTCACCCTAAACCTCAGCTTCCTTCACTCTAAAGAAGGAATTATAATGTCTGTCCCAGCTATCTTTCCACAATGTCATGAAAATCAAAACCCAATTTATTTAGGAGCTCCTATATATTAAATGTTTTTACTATCCCAACCAATATGCTAAATACTGCATAAGTATCATGTTATTTTAGCCACACAGTCACACTATATGAGAGTTCCTATAATATTTCCATTATACAGATGAGGAAGTTATGGTTTAGAGAGCTTAAGTCACTTGTCCAGGGTCACATAACAAAGAGAGTGGCAGAGCCAGTATTTGAACTTGAGTGTGTCTGCTTCTAGAGATTGAGCTCTTAGCCCCTACTTTATGCTTTTCTATCATAAAGGCAGAAAGTGTACATGAAAACACATTGCAGATGGGAAATGCTATCCAATATTATTTTTATTTTTCAGCAATGATTATAGTATGGATGAGGATGAAGAGAAAACAAGTGAAGAAGGTGACATTACCTGCCTCCAAGAATTTCCATTCATTTTACTCATCCATTAGAACCACATTCATCCCCATTTTCAACTAGCATCAGTGCAGACACATTCAAATGCAAATAACAGAAAAGGCTGACGCCATCAGGACATTAGCTGTTAGTTAAAACAGAAGTCTGGAATCAGATAATCCAACTGAGATCAGCAGTTCCACAATGTTCAGGTTCTGTCATCTCTATAATTCTCTTGGTCCCCTACTCGCACTCACATAATGGCTGCTGCAGCTCCAAACATCACAATCTAATGTGACTTTTTTTTTTTTTCAAAACCAAGAAGCGGACAGCTAGCCAGCATAATGAATGAGCACACCTTATGTGCCTCTCTCCTTTCATACAACAAAAGAAAAATTTATTGGAAGTGGAAATATCCATGCAGAAACTCCACAATATGCTTCCCTTACATCTTATGGGACTAGAACTGGATTATACAGTGTATTAGGATGGGCCAGGCTAAGCTCCGGTAACAAGTAAGCCCTGAAATCTCCATATAGGTGCATTTCCTATTCACATCACAATATTGTGGGCTGGTGGCCCTCCTCCGTCTTGTAACTATACCACCTGGAACATGAGGCCTTCTAGGACTCTGCAGTGGGGGAAGAGAGACGAAGACAGTGGTACGAGTTCTTAACTGTGGCAGAAGTGATGCACTCTGCTCACATTCCTATTGGTCAGAACTTGGTTCTGCAGCCTCACTTCCTGCGAGGTGACTGAGAAGGACGATTGGCCTAGCAAAGGAATCACTGTGAGGAACACACACCATTGTGTGCCACTCATGGCCTCCCCTGGTGTCAGAGAAGAAGGGGCTTGGGAACGGCTGCTGGGTGGGAGTCTGCTGCTCCAGCTCATGTCCATTTGCGCCCTCAACAGAATGGGAGCCTGGCTAAAGATATGGCAGGACACGTTTTTCTTTGCGCTTCCTTGATTCTTATGCCTCCCTCTTCCACAGCCCTTTTCTCTGAGTAATATAATAATCTTTCATTTGCCTGCCACTCTCTCCCCTCATCCACCCCAGCCCCAACAGACTGTAAATTTCTTAAGGTCAGAGGTTATCTTTCTTTCCCACCTCATGCCTACACTGGGGTCTGGCACAGACTAGGTGCTCAATAAATGTTTTTATTTTTTTATTTTATTTTATTTTTTCTCTCTTCAGTTCCCCTCCACTTCACCCCCTCCACCACCACCAACAACACTTCCACCCGTGACCTATGGATGTTGCCGTTTCCCCTTAAGAACTAAATCTCTGAAAGCAGGGTGTCTCCTCCCACACACTCATGATGTGCACTCGGCGCACCCAGGGTGTGATCTTTGGTTCCACCTGGGGTGTGAACCCAGGACCTTCCGCATGTAAAGCAGATGTGCTAACCACTACACCATGGAACCACCCCCTCACTAAATGTTTTTAGAGCAAGTTAATATGAGGGCCTTTTAGAAATAAGAATTTCAATTATTTGACTGTCTTTAAGAAATACGTGGCACTTATCTTTAGAATTTCCAGTAGAATCATGGAGGAACAACAAGTATGATTCAACCTTTAAACAAATGTGGGTGCAAAGGAGACTCTACACAACAGATTTCGAGAATGTGACCATAAATCAAGTAAATATTTGATCAGTGACATCAACATATGTAAAAGATTTCTTTAAGGAAACTGACTCCTGGAAACCCATTTATATACCTTCAGTCTGGCTTTGGGACTTTAACAAAACTATATATCCCAGAACGAAAGTGTCGAGTCCTTTGCCTACCCAGAGAATGCTTCACAGAGATGACAGCTAAGGCAGTAGGTAAAAAATACAGAGTAGTCTTGAGGCAGGTAGTATTATGCCCAGTTTACTGATTGACATAGTAAGGCTCAGAGAGTCTAATAATTTACTCAAGATCATATAGTTGTTAAGAGGGCGGTGACAAAATTGGAGAACCAGGTCATCTTGTTTCAAAGACAACAACTTTTAACCATTAAGATTTGGACTTGCTCCCATACTCAGGGTAGTAGAAGAAGATTTGGCAGGCGTTTTGCTCATCCATTACTGTGTAACAACACAGACCAAAACCCAGTGGCTTAAAACAAAAATTTATTACTACCTCTCATGGTTTTGTGATTGACAGGGCCAGCTGGGTGATTTGCCTTTGGAGTCTCTTATACAGTTTCAATTAGAGAGTCTTGTGGCTTAGCCTCAGAAGTCACAAAGTGTCACTTCTACTCTATTATACTACTCAAAAATGGAGCAGAGGACCAGTTAGATTCAAGGAGAGAGGACCACATAGAAGAGAATGAATATCAGGGAGACAGACTGGCTACCACAGCGGACAAAGTTAAATGAGCAAGTGAGGAGCATCCCTGGTGTGCGTGCAAGGGCTTCCTTCTCAAAAAAGAACCTTCACATTCATTTCTCATTTGGTCTTTTGTAGCCTGTCAGGCAGGCAGACCAGGGTCAGGACTAGATCTTTATTTTACAGACCTGGACACTGGTGCTCAGTGAAATTACATGACTTACCAAAAGTCACACAGCTTCTAAATGTGGGTGTGGATGTGAAAGTTGGCTTTCTTACTCCTAGGGCTGCAAGTTTTATAGGTTTTCCCAAGCAGGTGATAGAGGTGCCATCAACACAAAGTAATCAAGGAGAAGCAATCATGAATCTAAAGTTTAAAAGAAAAAGGATATCAACGTTATAAACATTTTAAAACGGGATAACACCTACTATAATAGCTGAAGCAGAAACAGACATGTGTCTACTGCGTGTGGGAGTGTAATTTGGTCCAAACTTTCTAGATATGCAATAGATACCAAAAACTTTAGAATTTTGCAAAATCTTTGACCCAGAAGTTCCATATCTAGAAAAATTTCTAAGGAAATAGTCATGAATATGGGCAAATACTTAGTTATTAAAATGGGTTCTGGGGTATTTTTGCTAAAAGGGAAAAATTAGAAAAAATCCAAATAAAAGAGGTTTTGTTAAATAATGGAAGACCATTTTGTCATTAAATTGATGATGTAGAAAAATATTTATTGTCATCTAATATGTTTGCAATGTTATTTATGAGGAGAAAGTGGGTTTTAAAGAGTATTATAATATTCCATTTTTATTTTAGACACCATACATGTGTCCATGCACACAGAAAAAGGAATAATAAAGAAGCGATTCAAACTGTTAATAATAGTTATTTAAAGCTGGTGGGATTATAGGTCATTTTTATTTTATCTTTTCTTCTCTATATTTTAAAATTGCTTATAGCCTGTATTACTTTTGTAATGAAGTTTTAAAGAGGAAAGCGAGAAAGAGAATTAGGAAAACACAAAGGGTTCTAAGTTAATTTTAACAAACAAATGAAGAGATACAGAGGAGTAACATAGAGCCTTATGTTTAATTTTTCTAAGTGCTTTTTAACTCAAGGTCTAATTTGACTTCTACAACAACTCAATGAGAGAGATTGGACAGATATTATTTCTATTTTGTAAAGAGGAAGAGTAAGCTCTAAGCAGTTAAATCTGTAAAGTCATCCCAGGTTATTAGTGATAAAACCAGAACAAAAGCCCAGATCTCCTGGGACATTCAGGGACCTCAGACAAAGTCACAGCAGAGGCTGAAGTCACACCTGGCTTTGAATTGGCATGTCTACTTCCACTTTAGTTAATCTCCTATCGTGGACCCCCCTAGTGTTTCAGCCTACCCAAAGTCCCTTCTCCTGTCTTCATCTTAGGTCTCTGCACTTTGTCTTTCTCTGTGGGACGTGCCCTCCCTCAATCTCAGTGCAGCTTTAATGAGAACAATCCTGGAGAATTCTGCCAAAGTGTCAGAAAACAGTTTGCTGAGTTGGTAGGAGGTAGGCAAGAGCTTCTGTGGCCTTCAGGACTGACAGATGGCCGAAATGATGCCAGAAAGAGTCGGGTGGCAAAGACAGATGCCGGAACACATTGTTTGGGTACTTGGATCCTGGTGTGGCTAAAGCTAGATCTCCCTACTGGACTTTTTGCTCATCTGAGTCAGCACATTACTTTTTCCCTTTCTTTAGTCTACTCTTCTCCCTCTGCTTCTCCGCCCCTCCCCCTACTCCCTTCCAACTCCTTCTCTCCCTCCCCCTCATTCTTTTTTGTTTGTTTAATTTCAGGTTGTATTCCTGCCCCTTGTAACCAAAAGACTCCCAACAATTATACTCTCCCATCTCAGTTTTCTAATGTCTAAAACGAAGATATTAATAATAAGGTGCTGCTCACCTTCTACATAAATCGTTGCGAGATTTCCATGAGTCAATGCCCATAAAATGCTTGCCACATAATGAGAGTCGATAAGTGCCACCTGTTATTTTTAAGGAGTTAGGAAAAACTGCATTCAGAAACTCTCATTCACCCACTTCCCCTCACAAAAAAGAAAATGACTGCTCCATGCATAAAAATATAGGGAATAAATTCCTATAATGCAAGTTGTAAGAAAAGAGAAAGCACTGTGTCAGCAGCTTCCACTGGGAGTTGCTATTTCTTAATTTATGGCCAGGCAGAGGCAGCTAGCAGCAGGCCCTGCCCCCCATCTCCCTGGCATGGGAGTCACCGCTCCCCCACCTTTCTGATATACTTACTTACTCCCTAAGGGTTCCTCTTCGATGCCAGGCGATGCTGGGCTGTGATTAAAACATTGCGTCTACAATTGTTAGAAAGAGCAAGAACTGCAAGAGAGGAGGAGAAAGGGGAAGTGAAGTGGTTGACAGGACAGAAACGGCTGATTTTGCAATGCTATTTGGTGAGAAGGAAAGTAAACTAGGAGAAAGTTAGCCAGGCCTTACAACCTTATTCCTGCATTGATTATAGAAAGAAAGGATATTGTGCCTGCAGTCAAAAAATGCACAGTATCCTGTGCTGTTCGTTTTTCCAGTGGTTGGGACTCCGATGAAGCCAGGCCAGAGGGCTCTGAGGTTAAGAACATTAGCACAGGAGGAGCAAAATTCATGGAAACTCAATGTATTGGATTAAACAGAAGAGGGCATTATGTAAACCACAGAATCTCCAAGGAAAAGGTCAGAGAATTGGTCTTGAAGACCTCCCAGTCCAGAACAATGTTCTTACTGTAGGTGCTGCTCAAGTGGAGTGTCCACGGCCACCACTCCGTGGCACCACCTGGGCACCATTGGTGTTAGCCACTGAATGCCAGAAACCCACACTGTGCCCTAAACCCTTACCCCAAAACAGATTCTGTGCAGCCCCAGCTTCCTCATGTTCTCTCCTAGAGGCCAAGTCTGTCATGGGTGTCTAATTGGCTAAGCCTAGAGTATAAGCATTGTTGCAAGGGGGTTGGGAAAGCCAGGATAAGCCTTTAACCCTGGGTGTGTGTATGGGCGGGCGTGGGGGGCGGGGCGGGGTTGGGACAGAACCCATGGTGTTGGAAATTTCCCAGTTGCAGAATGGGATTCAAAAGGACAGCTACGAAGTGTGTCTACACCCTCCAGCAGCATTTCTATATTGTGTGTATGCGAACGAAGTAGGCATATGATCCACGTCTCAAGGTCTCATTTCCAGAGTGCTTTCATCCTTAAAAATCCAAAGAACCATCATGCAAGCCCCTACCAGTGGCAGCCACCCTATCTCCTCATTCGGATGTCATTCAGCCTCTCTGAGTTCAGACCACAGCTCCAAGTACCTTCTGGTCATAACATTGTCCCCCAGATGTGGACCCAGGTCTCTTTCTCCCCTTTCCTCCAAAATGAAAAGCTAACACACTTCCCAGAGACAGACCAGGCCCGTGGGGAAAACACTGTTTCCTAATGCAACAGAGAAGTTGGCTCTGATTTGTCACATCCTCTACCTTTAGGATTCAGCTCTGGTTTTCCCTTTTCAGAAACAAAGGCCTATTACATGGCCCTGAAGCTGAATTCAGCTACCAAACTTAGGATGCAAGGACAGAAGTAACTTTTTTTTAAAGCATTAGGTTTTAGTCTTGTCCCAGATGAAACTCCATTTTGCAGGAGAGAGTTGAGAAACTGCTCTGATGAGTTTTTCCTTTAGAAAAGGCTAGAAAGCAGATTAAGGGCGATGCTCCAAAGCAGTCCCGGCCCCACACTTCCAGGTGACAGTGTTTTACAAGGTCCCCACAGGCCTAGACAAGGGGAAGTGAACCTTTGAATAAAGAACGATTATATTCTTCCTCAACTTTTCCACTTCTACTCTTCCTTTTCTAGTGATTTCCATGCACTGTCTGTGTTTGCATTTCCCCCCACTCCCACCCCAGCTCATTTCCGTATGTCACTCAGTGCTTGTCTGTTGAATGACCAACCAGCTCCTCTGTGCATTCTGCTTGGGTGTCTCAGGAAAGGCAGCTACTATCCTCACCTATCTCCATGACCCCTTTGGAATATTTACTTGATGGTCCCATATTTATCTGTTCTGTGAGTTTCCCTTTAGGACAGAGACAATATATCATTTGCTATGGAGTCCTAAAGAACTGTCTGTGTTTATCATTGTTTTGGAATGGAAAGGATGGTCACTGTAGCCAAATGCCACAAGGGGGCAGTGTGGAGCACATTTTCAAGGACAAACTCCCTCCACCCCTATCTCAACCCCTACCCCACCCCACCCCAGATTCTTCTCCTAGACCCTGCCTGGAAGGTTTTCTAGACCTTATTTTGTTCAACGTTTTCATTTGTGAGAGAAGGAGTTGAGGCCCAAGAAGTCAAGGGCTGTGACCAGAGGCACATAGCTCCTGAGCCCAGCTCTTGATTGGGTCCAGCACCCTTTCATTACAGTATGCTCATAAACCCAGCTCTCTAGGCTCTGAGGGCCCTGGTGGTGCTTTCATCATCCCCTGGAGCACATCCTGGGAGGCTGCCCATTGGCTGCTGGCTGGTGAACACGTGCAGCACAGAGGAAACGGACCTCTGAGTGCACCATTCAGGGCCCCGTCTCTCTTCCCAGGCCCTCAGCAGGGTCCAGGCTTTGGTGACTTGGGCCCTCACAAGACTCTCCTTTCCTCCGACATGTCTTTCTTCCCCTTTTGAGACCTACATCACCTGGGCTCCTATTTCCCAAGAAAGGAAGGACTCCATGCTCAGATCATGTCTTACACGAATTATCCTCTCAAAATTCACTTCTTTTGTGTGCTATTTCCTCTAGCCTTGCTTTTTAATTTTCTCTATCTGTGTGTGTATGTTTGGGGGTGTAGGTGTTGGGGAGAATACTAGTATGCTGATGGTTCACTCCTCCCCTCTTGGCTGTCCATACATTTTCACGGCGGGTTCCCAAAGGACCACGCCTTAGATAGTAGAGAGAGATATCTGGAGGACACATGAAACCTCAACAAATTTTTTTCATTCATTCATCTCTATAATTACTCAATTATTAAAAAGTTTTTAAGCATCCACTATGTGCTGGGTGCTGAAACAATAACACAATCTTGCACTTTCCAAGTCCTTGCTATGTGCTAGGCAATGTGCTGTGCTAAGGTATGACATTCATTATCCTACACAGGCCTGTGAGGGAGGTATTATTAGTTCCATTTTATAGGTGAGAAGAGAGAGGTCTAGAAAAATAATGTCCAAGGAAACACAGCCAGTGAGCTACAGGAAACCAAGAATCAAACCTTGCAGGCTGCCACCCAGGTAACTGGGCATCTCCTGCACATGTTTATTGTTAGGCTTATAGGGCACATGCCCAGGACTCTCCCCTGAGTCTGCACCCCAGCAGGCAGCGAAAGAGTGGTTAAGCACACAGCCCCAAGAATGAAGGACCAAGCAGGAGCAACAGTGACCCCCAGGTCTGGGTTTCTGACTACTTACATGCATTGTAGCTTTGTGGCTCCTGGACTAGAATTCCAGACTGTTCCACCAAGTTTGATTCTGCAACTGCACACCTGTACTCTTTGTGAGACCCAGAGTCACCTCAAAGCTCCAGCTCAGAGCAGAGCCTCTCCAAGTTCACCAGGATGGTGTCTGCTAGATTGGGGCCTAAAAAGCCATGTGAGCTGGATCCTCTTCCTTTGCCATATTGAACACATCTGCTGCTTCATCTGTAAAGTGGGAGACTATACTACCTGTTTTGGAGAGCTGTCCGCAGGATCAGATAAGAGCATGAATGTGAGAGGGTTTTTTAGTTTAGCTGTCTTTTCTTGTATCAATCTATGCATCCTTATCATTGCCAGGAGCTGGACTGGCGTGCCTTGATTGAGTTCTCCTTGAGGCCTAGAGAAGAAGTTCCTTGTCTTCAGCACTACACAGGTCAGGATAATTTTTTTTCTATTATAAATCTCATTAAGTCACTTAGGATTGTCAACTTTTTTACATAGGATTTTTTTTTTTTTTTTAATGACCACCGCAAACACGCTGTTCTAAAAGAAAAAGAAGTTTAACAAAGAAGCAGGCAGGACATAATCATGCAATTAAAAGTGGATATATTTAACCTTGTGAAAACCTATGTGATCTCTATTTTCTCACTTCTCTTTAGGCCAGTAGAAACTAAAGCGAGGATTGGCCCCTGGGAGCCATTGCTAGAGACGGTGTCTTCTAAAGTTGTGTCCTTCCCTTACAGACAAACCCGCAGCAGTGAGAGATGGGCCAACTAAAGCCTGGGGCAGTCATGTGCATCGGGGGAAAGGAAAAGCAGTGACTCAGAAAAAAAGTTTTTAATGTACATTACAAAATAGTATGTAAACCATAACCCTTAATTTGTAAAATACCCATATGCCTACAGACAGCCTTAGATACACATTAAAAACACTGGAAGACTATACAGCAATATCTCAAAGGATTATCTCTGATGGAAAATAATGGTTATGTTTATTTTCTCTGATTTGTTTCTTGCATTTTCTAAATCTTCCTGTTTTGTCGTCAGAAACATTGAATGGATAAAATAGAAGAAAAAAAGTGATGCAAGAGAAATCATGCAACATACTGTGTATGACCTTGGCCAATGGTCTCCTTGAGATATGCAGCATTTCAGTGAAGCCACAACTTTTACTGCAGAAGGCTCTTCTGGGCTTGTGCTGGCGTCACTCATCTCCTGTCTTCACGTTTCTAGGGCTGGCCCTGGTGTCTGGCATGCAGTATGCTCTCGATGGGTGTGTTGAGTGGGCTGCTTTCTTTACTAGGCTGGCCAGTATGGCTCCTGGCCAAGATGGGGCCACAGAGAAAAGCTGCCACTTAAGCAGAAATGAACCATCCCCACACTGAGTTTAAAAATTTGTATTTGAAAGCTTTGATTGCATCTGTCCTTGGGAGAACAGAAGTGCTCGCCAAGATCCCTTTGATGAGGCTAAGCTCCTGTCTTAGAGGCAATCTGATTGCCATTAAAATAAGACCATCTTTAAAATAACAGTGGGTCCTCCATTGATTAGGCATTTTGGTGACAGACAAAAGGAGTTGATTCTGGACGATTGAAGCAGGAAATAAATGTATTGGAAAGGTTCCTGGTAACCCCCAGTTTGGACAGGAAGACAAGACCCTCTGATAAAATGGGCAGGACTCAAGAGCAATCACCTGTAGGGACTGCTGCTGAGGACCCTTAGTCTTGTCTCCTGATTCTGAGTCCATGGGCTTACTGTGGGGATGAAGAGCGTAGTGCCGGGAGCCAGACCGTCTGGTTCAGATCACACGTACCAGAACCTGAGGCAAAGCCCATGATATCCCTATGCTGTGTTTCCACATCTGTAAAATGCACATAATAAAAGTACTCACTTGCATTCATTACCTTTTGCCATGGAACAAATTACTCCAGCACTTAGTGAGTTAAAATAACAATAAACATTTATTTTCTCTGTTCCTGTGGGTCAGATATTTGGGAGCAGCCCAGCTGGGTGATTGTCATAAGGTTTCTCAAGAGGTTCAGTCAGATGGGGATAGGTCTGCAGCCATCTGAAGGCTCAGTCAGGGCTGGAAGATTTGTTTACAACGTGGCTCACTCATCTGGCCAGCAAGTTGGTGCTAGCAGTTGGCAGGAGCCCAGTTTCTCCCTAAGTGGGACACTTGTGTGTCCTCGCAACACGGTAGTTACCTCCAAGTGATACCAGATAGAGAGCCAGACAGAAGCTATATCCTTTGTATGACCTAGCCTATGAGTCACATCACATCGCTTCTGCTACATTCACTCATTAGATGAACATAAGTCCAGCCGGCAGGCAAGGGGATAAGAATGAGCCTCCATCTTTTGAAGGAAGAAGTGTCGAAAAGTTTGCAGTTCTATTTCTAACCACGACATTACTTCATAGGATTATGAACATTAAATAAGTTAATATAAGTAAATGCTTAAAACAGTGCCTGGAATATGGTAATTACCATAGAAGCGTTTGATTGCTATTGTTATTATTACTATTATTATTCTCCCCTATCCTTCTAGTCCACTTGCTCCTTACTGTTCCTTTTCCCTAAAGTTACCTCCGAGGTGGCCGCTGATCCCTCCTTGACTTATTGGCTCCTAAGATCCCCTGAGGGAAGCAGAGGACTTCTTTAGGACTAGCCCCATCCCCTTTATCTGCCTCAGGAAATTAACTTCAGTCACACTAGGACTCCAACCATGGTGGACAGGCCTGGCTGCCAACACAAAGGTGCCAGCCCCTCTGTGCATATCTTAGCCCTTACGGTTGCTGCAAGGCTGACCCTTGTTCTCTCATCATCTCTTCAGGTGACATATGCACAACAGTGAGCTGAGAAATTCCCCAGGCAAATGACTGGCTTGGTGGGACATACTCTTGTCCAGTCAGTGCCCCAGTGTGATAGAGCATAGAGGGAGTTGTTTCAAGGGCTTCAGCAGAAACCACCAAGTGGGAGGAAGAACCACTGAGAAGGGCCCTCGCCGCCACAAGCCCACAAACCAAGAGGCAGAGCTACAGCAAATCGACATGCAGATTGCTCCCTGCAAAAGACACCCACTTGAGGGGGCTGAAACACAGCCAAGCCCTGCTTGCCAAGCCCAGAGCCTAAGCTACATCCACCCTGAGGGAAGTTCTTAACCGTTCAGAGCGGGCACTTTTTTTTCTAATTTATTTAAAGCATTGCATGTACTAGCTGTGTCTGAGACACCACATCTCATCTGAAGATCCCTGTCCTGGGCCCCTGGTATATGAATACTTGACAACTAGGTGGCTGATTACTTTTTCCATTTGGTTTAACTTTTTTGTTTTCCAGTTTCTGCTTGGATTTCTTTCTTTTGGCGGATAGGTATGCTATGGACAGTAAAGATGATTGCAGGTCGAAGGCACATGAAAGCACTTGCCCTTACCCAGGCTCTCCCAGTCGCATGTGCTAGAATTCCGCTCAATGTCTGTCTACCTGGGAACACTTGGGCCTCCTTGAAGAAGCAGTACAAGCAGCCTTCCCTTTGCCCCACTGGCATGGCTGAGGGGGTTACTCCGCTTTAAATGTTCAAAGCAATCGTCTTGGGGATATTGTGGGGACTCACCTTGACAAGATGGAGGAGCAGAGGTGCAGAGGTAGAAAGGGGACTTCAAACCTTTACACACGGATGAATACCCTATGATTCTGCTCTAGAGCAGATCCTAATTTTGCAAGGAGATACTCTGATCTCTGCAAGGACTTATGTCTCGAACCCGAGGGGCCATGGAGAGAGAGAGAGAGAGAAGAGAGAGAGAGAGAGAGAGAGAGAGAGATACCACATACAGAAAAAAGTCCCCTCCTCCAGTTTGTTTAAAAATATAAAATAAACAGGCACAGAAGTCACCTCTCCAGAAACTAGCCTGTCTATATTTACACTTGGTGGATCCTCGTTTCCGTGTCCACCATTTTATCTAAAAGTGAAAGAGGCAAAGAAGGGTGATTATAATAGTAATTAATGACCATGAGCAATAAACACAACTCTCACAAGGGCTCAGCCTGTGGTTTCCTGCCATCTCGTCTCTGAGGAACACATGAGGTCCATTCACCCTGATGACTCTGTACCCAGCCCCATGGACCAAGGGGATTTGGCAGCTGTGCACACCCAAGGCCAGAGCACGATGCTGAGCCTCTCCTGCAAGTTGGTTAAAGGGATACAGAGTTTTCAGTGAAACCCCTACCTGGAAAATAACATTTCTGGCTTTTGCCACTTTGTGGGAATTCGCAACAGAGAATGACAGTAAGAGTAAAAGACTGGTGAGGTCGCAAGAGAGCACAGCCTCTAGTACAAGATTTCTCAACCTCAGCCCTATCGGCATTTTGAGATGGCTAATTCTTTGTGGGGGGAGGGGTGCTCTCCTGCGTATGTAGGTTGTTCAGCAACAGCCCTGACCTCTCTCTTACTCACTGAATGCCAGTAGCAATGCCCCAGTTGTGACAACCAAAAATATCTCCAGTTATTACCAAATGTTTCTGCAGCAGTGTGTGTGGTTAAGAGCAGGCACGTTGGAGTGATACTGCCTGGATTTGAATCCCAGAGCCTGCAACTTGTAGGAGCACTGAATGAGTTAATAAATCCAAAAGTAGGATGACCATATAATTTATCCTCTAAACCAGGGCAATTTGAGACTGAGAGTTCTAATAATAATTTCATGACCTGAGGTTGTCTCTGCAAATGGGGCCGTGGGGTTGGTTGGTCCTCAAGTCCACATACAGTGTTGAGCACTGAACTTTACCCAGTGTCCACTCAACAACTATTGTGCTAAGTGTTTTACATGCAGGAACTTCATTTAATCCCTCCCACCCCAAACCTTGTGAAGTCGGTATTACTATTATACCCTTTTTATATATGTGAAGACCAAAGAACTAGAAGCTGAAGTAACTTGCCCAAGGTCATACAGTGAGTTGTACAGCCAGGATTTGGATCTAGGCAGATGAGTTTCCAAGCTTGTGTTCTTAACCACTGTGCTCAGGTGTGCTTGGTGCCCAGGGAAACACCACACCACTCAACATCCATGGGACTCCACATGGATGACTAGCTCTAGGTCATTCACATTAAACCCATTATTTACAAAACTGGGCTTTCAGGAGTTGTTGTGATAAGAAGCAGATACAATGAGAATCGATGTGGAGCAGAAAACCTGAGTAGCAGTGCCCAATCTGATCCCCAAAATTGTAAAGCTCGACAGGTGCACCATCCCATTAGAAAGTCACTATGGTTATTTAAGAATGAAACAAAATTTTTGTGTTTCAATTCATATTCAGTGTTTTCTCAGATGGCCACTAAGTTGTTAGGATATAAAGTCTTCTTAAGTCATTTGGACCCAGTTGATTAATAAATGGAACTGTTAGGTATTTCTTTTGGCCTAGGGGTGCCATGAAAGGAGAAAGGAGGAATTGGAGAGGAGGAAAGGAGAAAGTTTGGGAATTTCTGCACCCACCATTTTGCCATTGGGAGAACCCTGGAGGGTAACGGTGGAGAAGGCCTTCTAGTCCAGAGACCTTGTCCTGATTGTCCACGCTGGGGAAACCTCTTCCTGTCCCCATGGCGCGTCGGCCTGGGATAATGGAATCCCTCCACCCTCGTTCTGTCCCTCTCGCACATGCGCACAGTTCTCCTTTCCCTCACACGAAAGCTCATGTCCCTTGACCCCAATCCGACTGCCAGGTTCCATCTGAGTCCCCTTTATTTCAACCTCTTGCCCTTTCTTTCAACTGTGTCAGGTAGGAAACTGGTTGTTTTACAACTTGAACTTAGTCGAGGTTCAAGTTGAGCATCTCCCATTGATAAGCAATCTGCCCCTCAGGTCAGAGGTCACATCATCAACTCAGACCCACATGACACGGTGATAAGCAGACACACGAATGCACCCCCTCCCCAGAGAGCACTCAGACTGCCATACTGTACCCTTCATAAATATACAAAAACAATCACAAAACAGAATGGGAAACTAGGAGAGGCTGGTAGTATGACAAAGGAGAGAGAGGGTGAAGGCTTGGGTGGTGGGAGGGTGGCTAGTCAGGGAAGTGGCCACAGTCATCCTCTAACTTCCTAATTTACTACAACGATGGCAACGAAAAATTCAGACAGCAGGTATGTGGTGGAAACATGTGGGGCAAGGGCAGGGAAACTGGCTTTTTTTTTTTTTACTAATCACGGGCTACCTTAGACAAGCCACCTCTTGCTGTGGCTCAGTTTGAAAAGGGATTGATCACTGCTTGTAAAACTGTGGTGCCTGAAGCACATTGACAGCCTGTGTGTGTACCTGAAAGCTTTGGAATGTCTGTCTTTCTGGGGTGTCGAGTTTACTCAAGTTTTTTGGGGGGGCCCACTTGTTTTACAGGGCAGCATTTTATATCATTGCTTAAAATTCAAAATTTACATGCGCTTTAATTACAATAACTAACTGATGACACTTCATGGACAATTACGGTGTGAAAAGTGTTGTGTTAATCTCTTTATATTATCCCTATAGTTACCCAAAGAGGTATTATTATTAAAATTCTATAATTAAAAAAAAAAAAGAAACCTGGGGCACAGAGAGATGAAACAATCCACCCAAAGTCATATGTTATTAAACAATGATAAAACCAAAGATTCTCTCCCTACCCCTTCCCCACCTCCAAAAAAATCTGGGCCAATTGAAAGGTGCTTTAGGATTTACCTCCAGACCCATAGGGCTTCTTTGGTGAAGAAGATTATAATATCACAAGTTATAACTATCTCTAAAGTCCAGCTCTGACACTCTTAAATCACTAAATTGGAGATTAAAGACCGCACAACAGGTGCCACTGGGGGATGAAAAAAGGCTGCCCCCGCCCCCCGAGAGGGTTCCGAGCGTACGCTGGGTGGGGTTTACCGACCCCTTCAGCGCTCCCAAATCTGCTGGAGGGCATGAAGCCTCTGCCTAGGCCACCGCCTCTCGCCCAGCCCGGGTGTTTCCAGCCTATGTCGCCTGGCACTTCCTCGTTCCCGCGCGCCCGGGGTTCAGCTCGCTACGCCCAGCGCCGGCGCTCCTCTGGCGGGAGGGGGTTTAGAGGGGAGATGTCGCAACCACTTCCCTCCCTCTTTCCCTGCCTTGGCGCTCAGTCGCCTCCCAGATGAGCGCTCTTGCAGACAGCTGCGGGCCGCCGGCCGCCGGGCATGTCCCTTGAGTGCGCGCAGGCGGCGGGCACCAGGCTCCCGCGCAGCCTGGAGCAGGCCAACCGCACCCGCTTCCCCTTCTTCTCCGAAGTCAAGGGCGACCACCGGCTGGTTCTGAGCGCCGTGGAGACCGTCGTACTGGCGCTCATCTTTGTAGTGTCGCTGCTGGGCAACGTGGGCGCCTTGGTGCTGCTGGCGCGCCGACGGCGTCGCGGCACCACCGCCTGCCTGGTGCTCAACCTATTCTGCGCGGACCTGCTCTTCACCAGCGCCATCCCGCTGGTGCTGGCCGTGCGCTGGACGGAGGCTTGGATGCTGGGCCCGGTCGCCTGCCACCTGCTCTTCTACGTAATGAGCCTGAGCGGCAGCGTCACCATCTTCACGCTGGCGGCCGTCAGCCTTGAGCGCATGGTGTGCATCGTGCGCCTGCAGCGCGGTGTGCGAGGCCCGGGGCGGAGGGCGCGGGCGGCAATGCTCGTGCTCATCTGGGGCTACTCCGCGCTCGCCACGCTGCCCCTCTGCGTCTTCTTCCACGTTGTCCCGCAGCGCCTTCCCGGCACCGACCAGGTGAGCTCCGGGCAGGTGTCCTGGGCGGGCTGGTAGGCGGGGATCCGAAGGAAACGGTAACCTGGGATGAGGATTAACAACAGCAGTAATAGGCCATTTGTTGCACTTAACTGCTGTGTCAGACACTGTGCCCAGCGCTGTGAAGTTTTATCTCATATTTCACTGCAACTCTGCAGTGTAGGTCCCACAAACACCCTCCAAAAAGATGTAAGTGGAGTTCCCAAAATGTCTGTATAGTGCACTGACTCTTTATTGCAAAGTTAATGAAATAACAGGGGGCTTAACAGCCAGCCAGCCAGAACTTCGGGGATCGGGAGTAGCTAATCACATTATATTGAATTCTGCTTTCTCGCTGGGTGCGACGGTCCTCTTACCACCTACTTTACAGATGAGAAAGCAGAGGCACACAGAGAAATAAGTCTCTCAGGATATCTCACCCTTAGTGCGAGGAGCTGAGATCGTGCTTAGCAGATTCAGTGAGGTCTGAGCAAGGGTTCAGAACCCGCGGGCAGGTGCATGTGGGTGGGTCAGGGAGAAAGGGCATTGGAGACCCAGGGACCGTAGACTCAGTGCTGTGTCTAAGGGGGTTGTGACTTCTCCTCTTGGAACCTCAATTTTTCCAACTGCAAGTCGGAAGGATTAGACTAGACCACAGGATCTTACTCTAAGAGACTTGGATGACGAGTGGTTTCAGAATATCTTGGGCACCCGAAATGTTCTGCATGAGCTGGGCCCGTGAGCTTTATTCCAGGCAGCGCGCCCAGAGTTGTCACTGGGATCGTGGGGGAGGGAGTTGGGGAGGGTGGTCCACGGTCTAAAAAAGGTTCTTCAGACAGTTCATGACATTGGCTCGGGTCTACTCCAGTCCAGCGCTCCAGAATCGCGGGCGCTGGTGGGTTGACGTTGCTGGCCTGCTTGCTGCGCCGCTGCAGGGTTTGCGCGCCGAGATTCACTCCGGGCGCAGGCCGGGTTGTAGGACAGTGGCCGGCGGTTCTGGTTGTTATCCTGTGTATTAGGTTTTCTGCGCATCGCGGGAAGGGGCAGGAAAAGGAGACAGGTCTGTGCGCCCCTACGGGAAGGTATGAACCCTCGCTCGGGGCTCAGCTTCCCCTAGGGTCTGCGGAGGCTGGATTCTTTGCCCTTCCTTTCCCCTAGAGAGGTCGCGCGACCACGAAAACTCAACCTGAGCACCAGGAGGGAGCGTGGGGCACCCTGAGCAAGCTCCTTACAAACCACAAAGAGAAACCTGTGCAATGGCCAGAAGTGGATGGGAAGGTAGGGAGTCAGAGGGGAATGAGAAGTCACTCGGGGGAAGACTTCAAGCTCTGGAGGTGAACACAGTCTGAACAGGGGACGCCCCCCGCCCCCCGGGTGTGTCCTTCAGTCAGTTTGCAGAGGTGGGCTTTTCTGGGGGTTTCCTCAGACCATGTTGGTGTCACCCACCAGTGTCACACAGGGCTTTATTAGTGTGTGTGTGTATGGGGGGGCCTTGGGGGGGAGGATCTGCATCCTCCAGCAATATCTTTTTTTTTTCTTTTAACACAAATAAAACTTAAAAGCCTCTTGATAATTTATTTCTATGTGTAATACATTTTGGGATTTTTGCCTATTTGTTTTGTTTTGTGACTAACAGGCTAGAACTGTCTCAAGCCTGTGGCACTTGATCAAAAAATATGTAAGCCTGTGGCATGTCACCTCAAGTGGGGACCGGGAAAGCTGGGATTAGCTGAACTGGTGGGTGACACCAACATGGGCAGACCAAAGATCCTAGCTTACTTGGCAGGTTTGTCCTTCCTCAGACCAGATTACACCTGAGAATTAAGATGGGTCACATAGATGCCTCTCAAATAAGCAAAAGACCAGGCCTCATCTCAGACCAATTGGATCAGCTGGAAGCTGGGGTTCTGCCATCAGTCTTCTGATTTTTTAAGTTATTCTCTCACTGAATTACAGCATTTCTGTGTTTTCCACAGAATTTGAGGGATTTCTCCCCACTTTTTTTCTTACAGAAAAATTAACACTCAGGGAATTAAGGATCAAATAGAATATATCTTAAGGGCATCTTAGATTTCCAGATGTGTACCTCGTGCCTCTCCCTTTTACAGTTGTTTTAGGTACACTTCTACTTAACTGCGAATAACACTAAAAAATGAGCCTCATGTCACCTGTAGGCCAAAAGCTCAGACCAAAACTGGTTGCTGGCATGGACACAGGTGAATGTTTGAGTGAGAAGTCTTTTGCACAGATGACGGACCTTCCATGTCTCGCCGCTTTGTATTTTACCCCTGGTAGGACATCTGTGTGTGGTCAAAACCTCCTACATTCCACTTCCAGAATGACCAGAGTTGTACTGCAAGGTGCTTCTATGGAGATCTGTGTTGTGGTGGCCTTCCCTCTGTTCTCCTTGGGGTCGGGCACACAGGCCCCTCTTGTTTAAATGCAGAAACACTTCCTTGGTCTTCAGAGCCTTGGAAGAGGAATTTGGGCAAAGCCACAGGGAGAGAATGGACCTGCACGGCACCTCAGAAGATTGGGGGCCAGGTGAGTTGGCTACAGGAGCCTTGTTCCCTTAAAATAGTAGAGGTAGGGAGAGGGAGCTTGTCATGAAACCTCTATAGTCCTTTCCCGTTCTCCATCCTCTTTGTCTTCCTCCGCCACCCACACATACACCTGCCAGTTAAACCAACAAACAGAAAAACTCCCCGTTTCCACAAAGGCTGTGACCTGAGCATTCAGGAAACAGCTTGTCTTACAGGTGAGCAAACAGGCTCAGTGCTCTGGGAAATAAGTTGAAAGGAAAGAAATGAAAAAAAGGTGGGGCGGGGGGTGTTGGGGAGAATGTGGCCATTTAAAAAAAGGAGAAAGATCTGGTCTAGACTGAACTGAGTCTCACATTAAAATTAGCAAAGTCTTGTTTTCTCAGTCCTCTACTCCTGGCTTCATGAAATATGAAGGTTTTGGATGGGGGACATTTTCCTACCCGCACCACCAACTGAGAGTACTAACTAACCCCAAGCTCAGGCTGGCTCCCTGCCTTCAAGGAGTGCTGGCCAGGGAAACAGTGCTTCTTGGAGCTTCTGCTTATCTGTGCACCACCCCCTCCCAACAAAAAGATCCAGGAATGTGGTTACATTTGTCCATTTGGCCAGTGGGTGCCCAGCAGTCCTGGGTGTCCAGACTCTCTAAACCTTTCCTGAAATGATAGACATGACAGAAAATGCTAGATAATTTGGTATTAAGAGTGAGGATTTTGGTGTCGAACATTCTGCGTTTGAATCCCACCTCTACCATTTAGGAGCTATGTGACAGAGGCAAATGGTCCTGCCTCTCTGTATGTCACTATCCTTGCCTGAAAGATGGGCATGATAACAGTATTAATCTCCTAGGACTGTCATAGGGACTAATGTTCAGTAAATGGGGCAACATCTGGCACATACACAGTTAAATGCTCAAGAATTGCCAGCTATTATTGGCTTCCTTATCTTTGGTTATAAATATTTGAAACATTCTTTAAACAGTGTAATTCTTCCGATTGCTATAAAATAATAGACTGCCATTTTAAGAGGGTGGACACATCCTAGTAACTTAGAAATCTCAGCCAGGACAGCTCAGCCTATTCCGATGGGATTCCTGCCTATGTGTGCCGTGGCCCCGGTGGGGCGGTGACCCTCACTGACAGGTGGGGAGGACTGTCACCCTGGCCAGAATGTGCTGTCCATTTATTCCACAAACATTTACTGAGCACCTTTCCTTTCCCTCCTGCTCCCACCACGAGTCACATGACCAAGACACTATCTTTCTCTTCAAGGGGGTGCATTTATTGAGCACTCAGATGGCCCCGGACCCTGGCACGATTCAGTCCTCACAGTTACCCCACAAGTAGGTGTTCATATGTTTATTTACTGAAGGAGGAAATGCCTAAAGTCACAGAGCAGGACAAGGATGGAACTGGAATTTAGCCCAGGTCAGTCTGTTCCTCCCGGTGTCATTTCCCATGAGTTCATACTTCCTTAGGAGTTCTTGGTCCTACTGCCCCACCCTGCCCTGATTAAAGGCCAGTAATTCCATCATGTGTCTACTAAGTGTGGACTGGTTGAGGAGACAGTTTGCTTGTCTTTGTCAATATGAGGATGCTTTTAAGATATAAGAAAGTAAGTCCATCTCTTGCATTGATGTTTTCTTTCTTTTCTGTTGGGAAGCTCTGATGAGAGATATCTAACTAGGATTCCCAGTTTCTTAAGTGACCTTGAAGTTTTCCATTTTGTTTGAAGAAGTGGGGCAGGAAGAATGATTTACAAAGGGATGCCCAGGGTTACTCTAGGAAGAATCACTAGAGAAACTGGCTAGAAACAGCTGGAATCAGGCGACATTTGTATATAACCACTGTGAGGAGGGGTCAGCATTTGAACAGCGCCTGTAGATAGATGTCCCCATTCACAGGGGTGTCTTTTTAGAAAAGTGTGAGTGACATCTCAGCCGAGTGTGAAAAGGAGAGGCAGTCAGCCAGACAACGATGTGCGGAACTGGAGGAACGTTACAGGCAGAGGAACTAGACTATGGTTGGCAAGAGATGGTTCTGGAAGGGTTGGTGGGGCCCAGCCATAGAAAGCCCAGGCACACTCCGTTAGGGAGTTTGAACTTACAAGGTGAGAGATGGCCTGGTCTGGGATGGAGTGGACCAGTGAGAAAGAGATTTGTGGGTGGGTTTGATAGATATTAAAGCAAAACTTAAAAGTTCCGTCTGACAGGCGAGGAAAGAAGACGAAGGCAGAAGGTTAGTACTCAGGTTTCTGTCTTGAGTCAGTGACCACAGGAGATGGAACCTTTTGGGAGTGAGGCACTGGAGGCTTGACTTACCTATGAGACAGCCTGCAGAGATGTCCTCAGGGCTATGGGGTGAGGTGAGAAAACTGAGCTGAAAAGGGTAGATTGCAGCATCATCTGTAAAAAGGAGTCATGGAAATGGACGAGATTTCCAAGGAGAGGTGGAGGTTGGGATGATGATACATCTCACGCTTAACCAAGCTTCCCCTGCTGTACGTGGCCTTCCCTCCTGTCTTCATCCTTGCTGGTCCTGACATTGAGCCCCGGCTTCTCCATTCCTCTGGGTGAAACTTTATCCTTACAGGCACAGCTGACACAACCCCTCTTGGATGCAGCTTTTCCAGATGACTCCACTCTCCTGTCACCTGGAGCTTTGTGGGTGCTTCCAGCTTGCTGCCCTGTATTGAAGTTTCCTAGTGCCTGACTGCACTGTAGCCTCCTTGAGGGCAGGGACCAAGCCCATCTTCACTGTGGTCTCACAGTGGCTCAGCCACCTTGGCTTGGGTCAATGAGTGGTTGAACAAACACTAAAGGACACAAAAAATTAAAGGATACTGTTATAGACTTGGCGAGCTCTACTTCTATGTCTAAGTAACAAAGCAGGCTTAATACTTTGGGTTTTTAAATTTCCTTTTTAAAATCAGGAAACATTTCAAATGTGCAGAAAAAGTACAGAGACTATGATAACACTCATACCATCACCTTCCAGATTGGACTCACTATAAGTCCCAACTCCTATAAGTCCCAACCTGGGAGAGAATACCTAGAATCAGGACTACTTAAGTCAAATAGATTTTTCCACAGAAACAAAATTGTAACACCAAGTTAGATCTCTGACTGTGAGCCTGGTGCTTTTATTTTTTTTAATGAGAATAAACATTGCATTTAACCAATAATACCATATAAAGCTTTCTAAAGAGCATATAAATCAGTCATTTAGTCCACACAGGCCAGCAATACTGTCTCTTAGCTCATGTATGAGGGTGCTGTGCCGAGTTCTTATCTTATTTCCTTACCACACAGTCTGCCTGGGGTGGGTCCCTCAAGTCAAAGGTGAAAGAGCATCTTCATCGGAGGCATGAAATTTAGGAGGCTTTCTGGGACAGGTTCATTGTCTTTGTTGAAAAATAGCTGGTTAGTTTTGCTAAACTATCATAGTCACCATGTTTCATGTTTGATCATTAATTCTCTTAAAAATTAACTGATCATCAGTTCTCTTAAGAATTAACTTTTACTGTCATCTTTTTGCTCTTAAAATAACCATATAGGCATATGATAGAAAATTTAGAAAATTCAGATAAACTAAAAGAATAAAAATAACTTAAGAGCACCACCTAGAAACAGACACTGTTCATTTTCTGGAGTGTACCTTACAGTC